>NW_023601322.1:22451722-23190300 GCF_014898055.3 Talpa occidentalis
AGTCTATAATTGACTGTGCAATGTTGAATAAGTATTATATTTAGTGATCAGTCAGAGATTGAGATGAGAAATTGTAAAGAAAAAAGCACATTTTGTGACCATTGGTCATGATTACTACCACCTCTTGCTTAAAACAGACAAGCATGAAAATTAAGTAATTAAACAAAAAGAGTTAAGTGTTTATCCAATCTACTCAGGAGATATTGTGATTCATTTTCAGTTGATATGTTGATCAGCTCAAGCTGCTGTAACAAAATACCATAGACTCAGGGGCTTACACAGTGGAAATTTACTTTCCACAGTTCTGGAGAAAAGAAGGGCAAGATCAGGGTGTCAGTCGAGTTTGATCCCCAGCCAGGGAGCTAACCCACATGGCACAGCAGACCTTTCCTGTCTCACCTGCTGCTCCCTCAGCAGTGTATTTCAGTCATTCTGCCTATTCTGTTCCCCACTCTGTCTCTGGTGAATCTTGTCATGCCCCGCACCTCTGACCTGTACCCCGGTCCTTGTATGCATAAATAAATAAATCTTTAAAAAAATCAGGATGCCAGTATGGTTGGAGATCCATAAGAGCTGTCCTTTGGTTGTGGGTAGTGACTTTCTTGCTGAGTGTTCACATGACCTCCATATAAACAGTGAATCTTCCCACTTGTGGGCCGCACCTCAGTGACTGCATCTAAGCCTATTTACCTCCAAGGGCCCTACCTCCACCGACCATTATGTTGGGTGGAAAGGGTTTCAATATATGAATTGTTGGGGGGACACACCCATAAAGTCAATAAGGGAAGGTTTTCTTTGTAGGATCCCAATTACTACACATTGAAGAAATAATAGAATGAGAAAATTATCTTTCAGAAAATTCTAAAAAAAAATAATTGATTAAGGCAACAGAAGGATAACATCTCAGGGCAGGTGAGAAGATGAGTGGTGAGAAATTGGGGTACCAAAAGGGAGATGGGGGTATGTACAAGCAGTGTGTTCAGTTCAGGACTTCTAAGACCATGGTAAATATGGCTTAATTCTAGTTAATTAAGACTTGTTGGAATAATTTTTATGATATCATAGGTATTATTTAAAAAGTATCCCTTGCCTATGACCTAGAAAGAGATGAATCTGTAACAAACAATTAAAAAATATAGAACAACAAAACAGAAATCACAAAACTGTGCCAAACAGCACAATCAGTTTAGGAAGAGAGTACAAAATGCAAATAAATATAGACCCTACCTGGAGACTGTGCTGACCAAGGTAAATAAAAGTTATGAAACACAGTATAAGAGACATAACACACAGAATATATTGGAGGAAATATTAGATCTGAAAGGAAGGATTGCTATGTTTTCTCACAAAAAATGAATTTGCTAAGAAAGCCGGATAATAGAAAAAAATAAGAGTAAGCATCAGAAATTAATACCAGATATTAAAATAAAATTAGGAGCAATATCTAATAAAATGTTACAGCTGGAGAGAGATTTGGTGAATTAAACAGAATTACATAAAGTTGTTTAAAAAATGTCAGAAGTATGTACAGTATATATCTTATAAAAGAGGAGAGAGGTAAGAATGGCAGAAAGAAGCTTATTAGTGGGATAGAGAAAAGGATAAATGACTGGGTTAGAATAATATACGTGTGTGTGCTTAACAAAAATTTGCAAATTAAAGAATAAAATTTAAAATATCTATGTTTTTCCTTGAAAGGAAAGGGATGAGGTATTGTGTTCTGTTTAACGCATTTTTTGAATTCGATTTTTTTTTTTTTGAGGTAACATTGGTTTACAAGACTGTGTGAATCAGAGGTACAGGATCAAATCCCTTTAGAGTATGTTACCACTACCAAACCCACAACCAAGGCAACCATAGTCCTCTACCATTGTCCATTGGGCGCCCTCCACATTTTACTCTCCATCCTTCCTACCCCATTATGATAGCCTCAATACTATAGTCAGATTTCTTGGGTTTGTACTGGTTTGTTTTTGCTGATCTTTGTTTTGTTTCTCTGTATTTCACATATCAGTGACATCATCAATATTTGACTTTTCCCTTTTGACTTCTGATGTTTAGCATAATCCTTTCCAGCTCCATTTAAGTTGCTGCAAATGGCAAAAGTTTATTCTTTTTTTTTTTTTTAATAGCTGAGTAGTATTTCATTGTGGTATATACCACCTCCTCTTAAGCCACTCATTTGTCTTTGGGCACATAGTTTGTTTCCATAGCATGGCAATTGTACACAGTGCTGCAATGAATGCAGAAGTATGTATATCTCTTCAAATTTGTTTTTACATTCTTTGGGTAGATAGCTAGGATTGGAATTGCAGGATCATATGGTTAATCTATTTTTAATATTTTGAGAAATGTCCAAACTGTTTTCCATAGGGGCTGGATCAGTCTACATTCCCACCAACAATGTATTAGAGTTCCTTTTCCTCCATCTCCTTACCAACACTTTTTGATATGGGGCATTCTCACTGATGCGAGATGGTATCTCATTGTGGTTTTGATTATCATTTCCCTGATAAGTGGCAATGAACATTTTTTCATGTGCCTGCTGTTTTGTGATTTGGTAAGTGGCTTTCCAACTTGGTGGTGGTTTTCTGTTAATTTGTAACTGTCCCCTCAGCTTCTTAATGTTACAGTTTTCTTTTTGTGGCAGAGTTAGGGACAAGCTTGGGAGTTTGTTCTGCAATGAGGTTTTGAGATTTCCCTTGATGCTCAGGCAAAGTTTCTTTATTTCTCTTCTCAGTTGTGTAAACTCATTGGTACCCTGTAGTAAGCTTACTTCTGCCAAAGAAAGTTAAACTGGCTGCTGTCATCTATGACTGACCCCTGATACAGAAAAACAATTACAGGATGTGAATGAAAGCCTATGAAGGGAGTCAGTTTGGCAGCTCACTTGGAATAGAGAGACAGATGTGTCCACAATGAGACTTGCTCTCTTAAGGGTGAGAAGGTGGCCTTAGTAAGAGAGAGAACTATGACTCTGGGGATGGATAGGTACACTTGACCTTATCTAATCTGCTTTTAAGTTGGATGCCAAAATTTTGTATTTATTACACAACCTCATTATAGCAGTGATGTAATTATACATCTACTAGAGTAACATTTTAATTGGCCCATCTATTAGATAAACAGGAAAAAGCATTCAGTGATGATGAGTTCTTTAAATTATGTTTGCAACAGTTAGTAAACTATCTAGAGAAATAAATTCACTTACGACATTAACCATTGGGTGAGAATAATTGTTTAAGGAATTGAAGACATTTGGAATGCTATCCATATCGATTAAAAACAGGACAAAATTTTTACTCTGCTTTACACTTAAAATTTTACTTTGGTTGCAGCTTCATGTTCATTTTTTTTATTGTTGTGGAGAAATTCTACCAGGATGAGATTTTCTGTTTTCCTTGGTTATTGGGCAGTTGACAGATGTTAGTGATACTTCTCATTATTTATTTAAGATGCCAATGCTGAGTTTGCAGTGTTTGAAGAATTCATTTCTGTAAATAATTTGTATGGAACATTTAAAATCAATAATATTTTTAAATAATTTGAGTAACCACTAATTCACTGAAACCTGAAGTGGAATCTGCTAAGATGCATTATACTTGATGGTAGAAAAATATGTATAGAGCAGGAAAAGACAAAAGCCTATGATCAGTAATTGTATTATGTAGCAGCAGACGCTTTGTGGAACTATTTAAATATATCGTGTGCATTGTACTGATAAATTCCATTGACTTTAGAATTAAATGTCATTAGTTTTGTGAATTTGTGTTAAAAATAAAAGCTCAGTATGCTTGTTGCCCCATCACACAGCAGTTCTTTATAGCTTAATAGAGGCTTTAGTGCAATTATTTCAACTCGGAAATGAGAGTGAATTTTTTCTGAATGAAGAGAACTATCTTCAACTGCTTGGGTTTGGAAATTAGCTTTTGCTGAAGATTTTATAATGTGTTTTAAAAACTAATCCTAAAATTATAAGGCAAAACATCATTTATATGTGAAATGTATACTGTGGTAATATCACTTCGACAACTACTGTTGCTTGAATCATAAGTAATGCCATACTGCTTTATATAGTTCTTATACTGTTAAAAGTTAAAACAAGAAGTGATAGATCTAATCTCACCTAAATTTGCATTAGATGTATTTTCTGAACTCAAACTACATTTTCACCAGCATTTTTCTCAGAGCTCAATGCAAGTGAATATAAAATTTCCAGATTTCAAAATCCATTTAATGGGACAATCGAGGATCTTCTATATAACCTTTATTTGGATGTGAATAGTTTGCAGCATAATTGACATGGTAAAAGGCAAATATCAAGACAAAAATCTAATAGAATTCTTTAAGTTCCTTCTAAATGATGAATATCCTCAATTAAAGTCATATGCTCATGGATTGCTATCAGTATTTGGCAGTAACTATCTCTGTGAAAAGATATTTCCAAAGTGGAAATATGTAAAATCTCACTACAGATCACACCAACAGATTAACTCTTGCAATTGATTTTGATTGTAATGCATACTAATTTTGAACCCCATTTAAATGTAATTTATCCCCTTCAAAAATAATTTACTCTCATTATTAGACATATATTACAAAATAAATTACTGCTGTATTTTGAAAATTATCAAAAGTTGTAGATATTTGTTTTTTCTCTTGTTATATACTGATTACATAATGTCAACATTACATTTTGCCTCTTGGTCCACAAAGACTTAGATGTTTAATATTTTTTGCTTTACAGAAAACTTTGTTCTAGTTGATTATAATGTTTATGCTTGTATTGATTTGCATGGACTAAAGTGTATCTTGAGGAAAGTAGTCTCCCAAACACAAGTTGGGGATATTTCTAGAAGCAGAAAATCTATTTAGGCAAATTAAAATGAATGCTATTCCTCATCTCATTGCTAGCTATTCTCAGTATGGCTATTTTACTTCCAAAGACACCCTGTTAGGAAATAGTGACCGATTTCAGGATGCCCCCTAACAATGAGACAAGGCAGAATGAGGAAAGTAAATTGGAGAAAGTCCCTGGAATCTTGAAACCAGAGGAACTGATGTTGAAGTGTCCCACTTCTCTAAGAAAAAGCCAAGGCATTTGAAGGTGACTTGAAACTTCCCTGCTGTGTCCCCTTAGGTATTATAACTATAGTGCACAGCCTTCCTGACTTCCAAGTTCCTGAAGATTCTGGCAGTCAGAGCCTGCTCTTCCCAGGTCCCTGGAAGGCTTGATGTGCCAAAGAAGTCATGCTTCCTGGGAGCAACCACCGAAGAAATTCCTTCAGTGAGGTGAGTCTGGAGCATGCCAATCATGATCATATAGCATCCCGGTATGTTTTTTGTTTTTGTTTTGCAAAATATCTATTGTCTACCAGAGCATTAAAAGTGGAAGCAGGGCTTGCTTAATCTCTTTGCCTGGAAATCTATTAACATATTTTCAATAAAAAATTAAAAGCTATATACATTTATGTAGTTAGAACACTTAAATAAAAGAGGATAAAATATAAAAACTGAAAATTTATATCTTCCATTATCTCTCATAGTTAACTACTATTATTCCCTTGATTGTTCAGTGGTTAGGGAGGGGAGGAGGGAGGGAAAAGTAAGTAGGGGGGAGGGAGAGAGATTTTGTTCAAAAGCTGACTACTAAATATTAAATAATGAGGTTCTTTGCTTCAATGTCTGTTTTAAAATCTTTTAAATATTTCTGCTAATGTGACCTATACTTTATACAGTTACATTAAATGATGTGGTGATGTTGTTCTAGTTACTGGATGCACCGTGGATTAGATCAGTTAACTCACCAGTAAAAATACACATAAAGTCTTTAGTAATTGAGAATTGTGACTTGCATTGAAATTCTCCATTGCTCTCAGGAGAATATTTACAAATGAGCCTATTAAACTCATGTATCTGAGATTATCAATCAGCATGTTCAAGGGTTTTATAACCATGCTTATAAAAGCTTTTAAACTCTAATATTATCTTTCACAAGTCTGTGAGGCTTTTATCATTTTCTTTCTTTGTATTTAAATCTTTGATTTTACAAACACTTCTTTTATGAAAGGAATGAGAGAACAGATAGTTTTCTATAGATGGGTTCTGCAGCTTTTCAGGCAGACCGTAGATCAATGCGAAGAAAAAATACATGCGTAAGGAAGTCTATACAATATTTTTGGAAGAGGTGACCATTCTGGTCAGGAGGAGGTACAGAGCTGCTCACAGGAGCTTCAAGTGGACTTCAGAGTTTTGAATGATGTCAAAGAGCTGTGGTTGATTCAGTCTTCACATTGGCGGGGCTGCTGGGATCTGAACTCATAGAGGGCCCTGCCACAGCCCTTTCTGACTCGCTGATTTATGATCCCTCTAGAAAAAATATCCACAACCCCCTAGGCATTTCCCTTTATTTAAGTGTGGAGAAACATCCAGTTCCCCTTAGTAAGCTCCAAATCAGCGGGTCCCCATTACAACCTGGAGGAGAAAATAATGTCAGTGTTCAGGTGTTCCTGCAAAGTCATCTCTGCTTCTCATTTCTTATCATCTGGAAATCCATTTTCCCTTAGCTACTTCAGCAGAATATGCATGTGTGTGTGTATATGTTTTTTAACAGTATTACTCCCTCTCCCCCCTCCCCACCCCATGACTTAAAATCCCTGAGTACTGGAAATGCCTCTTGCATCAAAGATAAAACCCCCATGGGCATTGAAATCAATTTCTGAACTCTTACCTGTTTCATTTTCCTGAGTGGGTACCAAACTACTCTAACTATGTTTGCTATTCTGTTTTCTCTCTGCTGGATTAGTTTTTTTTTCCTCGCCCATCTTTTCTTAGGTACTTTCTTCATATGACTACATGGCTGTTTCTTTTGCATAAACTAATTTGGGTGTCCTTGCCAAAAATGATTCTGAATTCTCCTCAAAGGGGCTCAAAAATAAAAATAAGGAAATTAAACAGTGCTTGGTTTCTACAGTTTACAATCTTCATAGTGAGGGAAACTGTCAGAATTACAACTCTGCTATATCCCCAGTGAACATGGGGAGATAAACTTGACCTATATATACCCATATCTCTGTCTATATGCTTACACCTATATCTCTATCTTTATGTCTATTTTTCCATCTATCTGTCTATCACTTCATTATCTTTAAGAGTTGTTGAGAAATCCATAGGAATTTTGTGAAAACTTACTGCAAGGTAAAAAATCAGAAAAGTAACCGCAGCTGTAATTGAGGGGAAAAGGAATTACATTTTAGAATCTGCAAATGCTCTCAAACTCCAAATCCAACCGGGTTTAGGTGGGCAAGTTGGGTTGAGGACTTGAGAAAATTAAATTACTCTGTATAATTTTGGTTGAAATTATGTTGGATGGTGGGGACCTGGGAGAAAGTGACCAACATGGCTACAGATGAGATTTTTGAGATTTTGGGTCAAAATAATTCAAAAGAGACTCTTATAGACAAATTATAAAATTTGAATTATTGTAATATTTTCCATGTGCTAGTAGTAATTTTCTCCTACTTTGTTCTTAGAATAGCTTTATTATAGGCTACAGTGCTCAGTTTTCTTTATGAAAGTGAATTAGTTTGTGCAAACTTGAGGTAGGTAGTTGAGTTCTATGTTTGAGTTGATTCAATATATGACCAGATTTATCAGTATGATGGTGTTGAAGTTAGAAATCCTGAAAGTAGAAAGCCCTATAAATATTCCAAAAAAAGCAACAAACTTTCAGGGCTATGGAAATGGAGTCAAAACTAAGAGTCAAGTGGGAAAGCTGGACTTGATGTATATATATCTCATTATAAGAATAAATAGGAAACTGTGCTAAAGTGTATATGTATATGTATATATATATATATATATATGACATGCTGTAAAGTTGATCTTGGCGAATTGCAAAGCCTGGAGAAGGGAGGTCAGGGTGGTGGTGAGAGTGAACTGTGATTCACCTTCTACTTCTTACTCCACCTGTCAGAGCCATTTGTCTGTGTGACACAGGCCTGATCTTCTAGGCCACAGCATGCAGACTCAGAGTCCAGTGCTCTTTGCTGCCCCAGCAGCAGTTCCCTGTGGAAGATGGAGGCACATCTCTATTCCTTGTAGAGCCACAATGACTGTGTATGGGCTCGAGTCCATCATTCTGGGTCATTTCATCTATTCTTCCTTTTTGTTATGAGTGCAATTCTTTATTTTTCTGTACTCCCTGCTGATAAGTCCATTTTCAGACAAAAGAGGCAGAAAAACAAATAAGTAATCCTAGATATTTCTCTCAATGTAGATGAACTTGATTTTACACTATTCCTCTTCCCACTTTAGCAAATCAGCTGTTGACACAATATGATATCTGAGACGAACCCTCTCAGGAATGAGAAATTTTCCCTTCTAGGGGACCAGGGTCAATAGTTTTATGGAAAGGTCTTAGAAGAATCCATATGGGATAGTAGAGGACTTCAGTGTAAAATCCCCCCAAAATAGTTTCTCTGTCCTTGGAATGGATTGTAAAGAGTGTAGGATATAATGGGGAACAGAGTCACATGGTAATAACTCATCATTCCTTTTTCCATGTCCAAATGTCTTCATCGGTCCTCATTCTTAGAACAAATCTGCGTCTTGGGAAAAATCAGTTGCTAAAATTGAGTTCTGGTGTCAGGGAGCAGAGTCCCATCTGATAGATCATATACTTAAGGTAAGAGATTCTGTGCATTCTAGGGAATGGAAAATACTCAGACCACATATGCAGGCAACCTGAAATTTCAGGTGCCATTGAGTGGCCGGGACACAAGTATACAGTCAAATGTAGGAAAAGGGGACCCTGAGAAGCTTATCTTGAAGAGGAGACAGGTTGGGGACCTCCTTCCCCAGAAAGAGGATGATAGACCCTTTCTTGCAAGGGGCATTAAGAAAGACACTAGTGACCAAGACATCCCTATCTTGGGAGGGACACCTCAAAAAAGTAAGCTTAGAGAAAACATGAATTATTTGTTACAGTGAATTTGACCAAGAAAAAAAGGAAAAGTCAGCGAGTTCCCCTGAATCAAACTGGATCAGTGTCAGTGTCTTAGCAACTCTTTGCCACACATGCCACCATTGGCACTACCTTCTGCTCTGTAACCACTTGGCTAAAATATCCTCCTCTTTCTATGTAGTACAGCTTCTCTTTTCCTTACCCCACCTCCACTTTTTCTCTAACAAATTACCTGTTATTTCAAATAGGGAAGAGGTGTCTTCTGTCTCTGGGGTATTCAGAGCTAAAGTTTAGGGTACCTCATTGGTGTGGGCTTAACTAAAAGAAGGCAGTAGCTTTTGCTCCTATCAAATGCTTCTTTAGCCTCTAAAATAAGACTCTCCTTTGCAAGGATAGTTTTGGGAGAAGCTTTATTTTGCCAATGTGGTTATTTTTTTGTTTTTGTCTTCATACAAGGTGCCACAACAACAGAAGTCTACTTTTAAAATTCTTTGTTGGGAATTCCATATGGAAAGGCTTATTTCTTTGAATCTAGATGACTAGTATAGCTAGGACTCTGAAGAGGGATGAGTAGCAATGCTATGCCAAATGATACTAGAAATTAATTTCTAGAAGATGTTCCAGAGATGCATGCTGAGTCACCTCTTACTCATATACCTTACCTTAATAGTTCTGGAAACCAGAAATCCAAAGTCAAGAGTTAGCACAGCTGCCCTCTTTCTAAAGGCTCAGGGTGGAGATGCAGGGTGGCAAGGATTCTTTTCTTTTCTTTTTTTTAATAATAAATTTTATTTTTATATTCCCCATACAATTGCAACCCCCTTATTTTGACCCCAATCCCTCCCCTCCCACCCCCTAACCCCATAGAGTGTCTCTGGCTCATAGTTTTTTATTGATTTTGATTTTCACTTTCTTATAGTTATTCATTTTCCTGGTCCCTTATTTAAGTTTTCTAGATTCCTGCTATGAGTGAGACCATCTGGTATTTTTCTTTTTCTTTCTGGCTTATTTTGCTGAGCATGATCCCTTCCAGCGCCATCCATGTTGCTGCAAATTGCATGTGTTTATCTTTTTTGAATGCTGAGTAATATTCCATGGTGTATATGTACCACATCTTCTTGATCCAGTCATCTATTTTTGGGCATTTGGGTTGTTTCCATGGCTTAGCTATTGTAAATAGTGCCGCTATAAACACAGGGGTGCAGGTGCTCTTTGGAATTGATGTTTCTGTGTCCTTTGGGTAAATACCTAGGAGTGGAATTGCTGGATCCTATGGAAGCTCTATGTTTAGTAGGTCCAGAAATCTCCACACAGCTCTCCATAGTGGTTGGGCCAGTTTGCACTCCCATCAACAGTGCAGAAGAGTTCCTTTTTCTCCATATCCTCACCAACATTTGTTGCTAGTTTTTTTAATATGTGCCATTCACACTGGTATAAGATGGTATCTCATGGTAGTTTTGATTTGCATTTCCCTGATGACAAGTAATGTTGAACATTTTTTCATATGCCTGTTGGCCATTTGCATTTCCTCTTCAGAGAAGTTTCTTTTTAGCTCTTCTGACCATTTTTTGACTGGATTATTTTCTTTGTTGTTGTTGAGTCTCATCAGCTCTTTGCAGATTTTTGTGATCAGTCCTTTATCATTAGTGTTGTGTGCAAAAATGTTCTCCCAGTTGGTGGGGTTTCTCTTTGTTTTTGTTATTGTCTCTTTTGCTGTGCAGAAACTCTTTAATTTGATGTAGTCCCAGCTGTTTATCTTTGCCTTCACTATCACTGCTTTGGGTGATGTGTCTGTAAAGATGTCTTTGATGTGAATATCACGTAGTGTTTCGCCTATATTTCCTTCTATGTATTTTATGGTTTCAGGTCTTATGTCTAGTTCTTTAATCCTTTTGAGTTGATTTTTGTGTATGGTGTGAGGTAGGGGTCAAGCTTCATTCTTTTGCATGTAGCGACCCAGTTTTCCCAGCACCATTTATTGAACAAACTTTCTTTGCTCCAATGCATAGTCTTTGCTCCTTTGTCAAAGATTAGTTGACCATAAATCTGTGGGTTTATTTCTGGATTTTCTATTTGATTCCATTGGTCTGTATGTCTGTTCTTGTTCCAATACCATGCAGTTTCGATGATTTTGGCTTTGTAGTAGAGTTTGAAGTCTGGGAGTGTGATGCCTCCATTCCCTACTTTTTTTTTTTTTTTTTTCAGGAGAGCTTTGGCTATTCAGGGTTTTTGGTGAATTCCATATGAATTTCATCAATAATTGTTCTATTTCTTTGAAGAATAACATTGAAATTTTGATTGGAATAGCATTGAATCTGTATATTGCTTTTGGTAGGATGGCCATTTTAATAATGTTTATTCTTCCAATCTATGAGCAGGGGATGTCTTTCCATTTCTTTGTGTCTTCTTCTATTTTTTTTAACAGTGTTTTATAGTATTCTTTGTATAGGTCCTTTACCTCTTTTGTTAGATTTATTCCCAAGTATTTGATTTTTTTTTGTTTCGATAATAAAAGGGATGTTTTTTTTTTATTTCTTCTTCAGATTTAT
Source organism: Talpa occidentalis (assembly GCF_014898055.3). Taxonomy (NCBI): domain Eukaryota; kingdom Metazoa; phylum Chordata; class Mammalia; order Eulipotyphla; family Talpidae; genus Talpa; species Talpa occidentalis. The sequence continues at coordinate 22,463,237 of NW_023601322.1, forward strand.
TGTTTATGTATAGGAAGGCTACTGACTTTTGTGTGTTGATTTAGTATGGCAAGGATTATTTTCTTACCTCCTCCAACTTCTGGCAGCTTCAGGCAGTTCCTTGGTTTGTACCAGTATTACTTCAATTTCTGTCTCCATTAGTATATGGATTTCTACTTTACTCCCTCATCTAGTCTTTAAGCACTTTACATCTGCCTTCATTGTCTAAGAGTATATCTATCTGGATCCATCTATTGGGAACAGGCAGTGGAAGTCACCATGGAGGAAAGGGGCACATTTATGGAAAGCTTCAGAATGGCCTGCTCCATGCCAGTGAGTGATCTCAAATCTTGGGCTATGGAGATCAGAAAATTTACTGCCTATTTGGGAAGAAGTCAGGTTGGGCTAAACATGAGGACAAAACTGATTTATTATTAGCTTGAGTCTTTATTTCTCTTTCCAAGAATATAAATATTGTCTAGATGTTTGTAGTAAGGCTAACAAAATCACATCTGCAATAAGTCATCTTCCTCTAGCCTTGCGGGACTGGTCTACACTGATGAATTTAGCTTTCACCCATACTTTCTAAAATGTTGGTTCACAACTCTTTTTTTCAGTTGATGTTTTGTCCTTTGTTTCCTTTCCCAATTGCAACATTAACAAAGTAGTTGATCAGTAAATATTTGAGTATGGATAGAACATATGAGCCATAAAAACTAACTCTGGCTAACCTATCATGTTATCCTTTCATTACATCCCAGAAACACCCACCCAAGTCTTTCTTTGTGATTAGGATGTGAACAGTGGGCCTGGCAGATGGTGGAGTTGTTTCTTGGACAGGGGAAGTGATCACCAGAATCTCACAGGGCTGATGGCTGCCCAGCCCGATGTACTTCTCAGCAAGGCTGGCCTGGCTCTCCTGCTTTAACTGTGTTCCATGCAATGCAATCTCTACTGAGCAGTCTTAAATCAAAGGGCTCTCGACAATAAATGAAATCAGAAGAAGACAGCAATTTGTCATTCCTTCCTCTAAGCTAACTCCCATGAAGATGGCTCATTAATACAAGAAACCACAAAGGAACCATAGTCTAGGTCCACACCTGGACCAGATGACCGAGGAGTACTACTAAGCAACCTTCTGGTCCTCCTTCTCTCAAATTTTCCCTGTTGGTTTTCTGCTGCCCCACATTATACCATTGAGAGCTCAGTTAATCCTTCATGTCCCTAGACAAGTAGTTCATTTAAAAAAAAAAAAAAAAAGGCAACTGCCCTTGGGAAGATAGTGAACCTTTGCCATGCACATTCTATTCTGTATTATCTTGTCACATTTTTTTGGAAATGTCAACTGGATAGCATTAAGGTAATCCTTAAGAATAAAAGTATGGAGTGATGCCATGGTCGGTGGGGGCAATAATGAAGTGTCACATGGGTTCTGAGGACACAGGAAGGCAGTGTGGGAGTGACTCTGGGAGTAACACACACAATAAGAGGCAAACTAGATACATGTTCCAGATGCACATGCTGGAAAGGTAAGGCGGGTGAAATACAGTCAGACAAGGCCCACAGAATGTGAGAGGACACAAACAAGAGAAAGGATGGGAAAAGCAAGATAGGAAAGTCAACGGCCATGCAGAGTATTCTCTATGATCTGTTCTGATGCGCATTTTATTTCATTTCATCTTCACAACAGCACTGACACCACTTTATTTTTTTCCTAGTACACGTGAGTGACATAGATTCATAGGAGATTTGGGCTTGTTCAATACACACTGTGGGATAAGGAGAGCAAGGTGGGTGGAAGTTCAAATAATCATTTCCTTGTTAGGAAAAAAAAAAGGTCATTTTTGCAGGTTGGTAGGGAAAATAGAAAAACAAAACAAAACTGGGGCATAATATCCTTCCACAAAATACTACAGTTATTTGATTTCTACATCAATATATTACTATTTCTTTAAATGCAAATAATAATAGGTAGGGAGCTGGGGGTTTTTTGTTGTTGGTTTATTTTTTTTGGTCAGACTGGATCACTTTAGTATAAAGGACTTTGTGAAACTAGAGCTGGGGTATTAAAGGAAAAGTAAATTTTAATAGGGCTGAGGGAGGTACAACTGTCTGGATCAGGAAATGTGACTGAGATAGCCCAGAGAGACTTGAGGGCCAATACAGAACTGGGGAGGTAATCATTGCAAAGTGATTTTTGCCTGCATGGTGTCATCAGATCAGTGGTTTTCAAGTTGAGGGCTGTGACTTAAACATAAAAAAGAGCATTAATATAGGACATAAAAAAATAAACTACACGTAGGATAGTGTCGCCTCATGAATCTTTGCTTTTATTTAAGGATCCTTGTGTGCACATGTATACACTGGATTATGATACTAAAGACATTTCATGGTCAGATTTTCATGTGCATCAGATTTTTGGGGGGAATTCATTAAAAATTCATGACTGAATCCTATCTTTGCCAGCTCAGGAGTTAATGAATGGTTCCCAGGAATTTGCATTTTTGATAAGCCCCCAGGAATCAGCACTTTGAAAAGTGCTGGTCTTGGGCCATCCTTGGAGGAAGGAATCTGCTGGAGGATGCTCTGCAAATCAGCCCCACAGAGTGAAATAAGTAGAAATATATCCATCTGGCATTTAGTTTTAGGGATCGTGCTTTTTAACTACTAACATCTCATGTTTCATTAAATATTACAGCCATGAACTTAGAAAAGATTTTTTAAAAGTTTTGGTTTGTTTCTCTCCTGGAATCAGGAATTAAAGTTGGAGACAGGAGAACCAAAGTCTAGTGTAAGGTCTAGAAAACACCAAAGATCAGGAGCTCAATAAATGCAGAAACTGAGTGGAAAGTAAAGAAAAGGCAGACAATTGTGCATTCTGAAGAATCCATCCATCCATCCATCCACCCATCCTTCCTTACATCCTTACAATCTACGTATGGCAACTCCATTTATATGTCAATTTTGAATGTTATTAACAGGAATATGGACTCTACTCAACCACCCTGAATTCAAATCTAGACTCTTCTCTACAAATACTATGAATGTAAATTGCTTAAGTGGTAAAGAAATGCTAATGGAAATACTACTAGTACCTTTCTCTAAAGTGTTGAGAAATCATATATGTCAAGTTCTTGGAGAATTGCTTGACATGTAGCAGCTACTCAAGGAGACTTGCTATCATTATCCTTGTAGCACTGATCTACAGTTGTTTGTGTGATGAGTCCTGGATTGGGGATGTGTTGAGGTAAGTCAGGGTAGCCTCCAGACATGTGTTTTGAGCAAATATTCAGGGACCCCTGTTCCGCAGGATAAGCATCTCAACTACTCAGCCTGCTATACTACCTTTCAAAATCTAGTGAGCTTGCCTTTCTGGCTTTATTTTAGCCACACAGAGTAACTATATGTTGTAAAATATACCATCCACATTCTAGAAAAGTAAACCTTGGCCGCTGTGGCAGATAAACTCCTTTTCCATCTTCAAGGATCTGCTCAAAGATGATTTCTTTAGTAAGCTTTTCCTAACTTTCCCTTCCTTCTTTCCATGGTTGTATGTTAATCACCCTCCCCAAGGAATTTTTTTTTACACTATTAGAAAGCTCTCCAAAGTGATGTTTTGCTTATGTTTCAGGCTAATTCTTTATTTTTCCTGTAAAACGTATAACTAGTCACCATTCAGTATACACATGATACATAATTATTTTTTAATTTTTTTTAATTGAGGTAACATTGGTTTACAGCACTGTATATGATTCAGGGGAACAGGTTCACACTTTCTCAAAGGTAGGTCACACACCACACCCACCGCCAAATCACCCACTGTCCTGTATTCTACACATATGGCCTGTTCCCTCCTTTATTCCTACCCTCATCTTACTGCCTCTTCTGGTAGCTTTAATTCTGTCCTCATATTTCTGGGATCTGTTTTGGAATAGTTTTGTCAGCTCCTTTGTTTCTCTATATTCCACGTAAGAGTGAAATCAACAAGGTAATTATTTTGTAATCATGACTATAGTTCATCTTAGTTTTAAGTAAACCCCAGTTTACTTAGATAACTTGCTCTGTTATTTATTATAAGGTCAATTTAATTCATGGATTTTACAATCTAATTTTGTTATTAGTATTCTAGTAACTTTCCAATTTATAATTTCAGTCACTCTTCCTTTATCCATTGTCCCTTCCCTCTCTCCCTACCTCCCTTTATCTTATCTTTCATTCCAACTTATATTATCAGCTGTCCTCAATCAGGTGTGTCTTTTGAGAGTGGAGAAAGAAATAAGAATTATAGTAGTTGTGGTTAATTCAGACAATATTCAACTTTATTCTGACTTTCCCAGCAAGGACACAGGGAAGGGGGTGTCCCTTTATCCACACTAGCTCAATGATTCTTTCTTCTTCTCTGATTTGGCTAAACTCTGTGCTCTTTTTCTTGGGGCTATAATAAGAAAATTGATCTTTGAAACTCCAAGATCTGTAGGAAATTCGTATGGGACTATCCCCCTCTCTCCATTCTTTCTACCCTCTCCTTCCTTACAAGCGCAGTTCTTTCATGTCCTACTAGCACAGGTGCTCCTATGGACTTAAGCTCTCAGGAACCTCCAGAGGAGATGAGGTGTTGGTTCCTGCCCTCACCTATACCGCTCCACTTCCAGGACTATATGCAGCATTTGCCCACCCCCATGGAAACAGAGAAGTAGGATTTTCACACTTTGTAAAATTTACCTTCCTGGTTTGCAAAAAGTATAGCCAACTTAAATGTCTGTGGAACTTTAAGTAGATTCAGATTCAACACCCCTCTCCTCTTAAGCACTTCCCTTGGGAGTTGGCTGTTTGGAACTGAGCACATTTTCTCTCCAAACACCAGGGGTGCCATCACAGTGATCCACAGATCTTCTTTTTCCTCTTTTAAAGATTGAACAGTTTTGTTTGATTCTTTTTTTTAATTTTAATTTATTAATTTTCTTACATCTTTATTAATTTTTGCATAGTATTTTATTTATTCCCTCCTTTTATTCCCCATATTTCTCCCATCACCTTAGCACCTGTGGTCCATCACCACCATACCATATATCTTTAGTCCTTGGATGTGGCCAACAGAGACCTGGGGAATGCAGAAAAAGGGGTATGGGGTAATATTTTATATTGTTAACTTGTGACTCTTCAGTGTCTGTAAGCAGGAAACACTGTATATTTATCTTTGAATAATGCTCTAGTTTGATCAGAATGCCTGGAAAACAATTAGGATACCATAATTGTTTATAGAAATAAGAAATGACCTGGAGAGTTTTAAGTGATTTTCAAAGCGAATGTGTCCAGATTTTAAAAGGATCTCAGTCTCTCTAGGAACTTTGCCAGCTCTTGTTGAAGTTAGAGGTTTGTGCAAAAGAGCAGATTCCATATTTGGTGGCTTTGGAATAATAATTTCGGGCTAGAAGCTGGAAATACTGTGACCACAGACTGACTAGGGAATCTAAGGAAAAGATTTCTAGTGTTTTTCGTTCGCAGTTTCCTTTGTTGACATCATATGACTTTAAGTGTCCCTTCATCTTTATTTTATGAGTTTATTGCTCCTTTTCTACTAGTTCTCTCTAGATGAATCAGTAACTAACCCACCTCGGGCACTCCACTAAATATGAAAGATCTGAACCACATGTTATATATCCTTTCTTTTGTTCATTCATTCAACAACAAATTTTTGTGTGTCCAGTAGTCTAATATGGCTTCTGCTTTAAAATTCTGGAGGAAAAAAAGGCTGAGTAGGGGTGGTGAGTTTCAAGAACTATAACTGCAAATTTGGAGTTAATCTATCACTTTTGGGGGTGGCAGTGCAACCTGTCTGCTGGTGTTTCAGATGGGACTTTCTGTTGTTTCTCTGACCTGAAGGCTACGGGTGTTATTCTTCCTTTGTTCCAGCGACTTTGAGGTCATCAGGGTTGTTCAGAGGCAGAGATTTCACAAGATGAAAGGCTACATCTACACTCCAGATTCTGTGCTCCGATCCAGTCAGAATTGCTCCACTTTCTGCTGGCAGACCTCCATAATTGGAATCTTCCCAGAAACAACATAGTTGGCAAGCTAGAGAGGGGCTCACAGCAACAGAGACATTAGCTTAAGTCCTTCTTGGTGCTTCTTGCTCGTTAACAAATTAATTTCTCCTCCAACAAGCCTTGAAAATTCTGTGGGTGCTATCATTCTGGGAACTCCTGATGGGGAGGTCAAGGGGAAGAATATCCACTTGTCTCACATGCTGGAAGACACTCTGCCTCATGCTACCTCACAGGACTTTGTTATCAGCATTTTCTGAGTCAGGTATGTTGTAACCCCTCTGATCAACTATTTCTTGAGTCCTGGTATGTGCCAGGTGTGGGATACCTTGGTGACAGTGATAGAAGCAGATATTTTTTTAAAGCATAATTAATTTTGGGGGCCTCCCCGGTGGCGCAGCATTTGAGCGCCTCACTGTGAAGCTGTCCCCAGCCTCTGCTGTGCTGGTTTGATTCCCCGCTGGCCAGGGAGATCCCCACATGGCACAACAGACCTCTCCTGCCTCGCCCACTGCTCCCCTTAGCAGTGTCTTTGGTCCGTCTGCCTGTTCTGCTCCCCACTCTGGCTCTGGTGAATTCTCTCACCCTCCCTTGCTTCTGACCTATACCCCAATTCTTGTATAAAATAAATAAATATTTTTTTTAAAAAAGCATAATTAATTTCTTTTAAAATTTCATGGTTAGAAATAGAGGAAAATGTAAGCAACAATATTACAATAGAAGAGATGCTTAGTACAAGTCTGAACCCAGGGTTATAAAGATGCAGAGGGTAGGACTGACACAAAAGTTGACAACTGAGTACTAGGGTTTGTCTAAGTAGGAATTTTCTAGGAGGAGGACATGTGAGGGTACGTTCTGGTTAGCTTTAGAGGTGGGAATTAAGCACCTGAGCCAGTTGACCAAGAACACAATGGTCAAAGTCATGACCTGAAAGCAGTTCTTATAGTGCCCAGCCTATTAGTCTCATTAGTAATAATAATGACACATTAATTTTCCTAATCCATTATATGAATAAGTTATAGCTTTACATATACCATTTTAATAGAACCCTGTTATAATTGCTAATTGGGATAGATACCAATGATCATATTTTATTTTTATAAAATAAGACTTGGAAGGTATATATCAGACTAAAATTGGAGGTGGTAATGAAATGTCACTGTTAAAAGGGTTTTCCAAGACAGTCTTCACTAACTCCTTGATTCTCTAGAGAAGAGCCCTAAATAGTTCAAGTAACTTTTGAGAAACAGGAATCTTGTAAAATGCTCAAGGTCATGCTGTGAACCTTGAGTGTAGAGTCAAGGTCTCTTGATCCTAAGGTTTGAGAGACTTTCACTAAACAGCCTGCCTTTCTAGACATAGGACTCAACCACTTCTATTTTAAGACAGACACTCTTCAAGGACATGTGACAGCAGGAGGACAAATTAAATGCTGCAAAGTATCCGAGAATAGGTCTTGTTTTGGAGGAAGGAAGAGGAGGGAGAGTAGAAGAAATCAGCCTTGGCCATACATTTGCCAAGCAATGCCTGTTGATATCTGAGGTTTCAAAATCAGCTCTCTCTCTCACCCTGGCCAATAGAGTAGCCAGACAGTAAACTACTTAATTTAAATTATGTTCTCATCTCACTGAGTATGGGACACAATTCTCTTGTATTTTCTGATAAGGCTGATAATGAAGCGATCAGTCTATGGAATTCCCCAGTGGCAGAACCTGCATTTGCATAATGATATTATAGCGTCTGTCGAACCTGCTAGCAGTGATCCATCCATATACGAGAAATATAGGTCAGCAAAGATGCAGCAGCAATGAGAGAGGCAGGGCTATTCACTTATTAGAGTAAGAAAGGTCTTCTCTATCCTTTAGCTCAGCATGACAGAAATAAATGTAATGGAATGGATCAGGGGATTCTATTGGCTTTTGAACAATCAAAGGCGATGCATCAATTCTGCCTCATGTTTTAAATTCAGTTCAAAGTCTGCTTAACCCTTTCATTTCCATGGCACAGTAGCCCTCCTACACTTTTCTACATAATTCAGAATTGCTAGTGTGCTGTAATAATACAAGAGATCAGGAGTCATGACAGCCCCATGGGCAAGGTGGGGTGGGGTGTGGAGATAAGGGAATTAGCTACTGTGGTTCTCCCTGTGTTTCCCCATCTTTAAGATCTGAGATTTCCAGTCCACACATGTGATTCAGTTGTTTTTTTTTTTTTAAACTCTATTTATTGTTTTTATTCTCCTTTTGGCAACTCATTATTCACCATTCTTTACCTGAGTTCTTTCCACTGTGTCTCTAAATTGTATGTGCATGGTAATAAATCTCGTTTTCCTTTTAAGAATGGTACATTTGCTAGTGGCAAATATCTTACTTTGCTTTTCCCCTGGAAAGCATGTACCCCCCAATTTACTCAGGCAGAACAGACAGGTGGAGGGCCTTCTTAGACTCTATTTAATTGAAGTGGAGTGCTAGACTGACCACAGGATTAACTCCAAGAAGACAGAGGGATGTTAAGAAATCCCTAAGGTCACTGTAGGGCCAGGATTAGCACCACTACAACAATTGGGAAAATGGCAAGATATTTTATAATTAAAATTCTAACATCATGTGTATATTATCTTCACTAAAAACTGACTATTGTTATTTTAACACATTTTAAAACCTTAATGTTTTTATCATTTAAAAATATGTGCTCCATCAGGATGCCAAGAAACTGATTATTCCACTAATGGCTTAATGGTTATTAACAAATGGAAATTGATTTTATATCACTGTGTGTATATAGATGAATTGAGAGAAAGGTTGGTATACAGAAGAAAAGATATATTTACTGGCACACTCTCTATTTTAATAAATTGACATTTTGGGGGCCTCCCTGGTGGCGCAAGAGGTTAAAATGCAACCTATAAAGTTATCTGCAGCCTTTGCAGCATGAATTCAATCCCCAGGTAGGGAGCTACCCACATGGTACAGCAGAACTTTCTGACTCGCCTGCTGCTCCACTCAGCAGTGTACTTCAGTCAATCTTCCTGTTCTGTTCCCCACTCTGTCTCTGGTGAATCCTCTCACCCCCACACCTCTGGCCTGTACACCCAATCTTATATGCATAAATAAATCTTTAAAAAATATAATAAATTGACATTTTAAATTAATCTGAAGAAAATACCCAGGCAACACACACATAGGGATTGCACCCGTACTCCACACAAACTCATAACATGCTCATTTCATGCCAGTCAGGCCACAGTCACCTGCAGTGAGGACAGCATTTCAGGATATATGGAAAATTTCTTATTGTATGACAGCGACTTCAATGTGGACATCATTTGTGGACAAATGATTTTGGGTGTGTTGGTTAGTACAAGGTTGATTTCAAAATGCTAACACACACACATACACGCACCCTAATTCTTGGCTCAAGTTACCAAGTTACTAGGACTGCTCAGCTTTAGTTAGCTCAACTTGTGGCAAGGGAAGGAACTTGAGGTTTGAGCAGTTCCCAGGAACTCTGGAAGCTGGATTACCCAAAATGAAAGAGTTGGACTAGGATGGAATACAAAAGTTTATTTATCTTCTGGTTTAGACCTCAGTCTTCTTTGTTCTTGATCTCTGATCTCTGGGCTCCCTTCCATCATCTCCAGGCTCTGCTACTCTTGCCAGTCTGGATCTTGGCCACAGACTGGAATCAATAAAGAAAATGCCTAAATTTAAGAACATCCAAATCCAAACTTCAATAAATCACTGCCACTAGAGGATAAAGAAAATATATTTTCCCTTTCAAAACTATGTCTGAGAATTTTAAGTTGCCTGCCCATCATACAGAACCATGAAGTCATGCCTTGAAGTTAGGCCTTTTGGCACGTCCTGCAGCCAGTGTGTCCACAGTGGGAGAATCAGAGTATTTCTGCTGCCCTAATTATTTTACCTTGCTGACCTGGGTCTGATGATGGGGAAAATTTGTGAGGCATTTGGTCAAAACAATTTTAAATGCGATATTTTTATTTGGAATAAAAAACACACCATCCCCAAATCTTTAACAAAAACATACATGGATTATCGGGCACACAACCACCATGTGACACTGTTCCCTTAGTCTGATTGCCTTGTTTTAGAGAGCAAATGAGAAAAAAAATGGGATTGGAATGCTAGTGAAACCATCTGTTTATTGATTGTCTAGAAGACTTAAGTATTGCCCCCCCAAATCTTGGAGAGAAATGAAACTTGGAAACTCCTTGTTGTTATCTATTGTGTGTCAAAATTTTGTAGCAGCTGAAATGTCACCATTTTTCTTGGAATGATGTTCTGGCATCATTTGGCTGCTTTATTTCAACTGATGATTTTCATTTATATCCAATTATTTCTGACAGTGTTTTTTATCTAGCACGTGAGAACTTTGTGGGAAATTATTTGGATTATAGGACTTTTTCTTCTATGATATCATTTTACTTAGGGGGATTGGGGTATGGGAGAAGGGAGGGAAATTTGGCATTTTACTAATCATTGGTTTGGTATTTCCCAAGGGTGATGGCTTGTTGGCTTCAAAGGCATTGCTGGCCAACTTTCCACAAAGGCAGCTGAAATATGACTAAAGACTTAAATCTCAGTGACCTTATGACTCAATCCACCTCCTTCTTGATCTTTTTGCTATTACATTGATGTAGGTCACTAGCAATGATGGTGAATAAGTTCAACTCAAGCTAACTTCTTCATTTATTCCCCTGTGACACAACATTGCCCCATACTTATTCTCCATCTTCACTTTGACTTTGGAGTAGATAAAAAAGTTTAAAAGTTTTCTAAGTCAGCCTTCAGAGCAGAAAACACACATTTCATATTTAATACTGGATCATACCCTTGCTTAATTTTTTTTAAATGGGGGCCATGAGGAGGCAGGAGTGGGAGGAACATTTTAAATTTCAACTATCATGGGCTCAAGGACAACATATATGATGTTTACAATATCAATTCATTGAGTTGTTTGCTTACATTTAACCAAAGTTCCAACTAATTTGCATCCATAGACGCTTAGGTTTTCTTGTGCCTTTCTATCATGCATTTTTTTATGAAAAGTTCTGCAAATAAGGGAGTATGACAAATAAGTTCTTATAAGAACTATTTTTCAAAAAACAACAAAGGACCATTTAGTTGTGACACTTATACAAAGTGAATAAGTAGAAAACAGAAGAGACATTCTGGGCTGAATATTTGATATGTGTAGAAGAGAGGTCAGAAAACTTTCTTTAGTCTTTGTAGATCAAGAATCAAAATCTGTGTCATTATGTAGCTTTTGATATAATAAGAGAAAACAAATTTCCAACTGTTTGTGATTAAATTAAAAATAATTATAATTGAGAGTATACACACACACACGCACACACATATATGTTAAATAGGCATACTGTAGTGGGTTTGTGTCCACCAAAAAAGAGATGGCCACATCCTGACTCCAGGTATCTGTGAATGTGCCCTTATTGCCCTTATGAATCGACCTTTGCAGATATATTTAAGGAGCTCAAGATGACATCATCTGATTTAGGTTGGTTCCTAGATCCAATAACTGATTTCCTTAGAAGTGAAAAAACATAGGAATTCTGACCTAGGAAAAACAAGTGGAGGTTGGGGTGATACATCCACCAGAAACTAGAAGAGGCAAGGAAGGTTTCTCCCTTAGAGACATTGGAGAGAGCTTAGTTCTGCAAATACTTTGATTTGAGATTTTTATCTCCATAACTGTAAGAGGATAAAGTTCTATTATTGTAAGTTCCCTAGTTTGTGATACTTTATTATAGTGGCCTCAGGAAACTGATACATACTAATGAGAAGAATGGAATAAACCTTTTAGGATGTGATAACATTTCACAGAATTGGGGTCTGAAGGTAGTGTTCCCAATTATCAAAGCATTCAAAAATGTGCATCTATAAACAGCCATCTTAGCTGGCAGTGCTTATCAAAACAGACAATAAACCAAGTACAGCCCATGGGTCTTAATTTAACTGTTACAAAGGTTAGTTACCCATTGCACTTATGCTATTTATATCCTTTTTCTACATCTAAATCTTTGTCCATTTTCTAGCTGTAAAAATCTCAGCTTTAAATGCTATTTTTCATAATTTTTTTTTCTCCATTCAAAGTTAAATGAGATCTGTTACATGGAAAAGGATGATTGGGAAACAAAAATCTGTGACACTCAGGGAGCAACAATGAGTGTGGGAAGGAGGTAGCTGGGCTGCCAGAGAGAATATGAATTTCCTGGGAATTGGAATGTGAAAAGAAAGAAACTGAAAAGAAACTGTTATTTGCCCTGAGCCACGTTCATACTCCGGACAACTGTGGCCAAAAGTTTGGTGTGTTGAAAGCTGCCAACTTTACCTTCTCATAGTTTTCCTTCTTGCTTCCTTAGCTTTAGAAGGCTTCTCAGAGAATTGTCTGACTGAAATGGCCATAGAAAATCTTCCCCTGAAAGGGGACCATTGGTGCTTTGCAGCTGCTCACCTGGTACCTCTTACCTGAGTCTCTCCTGTTCTGTGACCTAACTGTTCCCATTATCCTTGTGTTGTTCTAATAAGTCATCTAGTAATTGCTTTCTGAATAGCACATAGATCTAGTTTTTAGGTGTTTTGTAAAATCCACTGGCTTTATTTTGGATATTCTTTAATTGAGCATCCCACAGTTTTCTCTCTCCTTTTTCAGGGATCTACTTGCTTCGGTTATTTATCATTATCCCTGATGAAGTGAAGTTGCTGAAATGGTTGTGATGACCATATGATTAGAATAGGGAAGACAGATTTTGGGATGCAGAAATGTGAAAAAGGCTAGGAGTTATTGAAGGGGAAGTTATTATTTCATGTTATAGTGACTAGTAGAGAGCCCAAAAGCCTAGAAAAATAAATTAGGAAGAGGGGGTCATGGAGAATCATTGTTTAACTAAGAGCACTGATCAAGGTAGATGAGGAAGTCTTTTGAGTCTACAGCTTTATCATGGAATAGTGGCAGTGGTTAAATTGTAATCCCTAGATTAGGGTTCCTGAATTTGCTTTTTTAGGAGTTAAAAGGGGGCAGACAAAATATTGGAATGGGCATTAAAGGAGGCTAGATGACAGGGCAGTAAACACACTGCACCTGGTTCGCTGTGGAGTGGAGGAAGGTTAGCAGCCTCCCATCTGTGTGGCCCAAAGTCAGGTTCTACTGCTCTCCAGTAAGGAATTCTTATATACCTAGAATTTGTTTTTCTTAAAATTTTATTGAGTCTTGGTTGATCACAATGCATATGTTTCAGAGGTATGGGATCACATTTTCAGATATGTTACCACACCACACCTACCTGCTTTCATACCTATATGTCAACTCTCCAGGCTGACTTGTGAAGTTAATAAGAATATACAAAAAGAAAATCAAACAAAGGTGAGAAAATATTTTCATGGAGATTCAGAACAATAATTGTAAGGACATACTGTGAAGACAATCTGAGATACAACTCCTACCTAGTGTTCATGTATTGGGGTTCTCTGGATTAAATACCTGAACAACATAAGGCACATTCTGTTCACTTTTAGACTCCTTGTATCAGCCTTGCCTCCACTCTCCCTTCTTTCTTCTCTACAATCAGTGGAAATCAATGAAAGAATAAAATCTGCTTACAGGGATAGACCTGAGGAACAAGGGTTGAACAGCACCAGTACCAAACCATAGTCATATCTGGAGACATCAGGTATGATTGATGCATCTCTGTCATTGATGAAGTGTTTTTAAACTGTTTTTGGATTTACATAAAAAGAAATTTAATTTAGATAGCTTGTTCATTTTTTATTTAAGAGTCAGGCAGATTGACTATCCTAAGCCACTAGAAGTTGAGGAAATGATAAGGAAAAATTCACATTGAGATCCTGCATTATAATAATTAAAATTAAAAATTTTCAAATTATTACTGTTTGAGAACCAAGAAAGTGTTATAAATTGATTGGACATGACATTAATTCTAGGGAACTACTTGTTAACTCATCAAATACTTTTTAATATGAACATGTATAAGATCTAATAACTTCAGTTTTCAGGCAAGGTGACTGACGCCGAAGATATCAATACTTCCTAGATGAAGTTTTGGTGACTAGCAAAGCAAAACTACAACTCAGGGACTCTTGACTTCCATGCCTACACTTTGCTATGCAAGTTGTGGTGGTAGAGTTGGTGTTTAAACAAGGCAGGGAAGGTCTGGAACCCAAGCCCTTCACCATCACCTTCTGCTTCCTCTCTGAATCCTAGGGCTTTTGCACTCTTCACTGCTAACTACTTTCTTTCAATTGTGGAGTAGACTTTCAGCTTGTCCTTAAAACACCATCCACAAATAAAATACAAATGTGAATTTTCAGTTGGTTCATAAATTGAATCTGCCATCAAGAATAGACATAGCTACCTAAAAGGTTTACAAAAAGGGATAGATTTCATAGATTTGCAATGCTCTCTGATCTGAAATTATATTTGGGGTAATCTAATGAGTCTTTTTACCAGAGCATGGAGGAGTTTCAAAAGTGTATGACACAAGTCACTAGCACAAATGATTCTGGTTAAGATGCTGCACAAGTTCACTGATTTAATAAATTGCACCATTTCTCACCTCTCACCTGCACTGAGCACACATGGCCCAAGTATTCATGGGAGAAAGGTGATTGACATCTCAGAAAATGATTTATTTCTAAATTGAATTTTTTCCCTTTCATAAAGAATACAGATTAATTTTTCATTAAGTATATATGGAGATACCTTGAATGATACTTCAGAAAGTCTCACAGATATAGGATAATTTGCCTGTACTTCATCATCAAATGAAAATGAAATGCTAGTTTGTGGACCAAGGCAGCTGAATTACTCACTTTCAAAGCTTTTCTGTTCAAATGTTTTGCAAGCTCATTTGCAGCTGGGTTGCAGCGAGTTCCTTGCACGTCTGTCTAATGAAACTCATGCTGAAAAGCTCAGTTGGAAGTTCAGGGAATCAGGGTCATTCATCAAACCTCGTCATAATTATTTAATAAGCAACATTAAATGTTCAGTCAAGTCTTTAACTCATCAGTTCAGTTATCACAGTTTAGTGCATGCAAACATCATTTACAAGGTTTCCCGCTGAACGATAGAGGAGACAAATAAACCCCATAAATTAAGCCAACCCTCAAAATAACCTTTTCCTGCCTGCCTGCCCCCTGCCTTGCCTTTTTCATGCTTGAAAGGGGCTCCTCAAGTGGGCTTTCTCACCAGAAATGTGGTGGTGGTGGTGATAGTGGGGCCAGGGGTGGAGTTTATTTAGCTAGTGTCTGTGTGTGTGTCTCTGTGTGTGTGTGTGTGTGCACTGTTGGGTCACCAATCATTCACAGCTGTCCAAGGCTTCAGGTGACTAGCTGGTGCTTTTATGCCCATGTTGTAGAAAGACATGTTTTTGTTAACACTGGCTCTTACTTTTTCCCCTCTCACAATTGGGACACACAATCCACAAGGTAGCATCATTTGCAGAGTCAGAGGAAGGAAAATAAGGTGCAATTAAGGAGGTGGTATTATGGGACACAAGACATGCAAATATCTGACACAAATATAGTGAATTTTATTTTTAAACATTCCATTGTAAAATAAATCATAAGTGAAAACAGCCTAGCATAATGAAAATGGTTTTGTAATGAAAGGGTTTTGTAATGAGGATGGCCAGTAAAGTAGGTGCAATTTAAGCTGTCCTTAAAGTAGAGGTCCTCAACTGAACTTGGGCTCGTAGATGTGTTTTTACATGCAACACCTCCCATGGGCATGAAATGTCTATGTGAGTTCCCGAGGACCTTTCCCGACTTTCCACTTAAGCTTTTGAAAGTACCTCAGATAATGAATGCATATGCTTTTAACAAAACTTACAGTTTCAAGAAGTAAAACAAATAGAGGAGGGATGCTGCTACTACTTTTCATTCTATGGAATGTGTAACTGGCTGCAATATGTGAATTACATTTAAATGTCCCAACACATGTGCAGTCCGATACTTCAGCAATTTTACCAAATCATCTAAGCCAGATTCTGTGCTAAATTCCAAAACTCTCTCTGCATCATGTTCTCCTCTATCAAAATAGCCATAAAAAAATCAATATTTTCAAGACATTTATTCGTATCAGAAATCTTGTAACCATTCCTTTTTTTGAGGAATAAGAGGAACTCAATTTTCTTTTGCCTCTAGGATTCTAATGGTGAAGATGGCTTTAGAGAACAAGCCATTGTATCTAACTTAGCCAAACAAGTGATAATGCTCTCAAATACTCTTGTGAATAACCAGCTGCCTCTTTCATATTTGCGATAGCTTGATATGCTTTTGGTTTTAATGGGTGGGAGGGATGGATGTGTTCACTGAATAATTTGCAACTGATGTTATCATTTTCTACTGTATTGTGCAATCTGCCTTTACACTCTTATTTCACACTTCCAGTAAGTGTTTTATCGCTGTATTTTCTTTCAAATCAATATATGTAGTTATCACCCACTATTTTTAGATCACCAGGTCTACTTGTCACAGTACAGACCATCATGAGGACTAAGATTTATGTAATATAAAAATGGGAGTACTGTGTCATTTGAAACCAAACTCGATTTTTTTTTAAAGATTTATTTATTTATTTATATAAGCACTGGGTACAATCAGAAGCGCGGGAGGGTGAGAGAATTCACCAGAGCCAGAGGGGGGAACAGAGCAGGCAGATGGATGAAGTACACTGCTGAGGGGAGCAGCGGGCGGCAGGAGAGGTCTGCGCACCATGTGGGACCCTCCTCCAGTGGCCGGGGAGCAGCAAGGGATCGAACCGGCACTGCAGAGGCTGTGGGCAGCTTCGCAACCCAGTGCTCAACCACTGCGCCACCGGGGAGGCCCCCAAACTCGATTTTTTAAAATTTTTTTCATTGTTTTTTTTTTATTTTTTACATCTTTGTTCATTTTTAAAAAAATATTTGCTTCCTCCCACCCTCTCAGGTGTAGTCCCCATAGAGTTTCCTTCACCAAATGCACCTGTGCACCATCACCTCAGTCACATGTGCTCCTCCCTCCCTCCCTCTGATCCCTCTCACTCCCCTTTCAATATGTCTCTGATTTATGATTTTCTGGTTTTGCTCTGCTGTGTTTTGTACTGTTATTACTTCTTTACACTGATGTCTTATTTGGTTCCCCTATATTCCTACTATAAGTGAAACCATCAGATATTTTTTCTTTTTCCTTCTGTCTTATTTCACTGAGCATAATTCCTTCTAGTTCCATCCACGTTGCTGCAAATGGCATGAGTTTATCTTTTTTGATTGCTGAATAGTATTCCATGGTGTATATGTACCACATCTTCTTGATCCAGTCATCTATTTTTGGGCATTTGGGTTGTTTCCAGGTTTTACCTGTTGTAAACAGTGCTGAAATAATGAAACTAAAGTTGAAAATAAACTATCAATTACTTATCTCTTGTGGCAAAATTGCCTTAAAGCCAACTAGTTATGTGGTGAAAATATTTGAGGCGAAAATACTTGCCTCAAAAATACATGTGGCAAAGAAGTTAGTGAAATTATGGGACAGAAGACATGCAAATACCTGACACAGAGAGCACTAGTGGATTTTAACTTTTAGCATTCCATTGTAAAATAAGCCATAAATGAAAACAGTTTAGGTTAATCTTTTGTAATGAAGATGGCCAGTAAAGTCGCGTCTTCTCATTATCAATATTATAGGCTCAATAAACAAAGATGCTGCTTCAAGTTACTTGAAAAAGAACAGAAGGTTTTAGTTGACAATTAACCCAGCCAGACTTGAATATGATAGAGGGTAAATGGCCATTTCATTGTAAGTTTTCCTTCTACTGCACAGTATTCACTGTCATTAAACCAACATTTGTCAAGTGCACACAATGTGACAGGCTATAGATCTAGTACATAGAATCTCCACAAAATCCTTACAGAATCACCATTACTATTACACTGTCCTTAGAGACATGAACTGAGGCACAGAGAAGTTCAGTAAATTTTCTGAAGGAACACAGCTTCCAAGTGTGGGACATTGGACAAACCTAGGCTGTCTCACTTCAGGATAGTATACTCAACTAATACATACTAACCTAAAATCAGCCAAGTGGAATTTATAAGCATACTCTAGAGGAACACATTACTGCTCCTTAATCAATCAAACTTGAAGACATCTTTTTTTTTTTTTAAAGATTTATTTATTTATGCACACAAGAACTGGGGCACAGGCCAGATGTGCATTAAGCATACATGGCCCAAGTATTCATGGGAGAAAGGTGATTGCCATGTCAGAAAATGATTTATTTCTAAATTAAGAGGATTCACCAGAGCCAGAGTAGGGAACAGAACAGGCAGACTGACTGAAATACACTGCTAAAGGGAGCAGCGGGTGAGACAGGAGAGGTCTGCTGTACCATGTGGGCATCTCCCCGGCCGGCTGGGATCGAACCCTCACTGTGGACAGCTTCACAGTGCTGCACTTAACCACCTGCACCACCAGAGTGGCCCTGAAGACATCTTTCCAATACTCTCTTCTGTGCCTCTTCAGCCCCTGACTCAGTGCTCAAAGAAGGAAAATTCTTTCACAACCCTGCATGCACACTGTCATCTGCATCTTTTCAATATATACCTCTTCTCCAATAGCCTTCCAACTTGTTCTGTCTAATCAAATTGTATCATTTCTTCAACAACTGTCAAGTCCACTTCTTTCGAAAGACTCTTACTGTTTCAGCCCCAGACTTTACTCTCCACCCAACTGCAACTGAATTTTCAGTTTGTACTGATCTTTTAAAAGTAGTCTATGAGTTGAACTTTCAAGTAAGATATATATCAATTGCTAGAACCAATATGAACAAAAAGCTCTTTGGGGTTCCCCACCTTTTTTTAAGTAAGAGTTTTCAAAACAAAGAAGTGGTAAATTTGCAATGGATTTGTCCTAGGCCTGTGCTAGGTTCATTTCTGGGTATGACCTCATAAGGATTCTTGGTTATGGGATTCCAAGGATCTAGGATTTTGGTTCTTCTAACTAAGAAAACTAGTATGTGGTGACCTTAGGGAATCTGATTAAAGTCAGCTTGTTTTCTCTTTGAATTTTTGTCTGTTTCTTTGTCAATTTTTCTGTTTTACTTTTATTTTAACTTTTCCTTCATTTTTAAGTATTTCTAGAGGAATTTAAGATTCACAGCAAATTTATTTTCATTTTTTCTTGTTATTTTCCTTGACTTGTTATTTTTATTAATTTTTGGTCTGACAGTGTGTTTTCTTTTTTTAATGATCTTTCCCTATTTCTTTTTTTCTTACATATATATATTTTACATCATTTTTCATTTTTGCACAATGTATGCATTTTCATCTTGGTTATGGTTCCCATACAATTCCCACCCCCCTTATTTTGACCCTAATTCCCCACTTAGTGTATCTCTGGTTTATAGTTGCTTGTTGATTTTGATTTTTACTTTATTATTCTAGTCTTTTTTGTGGTCCCTTATTTAGGTTTTCGAAATTCCTGCTATGAGTGAGATCATCCGGTATTTTTCTTTTTCTTTCTGGCTTGTTTCACTAAGCATGATCCCTTCCAGCTCCATCCATGTTGCTGCAAATTGCATGAGTTTATCTTTTTTGATTGCTGAATATATTTCATTGTGTATATGTACTACATCTTCTTGATCCAGTCATCTATTTTTGGGCATTTGGGTTGTTTCCATGGCTTAGCTATTATAAATAGTGCTGCTATAAACATAGGGATGTAGGTGCCCTTTTGAATGAATGTTTCTGTGTCCTTTGGGTAAATACCTAGGAGTGGAATTGCTGGATTATATGGAAGCTCTATGTTTAGTAGGTCATGAAATCTCCACACAGCTCTCCATAGTGGTTGGACCAGTTTGCACTCCCACCAACAGTGCAGGAGCGTTCCTTTTTCTCCACAACCTCGCCAACATTTGTTGCTAGTTTTTTTTAATATGTGCTATTCTCACTAGTGTAAGATGGTATCTCATGGTAGTTTTGATTTGCATTTCCCTGATTGCAAGTGATGCTGACATTTTTTCATATGCCTTTTGGCCATTTGCATTTCGTCTTTGGAGAAGTTCCTTTTTTAGCTCTTCTGCCTATTTTTTGACTGGATTATTGACTGACAGTTTGTTTTCATAGATTATAATGAATAATTCTTCAGGTAGATATGGACCTGATATTTTTTTTGGAAGTGATTTAGACTATGATTTTTATCAACATTTCTCAATTTTAAGCTCACCATGGGACATCATTGCAAGGCTAGCAATTAGTTCAACTTGTTTCACAGTCGCTCAAGTCATTGCTGCTGAGGACGAGACCATATAGGCAAGTACCGTCTCCTTGTGATTATTGATAAGGGTTACTTTGTCAAGATGAAGTTGTCCCTGACTATAAGAACCCCTAGGAAAATGAACTGAATCATTCAAGTGCTACAAATGGGAAGTCTCTGGGGACTCTTTGATGAGCCAGAAGTATGAGAAAGTGATAGCCACTGAACTATACTTGGGCTACAAGAAATATGAGCTGGAGAGCTATAGCACCTCCTTGAAGGCTCCAATCTCAGCTAATCCTATCAACAGCTGTATTTCCCACTCCACAAGTATAGCAAAAGTTCTCTGTCAACTCATAGCTGCAAAGTTTCTGCATGTTTATATTACTGTAAGAATAGAGAAAACCAGGGACCTGAATATGTCCAGGAATCCAGCTGAAGTGCCTACTGTTCCCCTGCCTGGCCTGGAGGGGAAGACAACTCCAAGCTAAATCCCTAGTGTGGTTCTTTTGCTTTTCCTCCACCTACAACATCATTGGCAATGGTGGGACTTGGATGAAACCAACTGCTCACAGGTTATAGCCTCCAAAGGATACTCCTTCATCCCGGACAAATATAGATAAGCTATCAGCAGGTAGCTTTGCCCTACTGCATGACCTTTCTCTAACAACAGCCAGGGCTGGCAAGGAGCCACTGGTAGGTTCTTTAGCAACTTCACCATTATATGCAGACATCTGTGTTTCAAGCTGGCTATAAAAATCATGAAGCTGAAAGCTAGTGGAGATGAACCTCCTATGGCAGGCAACTGAAGCAGTAGGAAGCAGAATGGGGGGAGGTCAAGTTGACCTCCTTATACTTTCTTTATGTGGAACATGAAGATCATGAACACTATGGAGTCCAAAGAGAGGGTACCATAGATTGGTCAAGGGCTGGGTGTAAACACCTGCCTGCAGAAACTATGCAAGTGTCTGTACTCATGGGCATGCACACAGAGCAAGAGCACTTCACAGAGTAGAGGGTGAAGATGTGCAAACTTCTCTGGTATTTTCTACAAAGCATTCACCTTTGTAGGTGATACAGGATACCTGATACCTCCATGACCTTCAAAAGCGTTGTCTCCAAAATAACTAGTGAGCTTTAGTTCTAAAGAACTGCCAGGATCCTCCTGGGAAACAAGAGGACAGGAAAAACAGGCCCTACCTGTGACAAGATTCTATTTTTTTTTTTAAAAAGATTTATTTATTTATACAAGAACCAGGGTACAGGCCAGATGTGCGGGAGGATGAGAGGATTAACAGAGGATTAACAGAGACAGAGCTGGGGATAGTACAGGCAGACTGAAGAAATACACTGCTGAGGGGATCAGTGGGCGATACAGGAGAGGTCTGATTCGCCATGTAGGAATCTCACAGGCTGGCCGAGATCGAACTAGCACTGCAGAAGCTGCAGACAGCTTCACAGTGCGGCGCTCAACCGCCTGCACCACCAGGGAGGCCCTGACAAGATTCTTGACCCACACCTGTATAACATTTCAGAGACTAGACTGGTTTTCTTGACCACTTCTTCCCTTCCCTGGTCTTGTTTTTTTTTTGTCCTTGTCTGTGAGCAGAGGAGAAACAGTTGTTTCTTCTAATCTTAGAGTGAAATTGATGCCCCAGGAACATGAGCCACGTATTCTCTGCTTTTTGGCATCATAACCTGCACAGAACTAGGGCTGTGCATACTCCAGTTTAAGAAGCATGCTTTAATATAGTATTTGGAGTTAATTAGAAAAACTAAATGGAAAAATGACACAAGAGAATTGTCACTGTAACCCTCAACAGCAACAAATTATTAAAAGTGTTCCCAAGGAGATATTTAAAAAGGGATATTAAAATGGTTCAGGAGGAACCATATTGTGGGGTGGAAATGTAGAAAATGAATTACCTTCCTGTACCTTCCTGTACAAATTCCCTAACATTTTCAGAGGGGTCAATGGTAACATTTGATCTTGTTGATCTGTGTTAATTATAGCCAGACATCCAGAGTGGGATAGTGATGTCCTGTGAACTAGACTATCAGGAGGCAGAAAAGTGGCAAAAGTTTGATTACCCCAAAGCAGCTTGGGGGTGGGGGGGTGCTTTTCTGTGTGGTAGAGTTCTTGATTGCATAATGCAAAAATTGGGCTATTCCACTGATCTTTTAAAAAATATTTCTGTTTATGATAGTGGCATGAAGCAGTCACTCCCAGAAGCCTGACTGAGGTAAGAGCCATTGAGTCAGCCTTAGTTTCCAAGGGGTGCTCCCTGGTGAAAGAGGTGTCTCAATGTGACCAAACCCCAAAGGCATGGAATTAATGGCATTAAAGGTGGCTTTTCAAATCAAGTTCCAGGCTCCCAAGTACCAGACATTTCCACTTTAGGCAATGAATTTATGGTTTCAGAAACTCATTAGAGCTTCTCTGTGGTTTCTAGGAGGCCTAAGACCCACTGGCACTGGCCGTTGTCACACCCTACCCACTTGGTCAGGCCTCCCTTACATTTATTTTGAAATGACATAATATTTTGTTTTATTCTAAATGGATAAGTTTTATTCTCTTACATCACTTGGATCAAAAGTCTTTGTGTTTAGAACCAAACTATTCATCTTTTATGTCCAAAGTCTTGCATATTTCTAGATAGGTACTTATATGCTCAGATATTGATAAACTAATGACACTACCAAATCAGAGTTGACAGTTTCACCTTTGAGACATGTTTTAGTTTAAATACACTGTAGGATGAGGGCTCAGGCTGCAATATGATAAAAGATAAAAAGGATGGGCATAAAATGGAGGAACTGAAGTAGGGAGGTTTGGGTATGGAGTTTGATGAGCAGGCTTGTACCTGAGGAGAAGGAACTCACCAATAAATATAATTTTTTCAGCTACAGTAACTCCTACTATATTGGCATTTGAGGAGGAGGAACAGAGGGTGTACGTGATCCATGAAGTTGTTTATTCTCATGGATATCATTTGAAGATGTGAAGAGCATCTGTGAGTTAGTAGATTTGTGTATTGACACTATACTGTGTAGACCAAACAACTCTTAATGATACGGAGTGCCTGAAGAAAATATATCTTGAAGAGTGTTTTGCTTTTTGCTGCAAAGCAAGATATCACAAAACTTAGTAATTTGAAACAACTTATTTCACATGATGCTATGGAATGAGTGAGCTTAGATGCAAGCTATTACTTGGGATTTCTCATGCAAATGTAAGCTGGGTCTGGAGTTATTTGAAGATTTACTTATCTCAGTGTCCAAAATGGTTCACTCCCAGGACTGTCAGTCAACGCTTGCTATAAGTGGGTAGTTTACACATGGTCTCTGTTCGCACTTGAACTTCAGTGCAATGGTTAGGTTCCCAGGAGGAGCCAAAAAGTAATAGTTCTGAGATAAGATAGAAACCACAAGTTTAATGACCTACCATTGGAATTCTCAAAACATCTGCATTCTATTGGTCAAGGTGTGTCACTAGATAGTATAGATTTAAATGGATAGATATTAAGCTTTTTTTTTAAAGAATATTTATTTATTTATGATTACAAGAACTGGTGTACAGGCCAGAGGTATGGGAGGTCAGAGGATTCACCAGAGACAGAGCAGAAAACAGAATAGGCAGATAGACTGCTCCTGAGGGAAGTAGCGAGCTTGTCAGGAGAGGTCTGCTACGTCATGTGTGTAGCTCCCTGGCCGGGGATCCAACTCAGCTGCAGAGGGTGTGGACAGCTTCACATAGTTGCACTCAACCCCCCCGGATGTCAAGCTTTTGATGTAAGGAGGAACATACATTTATGGGAAGGGGAGAAATCAATGGTGGCCTTCTTAGACCACCATGGAGAGTATTGTAGATTGTTTATTACTGAATAATTTATTTGTCATTTACTGATTTAAGAAGTATTTCTTGATTATTTTTTAGGAATTGTAATAACTACAATATATTAGAGCAAAAAAAGGTTTTGACCTAGAATATCTGATGGTAAATTTGTGTTAACACAACTGGCCACAGGGTACCTGGATTAAAGTATACTTCTGGGTATGTTTGTTTTTAGATGAGATTAGCATTTGAATCAGTGGATTCAGCAAAGTACCTGGTCCTTTTCTGTGTGAGCAGGTATCATCCAATCTCTTAGGAGACTGAGTAGAACAAAAGGTAGAGGAAGGAGGAGAAAATTGCGTCTTTTTCCTCTTGCCTGATTGCTTGAACTGGGATATTTATCTTCAACCCTCGGAGCACCTAGTTCTCAGAGCTTCAGACCTGGACTGGAATCTATTATACTATCAGCTTTCCTGGTTCTCAGACCTCCAGACTTAACTTGGATTACACAATAGACTCTCCTGTGTCTCCAGCTTCTCAGCAGTCAGGATTGCACGAACCAATTACTTATAATGAACATCTTCATATGAATAATGGAAATCTATTATAAGAAATTGGCTCATGCAATTTTGGATATAAAATATGTTTATGTATACACACATATATATTGATTCTACTTCTCAGAAGGACCTTAATACAAAGCTATACACATATATACACATTTAAACTTTGTTGAATCCACTGACTGATATATATATGTCAGCGAATGATAAGTCCTGTCAAGAAAATAAGATAAAGACAGAAGGTGATGGAGATATTAATTTAAAGAGAGCTGTCAAGAAGACCTCTCAGAGGTAAAATTATAATAGAACTTTGGAGTGTGGAGAGAGCTGTGCTTTTATACCCATATATGTGCTCTAGGCAGAGAGGTGGCATGGGATTGGCAGAACTTTGCATCAGGACTTTGCATCACTAGATTGAAGTAAGGGAGAGAGAGAAAAATGTTGGAAATGAATTTGGCCAGATAATTTAGTATCTTCTAATACAGGGTGAAAATAGATTCTAATTTTTATTCTAATTATGATAAACCTTTGGAAAACAAAGGAGAACCATGATCTTATTAATGCTTTGCATGACTCTCTGTGGCTCTGTGTAGAAACTAGACAGTGGGGCTGGAATGACTAGAGGTAAAATGAGGAACAGGAGTAGGGGAAAAATAGACCAGTTAAGAGGCTTATAGTGTCCCAGGGGAGAGTTGATAATGGCCCTTCCTTTGTAAATACTGCAAATAAATACTGTTAATAAATAACTTAAACTAAGTTATTTTTGGGCCTCCCTGGTGGCACAGGCGGTTGAGCGCAATGCTGTGAAGCTGTCCACAGCCTCTGCAGTGCCAGTTCGATCCCCGCCAGCTGTGAAGAGACCCACATGGTGAGCAGACCTCTACTGTCTCACCCGCTGCTCCCCTCAGCAGTGTATTTCAGTCAGTCTGCCTGTTTTGTTCCCCACTCTGTCTTTGGTGAATCCTCTCACCCTCCCGCACATCTGGCCTGTACCCCGATTCTTGTATAAATAAACAAATCTTTTAAAAAAATAAGCTATTTTCAATTACATTTTGTAGATAGAGCCAGAGGATTGGTTGACAGCTTGGTTCTAGGAGATTAGTCAAAGATGACGTGAAGGTTTTGATTCTAAGTGGAAACAAAACATGAATGGAGGAATAGTTCACGACTGAGAATTACTGAGAGTAAGAGGTTCAAAGGGATGGTTAACAATTGTTTTTTTTTTTTTCCCCTTACCTATAATGAAATGAAAAAACTTTAAATACACATTCACAATGTTTTGACAGTTGCAAACATCTGTGTAATCCAAACTCCTATCAAAACATTGGCCATGACCATCTTTTTAGAAAGCTTTCTTATTCTCTTCCCCAGCCAATCCTATCTATCTTCTAAAGATATCTATTTGAACATCATTTTCTCCACTGTAGACTCCTTTTGCCTGTGCTAGAACTTCATATTAAGGGAATCATGTGATTTCACTCACTTAGGAGGTAGTGAGTGGTTTTTGATGTAATATGTCCCTATCTTTCTTGTATACCCTTGTGCAGGGCCTCCCTGGTGGCACAAGTGATTGAGCACAGCACTGTGAAGCTGTCTGCAGCCTCTGCAGTGCTGGTTCAATCCCTGCCGGCCTCAGAGCAACCCACATGGTGAGCAGACCTCTTCTGCCTTGCCTGCTACTCCCCTCAGCAGTATATTTCACCAGTCTGCCTGTTCTGTTCCCTGCTCTGTCTCTGGTGAATCTTCTTACCCTCCCTTACATCTTGCCTGTACCCCAGTTATTGTATAAATAAAAATAACTTTTTTTAAAAAATAAGCTTATGCAGGTGCCACATAAGCAGGATCAATGAAAGACAGTCAATAAGTCCCTTATTGACAAAGGTAGGGATAGGGAATGGATTGGGAATATAGCTGAGGAGTCCTGCTAGATGTGAGTTTTGAACATAATTTTCAGAGGTGGTGCTTTTTAATTAGATTAGTTGGGAAATGACAACAGGGTGGCAACACAGTTCAAGTACTCAAGAATCCACTTTGGGGCAAGATATTGGGTGAACCTTTTAGGAGACATAAAAAACAAAAAAATGACCAAAAAGACTGATCAAATCTTCTAGACAATGTCCATAGAACCATAAAGGACTATGGACAATGTCCATAGAACCATAGGAGAACATACTCTTTCAATCTTCTCCTCTATTAGTGATTTGATAATTTCATGCTTGTGGGGGAGAACCAAGCTCAATATAAAGAACTTTGTCCTTTCAACTTAGCCTGGTGGTGAGAGGCTGAAGTTTGACAGTTGTCTTGTCATGAAAGAAATCTTCATTTTTAATCACTTGCCTTGTGTGAAACAGTGGATAACTGACTCAGAAGAGACGGTTGTTTTTGTTGAAGTTTGTGGGTGGTCTGTCTGCTTGGCACTCACAACGGATGGGGGCTCTGAAAGTAAGCCAAAAGAGGGTTCCCCCCCTTCTCTTTTCAGAAGGAATTGGAAAGTGGCTCCTAATCCTGGAACTGACATCACAGTGGGTCACAACTCTGCCCTTTTCTCTTAAAGTATAAAGCACCAAAGAAAGCCCGTTTAAGAACATATTACTTATTAGACAGATGCCTGTAGGGAGTGATTTGATGAGGGCTGGAAAACTCTTCAAGCCCAAAATATCTCCTCCTCCTTGAAATCTGTTGTGTTTTACTTTGGAGCGTGAAGGCTTTGGGGATTCCAAGAGTCTCTGTGGCCTTTGTAAATACCTATGGGGGGAGAACATATTATGCTCTCATCAGCCTGGGGATTTATCTCCTCTATCTGAGGGCAAAGCCCTGTGGGAACAGGGTGCAGAAGGGAGGCAGTTATGCTAAAATAGGGAAAGAATCTTGAAGTGGGTGCTGCTTAAAAGGGAGTATCTAGGAGAGGTCTATTGACTTCAGCATTCCGTCAAGGTCTGGATCTTGCTCTATCTCTGCTCTGGGGTCCCCTTCTGAGCCCTTCACTTTTTTTCCCTCCTCCCCCTGTTTAATGTGCTGCAGGCTGTACCTCTTAGCCATTATCGGAAGCACTTATGCATACTCATCCATCAGGAAGCGTCCCTTTCTCTCTCTTGCCCTCTCTGTCCTTTTGGCTCGCCTTCTTTCTGCTCCATTTAGAAATGTTGACAAGGCATTGTTCGCTGCTGACTAGTTTGGTTTTTAAGTTCAGTTATTAAGCGGCTCTTTTGTTGTTATTGTTGTTTTCCGCAGCACTGGTTCTTAATAGCTGCTGAACTGCAAATAATGGAAAAAGCAAACAACTAGAAAAAGAAAATGTTGAGAAGTAATATTTCCCAAATAATGACACCTGAGCTGGTGGAGCAGGAGGCATTTCAGTAACGTGGATTGCCAAGGAGATAACTGTTAAAATCTTTGAGGCTGGAATTCCATTAGTGGCAATGGGGAATTAGGGAGTTTATGTGCCTGCTATTTTTAGTGGAGAAAACTGGGGACTATAATAGCACTGGTTTGCTGCATGTTTGTTTGAGGCATTCATTGGGCTTAGTAGAAGTGTTTAGTGAAGAATGGAATCGGAAAAAGAACAAATTGGGTGGTGTGCAGTGTGGGGATGTTTGGGCTCAGTGGGGAAAGTTAGGATGAGGATGTTCATAAAGAAGATGATAATGGTGGTGACAACTCCCATTCCCACATTTCCCCATTTGATCACGGACAAAGATTAAAAGATATGAAGAATAAACAAAAGCTGTAGTCAACTTCAGAAAAGTGTTTCTCAAAACAAATTGTCAGTCAATCCAATCCAGTAACAAACCCTAGAACTCTGACTGCAGAGTTGAGGTTACCAGAGGGACAGGCTGGTGGAGAATATGAGAGGGGGGGGGGACTCAGTGGAATGTGGTTGAGGGCTGTGGGTGCCTCCTCGGTGGTGGGTGCGGTGAGGTAACATATTCCTGAAGTGTGTGATCCTAGACCTCTAAATCATATACAGTGCTGTAAGTCACTGTTGCCTTACAATAAGGAAACAAACGATAAGTTTGTACATGATTACATTTCTCTAAAAGAAGTCATGTTTCTTTTCAGCCTCTCCCTTTAAACTTTGTTTTCATGATCATGAATATTAAGTAATTTTTGAATTTTATGAGTCATATATTTTATATCAAAGAGAAAGACTCATAATTCAAATTTCTGATTGGGACAAAGTAAGGCTAGCAAGGAGAGGCAAAATGTGAAAATATGATTATTATGTTAACTGCTCTGCAGTAGAGGAAGAACAAGGCTGACTTTCTTTAGCCTGACATGGGATGGGTAATAACTTGACTAAGGGAACTGCATAGTTGTTTCAGTTTTAGAATTGTCCCAGGTCTGGTTTTGGATAAACCTCATCATCATCTCCAGGCTGAGGATAACTGGAAGACATCACTTAAGTGTTAGGAATTGTAAGTTAAGCTTCCTGATCACCCTGATAGCCTTAGGTAAAACTAGATCTCATCCCCCAATTTAACTTGGAAAAAGAAGACATTTGGAGACTTTGTGATTGGGTGATTTTGCCTTAGTAACGCTGCCAGGTGTCTACAAGATCCAGAGTAAGGGACCTACTAATCCTTATCTCTATGGTACTCAGCACTGTGAAGGATTTATATGCACAGGAACCTATCTGAGCCCAGTATTAAACCCAGCATTACCTTAGATTAAGTAGTGGAGATGAACCTTGGGACAGTAGGAGGAGCAGGCACTGGAATAAATTCTGTTGGTGTATCACAGTAAAAAGAAGAAATAACCAGCTGCATAAGTGCTTTGTGTATACTTTCTCACTTAATCTTACAATCACTATATGAGATAAGCTTTAAGATTCCCATTTTCATGTTAAGTAAACTGGCATTTAGAGGTGTTGAACAACTTGTCTACTTAAAAAAGTTGTGAATACACCAGGACTCAAATTCATATCTGTCTGACCTGAATTCAAGACCACGTTAATAATCACAAAGTTTAGTTTTCGAACAAAAGAATAACCTCAACATTTTTTTTTTTGGTTCTGATTCCATACAAACAATTTGAGCAATATTTTACACTAAGAAATTGCATGCTGCCTTTAATGAGTTAATGTTGAACATTTATGCAGTTTTAGCCAGTTATATTCCAATTCATCAATTGTAATTTTTCCTGGAGGCAAGAGGGAGGGGTGGTTGGTGGGGCAGGGGGAAGTCTCTCATTTAAAATTAATTTGTGTAAAAAAATTCAACTTGAAATGTCTAACATTGAATTAAATTGAGAAAGGTCATAAGAGTTTATCAGTTGAGGTCGTCAAGATGGCAGTAAAGAAAGTAGTTAGGAGGCTGATTTTATATTAACTGGCAAGCCAGTCAGGTCACTCCATTAAAATTCCAAGAAAACCTGCATTGCAGTGCTGCTCAATGTGACAATTAATTGTAATATGTAATTTTTTCCACCACCCATTACACTGATAGGCCAAGGTAGCCACTCGGAATGAACAATTAGTGCAGCATAGTGCTGCGTGTGTGTGGTGGGGCCATGTGGTTTGTTTCATGACAACATTTGAGTCCCTGCTATTTTCCTCTCATTGGTGGCCAAGTCTTAACTTTCAGCTGTAAGCTTGGTCGTAATACATTTATCCAATGTTGTTTATCATTGATGCATAATTAGCAATTACACCCTGCTCCCTGTTTCCTAACATTGATATGCAGTCCAGTCACTCACATCTCAAGAGTATCATGCATTGGATTATTTTAGTTGGCAGTTGCAAGTTACATCTATATTAATTTTTATCTTGAGCAAGCACATGAGGAGGTTCATGGAAAGTCATTTTTGTGAATGGTCCACTGGCTTGACTTGGAGTCAAGGGACCTTGTGTCCTCTTTCAGCTGTATGGCTCACCAGGTCTGGCATGTGAGGCTGGCACATGCTCCTCTCTCCAGCCCTCTTCTTCCTCCAACACCGCCCCTCCCCCCATTTATTTTGCTAGCTCTAGGAAAAAAAGTTTCTCAGGTTAATCCCCAAAGGCTCTTCCACAGGAGCAACCAATGGCCCTTGAGTTCAATGATGAAGATAATATCAAGTTGTGCTATTCAGTTCCAGGTAATAGGACTATACATGGAAGCAAAATGGGCTCATCTCTGAATGACAGAACAATGAAAGTTCAAATTTCTAAAATGGACATGGTAATGGGAGATATTGGACTATTTCAACAGAAACAAAATATATTTAAAAAATGATTTTTATGAATGTATTATTTTGCTAGCATCAAACATGAAGAAATTATTTCCTACACATCTTAAAGATGAAAGATTATTTTTGAAAGTACACTGAGCTATTAAAATCAATGCAAAAAACACTATCACTTCATCTGCAAAAGATCCATAAATAGTTATTTGTTATTAAATAAAACCAAAATAATACCTTATCAAATTTTTAGTTTTTAATGACTTTAAATGTGAAACATAATACCTTTTAAAGTGTGTATATTATTACTCCTTAGTAGCTGCATTCTTCTTGAGAGAACAGTGCATTTGAATCCCTTGACATATTCTTTCCTGAAATTCCTTTTTCTTTGACAGAAGTAACCACTATTGTCATTTTTATGTAAATCACTTTTACTAATGATTTTGCTCCATAGATATACATGGCTAATAGGGTATTATATAGAGTTGTCTGTCTGAAATTCATGTTAGTATGTTACAGTCATTTGCCTTCACTTAAATGTTATTTGACCAATATTTACCCCATGTTTCAGATAAAACTGTACTCATTTATTTTTATTTCTACATAGTATTCTAAAAGGGCTCCTTTATTCATTTTACTATGAATAGCTTGTTTGATCTAGGGTTTTACTATTATAAATAATGCTACCAGAAGTTTCTCATAGAGTTATCCTAATGCACATGAACAATTTTCCTCAGGTAAATATGTCTCAGAATAGATGTGTTAGGTCACAGTAGGAAAAGATATTGTTCAAATTGGAGTGTTTTGAAAAATGAAAGGCAGTAATATTTATGCTTATTCTAAGAAAATAGGGATAAACTGGAGACACAGTATATGTGGTTATTCACATGATAATATATATGAGTATCTTCAAGCTAGGTGGGTAATGCCAATTGTTGTCCTAAGTTCTTCAAATTCGAACTCCCATCAGCCATGTCTGCATTTCCTTACTCTCTGTTTTTATCAAGGATGTTAAATGACCATTTCTTTGCTAATTACCAAGGCTGGATGTATTGTTTTTATATTTAATAGTCATTTACTTTTGCCTTTTTGAAATATTTATACAATATATTTCATTTTTTAATATATTTATTACATCATTCTTCATATTTGTACAATATAGGATTTCCCCATGAAATTCCCACCACCCTTTCACCCGTACACCAACACCATAATTCCTTGTGCTCTTCCCAATCCATTCTAATCCTTCTCCCTCCTCCTCCCTACAGAATGTCTCTGACCTATAGTTGCCTGTTGATTTTGATTTTCACTTTATTTTATTTTTTTAATATTTTATTTTGTATAATTCTTACATTATTTTCATCTTTGTACAATGTATGCATTTTCATTTTAATTGTATGGGGAATATATACAATATATTTTTGACCTATTTTTCATTACACTGTTGCTTTTTTTCCTTATTTCTTTTTAGGAGTTCTGACAATTACAAGTTCCACAATTATAAGTACACATAATTATATGTGTAGATGTACATACAAGATCTTTTACTGGTTCATTTGCCTGTACCTATGTCAATATCACATTGTCAATTATTATAACATTATAGTAAATATGATATTTTGCAACTTTATTATAATATATTTCTATTTAGACCGCCAGGGATTCACTGCATTTTCTGAATCTAGAATTAATTTCTTTGAATAGTTATGGAAAATTCTCAGCTAGTTTGTTTCCACATATTACTTCTTACTGTCTTTATCTGGGAATTCACTTGGATGTATGGTGGGCCTTTTCATTTCATGTCTTATAATATCTGTTTCATATTTTCCTTTCCTCTAACTTGGTAATTTCTTTGAAAATCTTTCAGTTTCATTATTTTTTCATCTTTGCCTAATCTGCTGTTTTAACCTTCCATTGAATTTTAGATTTCAATTATATTCTTAATTTGTAGAAATTCCTTTAGTCTTTTACCAATACATGTTTTCAGTTTTGAAAGTTTCTGGTTCATTCATGTAACTTTGTACCTTTCTTTTTTATAACATTTAAACATATGTATTTTCTATTATTAATATTATAATTTTAATAACATGGTCTTTGCAGATAGGAATCATTTGTTCTTGTTTCTCATTACTCTTGTGCACAGTGGAATGGTTCCCCATACATTTAGTTAATTATGATTGTCAAATTCACTTCCAAATTCATTTGAGGGGACCATGTCCTTCCCTTTACTTTATTTTTCTTACTTCATGTAAAAGCAAAGCTGAGACAAGGAGGTTTTATTTTGTAAGAAAGCATTTGTTTTCCTAATTCACCGGTGAATATATCACCTTCAGATATCCTAACTTTATTCGGAGATCTGTGACTTTAACTCCCTTGGGCTTAAGGCTTTTTTGCTCATTCTTGGTTTTACATTGCATACTAAAATTTAAGCAAATTCTAGCTCCAATTTGCTTACCCTGGTGAAATCACTCCCTGGTCGGTTTGAAATATACAGAATGTTATACTCAACCTAATTTACCCATACATGTAAAAGATGATTAAAAACATGTCCATTAAATTGGCCATAAAGCAAATCTCAACAAATGCCAGTGAGTTAAAAATCACAAAGATTATGTTCTTTGACAAGTTTTGTGTCAACTGTCTATTGTATAGAGTAGACCTTCACCTGTCCCAAATTTCTGTTTTTTCATATATAATCTTATAAAGAGTGTTTTATTTTACCTTTCATATTTATATTTATAATACTCTGAATTTTCCTTTTTTGTTAGCATGAGAAAAAAAACCTTTAACTGTAAAATCCTCTACAACTTGGGAGCTAAGCAATGCACTTTAAAATAATCAACATAACAAATCAGAAATCATAGCTAAAATTTGAAAATATTTTATATGAATTATAAAATGATGTATCAGATCCTGGGGTTTTCGTTAATCTATAGCCTGATATATATAATATATATGATGTATATAATATATACAATACACATAATGTATAGTTTTTATATATTAGATAAAAGAATAGATGATATTCAATGAACCAAGACTTTACATAAAGTATAGTTAAATTTAAATGATGAATGAGAGCAGTAATAAAATTTAACAAGAAATTAATACATAAAATATATTGGAGAGATTTAAGAAACACAAAAATTGGTTCACTTAAAACCATAAATTGATGAATTTCTGTAGAAACTAACAATAAAAAAGGGAGAAACTACAAATAATGTTAATTGAAGTGGTATCATGGTTTAGATGCTACATATTTTAAGGTACTAACAGGAAAGTATTATAAACAGCTATGACAATAAATCTGAAAATTTCAATGAAATATGGACATCTTTAGGGAAATATATGACATTCTGGAAAAGGTGAAACTGTAGAGACAATAAAAGGATGGGAGATTTTCAGATGTCTGGGGACAGAAAGGGAAGAACAGGCAGAAGAGAGAAGAGTTTTAGAATAGTGGAACTACTCTATAAAAGAGTATAATGGTGGATATGTGTCATTATACATTGGTCATA
This sequence comes from Talpa occidentalis, assembly GCF_014898055.3. Classification (NCBI taxonomy): domain Eukaryota; kingdom Metazoa; phylum Chordata; class Mammalia; order Eulipotyphla; family Talpidae; genus Talpa; species Talpa occidentalis. The sequence continues at coordinate 22,497,620 of NW_023601322.1, forward strand.
ATACCGAGAGTGAATCCTAATAGTAACTGTTAACTTTGTATGATAATGATGTGCCAATATAAGTTCATTGATTGTAATGTACCACTCTGGTGCAGGATTTTGATAGGGAGAGAGGCTGTACATATTTTGGGGCATGGAGTATATGGAAAATCTGTACCTTTCCCTTAATTTTGCTGTGAACCTAAAACTTCTAAAAAGTAAAGTCTATTAAAGTAGTATTGACAAAGTGAGTAAAGAAAAGTTGATAATGTTGAAGAAAAATAATTGCCACATATAAAAACTAATTATAAACCTTTAGTTTTTAAGACTGTAGTTAATATAAGAATAGCTAATATATAATGGACAGAATAGAGCCCCAGAAACATGCATAAATGGACTTAACAATATATAACTCTTACAAGAAAAATGGCACTGTAAAAAAGTTGAGAAAGCATTTTCTCCATAAACTGTGTGTTCAACTATAGCTAAAATAAAAAAAAAAAAAAACAACTTGACAAGACTTGAAACCTATTCCATGCTGCAAAAAAGTAAATCTCAGATTATTATAAATATAAATATGAAAGGTAAAATAAAATATTCTTCATAAGATAATATGTGAAAAAACACATAATTTGAAGAGATTTGAAGATCCCTCAAACATGTGCCACTAAACCCTAATTATAAATGAAAAGATTGCCAACATAAACTAGATCGTGGCAATTTATGATCAGAAAGACAAAACATCAAGAAGTAATAAAGTTACAACAGAGGAGAAGTTACTCAGCAACACAAATGCACAAAATATGGGGGGAAAATAGTTCTTCCTACCATTAAGGAACATACAGACAATCCAGAAAAACAGGGCAAAGATACTCAGGTACTTACCAAGAATGAGTAAGTGATCCAGAAACATAGCACACAATGCTTCCAACTCATTAGTCAACAGAGAAACACAAATTGAAACTCCAAAGAGATGCCCCTGCACAATAATAAAAATGGGTGTTGGTAGTGTAAACTGATAATTCACTTTAAAAAAATTGACATTTTCTACTAAATCTGATTATGTGTGTCTTTGTATTTGACAATTACGTCATAGCTACCTACCCAATGCAAAAACATACACACAGGTATAGCCATAGACAACAATTTTCATAATAGTCCCAAGCTGGAGGCTAATGTTTATCCAAGTTATAATGGATAAATAAATCTGGTATATTTAAAATTGATTTCTAAATAGCAATAAAATGAAAAATGTTGCTACATGAAAAAAGATGAATTTCATATTACATAAATTAAAAAAAAACAGGCAAAATTGTTATTTGTTATTAGAAGACAGGAGAGTGGTTAACTCTGGTGAAAGGGGAGGTGCTATGATTAGGAAAGGCTAGAAAGGCAGCCCAGGATATTGATAATGTTCAATTTCTTGATTTGGTGGGAGTTACACCTTTTGATCATCGATTGAAACATTTATGTATGAATTGTGCACTCTTATATTTACATGTTATACCTCAATTAAAGTTAAAGCGAATCCATTTTTTAAAAATGTTACTGGCTCAGTCAGTATTGGCCAATTAGTCGATTGTCACATGCCTTGCATTATCAAAGTCATTAAAATATTGATAACATGACAGTAATCTTCATTTGAAAATAAAGAATAACCAATCAGATTGTTCTTGTGTAGGTAAGGGGCAACATTGTAATGTGACTTTAAATTTCCACCTAATTCTTATTTTCACATTCTACCTGTTGCATAAAAGTCTACTTGATATAGCTCACTGCTTTTTTGAGCACTCTTCCCCTGTTCTTCTTCCCCTTTTCCCAGAGGAGTAGGCTGCAGGCTGTTGCTCAAATGTTCCTTGTTTTACCTTCTGTCTGTATGCACTTCACACAGCTAACTGATTGCCTGGTTCCTTCACTTCCTTCAGAATTCTGTTCCAGTATGACCCCGGAGCAGCCTTTTTTGGCTACTTCAGCCGAAGTAGCACTCTTTGATTTTCTTCCCATTTGCTTCTTTCTCTTCTCTCATTACTTTTCACCATCTCACATAATAATTTGTTGTTTTATTTACTACATAAAATATTGTTTTTTGTTACGGTTTATAATGTACCTCAGATGTAAACTTGATGAGGGCAGGGACTGTATTCTGTTCATTGCTACATCTTTTGCAGAAGATTTGTGGTACATAGCTGGTGCTCGATTATTTAAATGGATGAATAAATGAATGAAAGCATGTTTCATTTGCAGTAAGGGCCAATGACACGTCATATAGGCAAATTATTTTGTTGATTGATGGTAATTATTTGAAATAACCACAGCCGACTCTGGACAGTTTGGTGTTAATCCACCTTTGGTTTATTTGGGAAATCTTAAACCTCAAAACCCAGACTTGACCATGCTCTTCCTTTATCCTGCTGTGCATATGCTATTGAATTGCAGAGTCCCTGGCGGCAAAACATTAAACAAACAGAACCTAGGGTTGCTATGCTGTTAAAGTCAGAAGTACATCATTCATTATGTGAATAAAATACATAGAGAATAAAATAGCCACAGAGTAATGGGAGTTTTATTCTCTCTCTATTCCATTTCACTCCCTCTCTATTTTACTTACGTTATGAAATGATGCTCCTGCCGCTGGCTGATAAATGTTGATTAATCTGATGGAGAGTTGGATTTGTTAGCGGGCAAAAGCAATGTAAATAAATCGAGCAGGTGAACTGGAGTTCACAGTGTCATTTCTGAGATTAAAGAGCCTGTCTAGCCCTCCAAGCTCACTTATTACAATCAGGATGCATGCTCCTCTTGTAAACAGACCAAGCAAGCCCTTCTAGCAGCTCAACAGACCTTTTGTGTTGTTACTGCCTGTCCCTTCAGCAAGCTTCATCTCTTGGGATTTTCCTCTACTGTCATTGTTTCTTTCACTTCAAGAGGTTGGAAGTTGGGGGAGGGGAAGCTAGAGAGAGTAGAGAGGTCAGTTTTTCTTTTTTGAAATCATTCAATGAATAATTGTACTCATCATATGCAAGAACAGCAAATATGCAAAGCTCTGAACTAAATGCTTGTTGAATGGAAACCAAAATAGTAATTAACACCTATATAGCAATTTACTTTTTATAAAGCACTTTACTTATCATTATATTGATAGATGCTCAAAGTAATCCCAAGCTGAGGTATTACTGTTACTTGTAGGTCAGCCAGGTGTCAGCTGTGTTACCCTTCCTTCCTTTGAAATGCATTTATGTATCATGTAAAAGACTCTTCTTCTCATCTCATGTGATGCAGGATGTGCTGCCTTCCTCAAAATTTGTTACAAATTGGCTGGAACTCATGATTATCTTATCATTTCTGGCTCTGGGTTTTGACTCTGCTGAAAAATTACTCCCCACCCCACAGCATTGTGCTTGTGAATGTTCTCATATCTTCTTTCCATATTTTCCTAAAGAGGAACTTAGGCCTGTTTCTGCAATTGTCTTTTAGGAAATAAGCCACATGGTTGAACACAGTTCTGGTGTGTATCCCATGTCACATGTTAGAAGACTTGGTACTCAGTCTCTCAAAGGCTCTCATCTGAGCTTCCAAAGGCAATTCTGTTGGTTGGTTTTGTTGCCTGTGCTTTTGATGCCTTTTCCAAGAAATCCTTGATAAGCCCTATGTCACGGATCTTTCCCCCTATGTTTTCCTTTATGGCTTTAGGTCTTACATACACATCTTTGATCTATTTTGAATTACTTTTCGTGAGAAATAGAAGATAGAGTTTCAATCTGATTTTTTTGCATGTGGATATCCAGTTTTCCAAACATTTATTAAAGAGATTGTCCTTTCCCCATTGTGTGTTCTTGGCACACTTGTCAAAAAGTAGTTGACTGTATATGTATATGGATTTATGTGTGGGCTGTCAACCTAAAATCAACAAGTGGGATTGTATTAAAGAGCTTCTGTACAGTAAGGGAAATAATTTAATTGAAAAGGCAAACTACAAAACTGTATAAGCTATTTGTAAAGCATATATATGATTGGGAGCTTATATCCAATATACAGAGAACTCATACAACTCATCATCATGAAAGAAAATAATCCAATTAAAATGCACAAAGAAACCAAATAGACAATTTTTTCCCAAAGGAGATACACAAATGGCTAATAGGTATATGAAAAGGTGCTCAAAATAACTAATCATCAGGGAAATGTAAATAAAAACCACAGCAATATATCACCTTACAAATTGTTAGGATTAAATGTTACCAAAAAGACAAGAGGTAACAAGTTTGACAAATACGGAATGTGGAGAAGAGAGAACCCTTAGACACTGCTGATAGGAATGGAAAATGGTACAGCCATTATGGGAAACAGTATGAAACTGCCTCAAAAATTTAACAATTAAACTACTTACATGATCTAACAGTTCTACTCCCAGGAAATATATGCAATGGAATTAAAATCAGCATCTTGAAGAGATATCTACATACCTATGTTCATTGTAGATTATAATAGTCATCATATGGCAACAATGTTAGTCTTTTGATAGATGAAAGAGTAGTATGAACATAAGTATGCATCTGTATCTATTAAGAAAATTATAATTATATTGTTAATATATTCAAAAACATTAATATATAATATAATGGAATACTACTCAGTCATTAAAAAGAAAGAAACCCTGCCACTTGCAGCAATTTAGATAAATCTTGAAGGACTTTATGATCTGTGAAATAAAACAGAAAGAGAAAGACAAATATTGTATGGTATAATTTATATGTGAGATCTAAAAAAACACCAGACAAACTGATTTTATAGAAACAAAAGAGAATGGTAGTTGCCTGGGGTCGAAAGGAGAGGGTAATGGAGTGATGTATATATGTATGTATGTATGTGACCACAATGCAGTTGCCAAATTTGATAACTATTTGTAAAATTGAATCATGAGGACTGAGTGAATCTAGAAAATGCTTAAAAATCTCTAATACTGAAGCACACATTGTTGGTTGTCTGATCTAATAGTCCTCTCTCAGCCTTCACTATCGTCTCACCACTTTATTGTTGAGAGTAGCCCAGTGCACTGTAAGGGATAGTAGCTGTGTTCTTGGGCACAGACTAAAATGGATAGGCTTACCTGGTGTGTTCTTTCTTTGTTCTTCCCCTTCTTCCTGCTGGTTGTGGGGTGTGATGTCTGGGATGCTGCCTGTATCTTGAGGCCTAGTGGATGAAGACCATATGCTAGGGTTGGCAGACAGGAAGACAGAAGGAGCCTGGGTCTTTAATGGCATGGTGGAGACAGAGAAGCACCCCTAGGAAGCCTGTCCCTGGACAGATATGCCAACACCTTACCTGTTTCAGTTAGGATAGTAGGGTTTTTGGCAGCTGAGCATATTCAGTGACAGCTATACTAATCATTATTATTACTGCTATTATTTTCTTTGAGAAGAAGGGTAGTGACATCTTGTATTTACACCTCCGGGAATTGAGGAAGGTAATTTGCTCTTCTGATTATAGCTACTTTCCAGGTGATAAAACTGAGTGGTTTAAATTGCCCAGATTTCACAGCTTGTAACCAATAAGGACAGAACCCACACCCATACACCTGCCAGTGAACCTGTTGCTTTTCTATTCTTTCATGTTGTTGCCAAGTTTTCACCCTGGGCTATACCTTAAAAATATCATCTAATCCTCTTAAGTGTTTTGTTTTATATCTGCCTGTCTGTTGAGAACCAGTTGAACCTGGTGTGATAGAAGAAATTCAGTGCATGTTTTAGTTATACAGCATCTCCATATTTAATTCAGATCATTCTAATGCTTTATGCAATGATTTAAAATTATCAAATAGTGCAGGGTCAAGCTCTGACTTTTGAGACATATGATCAGATGATAATAATTAAGTTATAATTCACATTTAGAGATCTCCCCCATCCACACACACATACTTTACATCAACTGCTTATTCATCCCCCCTTAACTACTGCTATTAAGTGAAAATAGCAAAGCTTGTTTTGGTATACTTTCTGTGTACCATGCATTTTTTACAAGTGCATTACATGCATTATTTAGCTTAATTCTCACAGAAACCCATGAAGTGGGCCCTATCATTTTCATTTTTCATTTTTTGAAAACAGTGAAGGAGAAAGTAGATGAAAGTCCCCAAGTATGCAGTGTACATAATTACAATGCAGGCATGCTCTGAATAATTCTCACTATCTACCTGGAGGGATAGGTTACACTGGAAGAGACAATTGACACTGCATCCCTTTTGGATTTACTCCTTCCAACAGGGAGACTTCTTGAGCTGATATTAATATGCATTCTTTGAGGATGAGCCAGGAGTTTCTTCTCTACATGTCGGGCATATGGAGACAAAATTCTGGTATCAGATGTAGGGATCACTAGAGGAAATATCCAAGACATACCTCAGAGAAAAAGGAGCCTCATACCAGCATCCCTCTAGCACCAGAAACCTATTTGGGAGCTTTAGGAGATCTGATTCACAAGCTTCTTCTACCACATCTACTCATTACCTGGCCTCTGCCTTCCTTCCTTTTCCTCAGCTTCCTTTTCATCCAAGGACATCAGTACAGCATCTTTCTCTGCACTCCCCATTTCTCTTTTTAGCAGTTTTATTGAATGATAATTCATATAATATAGTTCATATATAAGTGTATAATTCAATGGCTTATACTGTATATAGATAAGTGCAACTATCACCACAGATAATTTAAGAACATCTAATTTAGAATATCACCTCAAAAAGAAACTCTGTACCCACTTATCTGGCCAAAGCAATCACAAATCTACTTTTGTCTCTATATTTTGCCTATTCTAGACATTTCATATAAGTGGAATTCCAATATATGGTTTTATTTTGGCATCAGGATATTTAGTGTCCTCAGTGATTTGGGAAATGTTCCTGCTGCTACTGCATTTTGGAAGAATTTGTGAAGAATTGTTATTTCTTAAATTTTTAATTCATTAGGGAAGTCATTTGGGCCTAAGCATTTCTTACTGGGTAACTTTTGAATACTAATTCAATCTTTTTGTTTGGTATAGTTTGTTATGGGTAATTTTTGTGTCAAATCTGCCTAATTTGGTCAAACATTATCCTGGTGTTTCTTTCATTTGATGGGATTAAGATATAAATCAGAAACCTCAGTTAAATAGATGGCTCTGGAACACTGTAGTAGATAGGTCTATTCTACTGTTCTATTTCTTTTAGTTAATTTCAGTGGGTTTTCTGTTATGGACTGAATGTTTATGTTCCAGCCCTCAAAATCTTATGTTGAAGTATTTATCCCTAATGCAATTGTATTCAGAGGTGGAATCTTTGATAGGTAAAGGTCAGGAAATAGCCCCATGATATCACTGTGTCCTTATAGTAGAGGAAAAAAACATTAGATCTTCTTTCTCTGCCATGTAACACAGCAAGAAGGTGGGCACCTGCAAACCAGGAAGAGGATGTTTAAAAGGCCCTGACATGTTGGTACCCTGACCTTAAGATTCTCAGTTCCCCAAACTGTGAGAAATAAATTTCTATGAACCCAGCCAATGTACAGTATTTTATTACAGCATCCTGAGCCAAGGCATTTTGTCTTTATAGGAATTTGTCTGTTTCATTTATCTTATTTATTGGCATACATTGTTCATAGTACTCTCTTGTGATCCTTTTTTATGTCTGTAAAGTCCACAGCTATGCCCTAATTTCCTTTCTGATTCTTTTCTCTCTTTTTCATGGACAATCTAGCCAAAGATTTCTTAATTTTATGGATATTTTCAAAGAACCAACTTTTTGTTTTATGGATTTGCTTAATTCTTTTATGTGCTCTTATTAATTTATGTTCTAATATTTATCATTTTCTTTTCTTACTCATAATAGTTCTAGTTTGTTCTTCTTTTTCCAGTTAAAGTAGAAGACTGGTTATTAGCTTAAGAATTTTCTTCTGTAAGACAGGCATTTAGGGGTATAAATTTCTCTATAGTCATTGCTTTAGCTGCATCCTATAAGTTCTGATTTGTCATGTCTTCATTTTCATTCCTTTTATGGATTTTCTAATTTCCTTCTTAATTCTGTCTTTGCCCTACCCCCATTCTTTATGTAGCAATGTGTTGTTTAATTTATACCTTTACCAAATTCCTTTACTTCCAATTTAATTCCAATGTCTTTTCAATCTTTTAAAATTTAAATTTTGTTTTATGGTCTAGAATATGGCCCATCCAGAAAATGTTCCACATGCTCTTGAAAAATCAAAAAAAAATTATTCCCCGCTCCTGTTCTGTTCATGATGGGCCCTAAGTTTACACATCCCTCTGCTAATATTTCCCATTAGGGACCATGTTGTGGCTTATCTGGAAATAAAAGTAAAAGAAACTTGAAAGGGGAAAAATCAGTTATGCCCACTAGCCAAGCATGTCCCATTGCACCATATTTATGGTCTTAAAGAAAAAAAAAAAAAAACTGATGGAAGCTATTAAAATATTTGTTTTATTGAAAGCAATGAGACCAACAGAAATCTGAGAAGGAACTGTATTAGATATGAAGAATTTTGTTGTTTTTTAATCCATTTTCTTATATCATTATTCATTTTTGTACAGTAATTGGGTTCTCGCTTCAACTGTAATCCCTGTAGCTTTCCCACCACCGTAGCACACATGAAACATCACTGTAGTCCCTTGTGCTCTTCCCTCCCCTATTTTGTCCCCATTCCCTCCCCACCCCATGCTGTATGCCTCAGATCTATGGTCAGCTTGCAAATTTTGTCTTTTTCTTGACCTGTTGTTTGCTTTTCTCTATTCCACACAGAAGTGAAACCATCCCGTATTTAATTTTTTCCTTATGACTTATTTTGCTTAACATAATCCTTTCCAGCTCCATCCATATTGCTGCAAATGGCATGGATTTATCTTTTTTGATCACTGAGTGGTGTTCCATTGTGTATCTATACCACAACTTTTTGATCCATTTGTCTCTTTGGGGGCATTTTGGTTGTTTCTATATCTTGCCTATTGTAAACAGTGCTGCAATAAACATAGGAGTGCCGATTTCCTTTCGAATTAGTGTTTTTGTGTCCTTTGGGTAGTTTCTAGGAGTGGAAACCCTAGCTTGGATCAGGTGGTAGACCCATTTTTACTGTTTTGAGGAACCTCCACATGGCTTTCCATAGTGGCTGCACCAGTTTACATTCCCACCAGTAATATGAGCGTATTACTTTTTCTAGATATAAAGAACGTTTTAATGACCTGATTTGAAGACCAGAAACAAAAGCATATCCCTCTCAGCACCACAACAATCATACCAAAGTGACACGTCTATTTGCAAAGTTGGGGTTAAAAAAAAAGAAAACTGAACTGAGATGGTGAATTTACTGCCAGATCTCAATTGTTTAAATGATTCAAGAATTGTTATTCATTACGTAAAGTGAAAGTGAGCAGTGGATTTTCAAGTGCTAATGTAAAGATAGCTGAAATTTTGGGGGGAAGAAACTAGATAAGTTGATTGTGGAGGAAAATTACACACCAGAGCAAATCTTCAATATAGATAAAACCTTCCTGTTTTGAAAATGATACCTGAAAATACTTTTATGCGTAAGGAGACCAAGTCTATTCTAGGTTTCAAGGCTTTTTAAGGACTTAATAACAGTTCATCAACTTCTTTTGACTTTTGTTTACATTTTTAACCTATTCCATTTAATGCATTTATTGATCTAATTGGATATACATCTGCATTTTCCTTTGTATTTTTGCAAATCATCTTTTGTGTTTTTATTCCTTCTCTATTTTCTGTTATGGGCATTTTGTATTGCAGTATTCTTTAATAACTTTCTCACTCTTTATAAGTTATTTTTAGTGCTTTCATATATACTTTAACCTAGAATCAGCTTCAGATTTCTGCTATCTTAATTCTAATATGATATATAAACATTACTCCTATAAAATCTCTAGTCTCTTTCCTTTTTTGGTATTATTGTTCTACATATTACACTAAATATTTCAAACTCAACAATGCATTGTTAAAATTAATACTTTATATAATTTTATGACTTATAAAGAATCTAAGAGAAAAAAATGTAAACAAGTAGATCACCACGGTTTTTGTTATTAACCTTTTTATTTATTGCTTCTGGTTCTTGTCATTTATTCTTAAGAATTCAAGTTATCATCCATGCTTATTTCCCTAGTCCAACCCAGCTTTCTATCCAGCTTCTTTATTTTTGGCAAGCATATTTCTATGTTATAGGTTATAATTCATTATAGACATGCTTTAATGTTATAATTCATTATAGACATGCTTTTTTATGCGATTTATTTTTCAGTCATTCAAGAGAGGAAAATACAATACGTTTTTCCTTAATAATTACCTAATAGGCTTTACTGGTCTCAGTCATTTGTTTTTAGCTGAGGTACTTCCTTTCAGATTTCTTGTAAAGTGGGTCAACTGGCAAATATTCTGTCAGTTTTTGTTTATCTTGAAAATGTCTTGATTTCTCCTTTCTTCTTTGTATTTGAAAAGGAGCTTGGGTGAAACCCTATATCTGTGTGTGTGTGTGTGTGTGTGTCTTTTTGAATGTTATACCACTTCTATGTAGTCTTCCTTTTGTTTTTGATGAGATGTCAGATGTAACCTTACATGACTTACCTTATGTGTGATATTTTCCCTTCCGTTTTCATGATTTCTCAGTCTTTAACTTTCAGCAATTTTTAGGATGATGTACCTGTTTACATTTCTCCATGTGCTTGTCCTACTTGAAATTCATTGAGCTTACTAGATGAGATTAGTACTTTGCTTAAAATCTGTGAACTTCTGGGTTATTATCACATTGAATATTTTTTCTGTTCCTTTCTCTCTCTCCTCTCCTTTAGGCACTCCCAATATGTATGTTGTCATGTTTGCTGGTATTCCATATTTTTCCAAGATTTTATTTCCTTTGTTCTTTTTCTATTATTTGTATGACTTGTCTATCATTCAGTCTTCAAGTTTGCTAATTCTTGGCAGTTCAAATGTACTGTTGTGTTCCACTAGTGTTTTTCATTTCAATTTATTAATTTTTTAATTGAGGTACCATTGCTTTATACCCTTATTAGTATTTTGGAAATATAGGATCTTCCCCTTCAGGTGTAGTCACTCAGAGTGCACCCACTTCTAATGCATCCATAATGCATCCATAATCCAAAAGTACAATGCATCCATTGTACTTTTTCCCCATCCTGCTCTCCCCTCCCCCTCATCTAGATGCCTCAGTTCCATGGTCAGCTTTCAAGGGTTGGTTTTCAGGTTTGCCTTTGACCTTTTGTTTGGTTTCTCTATATTCCACATATAAGTGATATCATTTGGTATTTATCTCCTCCTGGCTTATTTCACTTAGCATAATACCTCCTGGCTCCATCCATGTTGTTCTAAGTGGTATTGGTTTCTTTTTTCATCACTGAGCAGTACTCCATTGCGTATATATACCACATCTTCTTAACCAACTCATCTGTTTTGAAGCACTTAGGTTGTTTACATTGTTTGCCTATTGTAAATATTGTTGCCATAAACATGAAAGTGCAAATTTCCTTTCAAATTAGTGTTTTTGCATTCTTCAGATCGATAACTGGAAGTAGAATTTCTGGGTCATATGGCAGCCATTTTTAGTCTTTTGGGAAACTTCCATACTGCTTTCAGTAAGAGCTGGACAGTCTACATTCCCACCAACAGTGTAGGAAGGTCCCCTTTTCTTCATATCATTGCCAGCACTTGCTTTTTCTGGTCTTTTTAATATGGGCCATTCTCACAGGTATATGTTGCTACTGCGTTGTGGTTTTGACTTGAATTTCACTGATGACAAGTGGTGATGAACATTTTTGCATATGCCCATTGGCCATATGTAGGTCTTTTAATTTTTATACTTCACAACTCTAGAATTTTCATTTGGTTCTTTCTTATATTTCCTATCTCCTGATTGTTATTCTCTATTTGACATGACATTGCCATCATACCTTCATTTACTTCTTTAACCATAGTTTATTCTAGTTTCTTAAACATATTTATAATGGCTACTTTGAACAGCTACTATACATGTCATATCCAACTTCAAGTCACTCTCACAGGCAGTTTCTGTTGCCTTTCTGCCTTTCCCTAGTATGGACCATGATTTCTTATTTCTTTGCATATCTTATAAACTGTTTTGGGTACTAAATATTTTAGATTATATATTACAGCAATGCTGGTATTGGGCTCACACTCTAGAACTTGTTACTGTTACTTGTTGATTTGTTTAATGACTGTCTGGCAAAAGTTTTATTCCTTTATCTCCGTTATTATATGTCTCTCCCTGTAGAATACATGCTGCCTGGGACAAGGATTTCTGATTTCTTTATAACTATCCACTTATTATATAAAGAGTGGTTAGCATAATGTAGGGATCACACTGAGATAGGGTGAATGCTCATTAAGTACTACGAAAGTTAAAGCAAATGAGTCCTAGAAAATGGATCCAGGTTTCATAATTAAGATTTAGAAGTATCCTCTAAATTGGGTTATGCCATATCAGACATCTACTGAGAAATTTCTTCCTGTTCTTTTTTTCTCTTCTTTGCTACCCCTTTCCTCCTCATTTCATTTATGTCTTTTGTTGTTCATGTTACGTTTCTTGATATCTGTTTTTAGAACTTTATAGAAAAATAATTTTCTCCAACTTCCTCTATATTCACAATTTGAAAAAGCTGCTTTTCATAATTTGTTCCTGAATCTTTTTAAAAAAGATTTATTTACACAGTGGTTCCCCTGGTGGCGTAGCAGTTGAGCGCTGGGCTGCAAAGCTGCCCGCAGCCTCTGCAGCACTGGTTCGATCCCTGGCCAGCTGTGAGGGTCCCACATGGCACACAGACCTCTCCTGCTGCACCCGCTGCTCCCCTCAGCAGTGTATTTCGTCAGTCTGCCTGTTTTGTTCCCCACTCTGGCTCTGGTGAATTCTCACCCTCCCGTGCTTCTGACTGTACCCAGTGCTTGTATAAATAAATAAATAAATCTTTAAAAAAAAAGATTTATTTACACAAGAGCTGGGGTACAGGCCAGAAGTTTGGGAGGGTGAGAGGATTCACCAGAGACAGAGCACAGGGAGCAGAACAGACAGACGGACTGAGAGCACTGTTGAGGGGAGCAGCGGGTGCAATAGCAGTGGTCTGCTGAGCCATGTTTATATCTCCCTGGCCGACCAGGAATTGAACCCATGCTGCAGAGACTGCAGATAGCTTCACAGAGCTGTGCTCAACCCACTGCACCACCAGGGAGGCCCTGTTTCTGAATCTTTTAAGAAAATTTCCATCCTTGGCCAGAGCTCTTGAGAAGATAATGCATCCTTTAATAATATATTTTCATGTTTTATCTCTTGTTCTATTTTTATTTTGGAAAATAAGTGAACTCTCCATCTGGTTTTGTCTATCTGTAAAGATGTTTACCTAGAGGTTCAACTCCCCTAGGAATCGGGCTTGTTTTGATGGATAGTATGATTTTCAAGAGGCACCAGAAATGGGTAGGTTAGGTAGAGTCATGAAACTTGACAGATTCTTTGTCACATTTCAGGCTTAATTTTCTAAAAAAATAATTCTAATCAGTGACGTGAATAGAAAGTTACCAGCCATCGTGATGTTGATTTTAATTTGGTCTACTTTGATCAGAAAACTCCTCCAAAAGCCAACATAAGAGGACAGGAAGAGAGAATAAGATTTTGACTGATAGGGAGTAAATTTTAAACAAGCAGCCTTACTGGGGAGGATGGCCAGGTAGAATATCTGCCATGAAGGTGGACTGTTGATTGCACAGGTGAATGGGCTCTAGAAGCACAAAGGACATTGTTAATTGTGGGAAACAGAAATGAGAGGTGGAGAAGGATCCCAACCCTCAAAAAAAAAAAAAAAAAAACCTGTTTGAGCCACACAGTTCCAACGCAGCCATCAGTGGTCTGCGTGTTCTATCAGAAACAGGCTTTTCCACAAAACCCAAAGGGGCCATAGCATAGTCAGGGTTAAATTACTTAATTTTAACCTTTTACTTGTCATTCAGTTTACACATTTCTGCAGTGATTGGGTGACAGTGCCTGTGGCATCTTCACAAATGGTGAAATAATAGGCAGTAAAATAATAAACTATAAACTCCCTCTTTGTCAAATTTGTTGCATTGTTTATCACATCTGTTTTTTTTTTTTTCCTGAACAGTATGATGATCAATTATTCATGACAGGATGATAGCAGTTTCATAATAATCTCACTCGGAGATGAAATCAGCCTGTCCATTGAGGTACCTACAGACTCTGCATCACTAGAGTAATAAGTCATTGTTAAGCACCCACCTGCTCTGTGCATTTCTCTTCACTGTATTTATCCAGACTTTAAAAAAAAATACTGCAGGAGAATTTTGCAGTCGTCACTAAAGCAGATTATAGCTCTTGTCCCCATGTCATGCTTAATAAATGACTCCACAGTTATGTTTCAGGAAATAAAAAGTCATGAGTATTGGAGAGAGACAGTGAGTGAAACCGGGAGCACTGGAATTATTTTTTATTTTTAGAAGAGGGTGTAAATGCCATTTAATTGCCCTATTCGTAATTGGTTGGTCAGGGATGAGGTGTGGGGTAGGGGAGAGGTCAGCTCCATCTCTGAAGAACTACCAACTAGCTCCAGTTCAAAGTTGATGGATGTCTAATGTGCCAGTGAAAATAAAGCTGATTTAGGGGAAGACAATGAGGTCTGGTAGAGTTCAGGGTAATTCTTCAGGGATCAGGAGAATCATCCTCACTGCTAAATTAAACTGAGGTCAGAAACAATCCTCCTGGTGAGGGGCAAATACACTTGAGGAATTTTTACATTTCTGGATTTTCTTTATGTTTCCCTTATTCATTTGGTATCAGATCTGCCTTCCATCTCCAAAATTGACTATAGTAATTATTTAAACACTTGTTCCGTGACATTTTTGTTTAATTTTGAATTTGAATTTGTAGTCATGTTTAGGTACATCTTTTAAAATCAACATCAAGGTTTGGGAGCCAAATTTCTTTATTTTGTAATATATTATGGCTTTATTTAAGGAGTTTCTGGTATTTGAGCTGCTAGATACATTGAAGCGCTGCTGGCCTCGGGGGTAGATAAAGTTGGCAGCTGTTTGAGATGCTGAATCTTCTGCTTTTGCATTCTTTCAACCTTGTTCTTACTATGTGTTTTGACAACCCAGAGCCCTACTCCCCACACAATCAAACCTTTCTACTCAGGCATAATAATGCAATTGCAAAATTTCAAAATTCTAAGGTATTATCAGGTCTATCATCTCATGATGCTCATAATTAAAAACATCATAAAGAGTTACCTTTCTCCCAGCAGCATTTGTATTAAAATATCGAAGTGATAAAACTCTCATGATAGAATTTTAAGTTCATGAAAACTGGCAGTGAGTCATTTTTATGTGATGCCTCCTAAAGCCTTTTCAATAATACCACAGAGGACTCATCACTGACAGATAGGGTTGATGAGGGTTTTGATTTAGAAAAAAAAAAAAAAAACCTCTTAGCTTCAAATTAAAAAGTAATTGACTATCACATACTCTGTTTCAGGATTTTTTTTTTTTAACTAAGTGAAAGTCATTCATTCAAGGATTCTCTTTCTGAGAGCTAGGAGACATAACCATACTGCTTCTGGCCCTGCAACATCTCATAAACTCAGTGCTGTGCCTCAGAAAGAGTTTGTTTCCAGGAATCCAAACAGATTTCATTTCATTTCATTGGCAGTGACCATCTTGAATGTAAGTTAGGACAGAGGAAGGAAAACAAGTGGATAGAGACCTTGGGGCCAATGATGGCTCTTTTCCATCTTGCTCATGGGAAGATTTTAGTCTGAATGTGAAAAATGGAAAAACTTTAAATTTAGTTTATTGTATTATCAGAAGAACTTCTATGGCTTCTTGACACTCTACAAGAGTCTGTACTGTGTAATAAAATAAGGAGATTTGGGCTCTTTGGTAGGAAAAGTTTTAGAGCATGAGCATAGGCTGACTTTTTAGTTGCTTCATATCTTTCTGTGCCTACTCCAAGATACATTCTATGAATAAATAGCATTGTGTTATGTAATCCAATTGATAGGTTGATAGTGTTCCTTTACAGTTTTAAGGAAGTTGAAACAATTTTAAATACCGTCTATTTTCCTCTATATAGCATTGGATAATATTATCTTTAAATGCTTATGGTCACTAATAATTGATAAATAATAAAAATGCATCATTTTGGGTGTATTAACATGTGGGCTAAGTTGTATCCCTGGAACATATACAGTGTTATAAATCAATGGTACCTCAGAAAATACAAGAAATAGTCAAGTCATAAAGGGGATACAAACCACTAGGATATAAATAGTAAAAAAGAATAAGTCATACATGAAATAATAGAAGTCATAAAATAATTAATACAAAATACTAAGGATTATTTAAAAACAAACACTCATATTGAAAATCCCTTGGCTGTTTAGAATTTGGGGACAAAAATTAGAATAAATTATGATCGTAAATGTCTAAAAATTAAAGGAGAGTCATAATTGCACTGTTACATCTTTAAATCCAAAACTAAATGCTTTTCTTGTACAAAATTCAGTTGCTTTAATAGTTTTTGAGCTATAACTGAAAAGTTATAATATCGTTAGATTGGCTTTTCAAACCATGTCTCCAGACTTCAGTACTCATTCAGAGATTGAGTTTGACCTGTAAACCTAAATGTACAAAATGATAAATAAAATGTCCCATCAGAACTCATTATAAAAGTGAAACCTACAAAAAACTTTCAATTAAAATAATTAATATATTTTAATTTACAATGCAGTTATCCATCCATTTAATAAAGTAGATTTAAAAATTCCATCAGAGGGATGATGAATGAGTCTTGAATTGCAAGAAAGATGAGTTCTGGAACTACAAAAATATATATTGAACAAAGGTTTGCCTACTAAGAAAGATAATGTCATCTGTACTATTAAGAAGACTCTACAAAAGAAATACTTAGAAACATTGATTTAGAAACAGGTATAAATTTCTTGATATTTCTTTCTAGCCTAAGATTTCTATGCTTCAGATTTTTAAAGAATATTTTGAAAAATGCATTTTAGAATACCATATTTTAGAATATCATGATTGTACATAGGAACTGTATTTATAGTATCCAACATTAAATATTTCATGTTTTTATTATTCATAATAATTGGGTCTCATAATCCTATTGGGTCTCATAAATAGGGATGGATTTGCATATTTTACAAATACATAAACTTTGGAAGTTAGTTGAATTTAATCATGTAACTGGCAAAAACAAAGTAGCTCCTTCATGGCAGGTATCCACTATGGCAGATCTGTCACAAGGCATGCTCCAGTGTTTTACACTGGCCCAGCTGCATTGGCCAGGTCTAATCACAATCTGACTGTGAGATGACAGTGACTATTCCATATGAACCTCTTTCATATTTCCTGAAACTTTAGTAAACTGTTCATTCTTCTACAAAATGGATCAGTTCACTTCTAACATGTCTGGCATCTACTATTAGGATGTTGATGGTAAAAGCAAAAGAATACTTAAGAATTCTTTGTCAAGTTTATGCAAAAACAATAAAATCAAGGCATTAGTATAATTCCATCTGTGTCATCATCTTGGGTCAGAAAACAACTATCTTTTTCTTTAACTCTCCCTCCATGCCTGCTGACTGGGCAGTAAGAATTAACAGTGTGAAAAAGCTGTAAACTGCAGAGGGAGGTTTCTCCCCCATACCTCATTAGGCCTTTAACACATTTGACTTTGTCTTTTCCCAACACAGTGCATATTATAATTGGAAGCAATTGGGTACTATTTTCCTTTGAAAGGTGTAATTGGGCAACCAAGCTGCTGTCACTTTCTGGACATTGCCAGCCTGGCCATCTGCCTTTGGAGCTTCAACATACTGTCTATTTCTTTAAGAAATTTTGACTCATTGCATGGTCCATCTTTCAAGGGCTCACCAGCCTTTTGTTTAATTTCTCTTATTTTATAGGTGAAAAAATTGAGGCAAGGAAAACAAAATGTCTTATACAGGGACACACAATTACTGGATTTTATCTGAAAGTGCCTGGTTCCAGATTTAGTTATCTCTACATAATATCTATCTTCAATATAGCCATGATCCTTTCATTGTTTTTCCCCCAACCTGACAACTTCATGAATCCAACAGTTAAACTGATATGTTTGCATTTAGGTATAATGTGTACCACTTAGGTATGAAATGCATACAATAGGGAAATCATATTGATATAAGTTCCAGACTGTGGCTTCAGGAAACCACTCCTTGTCCTGCACCATAGTTTTACAAAATCTTTTGTAAGGATCATGAGTTGGAGGAAATGGGGCAAGAGAAATGGAGAGTACAAGTAAAATTTATTTTCAACAACATCATCTGGAATGTTCTTCCTCTAAAGCATTGTGTCAGAGTCATGGAAAAAAATTTGGATTCTGATCCAGGAGTCAGATGTGCTCATGTTTCTACATGGCTAACTTAAATTTATGTGTCTATGAATAAGACATTTAGTCTCATTGATTCTTGGTTGTTATTATGGAACATCTCATCAAATTTCATGTTGTGTTTATTGCTTGGGCTTAAGCAACAGGACTATATGAGCTTCAGGTGAACTTCCTGATTATTTTCATTTAGAAAGAGTCTTAATTCATAAAGTATCCTTTATAGAAAGACTTAAGCTTTAATAAATTTGGTTGTAGGATTGTCTTTGAAGATCAACATCTCTTTTTTCTGAATCATGCTTCTGGCACTATTCTCCTTCCATGCTATTTCTGTACATTTATTCTGTCATATAATTCTATTCATTCCTCATCTAATTCTAAACTCTTGCAGTATAAAATCCCTGCTTCCTCAGGGTACTTAATAGAGAGTTATTAGAAGGTTTTTTTTTTAGGATTTATTTATTTATGCATACAAGAACTGGGGTACAGGCCAGAGATGTAGGGGGTGAGAGGATTCACCAGAGACAGAGTGGGGAACAGAACAGGCAGATGGACCGAAATACACGGCTGAGGGGAGCAGCAGGCGAGTCAGGAGAGGTCTGCTGGGCCATGTGGGTAGCTCCCTGGCCAGGGATCAAACTTGTGCTGCAGTGGCTGAGGATAGCTCATAGGTTGCATCTCAACCCCTTGCGCCACCAGGGAGGCCCCTACTAGAAGTTTTTGTTGCAGAACTCCAGAGGTGATGAAGTATTGACTGTCATTAGGATGGGCAAAGTTAGAAATAGAAGTTAGAATAAAGGTACACAATGTGTTTATGTAGTTTTCTCCATAGTCAACTTAGTAGTTAGTGTAGAAAGAGACAGTCTTGGTAGTAGGTAGAAGTAAACTTTTCCTTGTTCATACCTGAGCTTGCTCAGCCAGTGAGAGCAACCTGACCCCAGGTGTGTTCTTTTTACCTCTCTCCTTTCTGGATCATGCAAGTCTAGTATATATAAAAATTCAGATATTGCATTTCATTTGTAGGAATCCTCCTACAAAACCAAGTTATTTTGATGTCAATTTTCTGCTTCATGTGGTTTAAAGAATAACTAGAAATATTATTTCTACTGCTTGAACACATCTTTTTCCAATAACCTCTAAGCTCTTAATAGCCATCTTCTTTCACCCAAATGCATTGAGTGTTCTCCTGCCATCAAACTTCTTAAAGTCAAAATTTATTTTATCATTTGATTTGTTGATATCTTCAGTGACTCTCTGTTGCCAATTAAATTAAATCTGGAGTTCAAGGCTTTCTACAGTCTTTCTGTCTATACTTACCTCCCACTATTTTCCTGTTTAATCAAATACCAGTCAAACCAAAACACTAATTTTGTTGAATAATAGGTCTACTTCCTCTTTTCTGTCTTTATTCATGATATTTTCTTCATTCTTAATTCCCTTCTCATCATTTTCCTGTATCAAGTTATCTGTTTCAATTTTTACTCAGCTATAAATAGGGGTGATAAATTTATCAAAATCATAGGGGTTTTTAGCATATTACACAACAGTAAGAGAAGTATGTGGCATCCACTGAATGCTTTATTAGTGTCATCACCATCATCATCAAAATATTACCC
The DNA here is from genome assembly GCF_014898055.3 of Talpa occidentalis. Lineage (NCBI taxonomy): Eukaryota > Metazoa > Chordata > Mammalia > Eulipotyphla > Talpidae > Talpa > Talpa occidentalis. Next base: position 22,517,682 of record NW_023601322.1, read on the forward strand.
ACATTTAGATGATACTATATCTGCCATTAATCTTCTGTATCTGAATTCCATCAACTCTTTTCTCTACACAATGCATATCTTACTTATTTTGACACACAGTGAACTTTGATCTTAATTCTTTTATGCCCCACAATGAATTGTATATGTGTTGGATTGTTCAGGGAAAGGTTTTTGTCTTGATCACATCTGTTTCTCTGTCAGAATCCACAAGCTAACTAATCAGTATGCCCCTAGATTTGTATACCTGGCGGCAAAATGTCCACCCTCTTTCCTACATTTCTCTACATCTGACATTGCTCTTTTAAGCTGTTTAAATCTCCAGCTCAGTGAAATCACTCACAGGTTGGCAGTTCTCTGGGATACATTTCCTTGATCACCACATACTTTCATACTTGCTTCTCACACCTTCCCAAAGAGGTTACGTCCTTTTAAAACCACATATGGTATTACACCTTTCTCAAGTAACTTCAGCTCCATCTCAGCTCCCTCTGTGCCCTGGGTTCCCAGAGGTGCAACTCTGTTTTGGCTCAATAATGAACATATTATCGACATGGAATGGCTATTGAGTTGAAGCCATTATAAATTACAGTAGCTGTATTTATTGAAGACATCTATCATTCAGGCATGGTTTGATGTAGCTCACTTAGCTGTCACAACAATGTGTTGCACGGATAAAGAACTCCTGTTTGTGGAAACAGATTCTGTGACTCAAAGAAATGGAATACATCGTCATGGTCATAAAACTGGTAACAGAATTAAATTTCCACTCTTCGCCTCCCTCCCAAATCTGTGCTCTTGATGGCTTTGCCCCCCTGCCTCTACATAAATGGCACTTGGGAGAATTTAAAAATTATATTTCAAATATGTGAGTTCCAAATGTTTCTGACAAAATTCAAGACTGTGGGGAAAACATGTTTTTATTGATGTTAAAAGAAACCCACGCTCACATTTGTAATGAATTCTAAAACTGTTAGCTTTTTGGTATAGTCTATATTTGGGGTCTGAAGGACTTGTCAGTGTCTCTTTAATAATATCACTGCTTTTTTTCTTCAGACTGAATCTCATTGTCTCTAATCACTGGTTTTACTTGTGTGTGTAGCTTCCAGTCCTCAATTTTCCTAAATGTCATGTAGATACAAATGTAAGACTCAACCGCTCAGCTCGAGGTTTTGTGTGTTGATGGACAGTTAGGCAGAGGAGGCAGAGAAAGACTTGGTGTTGGGTTTCGCCCTAATTTTGTGGGTATTTTGTGCAAGTAAGAATTCAAGTATATTTTTGCTCCTGTTTGTTTCACATAGAAATATCTTCAGGGAAAATGGAAATGAAAAGAAAAACACTGAACCCCACAGTTGCAAAGCAGAGATGAATTATCTTCAGGTAAAGAGCCTGGCCAGGTCACATACAATGAGTGAATTACAGCCATTTTGTAGATTAATTATCAATTTAACTAGAGTAACTTTGTGTTTTCAATAGAAAAAGAGCTCAAATTAGTAAAACTCTTTGGCTTTTGTAAAACCTTGCCTCAAGGCATGGCCTTGTGCCCAGATGATGTCGGTGTTGTTGTACCTGGGCAGTGCAATTAGGGTCACTGTGCAAACTCCATACAGGCAAAACCTGTTTCTCTCTGCTCTGCCACAGTGTTGAAAGGCCAGTGTTAGAAACCAAAGCCTGTGGTTTAAAGAAATAGTCTTCTGGATTCTTTACTATTCTGGAACAAATCTTGGGGGGAGGAGTAACACATGAACCTTTTGGGATTCGTTATTGTTTTAGTTGAAATTAACTTCTGAAAATTAATGAAATGTTGGAGATGGGAAAGTGATGTCTCTCTTAGGCACTGATAGGTACTTTTTGTCTAGATATTAGGGGGTCAAGGAGAAGTCCAACATAGCTTTCGTTTTCTTCCTGGGTTGTAGTAAAAGATTTAAAAACTCTGGGCATGGAATAAGTTAAAGTCATAGGAATGTAGAGAATAGAAAATCATATTTCTTTTAGTCTCCGCTTCCAGATAATTATCATTTTTGTATTGTTGTCATCATTATATACAGGGATGACAAATTGGGTTGAATAACCTGTTACTCAGGACCTCTGTACTGGCCTAAGTCTTTCTAGTTCCTGCCTCCTGGAGGAAGAAAATGTAGCCATCAGGCTGTGTAATGGCCCAGAGTTTTTGGTACCTGATGCAGTAACTCCCCTCCTTCCCAGACCCCATGGACATTTAAGGACATGATTAATTAAGCATCTAACTAACTTAAAGGACCGCAGAGGTCCTTGTGGTCAACAGGACAATAGAATCTTTAGAATGTCATCACTTCACTTTCTCTTCTGTAGTCATTGTCTAGATGGAATGAATTAAAATGAATCATATATATAGGGCATGATTTCAAAATTTCCTTCACATTATTTTTGTCACATAAAGACTTGAACAGAGTGTATACTACCTATATTTGTAAAATAAATTGTCACCTAGATGATCTTCACAGTTCTCTTTAACGAAACATTAATAATTTATGTTCTAAATATGTGGGTTCCTAAGTCTAATTACTCTGCTCCCTATCAACTTTGATGAACCAAGATGTTGGGTACTCAAGCAAGCTAAAATTTCATTGAACTTCTTTTACTGTACACTCTTAATTTTCTTTTTTTGCATTTTGGAAAAAAACTGAAAGTGCTGATAAAAAAAGAAAGTTATAATATGTGTACAAGTTTCTAAATGTTAGAATTAATAGAGATGAGGCTGTGACTTCAGTAGCAATGTGCAGTTAGGAATCAGTAGATAACAGCATGATAAAAAAACAGAACAAAACAAAGCATACAAAGTTATTATTATAGTACCTGAGGAGCATTATTCAAAAGCTTCATAGAGCGACCTTAGAAGCCATACAGATCACTGTTACATTCACAGACTACATTTAAAATAGAGATCTTCTAGCCTAAAAAAAAATCTACAGATTAGGAAAGCATTCAAATATAGAAAGTGTTCTGCCCAAGGCAATGTCACAGATCCTAGATATCTCGACTCAAGTGTTGGAGTGAAACAATAGAAGTTGTTTAAATAATTTTTTTTGGTGTATGATAAAATTATAACCAGTTGGGGACATAATAGGATTATCATGTCTAAAGGGAAGAAATGTAAGAATCAAAGTTTGAGCTCTGTGAAGTGGGGGCCAACATCAGAGGTATTGGGATCCCATTTGCGCCAATGGTTGAGGTTCCCTACAATCACCTGGGTTAATGCCCTTGATTGTGATAGGCTCCCTGAGTGGGTCATCCATTGGATTATAACTAAGAAGAAAGCAAAGAGTCATCATGAGTTTATCAATCTGGAAATCTTGGACCTTGCCCCAGTTCTATAATATACTAAGTGATCATAGGAAATCTATTCTTCCCTCTGACGCTCAAATTTCCTCATTTGTGAGTTAGAGATGTTTCCTTCCCTATTTACTACACAGGGTTGATACCAGACCAAATGCAATGTGATGATGTCTGAAATGTCTTTTAAAACACAGACACAGACACATAAGAGTGATTTTATTTTAATTCTATTACTCTTCATTAAGTTCTGTTCTACCCTCAACCAGATTGTCCCTTCTTGGGCTAGTGTCTGTAAAGTACTCTCAAGGGATGGACCTGCTTTATTTATTTCCACTACTGCTCCTCAGGGATATCCAGTGGGCTCTCAGTTACTGGGGTTCTTAGTTTTATTCTCAGCTTTACCAGAGATGGTATATGCCCTGGGGAAACATATCAATATTTAGACTCTTCAGGGAATGCCACAACTGCAGTCAGTCTATTCAAGGTTTGTATTCATCCTGAGGGTGTGCAACATTCACTGACTGAGCAATGTAAGAGTATAAAAGGCTTGATCAGGGCCTCCCTAGTGGTACAGCAGTTGAGTGCTGGGTTGCAAAGCTGCCCACAGCCTCTGCAGCGCCAGTTCAATCCCCAGCTGTTAGGCGAGGGTCCCACATGGCGCGCAGACCTCTCCTGCCGCCCGCTGCTCCCCTCAGCAGTGTACTTTGTCAGTCTGCCTGTTCTGTTCTCTGCTCTGGCTCTGGTGAATTCTCTCACCCTCCTGTGCTTCTGACTGTGCCCAGTGCTTGTATAAATAAATAAATAAATCTTTTTTTTTTAAAGGCTTGATCAACTCAGACAAATAGGGGACAACTCTGAGGTGTCATTATAGCTCCACAACCCCCCACCCATGGGGTGTTAGCCAAGTTTATCACTGATCTTACACTGCATATTGATTTTTTTTTCCTTCATACCCCTTCCACAAGTGTTTGTGCCAAAAAGGATGTCATAATAAACATTCTATACATAAAACTATGACCCAGTGTTTCAGAACATCTAACCTAAACTATCCATGTACCAGTATATTTGTAATTGTCTTCTCTTGGGGCAGAGTGAGTCTGGGACATATGAGAACTGATCAGCTGTCCATCATTAGAAAGATGGACATTAGAAAGATGTCCCCTATTTGTCTGAGTTGATCAAGCCTTTAAAAAAAAAAAAGATTTATTTATTTATTTATACAAGCACTGGGCACAGTCAGAAGCACAGGCCCAGCACCCTGACTCTCACTCTGACTTTATACACAATTGACTCTTCTTCCCTATCCCAATGTCAGCTTCTCAATTTTAGTTATGATTTAATCCATCATGTAAAGTAAAAAGCAGAGCTCAAAAGATGGAGTTTGGTTTGTGGTTTTATTGTATTGTGACAAAACAATAGTTCTTAATTAAAATTTTAAAACTCATGCTAATGCATGCCATTCAGAATTAACAAGTGAGTCAGGAAAAAAAGTCTAAAATGCCTGCTGATTCTCGTTTGGATATGTCCAAAGGTATGGGAAAAAATATCATTTCTTTGGATGGTGGAAACTTTTGACCTTTTCCCATTTGGCCGATTCATTGCCTTCTTTCCAGAATTTCTGCCTAGACGTTCTGATAAATGATAATACAAAGATCTGTTTTTTGGCATATGGTTTATATTTGAATTTGATCTAAAAGTTCTAACCCTGTAGCTCTTTGTTTAATAACTTTTTCCCTCTTTATATTAGAAAATGATCAAACGATCCCATCTAATATTAAAACCCTTCATATTATTATTTTTATTTATATTTTGTGTATTTTTTGCCTGTTAACTGTCAGGTCTCATGCTGATGTCAGCAAGTAGACAATGGTTACAATCAAATCAGTGGTTTGGTTGGGCTTAGCATCCAAATAGAGGAAGCAGGCAGACAAAAAGGCAATTATAAACCAGTGGATTAGAACCTGCTAATAGAAAGGTCAGTATGCTCTAAGGGTTGGAGAAAAGACATGAAAGAGTGCTTTGCAGGTCAGAGTTTTATTTATTCAACTTTCCTGCTTTTGAGCGCTCACTGAAATAGTTACTTTCTTTTTCTCCAGTGCAGAGAAAGGGTTGCTGTTAATTGGCTACTGGGTATCACACTCACTGGGCAGCCAGCAATGTGGTACTTGGTGATCTAGAGTAGGCAGGGGTCTAGTTGAGTTTGCATTACAGGTGAGGGATTCCAGGAAATGAAGGCTCTGCATGGAAGGTGCACAAGGTCCATTCATTTGGTTCCTGGGACACTCAAGTGTAACTAGTTATGTGGTTCTAAGAGATACTGAAACAAATCATGTGCTTAATGAAACTCAGCATTTTTTCCTTCCAAATTCAAACTATTTTCTTAATCTTTCACATTTCCTTTGACTCACTTTTGAACAAGTTTAGTGTTTATTGAGCATCTTCAATATTCATTTCTGTGCTTGGTGCTCTGAGGGATTCAAAAGAAGGGAAAGTTATGGGCTAAATGGAAGCATAGATTTTAGGAAGGGATATAACAGACTGAAAAATCTGCCAGCAAAATAGTATATTTTAAGAAATACATTTATATTACCACCAATATTGTGAAAGTAATATTTATAATTATGACAGTAGTGACTTAGTATATGCAAATAGCCAGTAAAGCACCACCTATTGGCACAACACCTGGGATTCTCTTGCATTCTCTCCCATTCTTTGCCTTACTCATTTCTATTAATTTTCAGTTCAAGTGTCACCTACTCCAGGGAGCTTCTCTGACTTCAGAATCCCCTTTACCACTCTTTTCCCTAAATGTTCCCTAAATTTTCTTCTTCTGTCCTGCATTGATCTATAATCAGACACATAAACTTTTAATGACACCTACATGTGTTTTGGTCTTTCTTACCTATGAGTTCTCAGATTGCTCCTTTTTTGGTGTGAGTAAGATTTATTGAAGTCTCATGTTTCTAGCATCTTGAAAGGGTAACAGCATAATGACTTATCTTAAAATAGGTGTAAGATTCTCTCTGCCACTCTCATAAAGAGGGAAATGTTCTACTGGGACTGCCCAAGGTCAATGGCATGTATAGGCAAATAAGAAGCAGCAATAAAAACGTTATTAGAAGCAAGCTCCAGCACATTTCAACATGATTTAGTCATTAGAAAGTTAAATAAGCTATGGAGATGTGAGGAGTTCTTTATAAATTAAAACAATATTTTCTTATACTTTGCTTAAAACATTGATGTTATTTTTTTTTAAAGATTTATTTATCTGTGCATACAAGAGCAAGAGTACAGGCCAGAAGTGGGGGGGGGTGGTGAGAGGATTCACCAGAGACAGAGTGGGGGACAGAACAGGCAGATCAACTAAAGTACACTGCTGAGGGGAGCAGCGGGTGAGTCAGGAGAGTCTGCTGTGCTATGTGGGTTGCTCCCTGGCTGGCCAGGAATCGAACTCTTGCTGCAGAGGCTGTGGACAGCTTCATAGGTTGTTTCTTAATCCCTTGTGCCATCAGGGAGGCCCTGTTGTTAAATATTGACCTAGGTTGAAAACTTTGTACTTTCATGATAGGGGTGGGGTCTTAAGGAAATGATCTTTAAGATCCTTACACACTACATGAGGCCTCTGCCTGACTTATTGCCCATATTACTTCTAGGTATGTTGATAATCACATGTCCACAACTAGTTCCATTCCAAACAGATTTCAAAAATTATAGAAGCTTTAAAAACCCAATATAGTAACTGCTTTAAATAACTTGGAGTAGCAATTAGCAAATAAACTCCATAAATGTTTAAGGACTTTCAGCATTAGATGTCTTCCTAAGAGTAAATTTGAACCTGCAGTTGCATAGTCCAAACTATACATCTAACTTCATATCAAGCCCCCTTTAAAAGTATTCCACAGTGAAATACTTTTGGGAACTCAGCCTATAATTTCCCCCTTCTGGAATCGCATCGTGCATTTTAGCTATGAAATGTTCTGCCAAGCTCTGCAGTAAAATAACCTGTTAAACTTTGTTTAACCTCACTTTTCCCAAACTAATTTGATATTAGAATCCTTTTGTGCGTGTATTAACTATTTAGTTCCATGGAACTAGTATTCTGTGGAACACAGTTTGAAAAAAGCTCTTTGTTCCAATGCTCTACAGTGCTTCTTTCAGGCCTGGTGGGCCTTATTTCACTGCATTTCAGCCAACTTCTTACTGAAGACTTTTGTACACAGCAACTTGAGGGCTGGCACAGTGTCCATCTTCAATGTTGGATTTGCCTTTGAAATAATTGCCTGAGTCCCGTTTTGTGGCATAACCATTGAGGGATAACTGTCTCTATGTCAGGTTCTGTGAGTGATAAAAAACATGGAAGGCACAACCATTGCCTAAAAGAAGTAACTAATTATTTAGACATTGAGAGGAAAATAAAATTGAGTGACAACATCAACTGATGCAGATGGCAGGTGCTACTGGAACTTAGAAGAGAAAGCGATAAGAATGAGAGGGATAAGTAAAAGGATATGAAGATTAGTTAGTGTTAAGAGCCTGACAAGACCGAAAAAGTAAGTCTGGGCTCCAAAGTAGTCATCAGTGGTGATTCCAATTAAGTTGAGGATTACTTTCATGTAGGCTGCTATTTGGCCAGTGAGTAGCATGAAAGAAATACATGAATGAGGGCCTCCCAGGTGGCACAGGCAGTTGAGTGCCACACTGTGAAGCTGTCTGCAGCCTCTGCAGTGCGGGTTCGATCCTGGCTGGCCTGCAAGAATCCCACACGGCGAAGCAGACCTCTCCTGTCTCGCCCACTACTCCCCTCAGCAGTGTATTTCGTCAGTCTGCCTGTTCTGTTCCCTACTCTGTCTCTGGTGAAACCTCTCACCTTCCTGCACATCTGGCCTGTACCCTGGTTCTTATGTAACTAAATAAGTCAGTGTTTATGGCTCTTATACCTCTTGAGTATCTCAGAATCATGGCTAAACTGAATTTCAGCAGCCTCAGAATCCCACAAAGTGGACATTCTCCCATATTGGAGGAGCTAAAAGCTCTAGGCTCTTTGCCTTTTCTTTTATGAGATACTGAAGAAAACACACTAATGGGCAAACTTTAACTCTTAGTGTGTATTCTCTAGCAAGCCACAGTAAAGAGATTTTATGTGCCATTTCTTATTACATCATTGCATTAACAGCAGGTCATATTGTGGTCTACCACAGAGTTGGTGGGCAGTATTAGAGACAATGAAAATAAAAACAGATAAAATCAAGAAAGAGCGAAGAGGGCGTCTGAGACCAAGTACTCCATATTCTGCTAGAATGTGAGAATACGTGTGTTACATGTTTGTTTGGTCCTTTATTTAAAACTCAGGGCAACAGAGCTTTTCCGTATACTTAGGGAAAATGGAAGAGAGCATGAGCTGTCCCAAAGCCTTAGACATAAGGGTCACTTTCCTATTTTTGTTTCCCAGGTTCTCATGCCTGCAGCAGCTTGTTGGAGAAAAAAAAAAGTTCCCATTAAATCTTTATGATTTAAGAAGTGGATTGCTATCTTACCAATGCCTTTATCCATGGCTTTTTAAGCTGTGGATGAGGTTATTCTTTCACATGTTTTGTAAAATCTAGTTTGCATTAAATATGAATCGTGAGTGTGTTCTTTCTTGCCAGTAATTTGATGGTGGCAGTAATTTTGCCTTGTTTCCCTCCAGCCCCATGCTCTGTCCCTTGCTAAGAGTACACAGCTCTCTTTGGGTTCCAGGGAAAATTGGGCAGCTCTACAATCGATATGATGTGTTTCCCCAAGTCTCACTTTTAAGGAGGCTTTATCAGGTTTAATTAGACAGCTGCCACCTCTTGGGGCTTGCAGTGTATATTTAAGGAGAAAAGCATGAGTTGTCCTCTGTGAAATGAAAAACAATGTCATCAAAACTGTCTCTCCAATGCTCTGCTGGCTCTTTACCCACAGCCTAGAAACATGTTCAAGTTTCTTCTAGTGCTCTGTGGAGAGTTTCTTGGTAAAGACACACAGATTGTGTTAGCTGTGATAGCAGTGTTTTCACTGGGAAATGTCTAAAATGGAATGAAATATTCAGACAGGAAATATTTGGGCAGAAAAAGAGGAGACTGATTTGCTCTAGAGTAGGAGAGAAGGTTGACCTAAGAAAGGCAATGCTAAATAAATTTCCCACTTTCGTGCAATTCTCATCTTAAATACTTACCTATTGCTTCCAGGACAGCTAAGGCGGTTAGGTGAATGTGCAGAGGGAAACAATGGGTAGCAGTGGGAAGGATGGAGTAAAAGAGATGCTCAGTGTTGAAATCCCCATATATCAAGCACTATGGAAAGAGCTGCTTCTTCTTCCCCTGCCACACTCATACTTCACTGGCTCATTGTCCTTTATTTCTTCTGCTTGCATGACTGTCCTCAAGGATAAGGGTTTCCAGATTCTACTGAGTAGCAGTGCTGAGTGTTGGGTAGTTGACTGAAAGACTTGCCTGTTGTCTTGCTCATCTTGGGTATGCAGTAAGGATGGCCCCACCCACATCTTTGTTTTGTTTTATATATTTTTTTGCTATGATTCAATATAATTTCCATTGTGAAACAAACTTAAGAAAGACTAATATCTGTTGGCACATTTGGATTCAGTTTCTTTCTATTCTTCCAGCTAGATAGGAGAAAAGAAAAAAAAAAAAAGGCTTCCAGGAATCTCTAATCTTCCCTGAAGAATGACTTGGTGATGCCTGAATCCCTCTATTGTCCCCATGAAGCTGAACAAATCTCTAGCCAATATTTTAGAAATTAGCTGCAAATTAGCTTTCCTTCCCTAGGTCTTTTATCATTTCACTCAGCCTTGGCTTCCCTCCTCAGCAATTTGCCTGATATACTGTTCGTCTACAGAGCCAGGAAGTGCCAATTAGGAGGTCTGCGACTACATTCCAGCCTTTGATGCTGCCTGAGATCTTCTGTTCTACTGTGGGATGTGTGCAGGGAGAGATGTGAGCTTAGGATGTATCTGGCTTAAGTTTGAATAGTTGAAATCAAATAAGCAGGAAATAAGGAATAGTTAAAAAGTATGTAAGTAATTTTGGTTGCTTATGAAGTGTCAGCCATTATGGTGAATTCTCTACATTAGCATTTTATATAATCCTCCAAATCCCCCTGAGGGGACATGTTACCAGAGCTACATGGCTGCGGGTTCTATGTGCATGGCACAACTTTTACCATTTCTATTTGTTTGCTCTCTAACGTCAGAAATATGAATGAATCATTTTGTTGAATTTTGATCCCATATACTTGAAGTGAGGATCAGTTCTTTTAAAAACAAAAATACGTGTATCCCTGGGTTGCTGCGAGGACAGAATGAAACAATGTGTGGAAACAGAACATGGCTAGGCTCGCTAACAGGATCTGTTCTGTCTCTGGTTAATTATAAAGAGTGCTTTTAGTAAATACTTGATTGGTTAAAGATTGAAGGTTGGTGACGATTACAGATGTTCATTTGGACAATGTTTATGGATCACCTTTAATTATTCTACCTTTTTCTATGTAATACTGAAATGAACAAATTACATATCTGCGAGAAATTTATGGTTTAATTAAGCAAGACATGGAAAAACACAAACTATTTATTGAATTACACAAAAATAATGACATGCAGAGAAAGTTGGGACTGAGGTACCATTTTTTGAAAACATATCTGACTTTTCTAATAAGGCTTCCCTGCCTTATTAGAAAAGTGTATATGCATATGCATGGGTGTGAACAGTTGCACACAAGATTGTAGGTAGAATTGCAAACCAAAACAGTACTTTGCAATATTTTGAGAAATGATACAGATGACTTTGTCACCTTGGGAAGAAAGGAGCCTTCTGGTCCTTTGACAGTTACAGGTTGATATCTTCTGTGGAGTGACTTGTTTCCTCACATCGTCTGCTGGTCGGCTAGTGGTTGTTGCTGACAGATGCAACTACTGAATTCAGCACTCTGCTACTCATCTCCCCTTAGCTCTTGCTGGTACTGCAGATACTCTTGAATCGTTGGCAAAATGCTCATCTGGGTTAGAGGGTAACTTTGATCACTCCTCACCAGAGCATACTTCATGGCATGCCCACTGTCTCTGATTCCACATCAGGGCCACAGGAGAGGATAGGTGGCACTCCCAAGCACCAACTTACCTCCCCTTCTAAGCCTGGCCATTTTCCCCCATCCTGAGGGCCTATGCTGGGATACTCTGGGTTGGTGAGTGATGCCTGCTGGGCAGGTTTCCTTCCAGAGCACCAGATGGAAAGCCAGCCAAGATCCCTCTTCTCTTGGACTCCCTCTGTCTCTCTTATGTTATTTTCTTCTCTTGGGCTTTGACTGACTTTGGTAGTGAGATTAGGACTCACATCCATTCAGTCATTGTGTTCTTCCTTCTTTCTACAAAATAACCCATTGAAAGAGTGGGTTTTCTTTACTCAGTGTGTGACCTTTCCTGCTGTAATGCACCAAGCCTTATGGAGTAGCTTCCATGATAGATAGATTCTCCTCCCATACTGTCAAAGAAACTTGCCTTATAATTCCCAGGCAAGAGTCCTTTAAGTTCCACAGGATCACTTGAGCTATGGTGATACTGATAACGTAAGTATTACCAAAAAATGAGTTATATAAGTAATAGCAATAGAAATGAGAGTGTGTTAAGGCCCATATACATAGGAAATAAAGAACTAGAACATTTCAGAGGAGGTGAGGATAATGAGGTATCTAGAAAATTTTTTATTTTTGTTTTATGAAAGGGGTTTGATATTCTTTTGAATACATACAATGTATTAACAGGTGAAACTGGAGGAGTAGGTTATTTCACTTAGTAGAAATGACTTGAGCTGCAGTAGCGACAGGGTGTAACTGAATACCGAAGAAACATCTCACATTCAATATGTGGTGGTGATATAACAATTTCCCTAAACACACAAAAAGTTGATAATATAGAAAAATAGAAAACCAAAAATAAAGATAAAATTAAAGATAAATTTTCCATGTATCAGAGGTGAAATAGAAATATGAAGTGATAATGAGTACTAGCACTGTGAGCCTCATGTGATCTGGTTCACAGAAGGCACGCCGAGGAAACCAAGAGTTCTTCGTTTGTGGGAAAGGAAACTAACATGTTCTCTGCAAGCCCAAACACCAGGACAAGGTTTATTAGAAGCTTTCAATGTGTAGATTTAGTGAAGGATTTTTTTCTTTTTTTTTTTTTTACATATTGCATTTACTTAATTAGAGGGCTAAATAAAGCATATTTCATTTTTTAAATTTAAAATGTTAACAAATAAAATGATGGATTGTGTAAATTTAAGGTGTACAGTGCAATAATTTGATAAATTTATATATGGCAATATGATTTCCACCAATGCATTTGCTGACACCTCTATCATGTCATTTAATTATCATTTTTAATGATGATACTTAAGATCTGGTCTCCTAGTAATTTTGAAGTATATAAAACAGTATGTTGACTATAATCACTATGATGTGCATTTCATTACCCAAACTCACTCATCTTCTAGTTGTAACTTGTCCCTTTCACAACAGCTCTCCAATTCCTCTACCAGCTGCCTGCACCCTAAACCCTTGCACCACCATTTTACTCTGTTTCTATGGGTTCAGCTTTTGTAGATTAGAATGGCTGTCATCAAGAACACAAAAGATAACAACTGTTGGCAAGAATGTAGAGGAAAGGGAATGGTTAATTAACACTGTTGCTAGGAATGTTAATTGACTCAGCCACTATAGTTAACAGTATAGAGGTTCCTCAAAAAAGTAAATGAACTGTTAATATACTACTGTTGAGAGCCCTTTTGGGAGTCTGGTCCCTAGGGAAGCAAGGGGGCATCGCTATGGACTTATGCTCAGGATGATTAGCCTCTTGCTGGCTCTGTTTCTGGATGTGCACCATCTCCAACATGGACAGAAAATAAGACATTAATTATATCATCCCTCATTTCGGTGTCTATTGATTATTTTATTCTCATTATGCAGATTTTTCTTACTATTTCATAGGTCTACTACTTTTTATTTTAATGCAGATGTTATCATTGGGGTGGTGAATGCTGAGTCATACATATTTCTGGAGCTCTTTCTCTATATGATTCCTCACCTCAGGATCTCAGTCCCCATAATTTCTTGACTCTTCAGTGTGACAGTTGTTTTGCTTTAATTTTAACCTGAGTATAGCGATAGCTTGTTATTTTTTCATTTGCATTCCTTTCATTATCACTGGTGCTAAACATGCTTTAATATACCTATTTAACATTCATATATTTTTGCTGAAGTGTTTGCTCAAATCTAGCCATTTTTTTAAAGTGGCCTAATTGCCTTCTTGAGTTTGAAAAGCTCTCCCCCCTCATCCCTGAAAATAGTTTTGTTATTCTAGATCCTTTGTATTTCCATATTAATTTTATAATCACATTGTCAATTACTTAAAAAAAAAAAAAAGGCTGCTAGGGTTTTTATTGCACTTGAATGAAATCTATAGAACATTTAAGAGCAAATTGTCATTGTAGCAATATTGAATATTCTGATTATCAATTAGCATGTTCTATTGTCAATTAACATAGACAAATTATTTGAACCAACACTTCATAAAAGGAGATAGATGAATGTCCAATGAGATGTATAATAGCATTATCCACTAGAGTAATGTAAATTAAAACCAAGAAGAAATTCAACTACATACCCATAGAATGAGTAAAGTCAAAAAGACTGAAAATACAAAACCCACAGTTGTTATGAACCAACAATGTAGAACATACATATGTAAAACTGAATAGTCACTTTGAAAAAGATATCTAGGCAGTACCTTATGGCATTAAACATACACTTACTAGATATCTAATTAGTTAATAACTACATAGTAACTAATAAATTCCACTCTTGATTATTTTAGCATGTACAAGGATTTTTATAGCATTTTTAATACTCCCAAACTAGATATTTCCTATATCCCAAAACTCATAGAAACAGATCAAAATGGTCTTTACCAGGGTCAGAGAGGAGAGGAACATCAAGAGATATTTGTCAAAGAGTACAAATTTCCAATTAGAAAATGAATCAGTTACAGGAAGTCTAATGTGTAAAATGGTGATTAGAATTAAATAACTTTATGGTTATTATGTGACATGATGGGGGTGTTAGCTAATCTTATAGTGGTAATCCTTTTGCAGTATATGTGCTTCAAATCAACATGCTTAATATCTTAAACTATCTATCAACTATACATAAAGAAAGCTGGGGAAAATTCAGGTAAAGATTTATAATAGGAAATGGGCTTTGAATATTAAAAGTGATTTCTCAAAATCCAAGCCTTTTTCAAATAGAAAGCTTCTAAAGGCTGAAAAACCTCCAAATTTCTTTGTCATCTTCATGTACTTAATACCATTTCCTTATCACACGATGGCTTTTAAATTATTTAATAAAAATTTACTGGTTGAATAAACTCCACAAAGCAAAAATGAATTTTCACATATTTATTATAACCCCAAACTGGATACAGTCCTAATGTTTAGGGGAAGTAATTTCAAAAGTATGCTATAGTCATATAATTGAATGCTACTTAATGAAAATGAACAAGCTATTGACATATGAATAATATGGATGGCTCTCAAGACATTATGCTGAATAGGAGAAACCTTGTCAAATAGTGAAAATATTGAATTATTCCATTAATATGAAAGTCTCAAAAAGACAAAATGAATTATTAAAACAGAAATCAGATAGTGAACTTGGGTAGGAATTAGGAAATTGCAAAGAGACATGAGAAATTTCTGGAGGTGGAAATGGTCTCTTAATTTCAATGAAAGTTACATGGATACAAATATATGCAAAAACTTACTGAACTGTATGTAAAATGGGGACATTTTATTGAATGAAAACTGTAAATTACTTGTAGATTATTAACTTAAATGGCTGCATGTAACAGATGATTAGATATAACTATAGATTTATCTGGAAAAATAAGTAATGATTTTTAATGTAGTATGGAGATGCAAAAAATGGAAAATAAGTAAAAGGGATGAAGAGACAAGGACTGAGTGAGAAGATCTAACATATCACATAACACTATGATCACCAACTTCAATGTGAGGAGGCTGTTCCCCCACACCAGTTGGTGTCCTGCAGTTCAAGTCAGTTCTGACACCATCTACCCAGTGAGAGCCTGAGATTTCATGGGATAAAGACTCAGTCCCACAAGGCTGCCCCTAATCCAGGGGCCAATAACACATCTTCAAGTTATTACTTGTGTTTCTGACTAACTGGCTATAAATTGGAGGGCTCACAAGACCTATAAAGTCAGTTTGCTCAGGAGATTACTGTTTATGATAAAGGATATTTAAAGGGTAAGAATCAAGAGCAAGGTGAAGAGATATGTAGGGCAGCCCCCCTCAAAAGAGAGCATCTGTCTTCATGAAGTCTGGGGCAAAATTCTGTCTACCAACTTGGAAGTCCTCAGAATCCTATCCTTTTGGGATTTGGTGATTGACTCAATCTCCAGCCCTTCTTCCCTGCACAAAGGTCATGGATTGGTGGGAAGGGAAAGTGGGACTTAAAGTTCCAGCCCTCTCATCGCAAGGTTGGCTCTCCTAGTAACCAGTCTGATCCTCTGGTTACCTAAGGGCTTTCCAAAAGTCATTCAGGAACATAACAAGGCATTCAGCCCTTATTACCCTCATCACTTAAGAAATTTTAAGGGTTTTAGGAGCTCTGTTCTAGACATAGGAAGGAAAACTAAACATGTATATTTATATGTAAATCACAATATCACATTATGTAGAAGAGTTGCAAAAACAAGGAGAGAATAAGGTAGAGGCGATTTATGAAGAAATAGTGGTTGAAAACTTTTCTAGAACTGATGAAATATGCCAGCCTGTGTATTAAAGAAGCTCAGTACTTTTCAGGATAAGAAATAGAGAAAAAATAGCCATTATAATTAATCCTGAGAACCACAAAGATAAAGAGATCTTAAAAGCAGCCAGAGAGAAAGAGAGAAGAGAGAGGAGAAAGAGTTTCTGTGGTGTAGCACAGAAACTTCTCTCTTAAGATTATCATGGAAAACAGTTGAATCATGAATTTGCTGAAAGTACCTAAGATTATAAAATCCTATACTCAACAACTATATATTTCCAGAATGAGGAAGAATTGAGTATATTTTCAGAGAAAAAGTAAAGATATGTTAAATGTCAGTTTTGAGACTCAAGAAACCACACAGATCACAGAAAAGGAAGAATATGAAGGTTTGACTAAACCAAAATTAGCAATACATTTCTATTGGGCTAAAACTAAAAGATGGGATTAAAATAGAGATAAGCAATAGTGTCAGACAGAATGGTGGTTAAGGGACTTAACATGATCAAGGATTTTTATATATTCTGAGAGGAAGGTAAAACCACTGCTTAGATTTTTGGTAAGTGCATATATTATAATCTTCAAACTAATTAAAGGGGAAAATAGAATATGAGGAAAATAACCCAAAAGAAAGTAATAGATGAAGGAAAATAAAACAAAAGAAAATTAGGACAAAACACAAAAATAGAATACACATGGCGATGGTACATGGGTGAATTGATGGTGGGAATTTCACGGGGGACTATACACAAGATGATAAAGCATACATTATATAAAAATGAAGAATGATGTAAAAATATAAAATAAAAGAAAATAGAAAAATTTGTATCATACAAATTATATAATAAAAGTAGCTGAGGCTATATTTATATAAAATGAAATAGTCTACATATATGTGCTTCAAAATTTGAGTTATTTTAATTATATATATATCATTTTTCTAATTACAGTATGTTTTAAAAAGCTAATAAAAACAGGATGATGATTAAAAGAATATGTTTAAATTTTTATTTTCTAAAATACTAGAGAAAAAGTATTATAAAAAGAACTTTACTAAAGGGAGGAAAACAAAACTGAGTAAAGAAAAGGAATATACAAAAAATACAAAATGAGATAGCAGAAATACATTCATTGTAAGCAATGGAATAAATACAAATATATTAAATTAACTTAAAAAATATCAAACTACTAGTTTGTCTAAAGTTGATAAAAATAAAACTAGCTCTATACTGCTTATAAAATATATTTATCTCCTCAAAGAATCAATGTCATGAAACAAAATAAAGAAATCAAAGCCCATACACCCATATTAGCTAGAATAAATAATAAAATACTGAAATCCTAATGCTTGGTCATTCTCTAATAATCTTACAAGTAAGCAAAAATGACCAAAAAAAATTAAAAACCTAAGTAATATATTAGCAGTTTAAATTTGGCAGTGTATGAAGAACTGAACTGAATAACCAGGCACTCTCAAAGATGTAAACCTTCTTCTTTATAAAAGGGAGATCTTTTCCTATGGGGTGAACACATTTGTTGAATCCCATTGTCACAAAATACAGTCTTCAGGTGTCTTGCTCCTTTCTTAACAGAGCACTCTGCCGCATCTGAGGCTTTACCCATGTGCACCAGCCATGGGTTGAGGGAAAACTAATGGCTTATTTTATTTCAGTTACTATCGATTTAATAAGTGTTTTGGCCTCTGCTCTAGGATTTTTACCATTATTTCTAACATGGACTTTATGAGAATATATGATATGCTTTCTAAGCTACTGCCAAAAATAAAACTTGGATTTATTTTTTTTGTCCTGTCACATAATGACTTGTGAAACAGTCCTGCATTGTAGTAGCCAACTCAGTCTGTGAGTCATATTCATGGGTACTTGTAATTATTCACAGCCTGCTGGATGCTAGGCCAGTGATAAAACCTTTCTTACCCTTTGTTTGTATGCAGATAAAATGGAAAGAAAGAAATGGGATCATAATGATACCATGTTTAGTATATTAGGGATAACTATCGGAAAGTTATTTTAAATTGTATATATATATTTATATATATAAATGCATTTTTTAACATTTTGATCCAATTTCTCATACCTGAGCATACCATCTAAGGTGGAAAAGGATGCATGTTAGATAAATTTTGATATGGTGTTCCCCTTTGTATCCTCTTCCCAAATGGTTATCTCTAACAGATAAGTTTTTTTTTTCAAAAGCAAAACAAAAACACAACCGCAATATCTTTTTGTCAGCAGTAAAATAAAGCCTCAAAATCTCCTAATAAAATTTAATATTTCCCCAATTCTTATTAAAAACATCTTTGTTGGAATCATGGTCCAAATTTGACACATCGTTATTATTCTATAGCCCTCTGAAATCTCTTCTAATCTATTAAAGGTTAAAATAGACTTTCTTCTTTATTCTTCCTAATGACATTTACTTATTTACACCTCTACATCATTTGTACTTATTTACACCTCTACATCATTTGTTTTATAGTTCCAATTTTATATTTGACTAGCTCTATCCTTGTCATATTATTTAATGTGCTTTCCTAGTCTCTCTTTTTCCTGAAAACTAGCAGCCAAATCTAAAGATTTAGTCAGATTAAAGCTTATTTGTTTTCCATTGAGAAAAGACATATGTGTTACATTTGTTTCTTATTGTATTAACTCAAGAGAAACAAAATGTCTGATTGTTCTACCTTCGGTAACATTAAGATTGATCAACATGTTCAAGTGACTTAAGTATAATCCATTTTTTATGAAGTTCCCAATCTTTCATCCAAAGGGTTTAGCAGCCATTCATGATTTCTATCTGGACCCATTGTTTTATTATGGATAGCAACATGATTGATCAATCCTTTATTTACAAGCTGTATTTCAACTTCAAAGAAAAGTTTTCCCTTCTTGTCTCTGGTTACAGTGAAATACAGTTTATGCAGGATAAATAGAGCCTTGATATTTTCCATTATTTTCCAGTTTTTAGAATAACGAGTTGATACCTGAGCAAATGACAACATTGACAGATAAGATTTTTTTCTAATCATGAAATCAAGAATTTTTCATTTTTTTGGTGTGTTTCATTCCATTGGGTTCTTGTTTTGCTGGATCTATTATCATACCTTTGACCAATGAAAGTCTCTGCAAGTCAATTTCTATGTCCTTTTGAACAATGGTCCCATATTTTGCATGCCCCTTCACTTTCAGAGACTAGCTAACCCAGACTTACCTTGGAATTTTTCTGCCCTGAAGGTAATTATTCCTCCACTGTCTTGAGCTTTCTGTAGGAGAGAAGCAGAATATTTGATACCAGGGATGACTAAGGCCTATGATAAGGAAAGTGCCTGGAAAGAGAATATGGAGACAAATGGCATTACTCCTACTGTGGATTTTCATAATAACCATTTGAAAAGTCTCTACCCCTCCCTCCCTCCAACTCTCCCTTCTCCCTCCTTCTCTTCCTTTCCCCTCTCTCCTTTCAGGTAAGCTTGAGAGAAGAAAAGCACTTGATAAACTGAAGGGCTTTCATCATTGAATTCCAGATTCATTATGCCATATCATCTCAGTGCCTTTTAACTTGGTTTCATTAAATGAGGATGCTCAGGTCCTGGCTGGAGAGATCTGGGCCTGGAGTCACAGCAGTTAGAGTGCCAGCACCAGCTGACCTTGTGACCACAGACAAACCCAAGATGCACTGTGGCTTTCATTTTCTCATTTCCTAAACAAAATGAGGATAATAACTGCCAATTTTCCTTTCATAGAATCTGTGTGAATATCCCTGAAGCAAATGGGAAATGTCTTGGAAAAATTAGAGAAACATATTCTTGCAAGGTTTTCTCAGTCTCAGGTTCTGCTCTTCTGCCCTTATCTATTGGTCTTGAGTTTCTCTACCCTCTGGGGGTCTTGATCATTTTCTTGACTTGTTTTCTCACTGCTGTACTCAGTGTTAGACCCTCACTATCTAGCAGCCATAGATGTCCTGGATCTGGACAGTCTCCCAATTAGTTTCTAAATAAGCATAGTTTAAAGCCCCCAATAATTGATTGCTCATGACCCGTGGTGGTGTATAGCAGGAAGAATTAAGTTATAGGCTGTACAATCTGAAAATATTAGTGTTTGCTAGCATATATAACACAAAACTTGCAAATACACACCTGTTAAATGAAAAGAAAAGAAAAAAATGATTGAAGGTCAGTAGTGGTAATAGTATGGTTTGGTGGAAAAGCTTTGGCCAGTAAATAAGAAGGTATGAATTTAAACCCAATCCGTAACCATGTGATTCTGGGCAAATCACTACAAATCTGTGGCCCTCAAGTTCATCACTTGTAACAATTTGACTGGGTGCTATTTAAAGTCTCTTACTGCCATGAAATATTTAAAACCTCTAGGAAAAGAGGTAGAAAACTTCCCCCCAATTTCTACCAGTTTGTAAGATGCAACTTACATCATATTGGATGCATATGTGATTTAGTTGTATTTATTGTTTTTTATTCAAAATAATTTTTCTTGAGTTGAATTCTTCAAATATGTTTTGTGACATCCACATCAACAAGCTAAAACTCTTAGTGAAGTAACTTTATAATTTGTTCATGCATATAGCAGACAATTTACTGCTAGATGGTAAACACTCTCAAGAGAATGGAGTCTAAACCTCTTCAAACTGGACTTCCTCCCACAGAAAAGGTTAAAGCACAGGAAGTACATTTTTTATGTGAAGATATAAAAGATAGTGAAGGAGAATGTCTTACAAGCCAAGAGAATAAGTACAAGCTGTCTTTTGAAAAGTTGTGGTTAATAACACACTTAGCCCAACCACACTTCCCTTAAAAATAAGTTACAAAATATTTTTCCATTTGTAAGATGTGTTGTTATTCACTTCAGTGAAATTTCAAATAGATACAGCTTTGCATTTTGATCTTAAGAAGTACACCCTAACTTCATTTTGTTGTTAAGATTCTTTTGCTTTTACTAAGTTTAGCAATTCATCCTTTTTCTTCTCCAGTTTGCCATCAGCTCACTGAGATCTTTCAAAACCTTATCAATTACTAGAGAGAAAGCACTTAAGTGGATAGTTGTCCATCTAACTTCAGAGTGAGGGGGACCTGAGATTTTTGAGAGCGGTCTTTTAAAGCAGGCCTTTGAATAACGTGGAATCTCTAGGAGTCAGCTATTTCTTTCTTCTTTTTTTTTTCTATTGCTAACTTACGCATTCCTCATCTTTCTCAGGCCTGGTCTCCATAGGACTAGGTCAGTCAACAATTCTCTAATCTGTGTTGCTCAGTCTCCAATGATTAGGAAAGGCAGGGCTCAAAAGATCATAGTAGAATCGACTCCCTTTCCATGCTGATGGGAGGTGGGAGGCATGAGACTAACACACTATGCAGACTTCCTGGGTATGCTAGATTTTCCTTCATGTGGCTGATGGGTTTCCTTGTCCTTGAGCTTCAGTGTAACAAATATTGTTGCCTGCAATATTTTATTAGATCTTGATTTCATTTGGATGGTGAGCAGTAGATCTACCCATACTTTTTCAATCAACTTAATTCTTGTTTCTGCTAATAAGGATGTTTACCTAACTTTGTACTATCATGTTTATATTTAGGGCTATAACTATTATGAATTTTTAGTACTTTCAGGCTTTAATTAAATATACTGGTATGAAAAAATTCTTTATATCTATTACCCTTAGTGATAGTTCAAGAGTCCAAATTCTAATTGCTTTTGGTCATCATAGTTATATTTTTTTTTCTCTGAGATGGCAGCTGTGATAATTTTTTAGGGGTAAGTACCAATTTGGGGCTTACTATAGGCACTTTTTCCAAATAAATTATTGAAAGGATACTTAGGAAAAAGTTTGATTGTTATTATAAAATAACTGATGGCATGATACTAAATAATAAGTCCTTTGGTGGTATTTATATTTCCTTACCCACATTGCCTGTTTCCTACAGTGTATCAGGGTTTGTATGGATGCAGACACCTAGATAATTGAATGAAGTCACCTTTCTCAAGAATATTTGATGCAGGTTGACGATAGGCTTCATTTTATGGCTGTGACTGAGAAGGGAAAAAATATTAGACAAAATAAAGAAATAAAATATTTCTCCAAAGACCCACAAGTGTTCAGATTAGACAAATGATAAGATCTTTGTGCCATCTAGCCATTCAAAATCATTTCCCTTTTCTAGGATCCTGGAAAAGGAAGAAGTTGGTTTGGTTCTTCTTCAAAGATTTTTCTGCCCAGAGCAGTCAATAAATTGTCCTGCAATCTATCCTAGTTTTTTTTCAAATAATTCTGGACATTTTGGGGTCTCTATCCTTTCATTAGGTCAGCTTTTTGGCTAATGTATGGTAACAGGACATCCTTAGAAATAAAATGCCTAAAGTGGTAAAAATCTTGAGTATTTTCAAGAAAAGCTGCCAAAAGAAAAATAGAATGTTGTCTATTTGTAAATTTCCAATAGGAATACATCACAAGGGCAAATTACTAGAAGTAATTGGTTTCAAGATCAAAGAATTTGTGCTTTTTTTCTTTTAGCAAAGTTTATTTTGAAAGGATAATTAGCTTGGTGCATTAAGGAATATGTATGGTTTCAATTAATTTTTTAACAAAATGGATACTTGCAAAGAGACAATGGACTCTTTTCCTCTCTTGTTCTTAAGAACATGTCTGCAGAAAATGCTCAGATTGTACACTGAACATGAAAAAAAAAAACTTAAACAGTCCTTAAGAAGTTCTTGAATGTGATATTTATATATAGTAGTTTTTATTGATATCACTTAAAATTCCCAAATCTTTTTTCCTACCTATTACATTTAACTGTTTTTTAAAGAGTGATAAGACAAGAATACATATCATTTTACTTAAAAGAAATAAGCCTCAGGTTGGGGAACAAAGTGGGAGGAGCCCCAATGGTCTTGGGGTGAGGACTATGGGTGCTTTGGTGGTGGTGTGGTAACATCATCTGAAGAAGTGTGAACCTATAATCCTAAACCAGATGGAGGTTATAAGCCAATGTTATGTCAAAGGAAAAAAAGAATGAGAAATTAACCTTACAGAGATTAATATACGCCAATATAGGGACCTGATCCCCTGAGTCCTTGTTAACAGGTTCATCTGCTCTTCCGCTGGGTTTTGGGGGGGGGGGTTATTGGAGCTAGTGTTTCCTATGGCACAGACCTGGGTAAGTCATTTCAGCCCTCTTTGGTTCATTTGTCCCCTACAGTAAGTGAACTGTATTCCCAGAATTACCAGGAATTTCAAAAAAATTTCTCTCCTCTCTGTTGCAGAAGAAAGATAGCATTGTACAAATGTGAGTTGTCATCACACTAATAATGAGAGATGTGGAGTGACAGAGAGGAGGGAATTCAGAGGACCCCCCCCCCAGTAAACAAAACAGGCAACAGAGAGAGGAGGAGTCAAATTGTTGTGGTGAAGGGGGTGAAATCCTTTGGCAATGTCTCTTTTTCTGGAGAATTTGATATTGTCAGGCTGAGATGGAAGAATCCTGTGGTAATCCTGGCCAAGTGCTGCTGTTCTGGGTGGTGATGTTCATCAGCTAGAATTGAACCTAAGATTTGTGATGACAATTCCCACAGATGGCTTGAAATCCTTAATAGAGAGTTCTTGGTAGTGGATTTAGTGAACTGTGCAGACTTAAACAATTGCCTACAAGGGGCTGGCCAAATAAAAATAACTGAAACAGAGGGATAAACAGTGGTGGACATTTATATTCTCCAGTAGGAACCACTTGTAACCAAAGCACCATCTGAACAAAAATGATAGCTTTGTCTGGGGAGATTTATACAGGACAGAATATTTCTGAATAATTTGTTTTGTTTTTGGGCAGTGGGAGAGTTAACGCTGGCATTATTCAGATCACTTGCTCTGTGTGTCTTGTTTTTGACATTGTAATGGTTTAGAATACAGAATGCCAATGTGCTATTACCATTATGAAAGGCATGCCCATATCTATCCCTCAGAAGTGTTAGATATTTGTTGAAAATGCTATGATCCCTACATGAGGACTTCAACCTTGGGGAGCATTGTGGTAAGCCGTGAACAAATCTGCCACACTGAAAATTTAATTAATGATTTTGAAGTAAGAAATAAAACTAGGTTATGCAAACTGGTTTAAGGAATGATGAATCCTGACTCTGGATGTCATATCTGGATGATCTGAGTTGAGGTGCTTGTTCTCTGCCCCTGTGCTGATCCCTAAACTATGTAAAGGGGAATGAGTCTATTACTTGCTGTGACCTAGTACATTCCTTCCTTACTGCAAGTTAAAGAGTTCTGGAGAAGTTGAGTTTCCCTCTAATGAAGGAATAGATAGCACTAGGGAGCCATCCACTTGCACAGTAATGTGTCCTGGATCTCCAGGGTATCATTTGCACTACTTGACGATAATATAGTGAAACCAATTGCAAATAACCTCAATTAAGTCCAAGGCATGATTCTCAAAGCCAGACTAGCCCTCGTCATCAAGACACGCTCTTTCATTCTGAGCTTCAGAAGTCTTCTAATAAAATAAGACACCTCTAGAATTAAGAGGATTCCTTAAATGTTTAAGTGTTACATATTAAATAAGTTGGATAAGATAGTCTTATAAAAATGGTCTCTAAAAGTGAATGGAGGTTCTAGTTTGCACTAGAATATGTGGAGTTAATGATAAAGCATCTCACTTAGCCTTGTAGATTGTGAACCCAGGAGAAAATTGGATCTCCACTCGTTTAATTTTTTTAAAGATTTTTATTTTTTTATTTATGCATACAAGAGCTGGGATACAGGCCAGAGGTGTGGGGGTATAGGATTCACCAGAGATAGAGCGGGGAACAGAACAGGCAGATCGGCCCAAGTACACTGCTGAGGGGAGCAGTGGGCGAGTCAGGAGAGGTCTGCTGCATCATGTAGGTCATCTCCCTGGCCAGGGATCGAACTCATGCTGCAGTGCTGCAGTGGCTGGCACAGCTTCATACACTGAGACTTTAACCCCTACATCACCAGGAATCCCAAACTTATTTACTCTTATTTCTACTTTTGCATCTCTTTCACCTTAATTTTCAGCTCTGACATTCATCTCATATGTCACGCACCTAGCTTCTTTTTTTTTAAAGATATATTTATTTATGCATACAAGGACTGGGGTACAGGCCAGAGGTACAGGGGATGAGACAATTCACCAGGGGCAGAATGGGAAGCAGAACAGGCAGATGGACTGAAATACACTGCTGAGGGGAGCAGCGGGCGAGACAGAAGAGGTCTGCTGAGCCATGTGGGTAGCTCCCTGGCCAGCCGGGGATTGAACTAGCGCTGCAGACAGCTTCATAGGCTGCGTCTTAACCCCTTGCACCACCAGGGTGGCCCTAGTTTAAATTTTGAGTGACAGTAATCTCCAGGTCCCCATAAATTGTCCTTGCTTGCTTGAGACCAGAACCGCATGCTCTCACGAGTCTTTCCATCCACATGTTAGTTATTAAGTATAAATCAGGGACTAGGATGATGAATATAAGAGTCTGGCCACACTGCCTGAGCACCATATCACAGGATTCACATCTTCTCATTGACCACTATGTTCCCATAGTGTGCCGCTTAGCCTTTTCCCTATAGTCTGAATGTTTGTGTGCTCATAAAATTTACTTGTTGGAATATTAACACACAACTGCATGGTGTTAGAAGGCCAAGCTTTGGAGAAGTTACTAAGTGATGAGCATTGAGCCCCTCAATGCTATTAATGCTCTTATAAAAGAATTTCCACAGAGTTCCCTCCCTGCTTCTACTATGTATGGATATAAGAAAAATCTGACACTTAAAAAGAGGGCCCTTGCCCTGATCTTGCTGGCATCCAAATCTAGGATTTCCAGCCTTCAGATACATGAGAAATAAATATCTGTGGTTTATAAGTCATCAAGTCATGATATTTTATAATAGCATGCTAAATAGACTAAAACACCTGTTTTGAATATAGGGCCTCCAATAAAGAGGTGATGGGCTATTATGTTTATTTCCTCCAGACCTAGAAAGCTTAGTTAGGTTCTGCATACCAGTTGTATTTGAGTAGCTCATTCAGACCCTTCTAAGGAAAATGCCACTAAAGAAGTTTATCTATGAGTTTTGCTTGATAGCTCCACAATAGTAAGCACTGAGACCACTGACATTTGTTGAAATCCACACACTCTGATTGATTGAAGTGGAGAGTGCTATCCAAATACTCAATGTCCTTTTTCACTAACTTCCTTAATTATTTCTAGGTAGTACAGAGTGGCACATAACTAAACATTATCAAGGAGGTTTTCAGCCCTAGGGCTGCTATTACTGTGTATTATAGTCAGCTGTAATCATTCTAATGGTCTAAGATGTTGCAACTAATTTACCCAAGGCCTGAACACCAGAATGTGGAAATTGTCTGAGAGTTTTATTCTGCATCCAGCCATTACCATGAAGGAGGATGTATTACTTCTCATTTCTTTACAAGTGTCAGTGAAAATCCAACCATCAAACAAAAGTTGGACCTAAAAGCTTTTAGATTACAGCGATTATTACAGATTTTACATGAGATAAAAAATGTAATTGCTCCATTTCTTTCATTCATTCCTTTTTTTCTCCCTCTACTGCATATTTTAGACCTTCCTGTTTGACTGCCAGGTCAGACCCGGAACATAAAGACATTGATCATAAGACAGGGAAGCTGGTGTGTTCCTTTTCACAGAAATGAAATGCATGGATTTCTCTTCCAAATGGATCACAAAATTCCCATTATCATTTCCATTTTTAAACTCTTCTATGTTGATGTAAACTCATGCATGGCCTATAGAGAATAATACTTCTAACCATTTGGATAGTTGCAATGAATGAGCTGGAGGCTGCAATCCTTTGCAGCCAAAGTGGTCTACATGTCTATTTTTCACCTTGCTTCCTTTATCCTTTTTTATATTCATTCATCCTTTTTAATTCTTTGGCTCTCTTCTATTTTTCTTACTCCCTTCATTTTTCTATTTTCCTTCATTACTATTGTCCATTATTTCTCTCTTTTCCTTCTTTCCACAGTTGGGTATAAATTCATCATTCTCTTTCATATAGAATCTCTCATCTATAAGTTATGGAATGGTAACATCCTAAAATTAACCCTCTGCTTAACAAGACATGTTTATAAACTACTTGGCTTAGAAGGAATATTGCCTTAGTTATGAAAGAGATCCTGTTGAGGATACCAATCTTTTACTCTCCACACACTCAGAGAAGAGGCACTGTAGGGCTGATGACTTCAGTCCCCAGAAAGTGGCTGACCCAGGTTTTAAACTCTCATGCCCTTTGCTCAATCTGTGACTTTGAACTAGATTTAAACACTTTATCTTTAGTTCCTGATTTAGAAAAAAAGGAGAAACTATCAGTTCTTTTTTTAATGGAATATAGCTAAAGTAGTGCTTCTATTATATAATTACAAATATGTTTATATTACCTAAAGGAAAGGCTTAGTATCAATAATCTATACTTCTACTTTAACAAACAAGAAAAAGCTATGAAAATTCAGCTTAAGGTAAAAAGTAGGAAGGAAATACTAAAAACATAAAAAGGATTTTTATAAAATGATAGAGCATACAAAATATTTTATGCAATGTTGGACCACATAATGAACACTCAATAAGTGATAATTAATATGTTTCAATACACCTATGCAATGATATATGGCAGAATTTTTTTTTCTTCCTAATATCTGTTTTCCCCTTGACTTACTTGAAACATTTGCAAGCGTACTTTGTAAATGTATGGCCCTAGAACTGCATTTGTTTAATGAAATGAAAATGGACAGCTTTTGTGTAGTTTCTGGAAAGAGCCTGTTCTCCGACCCCCCCCCCACCTCTATTTTGCTTCCTAAAATGCTTGTCTGATGACTAAAGCTCCAGCTATCATGTATGACCACTATGACATCATATCTTTTCATAAGGAGTGTGAGATGAGACAAGCTGATAACTTCATGAATTACTATAGTAGTAGTGAATCACCTTCAATTGAAAAGGTATGAAACAAAAATATTATGTTTAAGCTACTTTGTTTCTCACTGGATCCTTTTGTTCTATCCAGTGGAGTCTAATTCTAACCTATGAATTTGACTTTCTAGTCCCTGCTTCCACCCCAGCTGATCTGCCTGTTTATCTGAGTTTCTGATATTACTCATTTTGTTGCTTAATTTCCACATGTCCCCATTTCCTGGGGGTACTTATTTTGTTTTGTTTTGCCAATAGGGGTGCTCTTAATGTTGGGGTATCACTGTTTCTTTCTGTTGGCCACTGTTTTTCTTATCCAATTGATCCTGGTTTCTAGGATAAATAATCTGTCATCATTTCTGTTTATCTGCCTGGCTTTGATCCCTATCTTGTTCTGCCTGTAAGGTAGTCACACAGTACTTGTGTGAGGCATTCTGTTGATTTTCCTCATAGGCAACTTGCTCAATTTTCAACGAGTTTAGTATTGACTATTCCACATTTCCCTTTTATTCTTTATCACTTGTTTCTTCTGCCCTTCCTCTTCCTCTCCTGTTTTCTACTCTGCCTCCTCCTTTCTCTCTCTCCTCCTCTTTCTTTTGAATCTCTCATATTCTTAAGTTTGTTTCCAGTGTCCCCTATGCTACTTGTTGTTATATATTAAACATAAAATGCTGAATATTTTATTTACATATCTCATACAATGTAACTTACATCTGACAGTTTCAGCCTTCCTCAATATGTCTGGTGAATGCCCTTTAGGATTAGAAACAGAATATTTCTACCTAATTATAGTAGTTTACATATGCAAATGTTATCAGATTTAATAATCATGTTTCCCTGGAAATGATAAAGTCACATGTATTTTAAGTGAATCATAAGTCTTGATGATTAGGTTACTGTCCTGAGTCATTCACTATAAATAAATTATTGCCATTAGACTTCCAAACTGTAGCCTAGTAGATTTCTTAAGCAGATATTTCTGTGTTTAAGATGTGGGCATGGAATACCATGTAGAAATAAATACAAGGAAATTTAGAGAAAATACTCACTAACCAGATGCTGCTTGATTTCTTAGCTAATATTTCTTTGGGTTAAATTTCACTCCTTACTACTATGAACTCATTTACATTGAAAATAATCTTTGATATGAATTAGAAATAAGAAAAGTGTGAATGTACATTGTCAGGTGTAGGTAAGTAAGATGAGTACAGGGCAGAGAGACTTCAGTTTGTCACTGGGTTTGATGAGATAGCTCTCCCTGTTTCTACACAAAAAGAAATCCAGCTATATTGAACAGAGTAGTGGTAATTAGGAAGAATTTGACTTAAGCATTGGAATATTGCACTGAAGAAAAATCTAATAACATAAGGAAAATAGAAGTGGGGTTCTCCAGGAAAAATTTCAGAAGTGGACTATTGAGTGTGAATTAGCAATATGTTGTACTTAAAGTGTGTATTAGAGTTGAAAGAGTATATGCTAGAGATTTTCTCAATCTAACCCATGCAAAAACCTGGGGGAAAGGTGTAGCACCTCAGCCCTCCATTACACAGAGTTGGAGTCTAAGGCTCAGAGAGATAAGTAATTTGGAATTAGGAGGTAATAACTGAGACCAGAGAATTGAACCCATGATGAATCTGCTACACTGCCCCTACACAGCAACCAACAGTGTGCCTGGGCAGAGAGCTGTCATTTGAAGGGGGGAAATCAATTCAATCTGTATAGCTCTGGAAAGCAGGACAAGGATCAGTGGGTGGAAATTACAGGGAGGCTGATTGTGCTGCAATTTGAGGAAGAACTTTCCAACAATTAGAGCTGTCTAACCAAAGAACAATCTGCCTTGTCAAATAAATGAGCAGTCTGTCGCTAAAGGCATTTAAGCTGAAAGCTGAAGACCACTTCTCAGGGAAGTGGAGGAAAGCTTGCTGCATGGGTGGCCTGAGTGACATCTCAGACATTAGCCATGGCAAGGACCTGTGGGTAGGGCAGGATGACATTAAAGGAGGTGATCCATATGCTTGGATGTCATAGTCTTCAGTGTCCTATCTTGGCAACCCGATATGCTATGGAAACATGCAACTGCAGTTCAAACCAGACATGTCCTGCAGAAATTCACTTTGCACAGATTTTCAGTTCTATTGGGATATCCAGAACAGTTGGCCATGATGGACTGGAGCTCTATCTAAATTGTTTAAGATTTCTTTCCTGTAATTAATGATCCTAAAAATATTATTTCTGGAATAAGATGAGAATTGTTCATCTACTGAAGTAGTGCTCCAAGAGTTATTGAATGCACCTAAGTAGAGGTGGGGGGATTGGGCAGTGGCTTTTCTCTTAGGGTATAGTCATATTTATGAATTTGAACATGGAATTAAACATTGCAAAGAGGGAATCTAGTTCTCTATCTGCCCATGTGTACATTTCTCACTTTTTGTATCACAGTGAAGCACAAATATTTCCCTATTCATCTTGTACATTTCCAAGAGCATAACCCCACCCCAACCCCAGAGAATTTTACACCCTGAAGTAAACTGTATTTCATGTGTAAAAATCAAACTTCAAGGCTATTCACTGGAGACCCCAAGGTGGTATTTAAGCATCTTGCAGAGTCCTCTAAACTGCCCTTAGATTTTATCCTGAACTCAGAAAAGGAAAAAGGTCATAAAAAACCCAGACTCCAGTCAACAAAAACAACTTTAGATCATCCCAGGGACTCATTCTCCACCTCATTTCCCCCTCTTTGAGGAAAGGGAGAGTGATGGTTATGTCTGATTTTGGCTCAGCATAAAAGATGCGGTATGACATCTGCACAACAATAGTTTGCATGTGTTTTTCTAATCCTCACAGGCATCTTTGAAACAAGCGTGACAATCCTCATTTCATTACTTTAAGTAACTCCAATCTTCCATCATTTGCTAAAGATTGGGCCTAAACTTGCAATAATGAGGATGTTTTATTATTATTTCAAGTGATAGGAACTCCACTTGATAAAGCTTTTGAAAACAGAGATCTAAACTGTCAGAAAGGGGACTCCATGATGGTGCAAGAGATTAAGTCTCAGCACTATCAAGCTATCATCTGCCACTGCAACATGAGTTCCATCCCTGGTCAGGGAGCTAAGCCACATGGCACAGCAGACCTCTCTTGTCTCAACCGCTGCTCCCCTCAGCAGTGTATTTCAGTAGATCTGCCTGTTCTGCTCCCCACTTTGTCTCTGGTGAATCCTCTCATGCCTCCAACCTCTGGCCTATACCCCAGTTCTTGATGCATAAATAAATAAAAATAAATCTTATTTTATTTACACTGTAAGAAAGGATGCAACTGGGTATCAGTCTGGGAGCTAGCAGGATTAACTGCCACTTGTTTCTCCCATTCCCACTTCGTTTCTCATTCTCAGTTTCTCTAACAATACCAACATGATACTCTTCTTGCGAGAGGGACAATATGACTTTGAATGTTTTCACTCCAAAAACCAATATTTTGTTGTGTTTCTATATAGTTTAACTTGAATGGTACTTTGTTATTGCAGTTTTCATAGAAAATATTCATTTAAATTCAGTATTTTCAATTTAAGGGCACTGTGTGTGTTTATGTGTGTGTCAGCTTTTATTTTTATTTTCCAAAGGACTTTCTGAAGAGCTTTAAATTTTAGGTTGGCTTTCTTTTCATCTAATCTTTCTTCTATCCATGTTTTGTAGTTTTCTGTATAGAGAAGTCATGTGGTTTTATTTCTTCCTATTTTTGTATGCTTTCTGATGCTACTGGAAATGGAAGTACCTTTATTTCCAATTGTTGGCTGTCATATATAAAGCTATAATTAATTAATTTCTATTCACCTTGTATAATATGATACAGCAAAACTTACTGTTTCCAGTGGATATCTTGTACACTAGAATTTTCTGCATTGAAAATCTTGCAAACAGTTTTACTTCTCAATCTTTAAGATGTTTATTTTTCAGACTTTTCCTTAAAGTTTACTGAATTTTGTCAATTATTTTTCCTTTATTGAGATCATAATATAAGTTTCTTTAGTCTATAAATAAAAAACACATTGCATTTCAAATTTTAAACAAATCTTATATTCCTGAGAGAAAATGCATTTGAGGTTTATTACTGGGTTTGACTTTCTGGACTTTGGTTATGAATTTTCTATAGGGTTAATAATTTTCTCTTCTTTTAGGTCTTAAGCTTTGTATGTGTGGTATGTATGTTCATCAAAGCATTATTCACTTCATAAAATGGGAAATATTTTCTCTTCTCTTCCTGAACATACTTGTAAAAGCTATTTTACTTCTTTGATAGATTTTACCAACGATATTACTGAGGCCTCGAGTTTTGTTTGAAAATTTGAGAATGGATATAATTTTGTTGATAAAGGGCTCTTCAGATTTTCTTTGTTTTATATCAGTTGAGTGTGGTTGAAGGGATTTTTTAGTTTAATGTAAGTTGACTATAATTATGGTTATGATTCCTCTAGTATTTGCACTACAATTTTTATCTCAATGTTATATTCCAATGTTGATCTGTCTTGTTAGATGTTTATCAATCACATAAATCTTTTTACGTTACCAAAATTTGTCTTTTTAAAATATATTCACTAATTTCTGCTTGTTTTTTTCTGCCTGTTGATTACTTGGCTTTAATTTGGTCTTGTGATATAAATATAGATTGTTGATACTAGACTTTTCTTTTTTTCTCACAGTAGCATATTGCTATAAGCTTCCTTATAAGACTGTAAAGCTGGATCCTACAATTTTTGATATGAATTCATATCCAGTTCACAGTATCTTCAAATTTGCACTGAAATTTCTTCTTCTATTCACAGATTATATAGATATCTATATAAAATAATCTCCAATGTATAATGCTTTTGTTTATGTACTTTTTTAAATTTAAAATTCATTATTTTTAGACAACAATCTCAGTAATACTACAGTCTCTTGAATATTAGTGAAAGGTGTTCTGTAGCCAACTTACCTGGCTGGTCTGTTAATTTTATACATTGTCTTTGAAAGAATATATACTCTACACTTACACAGGGATTATGGTGTTTTTTTCTTCTGTATTTTGCTTTATGCATTTATGTATTTTTAGTTTCTATTATTAGGTATATATAACTATTTTGATGTTTTTTGATGAATTGAGCTTTCTAACATTTTCACTTTTCATCTTTGCTTATATACTTAGTCATATTTTGCTGTTAGACATATAGACATTCCACTTTCTTATGCTTCTATTTTATGGTATATAATTTCTTTTAGTTTCTTTTTGGATTTTGTTCATATCATTTTGTGTTAATGCAGTATTATTTTTAAGTTTTATTGAAATGTAATATGGGTACAGAAAAAAAATATAATTCTCTAAAAGGAATAGGCACATAACAACTAGCCTTCAAATCAATAATAATAATAATAAAAAAATTACTAGTACCTCTCCAGGCCCCCTTGAGTGTGTTTATGTCACCATTCCTCTCAGGATAAACAACACTGTGAATTCTGATTCCATAAACTAGGTTTTCTTCTTTTATTTATTGCGTCATACTATATAGATTTTCTATGTTGTTTTCTTTGTTAAGTATTAAGTTTGTGAGTTTCATCTATTTGCAATTGTAGATATTCTCATTGCAGGATATTGCAGTGTGTAAATATGCCAAGTGTTCTTAGTAGCCCCAATTGAGCAATCTTTGAATGTTTCCAGCTGTTTTTTGTTGTTACCAGTGCTGCTCTGAACATTATTGTACACATATTTTGTTGAGTACATATTAGTTCTGTTGAGCATATACTTTGAACTGTTGATTTTAGACAATGTGCACATTTAGTAGATGCAGTCAAGGAGTTTTCTAAAATGGTTGTACCAACGTATCCTCCTATATCTGTGTTTGAGATTTCTGAACAGTACCTATCTTCAACAATACTGGGAATCATTTTCTTCTTTTTTTCATGTTTATATTTCTGTACATGTATGAAGCATATTTCATTCTGGGTTTGATTTGCATATTCCTGAAGATGAATGGACTTTTGTAACTTGTATTGACTGGAGAATCATTTTAAGACCTCCACCCCATTGCTTTAATTTCTTGCCTTTTTCTTAATAAATGTGATATCTGCATGTGTTTCTAACCACAAATTCTTTTTGAATATACATCTGAATCTCCTCTCAACCTGTGGCTCACTGTGTTACAATAATAGTGTATTTTCACAAGAAAAATTTTAATTAGCGTAATTAGTCTTTATATTCCATTAAGGTAAGCAACTTCTTTGTCTTTTAAGCAAATCTTTCACATCAAAATGTTTTCTTATAATTTTTTTTTTTACCTTTTACAATTAGATTTGTACATTGAATTGAAAATTAACTATAAAAGATTTTTGAGTACAGTTAGAAATCAAGATACATTATTTCCATATATTTAAACCCACACCATTTATTAAAAGACCATTTATGTTATGTTAGTAGAGCTTTATTATAGGTTTTTTTGTGTAGTGATACTTTTAATCCATCCAATTTTGTTCTTAAAATTGCTTAATCCTTCTTCGTGTCTGCATTTCCATTAGAATTTAATTTCCTTACATTCTATCCAACTGTTTTTTTTTTTCTTTTTTGTATTGAGATAGTACTAATGCTATAGATCAATTGGGTGAGATTAATAATTTCATTATATTTAGTCATCCAATAAATGAATATGATATTCATCTATTTTTCTTTGATTTTAAGAATGGAAATGTTACTTTTTTTCTGTAATTATAAATTGTCTTATTCTTGTTAAATTTGGTTTTCTTTTGCTTGCTGATATTTTCTCTTTAAATTTAGAAATCTGGATAATGTCAATAATTAGTTATAATACTTTATGGTGATGTTTTTTCTGTATTTCTAATAATCTAATTTTCTGTATTCTAATAATCATTATGATTCTGCTTTTCTTGATTTGTTGCCCTGTTAGAAGCTCTTAGAATATTGAATAGAGGGATGATTTGCATTCATTTTATTTCAGTCTTAGGAGAAGAGCTATCAACGTATTATTAAATATTATGACTGCCATAAATTTTTATATTCTTTATCAGTTAATCTTTAGTTTGCTGAAATTTTTAAAATCATGAATAGGTATTTCAACTGTCTTCTTAAATAAATCTACAAAGATAATCATAATTATCCATTATAGAGTCTGTCTTAATAACTTTAATTTCCCATTCTGAAACACTCTTGCATTTCTTACATAAAATTTAAAGCTTGATGATGCATTTTCTTAATATAGTTCTAGATTTATTTTGTTATATTTTTGCAGTGTTTTAATCCATGATTAAGGATACTATTCTATAGTTTTCATAAGTGTTTCTGTCTTGTCCTGGTATCAAGGATGTATTCTCTTTTATGTAATATTAGTTTTACCTAAATTGTTTAGAAGAATTTACCATAAAGTTATCTGAGCCTGGGATCACTTTTGGAAGCTATAAATAATGGTTTTACTCTGATGGATGTTAGGCTATTCACATTTTCTGTCTCTTCTTCTGTCAACTTTGATTATTTCATTAAGATGTTTGTTTATTTCACCCAAACTATAACATTTATTTTCCTAAGAATGTTCACAGTAACTTTTTATTGTTAGTGTATACAGAATCATTTTAACATTTTTATTCCTTATATAATTTGCAGTTCTGTAGTCTATGGGTGCTGTGGTGGTCAGTCTACTATGGTAACCCTGAAGGGAGAGATCTATATCTCTGAAACATTGTAAACCAATTTTCTTCATCACTCTTAATAGTGTTTTTTTCAATTATCTTAATCATTTCAAAGAGCCAATGCTATATTCTTTTTCTATTACATATATATGATTGCTATTTCATTGATGTATCAATTTACGTCCTTCTTTTATTTCCTCAGTTTTTCTTTAGCTTTATTTGCTGTTACTTTATTGATTTTTAGTTTTCTTTCTATTCTCATATTTTCTAATATTTACATTTAAGTCAGGGTTTTGTCAACCTTGGCAGTATTTCTCTATTGGCCCAGGTAATTCTTTGTTGGAAGGAGCTGTCTTGTGTATTACAGTATATTTAAGAGCATCCCTGTCTTTTAGTCAGTTCATGTAGTTGTCACCAGTTGTGACAAATGAAAACACCTCCAATATTTCTGCAGGGGTATACTCATTCCTGGTTGATAATCACTGATTTAAGGTAATACATTTTCCTTTAAGCACATAGGTTATGTATTTCCCTTTGAGCACAATTTTTAATGTGTTTTCATGAAATTTGCAGCTAACATGGCAGTTAGAGAATACACACTTTAAATGATTTAAATCTTTTGAAATTTTCTGAGCCTTTCTTTATGGTATAGTAAGTATATGGTGCTGTACTTATCACACATGTACAAAAAGAATGTGGGTTCTTTTGTATATGCTCATGTCAATATGATCAAATTTATTGTGCTGTTTGTGTTGTGTATTCATGACATTTGTATTTTTTAATCAGTTAGGAGATGTGCAAAGTCTACCTTTTGATTATGATTTGTAGATTCTCTCAATTTTGGGGATGTACACTTTGAACCTAATGTGTTTACAGATATAAAATTATCATATCTTATTAGAAAAGTGATCTTTTTGTCATTAATAGATGTTCCACTTTATTTCTAACATTTCTTGCACTAAAAGCTCACCTTGACTGATATTATCACCTTGAGTTAGGTAATTCTCAACATTTTCCTAGTATTTCTGTAATAGTTAATTTTTGTAGTTTATCTGCCAGGTAACATGTATTTTAAATTTGACTTTTTTTTATGGCCCCTTTTCCTTCTTTCTGGGCTTCCATTATTTTGGGATCATTCAACTTTCTTAAGCTATTAATTATATTTTTTATTCTTTGTTGGTTAACCTAGAAATTAACCAAGATATATTTATTTAATTTTTTTTATGTATAGTACAGTAATCACTGCTTCCCTAGTGCCAAAATTCAGGGATTTTAATCTCATGGACTCACGACTCACCTCTTTCAAATTTATAGTTATGAATTATAGGTCTACATATTTTGACTCTAAAAGCAAGCAAATTTTGTTTTATACAGTTAATATTTATTTAAGTTTACTGATGTAGTTCACTTTCCCATGTTTTTCATTATTGGATCCATGTTTCTCTATGAGATCCTTTTTCCATTTGAAGAATTCATTTTAGTATGAAGAACTCCTTTTAGTATTATCTTTATTTCTGGTTTACTATTGACAGTGCTTTGTTTGAAAGTATTTTGTTTTTCAAGTATATTTTTCCTAAATACAAGTTTCCAAGTGAAAAGTTTTTAATCTTGTTCTGCCCTTAAAGAGATGCTACTCATCTGTCTTCTAATTTTGATGATTCTTTTGCTAAGTTAGCCTCATCTGACTGCAGTTTTGTGAAAGTGTCTTTTTTTTTTTTAAGATTTATTTATTCATACAAGCAATGGGTACAGTCAGAAGCGCAGGAGGGTGAGAGAATTCACCAGAGCTACAGCGGGGGAGCAGAGCAGGCAGAAGGACCCCGAAATACAATGCTGAGGGGAGCAGAGGTGGCAGGAGAGGTCTGTGCACCCTGCGGGACCCTCTGGTGGCCGGGGAGCAGCTGGGGATCGAACCAGCACTGTAGAGACTGCGAGCAGCTTCGCATCCCAGCGTTCAACCGCTGTGCCACTGGGGAGGCCCTGAAAGTGTCTTTTCCTCTAGATGCTTTGGTCATTTTTTGACAGTTGGAGAAATTCACCAAGATTCTTATAATTATGGGATTTATTTTATCAGCATTGGAAATTCTGTCATTTTGTTTTGCATTATTCTTTCTTCTCCTTTTAAATACTTATTTTCAGGTGTTTTGCCTTTTGAGTATGTTCAGTGCATGTGTGGTTTTATTAGTT
Source organism: Talpa occidentalis (assembly GCF_014898055.3). Classification (NCBI taxonomy): domain Eukaryota; kingdom Metazoa; phylum Chordata; class Mammalia; order Eulipotyphla; family Talpidae; genus Talpa; species Talpa occidentalis. The sequence goes on from NW_023601322.1 coordinate 22,555,696, forward strand.
ATTTTTCCCTTTATGAATTTTTACTTTCCATTCTTCCAGATGCCTCCTGATTTCAGTCTGTTAGGACACATGTGTTTATTGAGTTCCATTCTCATATGTTGTATTCTTTTATAAAATGTACATACATTTTTATAGAAACCAATTACTCCCAAATATGCTCATCTTAACTTTTATTCTACAATTTGAACATATTAATGTTATTTTAAAATCCTTTTCTGCAATGAGTTTTAGTGTTGGCAATTAACCTAGGCTGTCTTGACTTCTGCAGTTGACCATTTCCTTACATAGTTTATAAATTTGATGGAAGGTTCCTTTTGTTTTTACCGTAGAATATGACCCCAGTTTATAGTAGGTCATAGAAATAGTGTCAAAGATATAAGTTGTGCTGGAAACTTTGGGGATGGGGAGAATCATAGATTTTTATTGTGTTGTTTGTGACAGTTTTAACATTCATAGTTTGGGATTAGCTTTATGATATGAGTAGAGATTTGGGCTTGGATATTGGCTTGTAGGAGGATTTTTGTTTTACTACCCAGAGCTGTAGGCAGAAGCATGATTAGTAATCTCCCCATTGAAGGTGTACATTTCCTGGATCTCAAATTATGTACATTTCTTAGTGACGGTAATTTACCTTCCTATCTCCTAAGGTCTGCTTTAGCCTCCATTTTTCTGTTCCTGGCACCTAATAAAGTATTTGTGTATTTGTATATTGTTTCATTTGTTTGCTAATATTTATACAGAATATGGGTTCTGTGTTTAGTCTGTCATTTGCTGGGGCCCAGCTTCCTTTATACTTAGAACATCCCTTGACTGCAAATATCATTAAGTTCATTTGAGAAAACTGTAGTTTACAAATGTTCATTGGCTTAATCAAGACTTCACAGCTATATAATGTTTAAAGTATGAATTTGAAACCATTTGGGACTGGCTCTAAATCTTTCCAATAGAACAGGGAAGAGTGTTCAATTTCTGATTAGTTCTCTTTGAATATGAGCTTCTGATTATCAAAGGAACCTGATGGGCCATGTCTTCTTAAAGATCCATTATAGGACTTAAGTGGCTTTATGTGGAGTCCAGCCTCACTCTGCCTAATAAGCTTCATCCGTAGGTTAAAGCTTTTCTGAACCATTATTTTTATAAGAACAATTCACCATCTCTAGTTTACTATTTTGACTAGGCTCAGTTTCCTAGGACTTTGCTCCTAATAATGATTACAGATTGTTATTTATGAAATAACAGGTTCTTTGCTATTACTATTCAGTTTCCTCCTCTGTATTTTCACAACATTTTAATTAATCTTCAGTACTAGTACTTCCAAGAATTTTCATTAGAGATTTTTATCAGTCTAGCTGCTCCCGAAATCCAAAGTGGGAGTTTCTTGAAGGTTGGAATCTATCTGCTTTTTGTAGCTTTTTATTCTACAACCCCCTAGAAGAAAATTTGGTGTGTGAGTCATGCAGTGGTAAAAATGTTGGCTAAATACTGTCCAGAGCTGATAAGTGCTATTGCAACTGTTCTCTCTACCTCATCATGATTCTCTTTCTAGCATACACAGAAATTTTTCTGTATTTTCATCTCAGTCTTAGAATCAGATTCCTAAGTAATCATCCTAAGATAGACTTGTTTAGAAGGGGCATATATTAAATATTTAACTTAAATTATATAAATTTTATGCTGAACTGTAAAGATATGGAGAGAAATGTAGTCTAAAAATCTATAAATCCAGGTATTCATTTTTTCGCTGGAAGACTCTAATGTGGCTTTCACCTACTGACACTAAAATTACTGAGTTATTTGTACCATGTTTCAAGTGTTAAATACCTAGTTACGCCAATGGAAGTACTTCTAGCAAATTCCCTCTTAAATCAGTGCACTCTGGCAGTAAGGTCCATGCTGACTTTATTCATTCTTTGAACTCAGATCTTTCAGGGACACCAGGAAGCTCTAGAGACAGATCAGTATTCTTAGACAAATGAACCAGCTGAACAACTAGCAAATAACTAAACGCTTTTACTCAGGTCAAAAGTGATGGTTCCATCTATCTCTTAGTCTCTGTTCCAGAAATAGGAAAGCTTACATGAGGGAAGTGATATAAAGACTAACATGCTTGCAAGAATATTAGAGATTTTTCCATAAACCCCCAAGTGAGTTTGATAGCATTTTCAAAAAAGTTTAAAGAGAACATGATTCTACATAAGTATTTGGAAATATATTTATGATAAACATAATATTAAGAGGAAATCAATGCATAGAATTAAACTTTAAAAATTCAAGAATGAGAACTAGGTTATGCATGTTTATCTTAGAAAACCACAAACTCAAAACCAGATCATGTCCTGAGCCTCAAAAGACCAAAAGTTCTATTGTACTTCTTTATTTCACAAATCAATATCATGGTATATATAAACACTGATCCAAACCCAGCTTATCTTAAGTAAGGATGGAATGTTATGAGTTTATTATCTAATATTTAGCAAAGTTTTGATGAGAACTATCAATATAAACTGTGTGTTTTCAGGTCATTAACAAAGTAATCATTTGGAAGAGGTGTTACTCTTCCTAAGGTAGAAAAGGTAGCATTCTGCACAGTTCAGGTTTTAGCTTATTCAAAAATCTTCCTCTCCATCAACAAATCTCCCCCTAACTTGTCAATAAAGTTACACTACGGTTCACTTTCATTTAGGTTGAACATTAATTGCTGTCCATAGTAAAAGTGACATACAAAAAAATAAAAGAGGATAATGAAACTATGAAATGCCTGATAGTTGACAAGTTTAGTGGTATTTTCATTTTACATTGCTCAGTATTGCTTTCTTCACATAAGATGAGCTATTGTGTGAAATAGCACATTTAAAATGTTGAGTAGAGTGCTAATTTGAGTGGGTTCTTATCTTAAATTAGGTTGTCTTTCTCTCTCCTCATTTCCTCCCTCCATATTGGATCTCATAAGTAGACCTCCACTTCTCAAAAGGGAACAAATTTTATGAAGAAATTAGAGAGTTGAAAATATTTTGTGGAGGTGGTTGGTGAGGCCCTGTGTCTAGTGAAACACACAGAACCAGGGAACCCTGCATGTGAGCTGGATTATCTTAATTTTTTTTTTTTAATAGAGGCATGTTTTATTTATTTATTTGTTTGTTTGTTTGTTTTGTTTATACATGCACTGGGTACAGTCAGAAGCGCGGGAGGGTGAGAGAATTCACCAGAGCCAGAGCGGGGAGCAGAGCAGGCAGAAGGACCGAAGTACACTGCTGAGGGGAGCAGCGGGCGGCAGGAGAGGTCTGCGCGCCATGTGGGACCCTCCTCCGGTGGCAGGGGAGCAGCCGTGGATCGAACTGGCGCTGCAGAGGCCGCGGGCAGCTTCGCAACCCAGCGCTCAACCACTGCGCCACCGGGGAGGCCCTGGATTATCTTATCTTCCCCCCTGCTGGAGAAAAAAAAATGATGAAGTGTAGTTGCCAAACCTATTTTTCTTTGTTTTCCAAGAAATATGTGCACAAATAAAGGAAAGATCAAGCAAAATCCCATACCATTTTTTATCATAAGGCTGTCCCCCAATAAGTGCAGGCTCCTGTGAGAGGTACTTGGCCATATGGAACTTCCAAGAATTCTTTGATGGAATTCTAGCACTTCTTGGCATGGAATTGACCTGGTTTCTGTTGGCAATAGTTCAGTGCATCCTCTAAGAGGCTAAGGATCATGAAGGCCAATGCCAAGCCGTCAGGCAACCTTTGTAGCTGCAGGCCACAACTCTATGGAGAAGAGCAAAACAGGCGCTATTAAAGATCAAAAAGAGAAAACTTCCATAAAGTATGCCCTTCCATCACCAAAATCTAATACATACCCTAATGTTTCTCTACTCATACAGATTAGTCAGTTCTGGTCACTTGTCTCTGTCCTATAAAGGCACCTCAACCTGTTTACATTATACTTTGTCTTCTTGCCTTCCCTGTTAAATCAGGCACACTTTCTACAAAATTTCTCAGTCTCACTTGCCTTCCATTTTAATAGCAATCTGCTAGTCTTACATTCAATGTTTGCCATTCAAAGCTATCTCTCCTTGACCCACCACTTCAAGTTATCCCTAGAGCCTAGAATAGTACCTCACCGATATTTTGTCCCATTAACAATTATTACATGACTGAATAAATATTCCTCTTCCCCTCAAAACCTAGACTTTCTCCCCATGTGTTTATAATATACTAAAAGCATAATTTTGATTTTCCAAATTTAGCACTTCTTCTTATCCTACTTCCTCTAATTACATTTCCCCAAATACACTATCTAATTCCACTTCACTGACAAGTCCTAAATTATTCTGCTCTTACCTTTACTTCTTTGAGTTCTTCTATCTTCTACTCCAATTTCTTCCTATGAATATTCTTCCCATGCATTTAATGCATGCATCTGTATTAAACAAGGAAAATGTTACATTTTATTCTTATTTGTATCTTTCTTCACATATAGCCTGTGCCATACACATTTATTAGCCACATAGTAAATATCTATTTAATCAGCATCAATGTCAAAGACCTCATTAGAAATCTTGGCACACACATAGAAACACTTAAGGACAAATCAAGGCACATTTTCAGTGATTTACAGGGGTTGACATCAATATGAACTGAAATTACACAATGAGTTTCCTGGAAGGGGTGGTTGCCCCTGAAGGAAACATTCCCTTTGCTAAGTAGTAAGCCACTTAAAATGGTAACATCATCCTATTCCATAAATGAGTATAAATGCAGCATGGCAAGTTTCAAAACTGAACATCTATAGGTATTTTGGAGGATATTAGAGGGAAATGGAGAAATGTCAGCACTATTGAAAGGTTCAAGTTGGGAGGAAGGTTTCAGGGTCTCCTGTAGGAGTCCTGGACAGGCATTGGAGACTGTGCCAGTTCTGCCAAATCACATTATCACCTTGACTTTGCTCCTCTTACCTATGCAACAAATCCATCCAGTGATATGGTTTCTATCTAGATCTTTCAGTTCTAAGATAATTGGGATTTCCTAGTGTCAACAAGGGGCAAATTGAAAGCTTAAGAGAAAACCATATAGATTTTTTTTTTTTTGTACAAGGGCCAATTAGAGACAAGTCATTTGAATTGTAGAAAGATTTTTACCCCTTCTAGAAGTACTTAGACCATTTCCACACTCTTGAGACTCTGGATGTATACAGTATGGAAGTGAGTGTAGATTTAAACCATTATTTGCTGTTAACACATACTGCCTAAGAAATAAAATGATCCGTAAGTATGATTTCTGTGTATAAACTCCTTGTAGCTATTATTGAGCTCGCAATAGGTTCTCCAAACTTCTATTAAAATATCAATAGTATTTTTCAGAGCTTAAATTGAGCAGTGATTTTATTTCAGGCTGATCCTATAAACCACTTTTCTTAGAAGATTCTCTTGTTGTTGCTAAAAATGAAAGTCATTCAAACGAGCAGTGATTGAAACAGTGAGAAAGAAGGGGAAAAAATCAATATCACATTTTCCAGTGCACTATCTCTGCTTTTGAAAAGAGACCATTAATAACGTGCTTATGGGAGAGGCAGCCAGTTGCTCAAAGTGCATTCAGGGGTGAGCTGAACCGATGGATTTCTGGGAAACCTCTTGAGAGAGAGATTGCTGAGAAGTGAAAACTCACTGGTGGAATCTGCAGCAAACTGACTCAAGGCACTCAGGACCTGGAGCTAAATGGAATGCTTTGCAGCCTCGGAAGTATTCTCTCATATACCTTGTCTGAGATCTGAGACAGAACAGAGTGGGTGCAAAGAGGGAAGAATAACCATCAGTCCCTAGTGATTCATGGACTGGCTGTATTTTCCCAGTCTGATCCATTAAATCAAGGCCAAACTCATCAGCAGAGAACCTAAGTCTTTGGTGATGGGGTGATGGCCCTGCCCACATTTAACTTCCATGTCTCTCCAATATTATTCCATTTACGCTCCAGGCTATTCAGTAAGCACAAGGAGAACATTCTAAGGGAGAAAATGTCTGTTGTTACACTTGAAATCTAGAGTTTTGGGAATACAACATGTTTTATAACTGCCAACTGATAGCTTCCCTCAAATGAAAGAACTTGAGAGAAGCTATTCTTAAAAAATATTCTGGCTTATTAAGGAGCAAGAAGGAGTCCAATAAAGGTAGATGCAATTTAAAAATACTAAAGAGGGAGATTTCTAGAAAGTAGAGGGGCTCAAAGCCAAGATCAAGGGGAATGAAAACATCATTGACAGGTAAAGCACAGTACAAAATGCATAGTCAAGGGAGGTATAATATAAACCTGCAAGAAAATGCAGCATGTTATATGCTGAAGAATGATAGAGAGGATTTACAGGTCTAAGGAATGTCAGAGCCATTACTACTGACCCAGAAGAAAAATATGTGCCATGGGCATAGTCATTTCCTCCAAAGATGTAGGAATGCCTCTGATGTGCATGACAGAGGTGAGTGCTCTGTCTTCTCAGAGCACATCTAAGCCCTGAGTGTCTTCCCGAAGCTATCAACCCCGCCAATGGTAGTTAACTTTTCAGTAACAACTTTTAGTCATATATTATGGGTAAGTAATTTTGTCAGATCTTCACCTGGACCTGACCAGTAAGCCCTGATTTCAAACCCCAGCACAGCACTTGCTTATTAGTCAATCAAATGAATGCATGTCAATCTTTTTTAGGCCAGGTGTTTTTTTTTTTCCCCAAATACAAAATGGGTAAAATATTAATACCTAGTCATGTGGAATTAAAAGAAATAAGAGAACTCATGTGGGCTCATATGTTCAGCCTCTGATTAACACATTTAGAACCTGTGCTCCTGCTGCTCTCCACGCATACTGGAGGGAAACTGGCTGCTGCTTTTACAGTCCTTTCCATTTCAGTTAATGACAATCCTCTCTTCCAATTATATAGGAGAAGTACACAACAGCAACAAACAAAAAATAGCATTTAAACTCTAAATATATCTAGGGGCCTCCCCTGGTGGCGCAGCGGTTGAGCGCTGGCTGCAAAGCTGCCTGCAGCCTCTGTAGCGCTGGTTCGATCCCCGGCCACCAGCGACGGTCCCACATGGCACGCAGACCGCTCCTGCCGTGCCCACTGCTCCCCTCAGCAGTGTATTTCATCTGTCTGCCTGCTCTGCTCCCCGCTCTGGCTCTGGTGAATTCTCTCACCCTCTCGCGCTTCTGACTGTACCCAGTGCTTGCATAAATAAATAAATAAATCTTTAAAAAAAAAACCAAAAACCTAAATATATCTAGAACTGGCCACTGATAAGGTTTTAGGCTAAGCCATTTTTTCTCCTGAATGTTTCTGTCTTCGCTTCCCCTCTTCTGTACTGCCCGTGAACTGACCTCTGCACAGCAGCCAAAGTGATCCTAATTCAGTAAAAGTCAAGCGCTGTTACCTCTCCAACTTTGTTTCCTGGTTCTTTTATCCTCCATCTTTTCCAGTCACAATGTCCTTTACTGTTCATGAAAGGGGGATACTTTTGCCTCAGGACCATTATAAGTAAGTTTCCTACCTAGAATTTTCTCCTCATTGATCTATCTGCATTGTTAACTCCCTTACCTTTAGATACTTAGTAGTTAGTCTACTTACCTAAAATTTAAAATATGTCCCACCTACCCTTAAATAATGAGAATCCGGGCCGCCTCTGTGGCACCAGTTCGATCCCCAGCTGCTCCCCGGCCACCAGAGGAGGGTCCCACATGGCGCGCAGACCTCTCCTGCCGCCCGCTGCTCCCCTCAGCAGTGTACTTCGGTCCTTCTGCCTGTTCTGCTCCCTGCTCTGGCTCTGGTGAATTCTCTCACCCTCCCGTGCTTCTGACTGTACCCAGTGCCTGTATAAACAAACAAACAAACAAATAACATGCCTCTATAAAAAAAAAATAATAATGTGAATCCTACTCTTAACTTTTCCTCTTATTATTGTTAATTATACTGCATTTTTAACATTGTATTTTTTCTCTACTAAAATTATGCCAGGGAATTTTGTTTACTGTTTCCTCTATTGTAAGAATAGCACTGCAGAAATATGTGTTGAATGATATTCATATACATTGCATATAATACATGTTCATTCATGATTCATAATATATTCATTCAACACACAGAATTTCAGCATTTCTGACATATAGCAAACATTCAATAAATATTGTTTTAATGAATAAAATATACTTTGTGGGCTGCTACTAGATATTACATGAGATTTCAAAAAAATTTGGAAAAGCTGGGTTAAGTAAGTTCTACCAGTTCATTATTTTTGTATTGACTACATAATAAATCTGGGGGTTTATTATAGACATACTAATCTACAAAATGGGGATATACTGTTCAGGCTCAGATTTCTAGTCATAGAAAGTTTCTTGAATTAAACTTCTCATGGAATTTGTGATTGTTGATCATACTCTGAAATGCTATCCTAGCAACTCTAGTTACACATAAGAAATGAGAGTGCAGATAGATTATTTTATCTTTCATCTGGAGGTCACTGTTTAAAAGGTGGGGAATTTGAAGAAACGTACGATTGGCTATATAAAAGAATTTCTGGATCATTTTTGAAATCCGAAAAATAGACATATGGCAAAGTGTGGAGGGCAATTTAAGAAGACTGCAAATAATGACTTTGGAAGAAAGGCAATTTGAAAAAAAAATCAGCAATTTAAGTTGAAATTTGAAGGGGAGGAAGAATGTACAGATATAACTGTAGAAGTAGCACTGCAGAGGGAAGCAGAGATGGGATGACCAAAAAAGAAAATACAATGGTATCAGGTTATCAGCACCACTGGAAATCATAGGAGATCATTTAGAAATAATTATACCATAGGCATGGAAAGATGTGTACACAGTAAAGTAACTTTAAATAATAATAAATACATGTAAACTTATTAGCGAGAGGAAAATTTAATCTGGACATACTTAAAATAAGTGGTACTTGTAGACAGCTCTGAAATAGTGAAAATAAATAATTTTAATGAGAGGAATACTTTAGATGAAGGTGTGAAAAATGTCCAAGATCCTGAGCATTTTCTTAGAGAGAATTGTATAGTGTGAAAGAAGAGAATTTAAGTAACTATTCTGTTGGAAGTAGACACTGGGTTGCTTAGACCATATTTTGTGCTTTCATGGTGAACAGATGTATTCTATGCCCACACATGACACTGAGTGACAGTGCTAGATGACTGTTGGTAGTCCCTGTTAAAAGAAAAATTCTGATGAGTTCTGATTTACCTTGCTGACAGCTTCAGCTCTCAGGTGGCTAAAAAGGCAATGAGAACAGCTATCCTGAAATTAATTCTGATTAAAAAGAAAGAACTGCTTGGCGAAGCAGAAGGGTTAGGCACCCGTGTGGCTGTGTCTTTTCAGAGTTCATAATAACCTGGGAAGGGAGGCTAGGTGTTGGTGACCTAAACCTTACACTCTTGTCAAAGCTTCAAAATATTTAAGACATGGCCTCTGAAAGAGAAGATAAATGACTACCAATATAAAAGTGTAAAAAGGGAAAAAAATGACAATATAATCTCAATTTAGTAATTAGTACAGTATTAAGTATGTCAACTCATATACTCTATATGCACACATATTACATTTTTAAAGCATATATTGTATATAAATGGCTTCAGTTTCCTGTAAATTTGTTTATTAAACATTCCTGAAGTATATTATTTTGCTATTTATAAAGGAAGTAACTGATTATCAACAGAAATGAAGGGTTGAATAAAGGTCATTGAGTGGCAAAGTCAAGGCTCATAACTATATCTCTTGCTCTTGAAAAATCTCTCTACAAACAGTATTGCTTTCATATACAATTTTATGATCACCTAGAGAGATGTTAGAAATAAAAGCAGCATACATAAAAGTATAGCATAAAATGGTAGTAAATTGTCATAAAGACAAAAACTGGAATGAATTTAGGCTTACAAAAATGCAAGGGTAATTAAAAACAACAACACTCTTAAATTTCTAAATGGAACAAAATAAAGAAAACATAAAGAGAAAAGTCTACTGCTTCAGAACAGATGGTGGCACGTTGATAAATACCAGAGTAAGTGACATCACTCAACTTTACCTGCTTCTGTAAGCTTAATCCAGGAAGCTCTTGTAATTGAATAAGGTAGAATAAATATGATAGTGATTTAAAAATCAAGGAGGGAATAAGGGGTTTAGTAGTTTTAGATGAATTCAAATTTCCAGAGGATGAGTTAAATCTCAGTACCAAAATTATGTGCAGGTGTCATCATAAAAACATGACTCAAAATCTCTAATGGATACCAAAATATGGACAGGACAAGTCTCTGGATTCTGCAGACTACAAACTGAAGAAGAGGAAGGGTAAATTCTTCCTAAATCCGAGCATTATATTGGACTGAATTTCTGGACAGAATCATCTAGTTAAGAAAGGAGTCGTAATTATTATGAGTCTTCCTAGTTCTCTAGAAACATGGTTATTCTAAATATCCCCCCCCCAGTTAGCTAAAATAGCTTGATATAATTTTAAATTGGTAAAATTCAGGAAATGTTAAGGGTATGCCTCCCAATTTCTAGATATTTGGTATGGGGGGAAATATCACACACACATACAGAGGGAAGGAGAGATGGCAAATATCAAAGCAAATGGAATAAATGTTAAACATTCATTTCTTTAGAATCCTATATGAATTCTTTTCCCTGGCTTTCCAATTTGTGTGTAAAATGAGCTCATACTCAGTTATGACTGATGCATGCAGTTTTCCCCAATCATACTCTTAGCTTTTATGTTGCAACATTTTTTGATAGCTGAGAGGTATCTCATATAAGCATACAAATAAGTTTTTTAAATATTTTGCATTTAATACATATAAACTGAAAATTTATGCATGTATTTTATGTGTGCAATTCAATGAATTTTTCAAAATTGAGTGTATATATATGTAAACCAGGAAACTGATCAGAAATATATTGCAAGACCTAGAAGCATTCCTCATGCCCTTTCATAGTCATTACCTTTCTGCAGAGGAATATCCTAATATTTAACAGTATAAATTAATGTGGTTAGTTTTCAGACTAATATAAATAGAAAAAAACTTGATATACACTTCTTTTGTTCAATACCATGTTTGAAATATCCCAAAACGTCACTTCTATGGCCGAAACATATTCATTCTTACTATTGTATACTGTCCCTTCACATGGTTTACCACAGTATATGTATCTGTTGCACTGTTGATGGATATTTGAGTTGTTTCTAGTTTGGCCTATTGTCATATGTAGAGCTGTTATGTAATTGTATAACCAACCACTGCTCACACAAGCTGAAATATATCACCTCAATAGCTTAAATAGTAGATATGTAAGAAGAAATCATCTTAATTCTACAGATATTCTTCCAGAAACTTGGAAAGAAAATATATGACAACTCACTCATGAGTTCAGCATCACCTTATTATCAAAACTATAAAAATACATAATTTAAACTAGAATCTAATATTGTTGGAAAATAGATTCAAATATCTCAACATATTAATAAAGTGAATCCTTCAATATATAAAATTAAAAATATATCTTGACCAAGTGGGATTTTTTTCCTGAGAATGTAATTTTGGATCAACATTGAAAAATTAATTTACCATACTAGTAAAGTCATATCATCATCTCAAAATAGATGCAGAGGAAATTTAACATAAAAACTCTCAGAAGGAAATTTCAGCACTAGATAAAGGGCCTTAATCAAAAACAAATTGCTAACAAACATTTTTCTTCTCTGTCCACACTTTCTTTCTTTTTACAGTTTTTTTTTTTCCTTGTGGTAAAACTGCTTTACAATACTGTATATGATTTAGGAGAATAGGTTCATACCTGCGAGGTTGTATGTTACCATAGCAGACCTACCTCCAAAACACCCTTCCTTCACACTTTTTGAAGGACTACATACAGCCACACAAAGACCAGTAAAAGGTAAAAATTTTACCTATTCAGTATTGCATTAAAAGTCTTAGGCACTGGGGGCCTCTCTGGTGGCACAAGGGGTTAAGCATCAGCACTATGACTATCTGCAGCCACAGTCAGGGAGGTGACCCACATGAAACAGCAGGCCTCTCGTCTCATACCCAGTACTCCTCTCAGCAGTATATTTCAGTGGCTCTGCCAGTTTTGCTCCCCACTCTGTCTCTGGTGAATCCTCTCACCCTCTGCATCTCTGGCATGCATCCCAGCTCTTGTATGCATAAATAAATAAATGAAAGTCTTAGACAATATGATAAAATAAAAACAAAAGAATGGAAATTAGAAAAATAGACATTTTTAAAGTGTGAGATGTAAGAGCAATATACAAATGTAAATATTGTTTCCATGTTAATCAGGAACTATTGCAAATTGAAATTAAATAGAAGCAGCACTATCTATAACAACAGTGTTTCAACTATTAAGTATAAATATAAAATGCTAAAGTTATCAAAGAAAACACAAATAAATGGAAATATATGCCATGTTTGTATCATGAAGATTTAGTATATGTGATACAGTAAGCCAACAAGAGTAACCCAAAAACTGATATCACATGCCGGTGATGTTTCAGAGTAGCTGACCCCAACATATGCTACTGTGGCACATTGTTTTGAACTGAAGTTATTTAAGAAACAGTCAGTAGAAAAAAAAATAACACTGAAACATTCCTTTGTCCTTGAAAACAAGGGATGAGTTCCCCATGTGAAAATGTATCCTGTTTTGGAAGGGTAGAAAGATACCACTAAAGTTATTGAATTTAGGATTAAAATGTAAACTTTGCTGTTTAACCTGTAAGCTCAAACCATTTCTTAAATTCACCATTCTTTTTCTTAAAAAGGTAAAAAAGTTGTTTTTGTTGCTTCTCTGCATCACAGATCTCCAGGACCACATAGATATGAATTTTAATTTGGAATTTTGTCAACTTATTATACTAGTCAACCTCAAGGGGGGTGCGCAGGGAGGAAAATATTTTTTTCCCACAGTTTTGGCATTGTGGCAGAATAGTCACTGGCTGGAAACTGCTTACTCCTGTGTAACTAGTGGTCAATCCTGGAACCTCTGATAAGAGTCAGCAGAGGGCAAATATTTTTAACATTAGATCTACCATATCTCTGTCTGCAGCGTCCATTGAAGCAAAAGTGTGGAGAATCCTATTTTTCTCTGTGAACTCCCTGGACTATGGGCGCTTTGGTGGAGGGACCACTATGGTAATAACAGGTGAAAAGTGCTCCTCTACTCCCAAAATACAAATGTTGCAAACCATTATCACCAGGATAGAAAAATAAATTTAGATCAGCAGAAAAATGAATATCTGTGGAACTAGTTTCTTGGGTATAATGACTTTGGTAAAATATTTTATGAATATTCTAATTTGCTATTGATCCCTTCTCTGAGATAGTCTTTCATTTTGTCTGTCTAGGCATATAATACCCATTCTGTTCAAAGGGGGGAGAAACAAGTTTCTCTGGGTGTTGGAATCTCTTCATTTAAAAAGCATCCCTCAGTTTTTCTTAAGCTTACTCTGGGAGTAAACTTAATGAATTTTTATGAGAGCTGAATTTTCTTTGGTCTACTTTCATGGGTAAGACATTATAAAAAGCTTAATGGTGTGAGTCATTCTTAAGTTTAATTGATTGTATTTATCAATAGCCAGAAAATGAAGGTTTTGAATTGAAAAAACTTCTAATTTGGAAAAAAAAAAAAAAGACCTCTCATCTTAAACAATTATATAATTGGTGCCCATGGAAAGAACAAATTACAAGGTGGATAAAAGGCTAAGGTTGCCATCCGAGTAGATAAACTTAACATTCAAAATGTCAAAACAAATTTGGATCCAAATGCTCTTTTCTAATAGCTAAGTTTTATATCGTAACTGACTCAGGGCAAAAAATTTAGAATGAAAGGTAAGAATTCTGTTCTATGTTTATAGAATTTTTGAATTTGTTCTAAATTTTTGAGTTTGTACAACACAGATTTTGCACAAATATGAATTTTTATAGAGAGAAAGAGGTAGAGAGATAGCCAACAGTGATAGAAATGTAGAGGGAAAGGTAGAGAGAGTGATAGAGAGAGACTGGTAGAAAGAAAGGAAAGGGTAAAGGTGTAGCGATAGTAGTAGAGAGAGAAAAGGTTAGATAAGGGTAGACAGGTTAGAGAGGGATGGAGGGAAAGTGAGAGAGAGATATTTATAGAGAGGGAGAAAGACAGGTAGAGAGATAAGGGGAGAGAAAAAAGAGGCAGGGAGATTTAGAGAGGTAAACAGAGGTAGAAAGAGAAAGAGAGAGTGATATAGGAAGAAATATAGATAGAGGGAAAGAGGAATGGTAGTAGAGGGAGAAATATAGTTCTAGAAAGACAGAAAGGGGAGGGGGCAGAGAGAGGGAGAGAGAATAGTAGAGGCAGAGAGATAGAGATGTAGCGGTTGAGAGACAGAGCTAGAGGGAAAATCATTTAGAGAGATGGAAAGAGAGGGGGAGATAGTGAGATAGAAGTAAAGAGGGAGAAAGCAGAGACCTGTAGAGAAAGAGATGGAGGTAGAGGGTAGAGTGACAGCTAGCAAGAGACAGATTAAAAAAGGTAGAGAGATTCAGAGTTGAGGCAGAGATGTATAGAGTTAGCAATAGAGTGATAGTGAAAGAAATACAGTGATAAGAGATTTAGAGAGACAGAGGTAGTGATACCGTTAGTGATAAAGTAGAGACATTTGGAGAGACAGAAAAAGTGATGACGAGAAATAGTGAGATGGATGTAGAGAGAAATAGAAGTGGAGAGGGGTAGAGGTAGAGCAATACAGAGAGATAAATGGTATGGTGGAGGTAGAGAGAAGTGGGTAGAGATGGAGTGATGGAGAGACAGAGATAGAAGAGAGAGAGGTAGGCAGAGAGGGAGAGAAAGGAGAGAGAAAGATGGATGTAGAGAGGAAGAGAGCAGCATTAGCGATAGATATTTAGCAGCAGAGGAAAGAGATAAAGAGGAAAAGAGACAGGTAAAGGGAAAGTGATAGATTTAGAGATAGAAAGAGAAAGCAAGGTAGAGACAGGGAGAGATAGCTGAAGTAAAGAGAGATTTAGTGGGCCTCCCCGGTGGCGCAGCGGTTGAGCGCTGGGTTGCAAAGCTGCCCGCGGCCTCTGCAGTGCCAGTTCGATCCCCGGCTGCTCCCCGGCCACCGGAGGAGGGTCCCGTACAGCACATAGACCTCTCCTGCTCCCCTCAGCAGTGTACTTCGGTCCTTCTGCCTGCTCTGCTCCCTGCTCTGGTGAATTCTCTCATCCTCCTTCGCTTCTGACTGTACCCAGTGCATGTATAAACAAAAAACAAACAAATAAAATAAATTAATTTAAAAAATGCCTCTATAAAAAAAAGAGATATTTAGAGATTGTGAGATAAAGAGCTAAAATGAGAGAGTGAAGAGAGATGAAAGTAATAGCGAGTAAACGGCAGTGATACAGAGATAGAGGCTAAAGAGGTGGAGAGAGAGAGGGATAGATGAGTGGAGAGAGAAAAGAGTGAGAAAGACAGATAGGGATAGAATAGTAGAGGGGGAGAGAGAGGTAGAGAGATTTAGAGAGAGATACAGAGATGCAAAGTGATAGAAATATAGAGGTAAAAAGAGAGTGAATGATATAGAGGTAAAATGAGAGTGAAGGATACAGAGTTAGGGGTAGAGAGAGATCTACAGGGGTAGAATTATAGAAACAAATGTAGAGGGAGAGAAATATAGAGGGATTGCTAAAGATAGCGAGAAAGAGACAGGGAGTTAATGGCAGAGAGAGAAATAGAGACAGGTGGTAAGATAGTGAACGAGATACATATATAGAGAGAAAGTTATTTCATTCTAACATGAACTATTAAAGAATGAAAAGTAAGAGAACAGGATAAAATCTGAATGTAAAATGGAAAGTTGTAAAAAGTTTGTGGAAAAGAATTCTTGGAAAAGACTGTGTGTGTGGTCAAGCTGGATAATACCAAATACAACTTTTATAAAACTTTTAAAAGTAAGCTTTAATATCAACATGAAGTAAAATTAAACCTTATTTTCATTCATCTGCCCAAAGAACAGTCTTCTTAGACTTATTTTTAAGTAATCAACCTTCAATGAAAAGTTGTACTTCAAGTTTTCTTTAAATAAATACCTGATCATAACACTTGCCTTCTTAATATTAAAGGAGCTAAGTTTTGCATATAGCTTCATACTTCTTTTTTTGTATTTCTGAAAGTCTTTAATTGGCCTTTTGGTTTGATTAAGTGTTTTAAAGCCTGTTTTTGACAAATGACTACAAATCAAATTCTAGATTAAATCTTTGACATAGAATTTGGGGTTTTCCAAAATCACAAAATGTTCTCTTTCCTCATAGAAAAGGAGATATTAGACTATATAGGCATATTTAAGATAAATTTCATGGGAAATATTGTCAACTACGGTTATTAAGTCTTGATATTATATTTACATAGAAAAGAACTCAAAATGTGGGTATAATGTTATCAGTCATGATCAATTAATTATCCCCAAATGTTTCACGTCACAGAAAGAATCAAATTTCCTTGTCAATTGCATTGCAATGAACTCTAATCAGATCTTTAACCATGGCCATTTCTGTCTTTTTGTCATTAATATAAGTTCCTGTTTTACGCTGATGCTTACAAATGTGCTTCATCTTCAGGAAGATTAACAAAAGAATTTAAAGTACTCTCGAATACAGGTTTATGGTAACTTTAAGATCATAGAAATGAACTGGGCAAGAATTCCCAGAGCTTACAGAAAAACTGTATTTAGGTAAAACAAGATTTATATGGATCTGAATAAACTAAGGAAAAATTTTAGTAACTTCCTCAAAAAATGGTGGAAATTGGATTGTTTTATTTACTTTGAGCTACAAATTACTATGTAATTTTAAATTTAATGTTATGAGAAACTTGAAGTGTCACTCAACATGTTGAATGTAATTTATCAATAAGGAGTAACCTTTACATCTAAGGAAGAACACCTACATTTCAAGGATGTGTAAGTATTCTAGTGTTGCACATACACATGCATATGACATGCATTTTAATTTACTTACAAAGTAATAAAATTGAGATTTGGAAAAATGAGACATATTAAAATAACGTGCTTGAAACCAATTTGTTTCTAAAATTAGCTATACCACATGGATGTTTTCCATGTTGGGTTATTTGAATTATAGAGAGCTACAATATTTGTGGTGGCATAATTTTTGTGTAAACATTAAAAAATTGTGTCAGACTAATGGAAAAACTAGTTTCTGTGTTTTAGTTTGGGCATGCATTTGTTCAAAATCTAAGTAAAGATTTTTGCTGAACTCTCATAGTATCTAATTTTTAAGTTTATTTCCTACCTTAAGGAATATTTTATATAAAAAGTCAAGCTACCTTCAAAATAATAAATATACTCAGGATTAAAAAATATGCATGTACTATTTAATATGTATTTATGCCAAAAGTTTTTATTTAGGATTTAAATAGCTTGTATAACAATCTGTGTGTTTTGTGTGAGATACAAATTGAAAATTAAACCAGTATCTTAATTGAAAGATTACTGCAGAATATCAGAGTCATCTAATAGCGTTTACAGAATACAATAAGTTGTCTGAGACTAAAATTTATAATTAGTTCTATGTAGCACTGTTTTTTATTTTGTTGTTGAAATGTGCAGATAACAGGTTTGATCTGCCTAATTCCTTATGAGAGCAGTGACACTTTTGGTTCTTCCTAGAATGATATTCATTTAGGTTCTACTTCAGTTGATTGAAAGTAACTCTCATAAAAGTCTTTGTCTTAGATAAGCTTTTCAGTGTTTAACCCTTATTCTTTTTTTCTCAAGTAACCAGCAATTTGAAAAAATAGAACTTGGTGAATAAAGTGGAAATAATTTACTTTTTCTCCCTACATCATCCCTCTGGAATTTACAAACTTTTAGCAAGTATTCTTTTTTTTATGGCAATATGTTTATTTGCATAAAAATCTATTCTCCAGGTAACAGGACACAGTGGTAAATACTGGTTATATGTGAGGTTATGCATAGGATCAGATAAGACAACTAACTTTAAGTTCCTAAGATGGACTTTACGCAACCAATAAGGCCACTTGGAAACATTAGCCTTATACCTTGCTTACAGGGTTTCAGACAGTTTTACCAGAGAAATAAAGGAGGTCACTTCTTGGTAGGTTCAAGCACCTCAGAATATTTTGGGGACCTGAGAAATGAGAAATTAACCCTCACCTGTAGATATTGCAGGTGAGACCTTGCCTTCTTAGCATTGAGGCATTTTTAAAAGTCTGATTTAAAATTCCTTATGATAAGTATCAACAAAGCAGACTTTTAAAAACCTATGTGTTTAATCACTGTTCTTCCCATACTTTTATTAATCCAGTCTGTCTTAGATATAAATGGAGAGAAATTATTTTCCAATACCATATCTTTATGGATATCAAATTATGCTATTAGCTGTCTTTGAGGTTTACTACATGTAAACCAGACTGGATGCTGAATTCTTCTAGCTTCCTTCAATCTCTGGCTATGAGTGACCAAAGAAATGTCTCCATTTTTCATCTCATCCTCTTGACTCAGAACTACTAAGAACAATTAACTCCCCTTTTCTGAAACCATTAAAGTTGTGACAAGACAACCAGATATAAACTTCAGAGAGAGCACCACAACAGCTCATAAGTGGACCATCTTCATGCCTATTGCTATGAGTCACTCAGGAAAATAAGATATTTAAATGGAAAACCAGAAAAATCTGTCAGATTGCCACTGCCTATCCTCACTCCATCTGAAGCTATTTTCACTCTGATACCAAGAAATCCTCACAAGTGGCAATATGAATACTCTAACACTGTAGTCGGTGCTAATAATCACTAACCATTGTTTTTCTTTTGTTTTCATAGATATGCCTCTTATAAAATACCCAATTGCTTGCATCAGCTAGACCTAACTTTGGAAACCCACCTACAGGAATGCCTCCTGGACAGCTGTTCAGCTGAACTAACCTATTCTTTGGATGAAGAGAATGGCTCAAGGAAACAATCTACCAGATCAGTTTTTAATAAATGAATCATCCAAAAGTTTCAAGGGACAGAACCGATGGAATTCAGAGCAATCTCTTGCCAAATATGCCACCTTCCATGTTCCCTGCCCCACCTATTGAAAGGTGGAGCTGAGAGAAGGGCCTGGAAGGAGAAGACTTGGAGGAGACACATGGAACAGAATTGTGAAAAAGCCATGCTTGCTTCTCAGCTATAGACTCAGATCTGGGACTTAGGAGATACTTGAAAGAGACATGGCTGAGAGACCTGTGGGGAGGCTGACAATGGCAGCCTTTACCTTGACATGAATTTTTACTTACTTTTATCCTTCCAGACTTGCCTGGTTCCTTCTGCCCCTTTCCTATGGGTCCCCACGAGATGGTGCCTTAGATATGAGGCAAGCTTTTGGCCTTCAGTGGCCCCACTTTGGGCCAACCCTGTTTGGATGGACTTTTACACACAAGGACCTGGACAACTTTGGGTGTTTCATGACAGAACTACTTTAACTATATTCTTCCTCTTTCTATTGCACACGAATTGTTTTAAAGTTCTAGTCTATTGAAGGTCTTATGCACTGAGTATGTTTGTTTTTATGCTGAGGATGGCAGAATCCACTTAGAGCAAGCAGGCTTAGGGGTCCTGAGGTGCCCCTCATTCTTCCCAATGTTTATTATTTTGAGCTAAAGTTCAATGATGGAATCAAGTAATACTGCCCTTGAACACAGGAGGTAAATTACTCATGTAAACAAAGTCCTCTCTCTGTAGTGGAACCTTAGAAGGCATCCTTACCACCAGAGACAGAGAACCTAGGACCGCAAAGCCTATGTAAACAAACTTTGTTGTTGCTTTACTAATCTAAAAACAAGTATTTTTTCCCCTTTTCAATTCTTTATTAAAGGAAGGTATAGTAAGTTATACACTTCATTCTGTTCCCTGGGTCACAAATCATCTGGGGTGCCCACATGTAGGAAATTAATTTATCCTCCTGTAAATTTGTTTTGTGTCTATTAGACCAGCCAAGGAAACTAAAAGGAAAAAGGAAACAATATTTTCTCCCCAACACTGATAAGGATATACAGCAGCAGTAACTTGAAAATGCAAGTTACGAAATGAAAATGCAAAATGCTAGTGCCATTCTGGATAACAGTTTAGCATTGCCCAGAGGTAAACTTCCAAATGAAGTCAGTGAAGCTACTCCTACATGCTTACTCAAGGAATTTGACTACTTATGTATGTAAATGTTTCAAGGACTCAATTCATAAACTCCCCAAACTAGAAACTGCTGAGATGTCCTTCCAAGGTGAATGGATCAATAAACTATGGTCCATCCATAGTCTAGAATACAATAAACATGCTTGCATTTTATACACATCGTGACAAGTGAATAAATCAGACTAAAAAACACGCAGGTTGTGTGATTCATTCATAGGATCATCTGGCAGAGGAAGACTATTGAGACAGAAAACAAATCAGTGATTGCAAAAGGCAGGCGAAAGTTGACAACAAAGGGGCCATGCAGGGGATTTCTTAGTGATGAAGTATTCTGTATGTTTCTGTGATTTGACTATATGACTAGGCATTAGTGAAAGCCCACAGAACTTCTACACCACAAAGAACAAACAAACCTTATTGTTAAAAACAGTAAATCCCAGCAGGACACGGTGAATACTAAAATGAAATGCCCACTGTGACAAAGTTTACTGTATTATCAATGAATGATATGCCATGGAAAGACTAGATAAAAAGGGAACTTTTTAGTTTTGTTAGACACTATGGCTAAAGACCAAAACTTGGGCCTCCCTGTTGGTGCAGGGGTAAAGGCTCAGTGCTATCAAGCTATTTGCAGCCACTGAGGCATCAATTCAATCCTTGGCCAGGGATCTGACCCACACAGTGCAGCAGACCTCTCCTGTCTCACCCGTTGCTCCCCTCGGCAGCATATTTCAGTAGATCTGTCTGTTCTGCTCCCCACTGTGTCTCTGGTGAATCCTCTCACTCATCCCCAACCCCTGCACCTCTGGCCTAGACCATAGTTCTTGTACACATAAATGTTAAAAATAAAGACCAAAACTTATATAATCAACATTGTAGCTAGTTGGTAAATTTGTTTTTCACTATAATGCAGATTAACATTTGTAAATTCACTTTACATATGTACTAGAATTGAAAAATAGATAAATTACAGATAATGGGAGTCAGAGGCCTAACTGTCAGAGAGAAAATTTACAAATAAGCAGGGGGTAAAGGGCAGAATGAATCCAGTGATTTTGAGTAGTACAAGTATAATGATGAATGCAGATGGATATACGCAAATATTCATACATGGATTAATATATATGCATATTTCCTGTTGTGCCACTTAGATAGCTGTGACACTCCAGTAGTAATTGCCCTAGCATCCACATCTAGGTTTCTAAATAGTATTGTCTGGTAAAAAGAAGAAAAATCAGAGGTCTGGAAAGAATTCATTGATTCTAGGTCCAGGACATACAAAGTATGAGTGATATAATATAAAGAAGTGTTCAATGCAGACAAAAAGGATTCCCAAGGACCAATTTTATCAACAAAATAAACAATGGATTATAATTCAAAGAATAAGACCATTGAGTCTATATTGGCATAAATTACCTATTGAATATAGAAATTGGAATAGGGGAAATCTTACGGAAGAATTTCCAGTAGTTACTCTGAAGAAATAAGGGCAAACACAGCTTTTACAATGTCATAGTAGTAATGCTAAAGGAAGCGCACTGCTGACTTAAGTTCCTGAGAAAAACTTTGAGAAAAAATATATTCATCAAAATATTAATTTCCATGCCATGTTATTTTTAACATGTCCAAACATTCTTCAGGAGATGAAACTGTATTCTCTCTTAGGGGGTGACTGGAATAGTTACTTGATTCTAATGAATAGCTTTAGAAGGAAAAAACAGTAACAGTTGAGAAACCTGATAGATACCACTTAAGAGATGAAGTTTTCACCCCAGTAACACTAACATTGCTATTTACTAGAATGCACCAAGGACACACCATTTCTGTGGTATTCTACCCTGAAATCCACAGCCTAGATTACAAATGAGGAAGTAACAGATAACTCAAAGGAAGGATCATTCTAGAAAAAGCCAGGCCAGTGTTCTTTAAAAGTGCCAAGATCATGAAAGACAAGGAAAGACTGAGAAACTGTCACAAATTGGGAAAAGACTCAACTAAATTAGTTCCGTGGACAATTAGGAGCTAAAAAGAGCTTGAGTAGAAAAACTAAAACTAAATGTCTGTAGTTTAAGTTCATACCATTGCTGATTTCTTTGTAAATGTTTTAAATTGAAGTACTATTAGTTTGCATTGTTGTTAGCATTTTGAAAGTATAGGATCTCCACCTTCAGGTGTAGTCACCACAGTGCATCCACAGTCCTCTACTGTAGTCCACTGAGCTCTCTCCCCACACTGTTCCCTCTCCTCCCGCTACCCCCCTGGATACCTCAGTTCTATGGTCAGGTCAACAGTAATTTCTTAGAATTGGTAAATTTATCACCATGATGTCACCTGTTAACATTAGAAGAATCTGAGTAGAAAGCACATATAGGGGAACTCTGCTCTCTTTGCAACCCTTCTGTATATCTAAATTAGTATGACATAAATGTTTTCAAAGAAAATACTTGCAAATGACCTCAGCAAGAAAAGGAAATCACGTTCTCCACTATTTTTCCTGGGAGAGTTTTTAGCAATAGGGCCTATTTATTTCTTTTATGTTCTGCCCTTGAGTCTTCAGGTATCAGCTCTGTACTCTGGATTGTGGCAAATATATGTTTCAGTCTCAGATCTGTGCTTGAATACACTCCTCTTATGGTCTGTGTTCAAAGTTTTGAATTAATGTAGTGGCACTGCTCATGGAAGAGTCTTACAGCCTTTATGAACATAGCTGTGTTATGAGTTTCTTTGTGAACATAGCTAATGTTATGATCCTCTTTGCCATAAGAACTTGAAGTCAGTTGAACTGACAAGGAGAACAGATTCTTTCTATGTGCTCCCTGCCATCCTCTTCACTATTCTACTGTCTTGCACCCCTAGTCTGTAGGGAAAGATCTCCATTCACTTAAACGCATCAGAAGATGTCATCATTTTCAGAACCAGCAAGGATATTGTCTACTTGGCTTTAGCAAAAGCTTCATTATTAGAACATACAAGAGGACGTTTAAATTGTTGGTTTGTTCATTGCTTATTACAGGCATGTAAACAATTAGCTATTTTCAGTTAAAAAAAGTGTACAATCTTTAGTCAATCAGAATAGTACAAAGTTTAAAAAGATAAGATTTTAGAGCAAAGCAAAAATTGTGAACTCATTGAGTGGTTTTTCACTTCCCTGACATCTTCAAATGAAATAGACACAAGCAAAGTTTCATTAAAATAGTAAGCCATCACTATACAAATCTCAAAGAATTCCGGGAGATAAAATGGCCCCTATAAGTATGAACAGAGCAGAATGAAGTGAAGTTTGGAAAGCAATACTGATTTCTCAGAACAGAATGAAAATGCAAGGCTAAGACTGGAAAATTATACAGATATGTGCCCAATCAACAGATTTTCCAAGGAAATCCTTAGAGAAGAATTAGCAGCTGAGGACAGGGTGACCAATGAACTAGTTTTAAAAGAACTGTATCATAACGAGACAATATCACCCAGTTGTTTTTGTGAACACCATGTATTGTGCTACTAAAATCCTCTGGGAATAGAAAGACTATAAAAGGAATGTGAAATATTCTAAGAGTCTTGATTATCTATCCAGTTATCCTGTGATTATACCATTGGGGGATGGAGGCCTGGAGAAGATAGACAACTGGTAAGAGGCAGAATTTGAATCCAAGCATTGCTACATAAAGACTGTTCTCTGATTCTCCACATGATCTACATTTCAAACAGATCTTTCTCTCTCCTTCAGAGTCATACACCAAAGGCATTTTCCAATACAAGTCAATATTCATATGAATCCCTCAATTTTCATATTGCTGTTTGCCTTATTAGCCTATTAAAAAAATGTTTCCCCAGTAATACATATATACTTTGTATTGTAGCATATAGAAAATGTTTAGGTAATAATGTGAGATAAGAGATACCCAAGTGCTTTGTAAATTTTAAAATACTAAGGACTGTTAAGATACAACTTTGGTCTGACCTTCAATATCTAGATGGAGAGGTGCATTGTGAGTGATCAGGTTCCTGAGAATGAAGCAAACATTTAAAGAGTGACAGGGCTGTTAGACTAAGGAGATCACACTTAGTTAATGACTAAAGCATATAGGAATTCCATGGCCTTGGAGGATGTTTCTGTTACATATTGAGAGGAACTTACTCATCTGAAAAATCTAATCTACTAGGGAAAATTACTTTGCTTCTCTTACAAAAAGAAAGGATGCCACATCAATACAGAGGTTGATTTCTATTTCTGCTGCATGTACTATTAGAAATTAGGATTCCTTTATGAGCTAGAGAACCTTTAAAAACCTTCTATTAGTGCCAAGTAATTAAAATATACAACTAAACCTAAATCATAGGAGCTGAGATGAATTGGAATCAATGTCGTTTTTTGATTAAGTACCAGAGCTGTTCAAGAACAAACTAATGAATATACTGACGGTAGAGTGCCACTAACAGATGATTATAGTGATGATTTTGCAATTTAGCACTCAAAGACCTGGAATCAGAATTTCCACAGGACCAATAATTTTTGCTATTATTTTAGAAGAGCTTTGGATCTTTTTTTTTTTTTTTTTTTTTTTTTGGAGGAAATGCTTTGGAGATAGAACTTGGTAGGCATATAAATTTCATCCCATCAGCACACCTTATTAAACCAAAAAAAGGAAGGATGATAAAAAGCCCCTCTTCATGATGCCACATTTTGAAACAGAATAATGAGAAATTATAACTTAAGATATCTTTGAATTGTATCTTTCAACACCTATTTGCAAATATGTTAAATGCATAAAAGTAGTAGCTATTTTGTGAATCAAACAATCAAACAGGATTTAGTTAAGAGTATTTCTTAGTAGTAACGACGACTATTTTCAAACCATAGACTCCATCCACTTCAAGTCCATTTTCATCTTAATTCCAGGTGATTACTGAACACTAACTGTATTCCTGAAACTCTAAAGTGTATCGCCTTTGATTTCCTGTTACTGTCTTGACCTTCAGATAAAGCCATTATCTCTTACCACTCCTCCTGACAGTAGTCTGATCTCTCCACCTCCCCTGCTCTATCTTGCCATTTTCCTCATCAAGCCACCAGCCAATGACACCCTAGAGAATTCAATGACTCCCTTCACTGGTAAGTGACACATTCCCAGGAAAAACATGTACCTTGCCAAGTAGGAGCCTGGCCACTCCAGCACTGCGTTGTAGCACTGAACTACTCCATGCTCTGAACTTGATGTATTTCTCATCACCCCTCAATCCTAAAATGTGCAGTGACAATAATTTTTTTCATATTTTATACCTTTGTTCTTTCTAACTGCAACCCCCTTACTCCATTTGTAAGAGTTTCAGACTACAAATTTTCAACTAATCAGTCTTCTGATTTTAATCCTTTGTCCCTTTCTCACAAAACCCACCACAGATCAATGACTGATTCTTAAGCAAAATATTCACATTCACTTTCTCATTTGAGCAGATAGAAGTAATCATTCTTGCTTTTTCCTTTTCACAACATTTTTTTTCTCATAGTACTTGATGCATCTCCCTTCTCATTATATTTACATTTTGTACAAGTTTCATCTCAGTTGTAAAACTGGAGAGCTATAATCTAACTTTCATCATTGAA
This sequence comes from Talpa occidentalis, assembly GCF_014898055.3. Lineage (NCBI taxonomy): Eukaryota > Metazoa > Chordata > Mammalia > Eulipotyphla > Talpidae > Talpa > Talpa occidentalis. The sequence continues at coordinate 22,581,536 of NW_023601322.1, forward strand.
CTATAAAGTGACCACTTGCTGCCTTACAAATAGGCGATACACCATAAATATGTATTGAATTAAAATGACTTCCAGCGAGCACCAAAGTAAAGTGGGAGGCCGTCCTTTTGGCATCATTTCTTATGCTATAATAAGGAGCCCTTCTGTTTACACATAAAACAGAAGAGTTTAATCACCCCAGCAATCTTTAACTTGGTAATGAAGGCCATAAATTAATTTTTAAACAAAATTAAAGAAGTTGGGATGAAATATAAAATGAAACCATCAGAGTTCTTCCCAGGAAACAATATTCTTGACACCAAATCATGGCAATATGGGGCTTAGTTGTTTATTTCTTTCTAGGGCAGCCCCTTGTTTTATGTCCCGAATAGCATTTCCCTAAATAAAACTGCATGAAACAAAATGCCATTATGATTTCTAACATTCATTTCCAGTGAAGTTCCTGTTAGGTTGCAGCTATAACTATGATGGAAGGGGTGTGAGTAGAGCCCGCTGCAGTAATAACTGTGTCTTCATACATCAAACCAAAGGATTATAGGAGAAACATCTACATAGAACAGGAAACTAACTGGAGGGTAACACCAGGCTAGCTTTAAAATGTGACAGGAAATGACAGAAAGGCACTGAACTGGGATTGGAAAGTCAGGGTAAAGGCAGAAAGCATCCTCTACATATTAGCAGGCATTCTAATTATTTTTCTTCCATAAAGCTGCTTCCAACAGGTACAGTGGGCATCACTGTAGCTGTTCATGAACCCCAAGAACATGAATTTGCTTCAAAGAAACACAGATCTTTAGTCTCTTAGATTCAGTCACATAAATCTGAGAACTCAAGAGCAGGACACAGAGATAGCAGAAGCAAAACCATTACAGCTGCTGCATGAAATTTCACATCCCTTCTCTAAAATTCATTCAATGGCTAAATCATAGGATTCAAATCTCTAAAAAGTTCTCATTTCCTGATTCTTTTTCCAATTGTCACTTCAACTACCTTAGTTCCTTCTTGTCCCTTTTCTAGACTACAACATTCAATTTATAACTAATTCCTTTGCCTCCATAGTGACTCCCAAGCAAAGATGGCACTTTTATGCTTTCATATGCCCATGGCATACCCTGACATGCATATCTTCATGAGCACTCACTGGCTAGAGACACCCAAACTCTGGGCAGAGCACCCAAGGTCCATTGAAATCAATATTTTCAATAAATCTTCCTTCATTTCTTAGTGTTCCTAAAAGTTTTTAGTTTCTAAAAATATTGACCCAGAGACAGCGTGGTCTTTCTTATTTTCTTGCCTCCTTATCAAACTTCCAGTTTCCCTCTTTACCTCTACTACAACCTTAATTCAGAATGACAGTAAGAGAAATCTAAGTGTGAGTTATAACATGGTCTTCCTCTGCATAAACCTTCCAATTTCCCATTGATATCACCATAAAATCAATATCCTACAGAGGTCACAAAGGCACCACAAGAACATGTACTCAATTACTACCCTGGCCTCATGTCCAGTCACTCCAGTTAACTTGCCGTTTCTTGAAAATAACAGGTTTAGCTGAAGGTCTTTGCACCCGCTGTTCCCTCTGCTTGGTGGGCTCTTCCTTCAGATACCCTATTTAGGTCACTTCTGTCGACATTAAAGACATCTTATCATAGTGACCTTTGTTGACCTCTCTTTGATCCCTAGCACAAAATATTGTTTGCTGTTTGCTTCCTTAGCATGAAAATATACATTTCACATGGGTAATGACTTTTGTTGCACTGTTAGACCCCCCAATATGAAGACAAGTTTGTGGCACATAGCATGTGCTCTAATAAACCTCTGTGAAAGGAACAAATGACTTTAGCTCTTTTCTTACTACCTACTTAGTCAATTCCTATTCACTCCCCAGATATGCATCTCCCCTGTGAAACCATCTCTACCCAACAGAGAGTTAACTGTTCTCCTCTTATACTTGACCTTTTTCATCTCTTTCAATCTCTGTTTGTGTGTGTTGCTTCTAATTTATTGTTTCCCTTTGGGCCTCTATTATAGGCTGCTAATCCTTGGGACACATAGTCTGTTTTATTTATCTCTTTTATCACATTAAAGGCATTTAGTGACTATTTCTATTTTTTAATCATATAATTTGCGGATATAGCCAAATAAGAATCACATTATCTCAAATACATATTTGTGCAAGAGTGTAGATTTTAACATTCCCTTTTCTGTGAAGTGAAATCACAAAGGAAAAAAGAATACAGTCAGAAAGCATGCCGCCAGAAACTTGTATTCAGTGCCATCGTCTGACACTTAAGATTTTTAATGTGACACTGATTAGTACCTCACATGGAAAAGCTAGGGACAGTGGCTTTTGAGAATCTTTTTATAAAGCAAACACTCCTCCTGAAAGATGTTGCCCATTTATATATTGATCTAAAGCAAACAGCTTCCCATTTTTAAGGTTTAAACCTCTTCCTTCAGTGAATGGGCTTCTTTGGCAATCTCAGTTTTTGCTGAATCCAGAAAACCTGAATATCTGTGCCACATATTTTAGTACTCAGTTACGTTTGGTCATTCATTTATAAATATTTCAAGTATGCAATGGGGGACCATAACAGTTTAATTTGTACGTCATCAAATCTAATGCACTAATGGGCCTCTGATATTGTTAATCCTACTTATTTACAAATCTGGTATTTCTATGCACATCTAGACAGATTTTTCTAAGGCTGGTATTAAATTAGTGATGAGGAAGAAAGTAAAATAGCATGTTATGTTGACCCTGTTTGCAAGCTCATTCTAGATCTGGGACCAGGACACGTTGAACAATGGCATGTGAAAATTTTAGCAACTTTGATACAAGATTTACATAAAGTAGTATTGCATAATCTCTGAAATTTTAATGAAGGCTGCTGTAATCAGAAGAGTCTCAATAGAAGACACTGAAATTATAATTGATCTTGAGAGTTGGAGATGGTTTCGTTAAGCATGAATGGGCAAGACAGAAAATGAAGGAAAAATAATATGGGAAAGAAGGGATATGAAGGAGGTGGAGATAACTCAATTCGCAATAAAAATAACTTACCTCTACTCTTCAAAGCACTTTTGTTTGCATTTTCTCTTTATCATTAGGACCTCCAAAGGTAGCAACATATATACAAAGAAGCTGGCTGCCACACCAGCCAACTATTTCACAAGTAGAAGCAGTAAGTAGGCATGGATGACCCTGTGCTGCCCAGTTGTCACTGCCTTTTTATTGCCATTTCTGGTTGTATTTCTTGCACTGAAATCTAAAGGGAAATAATGCGTTTTCTGATACTCTACTATAAGAGAACACGCGGGCCCCAGCCCTTCATAAGCCTTATCACCACTCGAGCAGTATTGCTTCCCAAACTGTGTGACTGTGGAGGGTATAGACAGAGCAGCAAGAGGAGAGGCAGCTTGAAGTTCACAGACAGCTGAGAAAAAAGCACATCCAGAAATTGGAGACTGGAGTGTGCTTGATTAAAACAGTGAGGAGCTAGGCATAAACACTCCCCAGATTCTTCAAAGCACAAAATTAGAGAACCTTAGAATCAAGGACAAGAAACATTTGACTTTGGGGTGAGTGAGTAAAGGTCATGCTTTTTTTCTCTCTGTATTTATATGAAATGTGTACTATAGTGTATCCACCACCATAGTCCATTATTACTACTGTAAACAATAACACAACCTCTTTGACACAGAATCTAGGACATACATATTAATTTCCCCATTCCTGAATGTGAGTGTTATGGACCAACACCAAACCAAGTATGTTTGACGTATAATAAGTGAAGGTTTCTTCTTAGATTTTCTCATTTATTTAAGCATAGGAACTTGTTTAAAAATTTTAGCCATTACTATAGTGTACCCACCACCATAGTCCATTATTATTATTGTAAACAATAACACAACCTCTTTGACACAGAATCTAGGAAATACATATTATTTCCATTATTGTCTCAGGATTATCCTCAGAAGCCTTCCAGACCCAGATCAAAGGCATAACAGCAACAAGCCATGGCTGCTTCACATCAGCTGTCTTTCTTTAAGCAAAGATGGGAGGGACGGAGGAGCTGCCCTAAGGCTGGCTTGGTGAGCACTGCTCTCCTAGAGCATGTTGAATGTCAGGAAGCTTGTGTTCTGGATACTAACCTCATGTGAGTGGGAAGGTAAGGGATGGTTCTTTTTTCATTTGTTTACTTTGGGGCTACCATACCCACTTGCTAAGCTTTAATCATACTGACAGGAAAGTACAAGAGGAGCCACCAGTTACCATGGAGGCTGTCTCCACGCTTGGGGACAGACAGTTCCTCCATGCTCCTGCAGTGTATGGACACATGCGCCCATGGTTCCACTCATTTAGAATCTGAGATTAGGGAAGTTCCCACTATGGCCCACCCTGATGCTTCTTACTGTGTCAGAATTGTAGATAACAAGCCAAACCTAAATATCCCAGAGAACTCTAGTCTTATTTTTATGTCAGAGCAACATCAGATAGTATTGTGGTGTCTACTATACAATCAATTCAAGGAGAAGTCAGGAGTAGCTAATCCACCCACCTACTGAAGAACTCTACAATAAAGCTGGTGCCTGGGGACAGGCCACCCCCTCTGTTACAGGATTTCCCCATTTCTGAATGTGAGTATTATGGACCAACACCAATTAAGATGTTAGAATTTGGAAAACCATGAAAAACAAATGGAAGGTGGCTAGAAATTTTGGACTTGAAATGACTATCAATTTATACACACGTACACACACATGCACATAGGTTGCCTTTTTGGCCTACATAGAGGACTTTGTCAAGAAAACAAAAGCTAAGAAGCAGAATTCCCTAAGAAACACAAGATAACTGTCTATTTATGAGGAGAATACCCTTGCAAGCTGCTGCTGTAGAGACAGAACAGAGGAAAGTATGTTTCAAACTCTCTGGGTGTTTTGCTTGGGTGGCGGGGAACAGAGTTGGGGGGGAAAGGTCTCCAAGCAAAAAGAAACAAGTTGCTTTTAAAGCAATACCCTGTTCTGGTTCATTCTTGATAAAAACAAATGCTAATTTTGTTTTTAAGCTGCCAGTACACAGGGAAGTGATCCGAATCCTTGATACCTTTGAGAGATTTTCATCCTTTACATATTCCAATTCAACTTAAAATATTGTGCAATTGCCAAACCTCATATTTAAAGTATGTGCTTATCATTCAACTCAGGGTAACATTAGCACACTGAAAACTGCTTTCTAATTAATAAATCAGAGCCTTAACCACTGAAACATCATTCACACATATGAGATGGCAATAGTGAGAGCCATTAAAAATAGTAGCATGCTGTCACCCTTCCAGGAAATATGGAAATATGCATTTTCAGGGGGGGAGTTATTGGCCTACATTATTTATCAATGGTTGGCTTTAATATATGGATTTCCTCAACACTGAATGAATATCATATTTCTCCTAGAGGATACAGCATTCATTTGTGATCTTGGACAAACTGTCAATAGGATAACAAGCCCACTAGGGGGGCATCCAATCAATAATTTGTATCCAGTGATTTCTTCCCTTAGGTTGTTCTAGAAAAACATTGCTTTCCACTTCCACTCTTGCTCCTAAGCACAAAACCAGCAAACACACAAATTACAAAAAAAAAAAAAAAAAGTAAAAATGCTTTTGATCTGGCAGTCAACCCTGTTCTGTCTTAAAACAAACACTGAGTAAAATGAAATGAAAAGAGATCAAATAAATAAAAGGACTGGCTTAAGTAGAAAAATCATTCAAAATACGAAACATGACTTAAATCACGACAGAATAGGAAAAAAATGCTTCACTTGCTTCAGTCTTGATCTTGCTACTTCTCCCCACACCATAGGCTGTGCCATTGCTGTAGTCTTAGACTCCAGCCTCAGCCACCATTCTTTCACCTGTAGTCATGTCTTTCAGGAACTCATGCTTTCGTTGCCAGACTGAGCTACCAACTCCTGGCTGTGCAGCCTGGGTTTTGAATGTCCCGTGTGGTATTGCTCACTTTACCTTAATTTAACCTATGTCCTCAGACTCAATCTACCTCCCAGCAAGCTTTCTCTAGCTCTCCTCTCAATATTTTTTAGCCCCAAGTACACTAGTCCTGTAGCATGCCTGGACTGAAATTAGGCGAAATTGAGATGTATGCACACACAGATCACAGTGACTCTAGTCTGCTATAAGACCAGGTTAAGAAGCATGGCTTGCCCACAAGTCTACAACAAGTGTGTGTCCTGCTTTCTCTTACCCCAAACTCCTAGGCATTAGGCGACACTGGAGGGAAGGTTGCCTTTGTGGTGTCAGGTAGCTTCATGCTGTCCCCTCTTTGCCCCAACTCCACCCCCCAGGCTGAAACACAGCAAACAAATCTGAGCAGAAAACAAGATGACAAGATCCACAACTTTCCACTAATGATGCAGCCTTGGCTCCCATTATCTCAAGTTCAAAATGTGGTTCTTCCTGTAAGGGAATAAATATCAGCAACAATTTTCCCTAATACTTATCCTAGAGTGTAGGAAATATTGGGAGAAGTTCCCATTTTGTAGACTTAAGACTGATGACAGATTAAAGAATCATTTTCTCAAACTTTCCAGACAAATCTACTTGACTGTTTGCCTTCTTTCTGTCCTCACACAAACACATTTGTTACTATAGACATACTTCCAACTTCAATTTGACCCTACAAAGATTGAAGAAAAGAGACACCCAAAAAGCCAGCAAGATGTCTTTCCAGAAAATTACAACCTTAAGCAGGGTTGAGACAAGGCTTCTAGTTTTTTCATAACCACTGTCATTCAGACACAGTATTTTAAAAAAGTGATGAAAAAAATGAACTCAACATCTTTAAACATTTAAATGCTTTTGGAGTCAAGCAACAGAGCAACTTATTCCAGTGAGAACTCACATGAAAAGACTCCAGGAAAAGCTGATAAGCTGAACTAATGAAGAACAAGGATGACAGTGAACTGGGGCTGCAGGAAGAGCAGAGACTACTGCAGGAGCACACAGGTCTTCACGCTGGTGCAATGGTTTTGATAACTGATACCTGAACCAGGGATATTAGCATCACTTGCATATTTGCACCTCCAGCTGTGACCAAGCCCCCTGCCCACTAAGGTTAAAAGTCACTGCTCTAGTCTACTACCATTGTTTGTATGACTCAGCTGCTTTCTGTAGATTTGCTTCTGTGTTTTTAGAGAGACTGCATTTTTATGATGACTGGGTCTATACAAGAACAGGGGAAAATGTGTGTGTGTATATATATATACACACAAATAGGTATTACTATATATATATATATATATATATACACAGACAAGTAGATATTATTATCACTAGTGAATATATATATATATATATATATATATATAGAGAGAGAGAGAGAGAGAGGGAGAGAGAGGTCTACTGATATAAGCTAGAGAGATTGGCATTTCCAAGATCACAAAGGTATAGTACAAATATTTTATGAAATGCTTTCCAGAAAGTGGTGCTCTTTGGCTTGTTCTGTGTCTTCTCCCCTAAATCATGTAGATAATTGAGAGCTTACAATAATTGAACACTGTGAGCCTTGTATCCTTCTAACAGGTCTCCCTTCTGACTATCTCTGGGCAAGAAGCTGCCTTTGATGTGTGGGAGGACTGTCCCTCGGGGGAGAGATATTTCACAGCACATATATTAGAAATGTTTTACAGGTAAAATTTTCATCCATAAAATCATATTAACATTTCAAATATGAGAACTTCCAGAATTCAAAAATGTAGTCTGCAGAGACATTCTCCCTCCCTATAAAGTTATATTTTTCTAGGGCAATAAGAACATGATTTTCTCCAAATGCTGAACCCATGCCTTTGACCCTTCATTTCAAAAGTAAACCTTTAACAAGCTGAGGAGGCCAGATATGGGGTGATGATAAAGAGACACAAAGGCAGGAAAAATAATGCCCTCAGAATTGCAACTTCTATCTGGATGACAAAAAAAAAAAAAAAAAAATTGCCTTGTATAAGATCTGCATGGAATCCTTCAGAAAGTCTAGAAATAAATCAAATATTCTGAAACAGAAGACCACAGTCCTGCAAACCTTCAGCCACACACAGTTCTGCTTTGCTGTTCTTCAACACCCAAATTTCCCTTAATTTCCTTTGAGCTCTCTAGAAACAATGGGCCCAAGACTGGTTCCAAATAGGTGTTCACATTGCTGTCATCAATGAAAATAATGTGTTTACCAAAAACTCATACCAGAAAATCAATGGAATACGTAAGGGACCCTGCCCAGGTATGGAGGAACAAGGCTTAATAGCTAGGACCCCAAACACATTATATGGAGGAGGCCTCTCTGCTGTTCGCTTGTGACTTTGTTCATCTCTCAATGCCAGCTTATAGTCATTAGTCTTCATGTGAATTTTCTGTTTCCGTAATCTTTTGGATATCCATTATGACGAGCCTATATTTTTTGTCCTATTGAATTGAGGCGGGCGGGGGTGGGGGAATGAACACATTTGGATTTAGTTAAATAAAGTGAATTATAATTTTATTCTGACTAAATGACAACATTCTTCCCTTCAGACCAAATATTCTTTAAATGACTGATAGGGCTTCATGTGGTCTCAATTAAAAGTTGCTAATGGAGAAGGTAAAACTATTCAGATACCACATTAGTGGAAGTGATCACTTGCCCAACATTCACAGAACACCTACTACATGGTAAACACTGCCAAGATGTACAAATATCACTGCTAGTCCTTGTTACTATGTGATGTAGATATTACTATTACTAGTAATCAAATACCTTACCTTGGTTGTTTCCAGGAACCATCATTCACTGCATAAATATTTATAGTGACCTGCTACAAGTGCCAAACACTAAGATCCTGCTCTTGTTCAGTTTATATTATCAAAACACAGAATAATTGCTAGTAATAATGCTGTGTAGAAAATTACAGTACACCGGTCAGGGGCAATGTAATGACCAGGGAGAGCCGAGTCCTGAATAAGAACAAGAGCTGACTATGCAAAGCCAGAGTGCCTCTAAGAAGGGGAACAGTTAGATTAATTGCCCTACTGTGGATATACCCATTTGGATATAAAATGAACACTTAAGTCTTAAAATACCCCAAGAATATATTTTAAAAAATTCTCCATTACTTCCTAACAAACTGATTTTTCCTCATCCTCACAACTCAGTAAGAAGCAGCATTAACACATACCAAGGTAGCTCCTCTCCCAGATGTGCAAGAAACTAATACTTGTTAAGGCTTTCATCAGCTCCCACTACTAGTACAGAGCAAATCCTGTGGCTGACATTCCAAAACCTACCTAATCTAAAGTCCACTTCTCTCTGTCTCCACCAAAGTACTACTATATTGACTATGATAAATCAAAATTGAAGCAAGCCCAATGTCCTTTAATGCGTTCATAGCAAACAATCGTTCATCCATACCTTAAAAAATGAATACTATCAATATATTCAAAATATCAGATGAATCTCCTGAAAATTATGTTGAATGAGAAGTCAGTCCCAAATGGATACATACCACGGCTTCATTAACATTACTGAAATGACAAGATTATAAGAATGAAGGAGGGCCTCCCTGGTGGCACAAGGAGTTAAGGCACAGCACTGTGAAGCTATAAACACAGCACTGTGGAGCTATCCGCATCCTCTGCAGCATGAGTTCGATCCCTGTGCAGACAGGGAGTTACTCACATGGAGCAGCAGACCTCTCCTGTCTCACCCACTGCTCCCCTCAGCAGGGTATTTCAGTCAATCTGCCTGTTCTGTTCCCCACTCTGTCCCTGGTGAATCCTCTCACCCCCACCTCCCCGCACCTCTGGCCTATACCCCAGTTCTCATATACATAAATAAATAAATATTTTTTAAAAAGAATGAAGGATATATTAGTGGGTGCAAGCAGATAAGAATGAGGAATGAAGAGTATATAGCTTAAACAAATTGGCAAGAGGAGGGGTGTTTGTGGTCATGGAATTGTTCTGTATCTTGACTATTTTAACATCAATATCCTGGATGTAATATGGTTTTTAATGTTAGCATCAGGTGAAACTTGACAGAAAATAAATGGGATCCCTTTGTATTCTTAGGGCATCAGTTGAAGCTAAAATCATCTCAAAATTATCTTGTTAAATTGTCATCTTCAACACTAGTCCAGTGACTATATATGGGTCTATTTCTAGATTTTAAGTGCTACTCGAAATCATTAGTTTATCATTTTGATCTACTACAACAGAATTTTAATTACTTGTGTTTTAAAACAACCCTATGTTTGGCAGTATATGATTTTCAATATCATTCTCCTTTAATATAAGTTTTCTTTGTTCCTTTGCATTTTCCTGTATATTTTAGAAACAGATTTTAAATAAATCATTTGCTTCAGCTTTCACTGACAAAATGTTGAGTCTGAATCAACTTTGAGATAATTGACAATAGCAAGTCTTCCTTTTCATGAGAGTGATCCTTATTAATATATTTCTTCTCTTAAATTCAAACTTACTCAGTTTTTATAGTTATCATAAATTATATTCAATTTTATTACAATTTGTTGCTGGTATGAAATATGACTGATTTTTATGTACTTACCATTTTTGTCAGTGGTCTTTCTAAATTTGCATATATAATCCATGTCAGAATATAAAAATTATCTATAACAATGCTATTTTAAAGGGATAACATTATTTTCCAAACATTTTATGTTTCTTTTTCTTGCCCCATTGTGCTAGAAAGAATTCTTTGTGCTGCTACATTAACAACGAACAAAGGTGTGAAACTACCAACAATTTTTTTCTTAAACCTATCAGGCATCTGAAGTTGTCAGGCAAACATACAGCCTCATTTTTAAGGATACACCACTCCCCTCCCTCCACCAAGAGAAACAGAACACATGTGTGTCACCTGTGGCACAGTCCAGGTGGAAGATACAGTCTCCATAATGACAAGAATAGAACAAATTAGTTAAAATACTAATGGATTTCCAAAGACTGTATAGGTTGGTATGACAAGGATTCATATTCACTTGTAGGATCCTTGGAAAGAACATCTACTGGTGTTTATGAGACAGGCCAGATTCCCTCAGTGGTGCAGGTGTGAAGGGAAAAAAAAATGATTACTGCTGAGGGAAATGGATAAATATCAGCTATAGCGACTTCTTTCAGAAGCCTTAGGCCTCTTCTGCCAGGATAGGAAAGTTTATTATCCCCAGGTACAGTTAAAGACCCATTGTTGCTGGGGGAAAGATAGGAGTGGGAAAATAGTCATTGAAACCAGTTTATATCCCAGGTCCAAAGAGTTTTTGGAGGAATGTGAAGCATATCAATATCTGGGTATCAACAATATTTGTCTCAGTTTCTCCTAGTCTATGCAAGATGTTTCACATTCAATTTAAAAAAACGGGACCAAAAAAACGCAAGTGAAACCAAGTCTATCAAGAGACAGAGCAATCAAGAAAAACCATCAGATGATGTCAGAAATGTCAGAATTAAGACAGATTTTAAAATTGCTATGATTGATATTCTAACAAGATAAAGGAAAGTAACATACATATGCAGACAAGAAATTTTGGCTAAGAAGTAAAGATTGTAGTAAAGAGGCAAATATAAGTTTTAGAATTAGAAAATATGGTAGCAGAGATAAATATCTTCTGAGCTAATCAGAAAACTGTCAAGTTGAAGGAAGAATTTGGGAAGTTGGGCCTCCCTGGCAGCCTAGGGTTTAATTAAGTCTCACTGCTATCACCTCTAAGACCTGAGTTCCATCCCCAACCACAGAGCTAATCCACATATGGTGCAGATCTCTCCTGTCTCGCCTACTGCACCCCTTAGCAGTTTATTTCAGTAAATCTGCCTGTTCTGTTCCCACTGTCTCTGGTGAATCCTCTCACCAGCCACACCTCTGGCCTACATCCCAGTTCTTCTACACAAAAATAAATAAAATAATAAAAAAAGAATTTGGGAACTTAAGCATACTTGAATTTATACTTCATTATAAATTACACAAGCAGAGGGACCTCCCTGGTGGCACAGCGGTTGAGTGCTGGGCTGTGAAGCTGCCCGCAGCCTCTGCAGCATCAGCTCAATCCCTGGCCACCGGAGAGGGTCCCACATGGCACAGCAGACCTCTCCTGTCTCACCCGCTGCTCCCCTCAGCAATGTATTTCATCAGTCTACCTGTTCTGTTCCCAGCTCTGTCTCTGGTGAATCCTCTCACCCTCCCGTGCATCTGGCCTCTACCCCAGTTCTTATATAAATAAATAAATCTTTAAAAAAAAAAGGATTATAATGTTGAAGAACGGTGGAATTGACTTGTCAGTGCCCGAACATATCACCAATTCATGAAAGATCTGGGATTTTTCTCACACATAACTATTTCTTCTTTACATCGATGTTTGAAGTTTACTCTAAATAAGTACAGCATAATTCAAAGGGAGGCATTTCTACGTAGATTTCTGAAGTTCTTTTTAATCTACATATTTCCCTCCTCAAAATGATCCTGCACAACATCCAGCTACCTCAGCCTCTCTTATCTTTCATCTCCTTAACTCACTGAGCAAAAAGAGTTCTGTTTTGGTTGCCCTTACTTTCAGGGGAGTAGTGCCCCCCTGCTTTCTTTTCTCTGGGGCTATACAACCTGCTATCTAATCCTGAAAAACAGTTGTTCTATAGGTTTTGAATTGTTTTTTTTAAAGATTTATTTACTTATGCATACAAGAACTGGGGTACAGGCCAGAGGTGAGAGGATTCACCAGAGAGAATGGGGAGCAGAAAAGGCAGATCCATTGCTGAGGGGAGCAGTGGGCAAAACAGGAGAGGTCTGCTGTGCAATGTGGGTTGCTCTTGGCCAGCTGGGGATGGAACAGTGCTGCAATGGCTGCCAATAGCTTGACAATGCTGTCTTTAATCCCTGTGCTACCAGGGAGGCCCAGGTTTTGAAATTGTTAATTGTGGGACTCAAGATCAGTTCTTACATCCAGCATTCATTTCTAAAAATAGAAACCATAGTGTTCACTTAAATTCTAGCAGGTTCAACTATTCCCCTGAGGATAAAGAGCCCAGGATGAGAGATGAATTCCACACAGGCCTGGTTCCATGGCTTTGAACAAGTGTTATCATTCTACAACTCAGTCTCCTCATCTATAAGTTGAGAGAGTTGCACTTAATTGACAGCAAATCTTCCTAACACAAGCATTCTGAGTCAGTAGTGGAAACCATTTGCCAAGTCTTTAATGGACAGGTTGACCCTTTTACAGTTTACTTGAAAGCTGATTTCAACATCATTCATTAGAGCAAAAACAAAAACTAAAGTCTCAAATTGCTGTGTGGGCTGCAAGTCCTGCTCACACTAATAGGAATTACACACAGGCACCTCACAGAGAATAGAGCCGTCAATCTCTTTTATGAACCATGACAAGTACCCAAGGACTGGTGGGTTTCAAAGTAAACATCCAGTATTTTAGCATAGAGTCAGCAAGGGTCAGTTCCAAACATTCTCCCCAATTTTCCCCACCCCGTTTCCTGAATCAAAACACCCATGAAATTCATCTACCTCTTAGACACCTGTTGGCTCACTGTTGAAATGAAGATAATGGCTGAATAAGAAGGTAATTAGGCTGGAAATAAAATCCAAATGGTTGATTATCTTTCTTTTTGGTTTCAGATTCCTGCTAATCAGATAATTGTAGATTAAAGGACTTTATCTGTTTGAAGTCACAGCAAAGGCATTAAATACTTTTTTTGCTGATCTTTGGAGCAGATGTATCTGTTTTCCTGGATGGCATTTTATAGTGTCTTGGGAAACTAATCAGTATGAGATTCTTCTGACCCTCTACTCTCAGTGGAGCCATGTCTGAATTTTTACCTTCTATGCCATCATCCTAGCTGCAGGGAGAATATCAAGGTAATATTTTCAATAAACCATCAGTGGAAGCATTATTTCTAAAAACATGTCTTTGTAGAGCACATGTTAGGATTTTTTCATTGTTGGGCTACCTACTAATAGGGCGTTAGAAATGGAATGGGGGCATCCCTGGTGGCGCAAGGGGTTGAGACGCAGCCCATGAAGCTGTCCGCAGCCACTGCAGCACGAGTTCGATCCCCAGCTGGCCAGGGAGCTACCCACATGGCACAGCAGACCTCTCTTGACTTGCCCGCTGCTCCCCTCAGCAGTGTACTTCAGTCAGTCTGCCTGTTCTGCTCCCCACTCTGTCTCTGGGGGATCCTCTCACCCCCTACACCTCTGGCCTGTACCCCAGTTCTTGTATGCATAAATAAATATATCTTTGAAAAAAAAGAAATGGAAGGGACTTTAAATGTAATCTTGTGCTGGTCTATAACTTCACAAAATCATCTATGTGAATTGGTAGCATTGTAACACCTAAGGGAGGGAAGCACACTCATGCATTTTAAACAAAAGATTAAAAATAAAACTGTTTCCTAGTTAACCCTCAACTAAAGCAAAAAATTCAATTAACCAGATTCCCTTTCCCATCCAGGTTATTGTAGCTAGCTTTATCTTAATTGAATGTAAAAATTATAGAACAAACCTCAAGAGAATTTTTTCTTTTGCAGGAAACAGTGTTGAAATGCACTGCTAGGATGAGCTGAATGAATGGTAATTCACTCACATGTGTATGAATGGGCTTGTGAACCGTCTGAATTTTGCCTAGAATGGGTGATTTAGGAATTGTGTGCCTCTTATACCAACAGCCCCCTATGCTTATAGTGTTGCACGTCAGGTTGCCAATTTTTTTTTTAAGATTTTTTTTTAATTTATGCATACAAGAGCTAGGGTACAGGCCAGAGATGCAAGGGGTGAGAGGATTCACCAGAGACAGAGTGGGGAGCAGAACAGGCAGAGCTATTGAAATACACTGCTGAGGGGAGCAGCAGGTGAGACAGGAGTGGTCTGCCGCACCATGTGGGTTGCTCCCTGGCGGGCCGGGGGTGAAACTCGTGCTGCAGAGGCTGTGGATTGCTTCGTAGTGTGGTGCTTAACCACCTGCACCACCAGGGAGGCCCCAGGTTGCCAATTTTTATACAGGTAACTCTCCCATTCTTGCCCTTCTCTAGAGAATTGAAGAATAAACTTGCTTCTGTTGTAAGAAAGTGGATTGTCCTGGCACTTTGCACTTCTGAAATAAAGAGCTCTGGAGAAGAATGTCCATGAAAGTGGTGAACAAGATTCTACCTCTTCTACATAAGTGAAACTTACAGTTGAGGATGATTTTGATATAAGAGTGGATGTCAAGGGGCATTCTCTATTATTTACATGTATCCTGAATGTTAGAATTGCTTTACCTATTGTTGGTTGAAAATACATTTTACTTGCCCAGGAAATAATAATAATAATAATAATAATAATAATAATAATAATAATAATAATTTTGTTGTATTTCATTGAGTGACTAAAAAATGCTTTAAAGTTATCTGTCCTTAGGTAGAAAAGTAGAATAGAAAGTGCCTTGGAAGTAGGAGGCTATCATTTACTATAACCCTATGTTCCCTAATGGCTGAAAACTCAAATGATGGGTTAATACTAGGGATTATGACAGTCAGTTTTCTGAAATAGTTCTATGCCAGATATTTTATCAAGTATTTTTCATGCATTAGCTAATTAAATTCCCATAAAAATCCAAGGAGATTGAAATTGGTATCCACTTCTCTGACCAAAAAGTCTGATGATATGCTTGTTTCTGCAATGCATTTCAATGCTAATATCTTTTGCAAGTAAAGAAACTCTTAAGTGGCAGAATGGATATTTAAATCCAAGTATGACATCACAGGAAGATGTGATGCTAATACTTTGACGATTTGGAATGGGAGAAGTAGGCACAATTCTGTTGAAAGTCAAAGTAAACAGCACTGTCTGCAGCATCTTGATTTCACATGTACTCCAATTTTAGCGAGGGTTTTACTCACATACTTGTATAAACACTTCAGTGTCCATGGCCTGTGAAGCTGAGAAAATGAGGACAGCCCAAGAAAGCAGATCTCCAAGGTCAAGATTTGGCATTTGGAATTTCTGACAACAGGATGTTTCAAGCCTCCCTGCCAGACAACTCCCTTTGGACTGCACAGGCTCTAGAGCATAAATTAGTTCACCAAGTGTCTGCATTAAATTACCCTGCATACTTTGTCACTCCCAATTTCTTTGCTTTAATGGATGCAAGGAAGAAATTCGATGCCTTTGGTGACTATCCTTAATTCTGGCCTAACAGGACCTTTACCTGGAACTCAGAGTAGATAATTCAAACCCAGTATCCAGCTCCAGTGCTTCTCATACAACACTGCAGCAGGGTCTTGCCCTCTATGCAAACTTTGTTAAATAATGTCCATCTGGGAGGAATTTCCATTGCCCTCTTGGAATCACAGGTAGCCTGCCTACTTCCTTGCTTGCTCATTTTCTTCTTTTGAATATTTATGCTCCTTTTACCCATTGATTTTGAAAGAAGGGTATGGAAATTGATTGACAGGCCAGTGAATGGTTGATAGGAGAATTTGGCCTCTGAATAAGAATGAGTCACTAGTAAGACAACTGTGACTACTGACTAGTGCCCATGGAGTAAGAAGGCTCTGCAGTCCCTCTATGCATGTAATCTTCTACAGTATTGATGTCAGCAGGCAGGGAGGCATATTTTGTCTCCATGAGCACTGAAGGATGCTCACCATTCCTAGTGTTCCATAGAATGTACTATATTAAACCTTTAATTTCAAGATGGGTAACTATAAAATTCTCAAAAACATTCATGAATTAGAGGCATTTCCAGCAGTCTGCAATGGGAGATTTCTGATGGTGATAGTTAGGAATGTTGTGGTTACAGGGCTTTGTTTTGGGTGAGGAGCAAAAGGCTCCTTCATTGAAAACCAAGTTGTCTTTGCATATACTTCGCCTTCACTCCCTATCCATTCCTATAACTTTGGGAACCAAAAGAGCAATTAATCTTGCTCATTCAAGTCTGACCATGATATTAATATGTGTAAAGTAAAAAAATTCATTCTGTTTACCCAGTAGTTCTCTTCATGTTGGAACAATACAAAAATGGGCGTGGCATATTTCTTCCCCATGACCCTGACTGATTTGAACAATTATATTCATAGAATTTTTTTTTGATTTTCCATAATTTTCACATGGCAAACACTCCATAAACATCTGTTGAATTTGTGAAAGAGAACAGCTATGCACTCGTATAAAATTTGAAATCTGAGACTCCCTGAAACAAATAAGAAGGTGAGATAAGCTTTATTTTTGACCTACTGATGAGGAATGAAGTACAGATGAAAGCATCCAACTAGGTCACAGGCAGGAAAGCAATGGAGATGGCTATTGGTTCCACAAAATCACACTACGAATACATAGGTGAATTCTACATCTGGTTGAAGTGTTGAGGTATCTTTCAGCAGCATAAAATAGCAGTTTAGGAATCCTTAGGGACTTAGAACCTTTAAAAATGGTGATGAAACTATAGTAATAACAACTGAAGAGCAGGGGGTATATGTGGGGGGGTTATTTCTATATTCCCCAAACACCAAACAACATTGTAAATTATTACCTCAATAAAAAAAAATCATCTCAAAAAAGAAAAAAAAAATATGGTGACCATAGGCAAAAGAAATATAGATATAACCAAACAGCAGAAAGAGGAAGGGTAAGAGAAAACACAGAGAGGATATGCTGAGACTGGACAGTGCACAAAATGTAAGTACTGCCCATGTGAGGTTGAAGAACAGTCCCCAAACCATTAATCACTGATGTTGGGGCACAACTAACTCTAGTTTCTTTTATTCTGCTTAAGAACAGAGATTCCAGGAAGTTCTGTGACACAAAAGTGGCAATGTCATTATTTGTGCTTAAATTCCCTTCAAAGAGCCATGTAATTAATATTTTTGAAGCTGGAAGTTTGGGCAAGCTCATCCTATGTAACAAATGACTAGGTTTTCTTCCCACCTCATGACTATAATTTCCATGCCTTTCAGCCTTAATGTGACTTTTCAGGAGAAATGAAGAATTAGAACAGATTAATTTCTAAGGCTCTTGCACTGTCTACTATGCACACAGCAATGGCATGCCCTGATATTTCCATACTATTTTGAATTCTCTTTTTCCTTTCTTCATTACAAATGCATCCACTTGGTACTTCACATATTGCCTATATTAGGAATGGATTAAGCTTAGCTTGTGATCATCAGTCGCCCTGATATCAACCTCATTTCCTTTCCCATGACACCTATATTAGACACCCATGTACCTCCTCTTTCAGTCACAGGGACCCTTTTTTACAGTGGGTTTTGTGGCTATGGGCATGCTGGAATATACAGTACATTGGAAATTCCTAAAAGGGTGAGGATTGACTAGCAAATGTTACCTGGAAATAGAAATCTCCAAATTTATAGGACAAGATTCTAAAACAAAATAAAAGCTTGTCCACCGATGACTGGTTTATTCACAGACAAATTTAATAACAAGATCAAGCCCTGAGCATAACCTTGAATTTGGCAAAATGGCTTCTTCCATATTAACTCAGAAAGTAAAAAAGGACTTTTGATTTTATGCTCATATC
The DNA here is from genome assembly GCF_014898055.3 of Talpa occidentalis. NCBI lineage: Eukaryota > Metazoa > Chordata > Mammalia > Eulipotyphla > Talpidae > Talpa > Talpa occidentalis. Next base: position 22,600,110 of record NW_023601322.1, read on the forward strand.
ATGGGTTGCTAAATTCAGAGACAGTGCCAAATGTTAGTCATGACAGAACACTATCAAACATAGCTGGGTAGGAAGACTTGGGTCTCTCAAGGCAAGGTGGGTGTTGCTTGTGGGAAGAGTAAACAGAGAGTAATATTGGAGTCAGGTTTCTATGCTATTGGAACTAAGTCAGCCTTTCTCTGCTACACAGTCTTCTGGGAAAGTCATCTTAATACTTTCTGGAGAGCTTCTCATAAACTTATATCATTGTTTTCATAAGCATGACTCAGTTTAAGGAGGAATGTCCTTAGAAGTTTGAGCTCCCTAGCTTGAATTCTAGTTGTGACACATTCTACCTGTGTGGTATTATGTAAAGCACTTTACTTTTTATGTCTGTTTGCTCATTTTTAACTTGAGAACAAGAACAGCCTTCATGTTGGGTGTTATGGGTACTACTAATATCTACACATGAGAAAGTAAAGGATAGTGGTGGATATTAGCAGTCATTGTCATCATCATTGTCATCCTGGTTTGAACCAGGATTTACTTGAGGTAAATTAGAAAACTTCCTAGAAGCCAGTTCCTGCTTATGTTCTTCTAAAGAAATATTCTAAATGTTACAGTGATTTCTCAGTTTTCTCCTCCTAGTTAAGCATTTGAGGACCTTTAATTCTATAGATTATTTGCCTATAGCACAGCATGGTTCCTCTGAATATATACAGTAAGAGAATGTACTCAATGTATATAGTAAGATAGCAACATTATGAATCAAAGGCATTGATTTCATTTCATGGGATCCAAACATTTATACATTTTATTTTGAAAATCACTTCTTAGAATTTAGGTATGATCTAACTAGTTTAAAGTCAGATTTCCAATTAAATGAGGTTGTGACCCCTTTCATTTACGAGTTTATTTAATCCATTTGTGAATAGCATCCTCCTTAATGAAATATAGTTACAGTTTCTCCTCTGGACTTTTCTAAAGAAATGACTTACATGATTCTCTTTTGAAGGGGCCACTATAACTGACCCACATGCACTTCTTCTATTTAGTCCTAATATACTAAGCACTATCATTCACCCTACTTAGCCCTGACATTGGCTTTCCATCCTAATCTAAAGATCATGGTGCAAGTTTAGAAGTGGTTGGGATGAAGGAATATCCAATATCTAAAGTAGAGTACATTATGGGGTTGACTATAGTATGGCCACTGTTTTTGTTATAGACAACTTGTCTAATCAGTTGTCCTATATAGCACTCTTCCCATCCACCAGTCACAGTGCACAGTTATCCCAAGTTAGATTTTGCCCTAAGACAAGAAATATGAATCTCAGAGAGGGTATAAGGCTGATATGCCCAAAGTCACACAGATGATGTATGACAAAGCTTGGATCTGAACCATGACCTCAACATCCAGGCCCTTAGCAAACCCTACTGTAAGGGCAGAAATCATTGGGAACTTTAAAATCAAAACACAGTACTTCCCTTCACATCTCTAATGTTTATCTCTCCCATCTCATCTCTACAGTCTTCTTCCAGACCCTCAGGTTCTTTTTTGTTTTAGATAGTGGAGGGGTTGCATAAAGGAGAGTAGTACAATCATAGCCAGAGAGAAGAGGCAGAGACAGACATGTGACACAAAGACAGCACCAAACTTCAGGGGAGAAAAAAGGGAAAATATGTGACTTCCTCCAAAGATTCCCTTCTGCTGTCTCCTTTTCTTTCTTTTGCTTGTGTTATTATGTGTCTTATTATGTGTCTTTCAATTCTTGAAGATTCTAATTCTCAGTTTTCATAAACCAACTACCCACAGAGTTTTGCTGATAATCACTTAAAAGGTTCTCTTTACTCCAAGGGACATTTTCATTTTAATAGAAGACATTTTGCAGACTAAAAATACTTTGGAACCAAAAGCAATGAATATTTTATGGTGGGTTTCTGGCATCAAGATAATTTGTGAGGATATCCCTGGACTGAGGGTCAGGCTACACAGCTCTTTTTCTTATTATTTTCTTGGCCTTATGGTTTGGAGCCCAGACTCTAAACAATGGAATACAACTTGAAAAGGAAGAGGAGGAGGAACAAATGGAAAGAAAAAGTGTGGTCTGACAAGATTTAGATTAAGTGGTCTATCATATCCATAGCTAAGTCACTGTTACTTCATTGATAAACAGAGCCCTGCAGAAATATTACAAACCAATCATACTCTTGGAATCCTGGGCTGGTCAGGAACTGTCTTTCAGCATTACAGATATCATCTGGTCTTCCTTCTTCTTGGAACCCTCAGATTGCTAAGTGCATGCATGTCATATCATTAGGAACCAGGCAGATCTGAGTTCCAGCTACCCCACATACTAGTTCAGTGCACTTGAGTCAGTCATGTATTCTTTATAGTCTCAATTTTTTGATCATTTAATGTGGACCATGATTTATGGATTATAGGGTTATTGAGAGAATCAAGAATTATAATGGTTATTGTTCAGAATGTCAATCACTGTGCACCAGGTGTGGTGCCAAACATTTTATGTATGGCAAATCTTTGGAGAGAAATTTGATGCAGATAGATTGAAAAGTTTTTCTCAGGTCATGCTGCTAAGGAGGGGACTTTCCTGTGATACACCCAGGTCTACACAGTTCCAGAGTTTATGTGTTACCCACGGCCTGATACAGTACACACTTAGTCAATGACAGCTAGTCTCCTCAATCCAAGTCCTAGCCTATTCCCACAAACATATTTGCCTATCTGTGCCTGCGCTGCACTATGCAATATATGCATATGTTGTCCATTTCAGACCTCTGTCCCTGCTGATGACAGGTACTAAAATTTATTGATCCAGGTTTTCCCTTGCCCAACTGATGTGACTTATCTTGGGTTATAGGATCCTGATATTGGCTACAGCTCATACTAAGATACTCATAAAGAGTATCTTGTATTTACTTAGCTGCTCCCATGCAACATGTATTGACAGACGGTTATACTGGTTGTATAGCACAAAGTCAGCAATTGAAGATGCATAAGGGTTCAGTACATGGTCTTCCATAGTTAAGTCAAGACAATCTAGTTAAGCAGGCAAGAAAACAAGAAAAAGTCTCACTGAAAATGCAAATGATCACAGAAAATATCATCGAGTAGGTGGGGAATTATTTTCATCTTGAAGACTAAATCAGTCGTACGCATATAATAAAAGAAGTCATTGACTACAAAACTCGATTTCTCCCTGGTTCTGGTGGGAAGATTTAGCAACCACCTGAAAAGAACATTATTGCCCAGCAAAGAATGTTTTCTCCTAAAAGAGTTCTTTCCTGGGAAAGAAAATGCATCTGACTCCCAAAGCCAAGTTTGGAGACAAGTACATAGTCTTGGAAACAGGACAGTTTTCAAAAGTTCCAAGAAGTTTTCACAGAAATGAATTTATTTCTTTGAAACATAACACAATCAGTGATTTTTTTTTCAAAGTATAAAGTATACTCCAGGCCCTGTAAATACTCTTGGATAATTAAATAAAGTGAACTAAACTGGTATTTAGACAAACAATATATTTTAATGAAAGCCTTCAAAGTAAAATTAAGCCAATGCATGGTTTCTTTGAACAAGCATGTATTAAGCAAAGCCAACACGTATTTGCCTTTGCAGAAACTGATACTAGAGCAGATACACTTATAATCAAAGCCAGAGCTCTCGCTTGATTTTTTTTTCATCCTAACCCATGTATCCTAATTAAAGCCATATGAATGAACTTCAGCTATTAATTTTACATAACCTGATATACATGCACTGCTGAATAAATCTAGGGTCCTTTAACCAAATTAGAGAAGTTAACTGTAACGGATATATTTGTTGGCTGGGGCCTAACATATAATTTACTTAAACCAATATTAGAATTGAAACCAATGTATCTGTATTTCAACCACATAGATTTTCCCAGCATATGTGATTGTTACATAAATAGATACATATTCCTCTAGACCACTTCATATTCATGAAACCAATGAATTAACTGCATTCAGCAGACGTGACAGAATAATCACCCCGCCTTCCATTTCCTTTTTCCCCCATTTTTAAACAAAGTTGAAAAATACTTTTGTGAAGCAGGTCAACTAGGGAAACAGAAGAGAATATAAGGCAAAATTAATGAGGGTACTGCTCTGTTAGGAAGAATGCAGGGCTTGGAGCTAGCAGTTACAAACCTATTCCAATTTTGCAACTAACTTGTGTGTTCTTGGATAAATCACTTAACTCATCTGGGTCTCATTTATCTTATTTGTAAAAATGGAGATAATACTTCCCCAATCACACAGGGCTGTTATAAGACTGAAAAAGGAGATAAATATGTAAACTTACTTTGAAGTGGTCTTTTAATCATTACACAGATAATAGGCATTATTGCTACTGATAATTCCCATGTCCTCAGGTTCAACAAATGGATGACAGTAGCTAACAAAATTAACAATCATAACTTGGAAGCAGTCATACCAAGTTTTATTATATGCTTCTCATTTTTCTGTGACATTCTCAGGCTAGACCAATATGCTGAACAGCCAGCCGAGTGTGTGGCAAAAGTCACACAGTTAAGAAAGAACTGAAGCTCATTATCTATTATCAGTCGCCATTTCACGTGATCCAAATGGGGGAAGAAAATGTAGCAGGGCTTTATTTTTCCCGAGCAGGTAAGAAAATAAAAAGCATATATCTCAGCAAGTCCTGAATAAATGATGATTATATTCTTCAAGGGAAAAAAAAATGAGAAATGCCACTCCATTTTGGACAATGCATGATAAAAATGAAATCAATGTTGATCTGGCATGTACAGGACAACACTAGAAAAAATCTAATAGGAGTTTAACCAAAGACCCAGTTTCTCTCAGGTAGTAGGCATCTGTAGAGTTCAACCTGAATTTACCACAGGACATTTCCTACTCTGTGTTTCAATGAACTATTAGTTGTAAACTGAGAATGACTATTCAACATAAACTATGGAACTCTTGGAATTAAAAACTGTTGTATAATATAGCTTTCCTTTTGTCAGGTCTCTTCTAGGATGCTTTCTGAGATAACTTCCTGATAAAAGTTACCTTAGGCAACATTCCCTTTGTGTAGCCAAGTAATTTTCCCCATAAATTATGTTAATATACATTTTACATTGTGACTTAGGATAGATGTACAAGGTACATATCTATGCAAAAGAAAAAATATTTTTAGAAAATTTTAGAGAGCATTTTAGAAAAATGCTTATTACTCTATTTCATACCCCATGCATTTTTTATTTGATTCTATATATATAATACTTCATTAAATATTGTTGGCTGGTACCCAATTGATGACATGATTCACAAATGAGAAGTAATGCACAGTATAAAGAACATTGACTTAGTAGATTTCTCTCTTAAAGTGCCATTCAAGTCTGCTGAAGGATTAGAAGTTTATGTTCACATGAGTGTGTTTACTGGTAAGAATTCTCTTGCTATTATTTCCAATAGCCATATTATAGAAAAAAAAATCTAAGTGCCCAATGAAAGATGAGTGGACAAAGATGATATAGCATATACACATATACAATGAAATACTACTCAGCTACAAATAAGAGATGAAATCTTGCCATTTGCAACATGGATGGAATAGGAGGGGGTTATGCTAAGTGAAATAAATAAGAAAGAGAAAGGTAAACACTAGGTTATTTTACTCATTATATGGTATAAACAGGCACACAAAAAAGGAACAGACAAAACTAAACCAAAACCAACTCTAGAAATCTGACTGTAGAATTGAGACTACCAGAGGGAAAGACTGGTGGAGAATAATGGAAGTAGGAGACCCAGTAGACATTGGTTGAGGATCATGGATTCCGTGGTGGGAGGTGTGTTGTGGTAACATACACACCTGAAGGGCTGTGAACATATACCCTAAATCATATACAGTGTTAAAACCCAAAGTTACCTCATTAACAAAAGGAATTCTTTTATCATTAACTCCAGGAATGTTTTTCAAAAATGTATCTAAGAGAGATGAAGAATTATGGACTTTTGGCCAGATTTAACCAAGTTTGAAAACCATCTATTTGATAAATGATTCATAAAATTTGAGTTTCCATTTTTTCAATTGCAAATAGGGAAATCATGCCTTTCTCATTGGTGATTGAGAGTTAATGGGATGTTTGTAAATGTGTATGGTGCACATAGTAGGTGTTCCATAAATATTGGTTTCCTTCTTTCTTTCTAACTACTTTTTGTTTTTTCTTCTTGAAAAGCAATATGGAGGGCCTCCCCGGTGGCGCAGCGGTTGAGCGCTGGGTTGCAAACTGCCCGCAGCCTCTGCACCACCGGTTCAATCCCCGGCCATAGGGTGAGGGTCCCACATGGGGAGCAGATGTCTCCTGCCGCCCGCTGCTCCCCTCAGCAGTGTACTTAGTCAGTCTGCCTGCTCTGCTCTCACTCCGGCTCTGGTGAATTCTCTCACCCTCTCATGCTTCTGACTGTACCCAGTGCTTGTATAAATAAATAAATCTTAAAAAAAAAAAGCAATATGGGGCCTCCCTGGTGGCGCAAAGGGTTAAGAACTACACTATAAAGCAATTGGGGCCTCCCCAGGCAGCAAGCTGTTGAGCGCTAGGCTGTGAAGCTGCCCTCAGCCTCTGCAGCACTGGTTCATTCCCAGGCCACCTGCGAGGGTCCAACATGGCACTACAGACCTCTCCTGCTACACCTGATGCTCCCCTCCGCAGTGTATTTCAGTCTGCCTGTTCTGTTCCCCACTCTGTCTCTGGTGAATCCTCTCACTCTCCCACGCTTCTAACTATGTCCAGTGGTTGTATGAATAAATAAATAAATCTTTTAAAATAATAATAAAGCAATCAGCAGCCTCTGCAGCACAAGCTTGATCCCTGGAGAGCCAGGGAGCAGCCCATATGGTGCAGCAGACCTCTCCTGACTCGCCTGCTGCTCCCATCAGCAGTGTACTTCAGTCAGTCTGCCTGCTCTGTTCCCCACTCTGTCTCTGGTTGATCCTCTCATACCCCCACATCTCTGGCCTGTACCCCAGCTCTCATAAATAAATCTTTAAAAAAAAGTTTTTAAAAAACGCAATATGAAAAGTAGCAAAAAACCCCAACTGAAACAGTTAGCCTGACAATATAGGTGGTTATTCATTTGATAAGAAGGCCAACTTTTTGTGAAGGAGGCTGTTAAAGAGAGACTAAAAGGAACAAAGGAAAACATTTTCCACTACTGACCCAAGAAAAATCTTACTAGCAAATCTGGCAGAGAAAGAGCAAATGATATTTGTGGCTTTGGACAACTACAATGCTGAGAAGTTATAAGATCCCCTGTTTGCTTTATTTTTTTGTACTTGCTTGTCTTTCTAACCTAGTGGGACCTCAAATTGGGGGTAAGTCTTGAAAGTAATTATCCTTAAACCATACTAATCTGAGCAGCATGATTCCCAGAGACTTTTAGCATGGATTAGACCCTAGGAAAACATGAAATATTTGTTTTCCTATAATTCCCCCCAACACACACACACACTTTTTTTTTTTTTTTTTTGTCTCTCCTCTGTTATTGCTGCTTGGAATCTACTCAGACTTAACATTCATATCAGGTCCAAATTCATCACTTCCTCATATTTCCCATCAAAATAACAATTTTCTTAAAGGATGAAAAGCAATTAGATAAGTCACTTTATTCAGAGGCAGACATGAAGTGATTAGAAACAGGTTACTATTACTTCACTCACAACAAGGTGGAATAAAGTGTCTAGAATCACTCTCTCCCTTGAAAACAACTATTACAAAAGACTAATATGAGCTCCTAGGAAAATCCAGTCACTTTGATCTAGCTACACATCCTTAGCACATCTCCAGGGAGTTCAAGAACTAAGGGTGGTGGCCACTGAGGAGAAATAGGAGGAGACAAGGGAGAGCACATCTGGGCTGGGCGTTGACTTCCCAAGCCATGCTGAGGGAAACCCAGGGCATTGTAAAATTCCTTGGAGACATTTTCGTCACAAGACAGTGGGCCCCAGCTCAATCTAGGGCAGTGGAAGCTTGGCAGAATCCAGCACAGGAAATTGGGAATCCCACAATTGGGGTAGCATATCTACTGAAAGCTTCCTCCACTCACCTCTCCAAAAGTAGCTCAAAGGAAAGCCAGGTGGAGCCAAGCCAGACTCCATAAAAAGTCCAACAGCATAAAGGACTTTAGAGGGAATGCACCAATCCTCTGGGAAGGCAATCCAAGTTTGTATATACTTCCCAGTCCTGAAGAAGTGACAGCTTCTGCCATTGAGGCAAGGGCAGAACACTGATGTCCATTGTGGATAGCCATCATGTTAAATAGACACATGTATGTGCCTGCTACACACACATTGCAGCCTCTGAACCAAGTGCAAATTATTCCTGAAGTGAGAGTCTGGTGGTTCTGACACTGCCGTTCCCATTGGGAGACCCAAGCTTCACAGATCACAACCCCTTGATGAAAGGTACTACATGGAGGTGGGAAGGGAAGTAAAGACAATCTAAGCACAGAATACAGCTTACTGTGGTGCAAAACAAGAGGGAGAGGTGATTAATGCCACCCCTCAAAACAAAATTGGAGTTAAAGCCCTAAACTCTCCTCCTATCTCCACAGCACACCCAAATAGACTAAGAGGAAAAATGAAGATAAATCTCCAGTTCCCCAACCACATACTATGCATAAGTAGCTATGAATAAGGCAATTTACATGCCTAGGAAGTAAGGAACATCTCAACACAAGATGGAAAAGCAAAATGAGAAGGACAAAAGTCCCCGGACAAATATAAAGGAGACAGACAGAGAAACTAATTGACAGCAACGTCAAAACAACAATATTAAAATGTTAAATGAGATACTGGAAAGCCAGTCAAAGGCAAATAGGAAGATAAAAGATCTCAGAAAAGAGATCCAGGAACAAAGAGTTCTTGTCTAAAGAGACTGAATATATAAAATGATCACAAAAAGATGCTGAGTGAAATGCAGACAAACTTAGTGATTTATGTACAATCAAAATGGCAGAAAAAATTTCATTTGTAGAGGACTCCAATGAATAAATTACACACTTAGAAGAAAGCATATCAAGACAAAGGAAAAATAAGGAAAGCTTATGAGAAATACCAGACTCAATTAGAAGAGGGAACTTATGAATGATCAGACTGCCAGAAGGGGAAGAAATAATAGAAGCCCTATTCAAAAAAATAATGAGAATTTCCTAAACCTATAGAGTGAATTACATAGGAAAGTCCAGTAAGCAGAAAGAACACTTAAATTCTTAAATGCAAAAAGATCTAAACCCAGGCATAGCAAACTCTCAAAAATCAAAGACAAAGAAGTAAGGGAATATAACGTAATACAATAATTTATAAGGGATCACAAATTAGGATTTCCATCCAGACATTCTACAGGTAAGAGAGTGGAAGGAAAATTTCACAGCCCTAAAAGAACTCTCAGATAGGAATCCTCTATCCTGAAAAATTATCAATTAAGTATGAAGGGTTAATAAAGGTTCTCTCAGATAAACAGATGCTAATGGAGTTTGCCACCACCAAACCTGCTCCTGAATTTTCTACAGAAAAGAAAAACTGAAGCACAAACTCCTTAGCAAAATGACAAGAGCAATGTAACACCAGTACCAAGAACATGAAGACGGAGTTAACACCAAATACTAAGGGGGAGGAAGAATGGGCAGAAATAGTATCATTAAACATCAAAAGGCAGATAACAGCTTATAAAAGACCTTAAACATAGGAATTCAAGTAAAACTCTAATGGGAAACATTAATGAAAAATTCAGAATAGACATCTGCAGATGTCTATTGATAGAAATACTAAGAAGAAATTGATAGAAATACTAAGGAAAATTGTCCAGAAAGAGGAAAAACAAAGGGAAAAAGAATAGAAAAATAAACCAATAAAAATCAATAACAAAATGACTGAATGAACAGTTCATATCATTAATAAACCTAAAAATGAATGGTCTGAATTCAGCAATAAAAAGGCACAGGTTAAAAATGTTGGTGAAAAAATTTCACCCATCAATACTTTGTTCACCACAGACCCATTTAAAAACAACGCTAAAAATAACTGGCTGGAATAAGGTCACACATGCTAATAACTCAAAGAGTAAATCAGGAACTGCTATTCTTATATCCAATAAGAAATAACTCATTAATATCTGTGCTTCAAATATAGGAGACCTAAAAGAATGTAGCTACAAAAATACAGTTGTTGTCAGACTTCAACATGCCACTGACACAAAGGGATAGATCATCCAGACAGAAAAATAACAAAGAAATATAGGTCTTAAATTAAGTATTAGATCACATAGATTTACAGGATGGATGACACTAATTGGTTTACATATGTGAAACCTGCTTAAACAGTCCAATCACAAGTGCTGAAACTGAAAGAGTAATAAAATGTCTCCTCAATAATACAAGGTTAGTGGGCCTCCCTGGTGATGCAAGGGGTTAAGCACAGAACTGTGAAGCTATCCGCAGCCTCTGCACCATGAATTCAATCCCCCAGCCAGCCAGGGAGCAACCTACATGGTGCAGCAGACCTCTCCTGTCTGGCCAACTTCTTGCCTCAGCAGTGTATTTCAGTCAATCTGCCTTTTCTGTTCCCCACTCTGTCTCTGGTGAATCATCTCACCCCCTGCATCTCTGGCCTGTACCCCAGTTCTTATATGAATAAATAAATAAATAAATCTTAAAAAAAATGCAAGGTTAGGACCAGATGGATTCACCAGATGTTCTACCAAACATAAAAGGAAGATCAAATACCTATCCTACTCACACTCTTCAAAAAAAATTGAGGAGGGAGGAAATTGCCCCAATATATTCTAGCAGGCCAGCATTACCATGATCCCCAAACCAAACAAAGATACTACAAAAAAAGAAAATTATAGACCAATATCTCTAATGAACATAGATGGAAAATTCTGAACAAAATCCTAGCAAACCAAATATAGCAGTATATCAAGGGAATAGTCCATCATAATCAAGTAGGCTTCATCTCAGGGATACAGTGTTGGTTTGACATATGTAAACCAATCAGTGTCATTCATCAGATCAACAAGGAAGACAAAAATCACATGATCATCTCAACAGATGCCAAAAAAAAAAAAAATCATTTGATTACATCCTATATCCATTTATGATTAAAAAACACCCTAAAGTGGGAATAAATGGAAACTAAGTATTATAGAAATTGTGCATGACAAACCACACCCAATATCATACTCAATGGTGAAAAACTGAAAGCATTTCTATTAAGGTCAGGAACTAGACAGGGATATCCACTAACACCATTGTTATTCAACACAGTCCTAGAAGACCTCGATGGAGCCGTTAGGCAAGAAAAAGACACAGAAAGAATCCAAATTGGGAAAGGCATTAAACTGTCATTTCAAATAATGACAAGTTAATATACTTAGACAAATCAAAAGATTCTACAAAATAACTTACAGAAAAAAAATGAATACAGTAAGGTGGCAGGACACAAAAATCAGTGGCTTATCTCTATGTGAACAATTTATTAGAAGAAGGAAAATAAGGAATATAGCTCCATTTACAATCACATCAAAAGCATGAAATACCCGGGAAACAATGTCGGTAGAGAACCTGTACATGGAAACTATAAAACTGTATTAAAGGAAATAAAATAAGCCACAAAGATATCCCTTGTTCATGGGTAGGAAGAATTAACATTACCCCAATGCAGTTTATAGATTCAATGCAATATGTACTAAAATATCAGTAACTTTTTTAAAGGAAATAGAACACTTATCAAATCTATACGGAACCACAAAAGGCTCCAAATAGCTAAAACAATCTGGAGAGGAAAGAAGAATGGAGGCATCACACTTGCTAACCTAGCAATATTGCGCAGCAACAATAATCAAAACAGTATGGTACTGACACAAAAATAAACTCAGACCAATGGAACAGATTGAAAGCCCAGAGATAAATCCATATAAATATGGATAGGTAATTTTTGACAAAGGAACTATGGCCACGCAGTGTAGGAAAGATAGTTTTTTTTTTTAAAGTGTTGCTGGAAAAAATGGATAGAGACAGCAAAAAAAAAAAAAAAAAAAATCAAGACACATATTTAACACCATACATGAAAATTCACTCAAAGTATATTAAATATTTGGACATAGAACTGAAACAGTTCTTGAGAGAAAACACAGGGAACAGACTATAGGGGACTACAACCCCAGCAGCAAGGGAAACTGAAAAATAAGCAAGTGGGACTATATCAACTTAAAAACTATTTTACCTCACAAGAAACCATCACAAAAACAAAAAGGTAGTGTACAGAAAATAAAAAAATATTTGTGTACCATACATCTGACAAGGGGTTAATCTCAAATTTATAACGTTACTTACATAATCCAACAAAGAAAAAAATAACCAATTTAAAAAAAAATGGGCAAAGGCCTCAATAGACACTTCTCTATAGAAGACATTCAGATGGCCTATAGACACATGAAAAAAGGTTCAACATCACTATTGTAAGATACATGCAAATCAAAACTACACTGAGATACCACCTCACTCCTGTGAGAATGGCCCATATGAAAAAGAACAGAATTAACAGATGTTGGCAAAGTTGTAGTAAAAAGGGAACTCTCATCCACCACTGGCGGGAATGTAAGCCAATTCGGCCCCTGTGGAAAATGGTATTGTCTCAAGAAAATAAGAATAGAAATTTCATTTTACCCAGCAATATTCCTTTTAGTATTTATCCAAATAACATGAAAAAAATCTAATAAAAAAGATCTAGCTACACCTATATATATAGCAGCACCATTTACAACTGACAAATCACGGACCAACCCAGTGCCCTTCAACAGATGAACAGATAGAGAAACTAAAGAGCATTTATTCAATGGAACATTACAGAGCTGTGAAGAAAAACGAAAGAGTGGCATTTGGGGAAAAAAAAATATGGAAGGAACCGTGAGGTGATTATGTTGTATGAAATCAGTCAAAAAGTGAAAGATAGATTTTAGGTGGTTTCATTCATTTGTGGACTAGAAATACCAAAAAAAAAAAAAAAAATTACATGCAAACAGTAGAAGAAATAAAATCTGCATTCAACAAAAAGAAGTTAATGGTTACCAGGAGGGTTATGGGGAAGGGCAGAGGGGGTGGGTGAGAGAGGCAGATGCAGTATGGGCACAAGCAATTTTTTTTTAAAGTTTAAAAGTAAAAAAAAAAAAAAAAGTGTCTACCTCACAGGCTTACTGTGAGGATGAAATGGATCAAGACATGTAAAATGACATATAGTGAAACTGTCAATCTTAACCATCTCATCATCGTTATCATTATTATTTTTAGATGTATTCTCTAAAAAAAATATTAGTGTGTCTTTTCTCCATTCTGGGGATAATGGAAAACAAATTTAACAGTTCTTAAACTTCTGCTTGTTCTTGAATCACCCAGAGTTTGTTTCATTGGACCATAGGTCCAGAAATTTTGATTTAGTAAATTAAAGAGATAACTGAGAATTTGCTTTTTTTCCCATAGTTTTATAAGCTTTTCTAGGTCAGTTTAATTTTTCCTTTTGAGAATCTTCATCTAAAATGGTTCTTCACAAATGGAAGAGTAAATGGAGAGGTACTTAGGTTAAGCATTTCTTCTCTTAAAAATCATACTAGAGGAAGGATTGCTTATGAAATTTATGCCTGAACTCCACCCTGTTTCAGAATTATCACGATTCCTATGTGGATGATAAAATCCAGTTTTCACACTGTAAAAATTTTAAGAGTCCCCAATAAATATCTATGCTGTGGGACATTGTGTTATACAGGAATATTTCTATTGTGAGCTCCTCACAGTTCTAATCCTACAAATCTTGGATTAGATTCCCCAATAAAAATATCAACCAATTGTTGTATTACAGGCATTTTGAATGAAATTGATCCTTGATTTTTTTCTAAATGAGAGAACCACAGCCCACTGAGAAAAATATATGTTAGCTCATATGAAGCAATTTCATATTTGTTTTTCCATTTGTTTACTACAATCAAGATAGAAAGGGGATATAATACAACATCTGTCCAAGACATGGTTATCTGTCTCTCAGTATGGAAGCAAAAACCCAGAGAAAGTACTGGGTGTTTCTAATCCATGGCAGAGTTTGTAATCAAATCAGGTCACCTGATGCTAATTCAGGGCTCTTGACCGCACTGTGTTTTCACAGGATGAGTAAAGTGTGAACTTTGTTTTTTTAAAGCAAGTTTTGGGCACAGCAGCAAGATTAATGTTTTAGATATCTGTTGCTTAGTGACTTTTAACAATATTGATTAATTTTATGATTTTATGGGTCAGCAATTTAGGTTGGGATCAGCTAGGCTGTTCTCTAGCCATGGTTTGGCTTACTCATGTGGTGATCTGCTGTTGGTCATCTAGTGGTTCTGCCTCTAGACACTGACTGTCAGTCAGCCACATGTCTCTCATCATCTAACAAACTGGTCCAGTGCTTTTTACATGGAAGCTTGATGCAGTTCCCAGCAAGAAAGCAGAATCTGCAATTCCTCTTGAGGCCCATGCTCAAAATTAGCAATACCAATGCCTCTGTCACAGAAAGTCATAATTTAAGACTAAGTTTCAAGGCACAGAGAAATAAACTCACCTTTTGGTGAGTTTAGGAAGTTATATAGGTGAGGAAGTTATATAGAAGATTCTAGAAGGGGAATAATTGAGGCCATCTGTGCAACCAACGTTCCACAGTGGACTCTAAAGAGGTACACAAATTAGCAAATCATATATGTGTGTATATATATATGTATTACACATACATACAGCTAGTAAAAAAGTACTTAAGTATGTAATTTATTTTTTCATTTAGTTTTTCCTCTAGTTTCCTAATTTTTTAATTGAAAAATATTGTACTTGAAAATTGAGATCACACTGGGTCCTCCCTGGTGGCACAGGGTTTGAGATGCAACCTGTGGGGCTGCCTGCAACCACTGCAGCATGAGTTTGATTCAAGGCCAGGGAGCTGCCCACATGGTGCAGCAGGCCTCTGCCGAATTGCCCGCTGCTCTCCTCAGCAGGATATTTTGGTCAATTTGCCTGTTCTGTTCCCCACTCTGTCTCTGGTGAATCCTCTCACCCCCCAACACACCTCTGGCCTGTACCCCATTGTTGTATATATAAATAAATAAATCTTAAAAAAAAACAAAGACACTCAGATCACTAAATCTTTGAGGGTAATTAAAATCATGGGAGGTAAAAAAATCCAAGGTTAGTTTGGAACGTAGTTAGACAACATCCCAACTGTGAGGATGATCATCCTCTTCCATATCCACATAGTAAACTGACACTAGATAGACTTGCCTCTAATACAAAGAGTATTGAAATGAGTGTGGACATTCTGAATGTGAGGGTTGTAAAATCTGAGTGGATATGTGTAGTGTCGGTGGGTGAGGATTGGTGAGAGCACTATTATTTTTATCTCTGAACAGTTAGAGTTGGTCACAGGAGGCTTCAAAATATAAAGACTTGAATTTAACTGATACATCTTCACTCAAGTTGTGTAATTTACATGTTATTTCATAGATATTAGCCTAATTTTTGCTAAAATAAACTTGCTTTTTCAAGTTGTTATAGGATTGAGATTATATGTAAAAGTTATTTTTAAACTGTAAAGCGTTATGAAATATAGCACATCAGCTTTATGTATAGTTATTCCAACAATATGAAAGCACTATTTTCTTCTAGACCTTTGAGATCATGGAAGAATTGTCAGTGCAAAGTGGAAGCTTTTAAAATTGTTTTCTTTTTTACATCTGGCTTGATGACAACCTAATGTTCCAACATAAGTGTTCTTGTACTTCTAATCAAGATCCATCTATATAAGTTAAATCATATGCCCCAAGGCTGAATTCAAAACATTTCTCCTTACAGAGAGTTTCCTCCAAATCCAATCCCCTAAAGGAAGCACAGAAAAAGTGGGCTGGAGAGGAATCCCAGCAAGGTCTTTGAACAAGTGTTACTCTTAAATTTCTCTTCTTTTCAAAATCCAAAGCTCACAACCACTCTTTACAACCACAATTAAACAGAAAGGCATCTAATTCCCTCTAGAGGAATACTTAGGAAACAGTTTCACAATGATGGCTTCTCCAAACAGAAGCATTCCTTGAGGAACATGAATCTGGTTTAGATGTATTTTTTTGTACTTGTTTAGGTATTGCCTCAAAAGGAAATTTGGTGATTGGCAGAATAAATTGATTAGCAGGCCTGACAGCATACTGATCAACATTAAGGTCCTACTCTTACTCCACACTCTCTTATTCAACATGTCACCATCCAAATGCCCACCAATTTCACTTCATAATTTTCCAGTTGAGGATGACAAGTAGTAGCTTCCACCCCTCAGCACCGGACTTGACCACATTTACACTCATTGGTAACACCCAGCTTCCATCCTGCCTCCCTTCATTTGTTTGTCTCTCCTTTTCTGCGTCAGGTGTCAGAGTAGGTGAAGAACACTGACTGACAAGCACCCAATTGCATTGCAGGACTTAGCCTGTGCAAATTTTGGCAAATATGAAATAATCAATCAATATATGATTAAAACCAATATATGATTAAAACTGTGATAAGGAAAATGAAGGATAAACGTGGTGGATTAAGAAAGAACATGATAAGGTGGTCTAATGTAGATAGGAAGTGAGGTCAAGGAAGACTTCTGAAAGGGAAGAAAAAGTTTGAGAGCAAATCTAGAGAGTGAGTAGGAGTTAACCTAGTAGAGGACTTGATATAAGTGATTAATCTAAGTGATTAATCTGAGTAAGTGCATGTGGTAAGGGACAGTTCAGATAGTACAACTGAGAGAAAACCAGTGTTACAGGAGAGAGTTGACACAGAAATCCATCTTTACTCTAAGAACAAGATCAAATATTAACTAATTTTGAGGAAGAGGTTTTATATGTGAAATATTCCTGGCTGATATTAGGACATGGTTTGGAGAAGGAAAAGATTAGATTCAGAGACCTGTGTTGCATCAGTCTGAGCCAGTGAAGTGATTGTGGCTTAGACCTGAGTGGCAGTTTTAAAGTAAGAGGGAACTGGGGCCTCCCCGGTGGCACAGCGGTTGAGCACTGGGTTGCAAAGCTGTCCACAGCCTCTGGAGAGCTGGTTCGATCCCCGGCTGCTCCCCGGCCACTGAAGGAGGGTCCCACATGGCGCTCAGACCTCTCCTGCCGCCCGCTGCTCCCCTCAGCAGTGTACCTAGGTCCTTCTCCCTGTTCTGCTCCCCGCTCTGGCTCTGGTGAATTCTCTCACCCTCCCGCACTTCTGACTGTACCCAGTGCTTGTATAAACAAATAAATCTTTTTTAAAAATAAATAAAGAGGGGAATGGATGAACAAAAAAATGGACTTTAAATATGAAATCGACATGGCTTTTTGAACTATTGGACCCCAAGGGTAATTTTCCTTCGAGACCTTTCTCTACCCAGGGTCTATATTTTAAAATATTTTTCTAGTGTCTCTTTAATCCCATTCTAATTAGATACAGAAGTATGCAATCATCTGCATTGTTCAGCCTCCTTTCTCATCCCCAGGTGTCCTAAATTCTAAGAATCTCCACTGAAGTGACTAACCTTTTAGCTTTATACAACACACATGGGATGTTCAAATTAACAATAATGGCACAAACACAATTCAATACTCAAAAGGGCAAATGTCTTTTCCAAATTATATATTTTCTTTCCTTGAGAGTGCCTAACAACACAACTCCCAAGCTTTAAAACTTACCTCCTGTCAATAATAAAATGAGATTACATAAAATGTTTAACCTTCCCATCATCCCAGGTTCTAAAATCATATGTTTATATAAGATTTAGATTAAAAAATTAATTCCTCATGTATGGATTTAGTGCCCTGTTGGTCTAGTTAAAAAAGCAAGGAACAGATTTCCACACAAGGTTCTGTTACCAACAATGGTCAAATATTCCATAAAGCCAAAAAAATATTATATTCCCACCATGTCCATATCCAGGACTAAATCCTTCTATGGTCTTGGACTCAGTAGAAAGCCTAAATTATTCTCATAACTGATAATAACTCTGAAATGAATTATTAATATTATTGAATCAATTAGCAGTGAAATATTCAAAACAATTTAAAAAATTTGGTAAGTTACTTTCATATCATTCAATATACAATGTCATAATGACACACAGGGTATTAGCTTTATAGTGCTACCTTAATCAATTACCATATATTTAGAGAATTAAAAAAGATCCAAATCTATTACCTTAAAGCTCTTATGTCAGAAATCTGGGTTGACTCAGTTGAATTCTGTGGTCAGGGTTTCAAAAGTGGAACTCAGAGAAAATCTACTTCCAAGCTCCTTTTGGATGTTGGCAGAATTTAGCTTCATGTGGATATGGAACACAGGCCTGTTTTATTGCTGACTGTCGGTGGGACATCACGGTCAGTTTCTAGATGTTGCCCACATTGCTTGATTCCTCAGTTCACAGCAGTCTCCATATTCCAAGCGAGAAACAGTACATCAAATTTTTCTTTTGTTCCAAATCTCTCCGATCTTCCTTTCTGCTGTCTCTCCTCTGCTTCTCTTCTGTTGTATCTCTCTGGCTTGCCTGTTTCACATTTTACAGGTTTGTGGGATTCTATTGAGTGCACCTGGATAACCCAGACAAGGCACGCTATTTTAAAGTCAGCTGATTACATTTTCAGAGTTCTTTCATAGCAACATCTAGTTGAGTATTTGATAAAATAAACAGGGGCAGAAATACTCTAGGGACAACTTTAGAACTCTGCCTACCACACTTAAGAACACAGAAAGCTGCCCAGTGACTTTGATAATTAGTCAGGTTTCAGAACCAATTTACCAAATAAATTGGTAAGTGCAATGGTTAACTTGGAATGTGCAGAAATAGTTGATTGAAAACTGGAGTCCTACATAATAGTCTTGAAGAGTGAAAAACTCTAAACTGACTTCACAAGTCAATTTAATTTGCCCATAAGTCCATTTATATTCCTGTCACCTGTTATTGCGAAAAATAAAATAAAAATAAAGAAAATTTTACACTAAAAAATTGAAGAACTGTAACATTTTTGACTTTTCTTTTGAATGCTATTGTTCTGAATTCCAGTCAGATGGATGTGAGAGAAGTTTCTATATATCTGGCCATAAACCTTATGCAAGTTATGTTATCATTATAGTTGTTGTCATTGTACTTGCTAACAAACCACTGCTCCCTTTCTTCTCCTGAATCCTTCACAGTATTTCCTCTTTATTTTTCACTCTCATTTTTATTGAGGTAATATTCATTTACAATATTGTACAGCTTTCAGATGTACAGTTTTTCACCTCAGCAGCTGTCTCTTTCCACCCCATAACTCCCCCACCATGGGCAGTCACCATCACAGTGTCTTATGTGCTTAAAAATTAAAGAAACATACTTGGTTGGAGTTCCTATTTCAGCATTTGGTATGTATGTCCTCATATTCTTGTACCATTTATATTTCTATCTTATTTTCAATTTCAATCTTTTTTTGTTTAGATCTTTCAACCAGGTCTCTATTAATTACAGTGATTATATAACAGACGAAAAGGGTACCTGTGTATTTATATTAGGATTCTGCAGAGAAACAGAACCGACAGAATTTATACATGTACTTATTATAAGGGAAGCGTGAAGCCACGATTATGGAGGCTGACGAGTCCCCAGCTATGCAGTCAGTAAGCTAGGACGAGACAATGGTGCAATCCCCACAGTGTGTGTGCCTGAGATCCAGGGGAACTGATGGTGTCATTTCAGAACAACTGCCAGCAGCCTGGAAAAACCAAGATGAGTTGATATTTCAGTTTGTCTCTGAAAGTGGGAATAAACTAAAGTCCCCCCTCAAGAGAATCAGGTAGAAGAAAAGCCCCCTTACTTAAGGGAGGGTCAGCATTTTTGTTCTATTCAGGTCTTCAGCTGATTGAATTAACAACAGCTATTCAGTTTCACTTACTGCACCTATTCAAATGTTAATTTCATCCAGAAACACATTCACAGACACACTCAAATAATTGACCAAATATCTGTGCAACCCATGGCCTGTTCACACAAAACTAAACTGTGGTAGTCTTAATAACAATCCCCAGGGAGCTCTACAGCCTCATCTCTAGAACCTGTGAATATTAGCTTAAATAATAAAGAAAAAGATCACAGGTGTGATTAATATGAGGCTCTTGGGCTAAACAAATTATCTTGGGTTATTTGAATGTGTTCTAACTGTAACTTCAAGTGTTCTTATAAAGGGAGTCAGAAGGAAAGAAGGTAATGTGACTGCTGAAACAAGAGGCTATGCTGCTAACTTTTAAAGTCTAGGGAGGGGCCATGGGCTAAGGAAGCATAGAATATAGATCTAAAAGCCAGAAAGGCCAATAGATGGGATTTCCCCCTGCCCCCCTAAACACTGGAGAGCTCAAAACCCTGCCAATTTTGTGCTTTCTGCCCAGTGAAACTGATTTTAGACTTGCCTTCCATATCTATAACAATATATATATATATATATATATATATATATGTATATAGTTTTAAACAGGCATGTTTGCTTTAGTTTGTTACAGCAGATACAGGAAACTGTAGGGTAAGGTAAAAAGTATCAGGCTTTTCTGCCCTCCCACCATTAGGATAAATGACAGAACCCTGCAGTCCTGAATAATTGCCTGATGGTGGGCACCTGGAATAGGGTGTGGGCATATGTAGATGGGATTCACCTGGACTGAGACTGGACTTTTAGGGGTGGTGTCACAAGAGGACGCCAGCAGGAGCAGAGAGCAGCAGAAAGAACAGCAGAGAGAAGCAGAGAAGTAGAAACAGAACTATGAGAAAGCCGGATAGCCCAGATAGAGTGAAGACTTGCTGGGGGTTGGCAGGCCTGCCAGCCTCCTGGTCCCCTGGCACTCCTGCCTGCTGTGTACCTGTTAAATCCCAATAAAAGCCTGAAAACCACTGAGGGCTCTAGGATTCCTCCTTTACCCGGTCTGCTGGATCAGAGAACCTGCACTGTGGTCCTGTCCTGCCTCTACAGAAACTAATTTGCAACCTTATATAGAAGCATCAGCAAATGATATTATAAATGTTCTTTATTTTATAGGAATATTTGGTGTGATAACCATGGCTCCACCCCTATCCCCTGCCTTAATTCATTCTTATCACCAGTCTAGTTGGATGCCAGCAAAAGAAAGCAAAGAGGCTCTTTCTTCCTACACCTACATAGTTCAGTGATGCAATTTCTATTAGGGAAATAATACGAGTATTACAGATTCTTATTATACATTCCATTCAATAATTTCTATCATATTTTCATTTTTCCTTTTAAAATAGTATCAATATTATCTAATAATATGTATTTCTATCAGTCAAGGTCCCAGCAGGAAATACAAATTCAACTAAGATGGATCATGCAACTATAACATAGCAAGTTCTTATAGAAAAGTGAGTACAGTTAAAGGATTTGACAAGAAATACTGTGACACCTAAAGAGGCCCCAAAATGGGGAGTTATTGTCAAGATTGTGTTTAAGGAAGAGGGGGAGCTAGTGATACCAGTGTTCTGTGAGAGGTAAGTCATTGGAAGTTATACGCCTGACAGAAGTTGGAGTTGTGGAAGGATATAGCTACAACCAGGAAGTATGGTGGAGAAGGGCAGAGAAGAGAGGAGCCACGTTAAAACCTACCTTTCCTCTTCCCTCCCTCTGAGCTTCTATTGAGATTTCTCACTGACTAACCCCAACCAAGCATTGAAGGGCAAGTCTGCGAAAGTGATGGAGTTGGTCAAGTTTTACCTGTCAAGACTTGAAGAGCAAAGAAGAGTTAAAAAGTCTATCTGGGGGCTTCCCCTGGTGGTGCAGCGGTTGAGCACTGGGCTGCAAAGCTGCCCGCAGCCTCTACAGCACCGGTTCGATCCCCAGCCACTGGCGAGTATCCCACATGGCGCACAGATCTCTCCTGCTGCACCCGCTGCTCCCCTCAGCAGTGTATTTCGTGGGTCTGCCTATTCTGCTCCCCGCTCCAGCTCTGGTGAATTCTCTCACCCTCCCACACTTCTGACTGTACCCAGTGCTTGTATAAATAAATAAATAAATCTTTTTTAAAAAAAGAAAAATTACTATGGTGTCAGTAAGCAGAAGAAAACAATACAACTAGTGTATCATAGAAACATACAAGGAGGCATTAAATGAAAAACAAGTAATAAGTAATATTGGGCCCAATTTCTTTGTCTTACAGATAAAAATGCAAAGGGTCAAAGAGATCTTGCCTCAGATCCTACTTGAACTTTTGCTGCACATGCACAACACCATTCTCTTCGTAATCTACATGTGGAATTGTTTTCTTAGCATTGATTCCATTTCTTACCACAAGTAGTTAAAACCTACCTTCATTTGTCTCTTGATCAATCATTCTCCTGAGACTTGCAGAGACTTTGAGGTTTCTGAGGTATTTGGAATCAATGGAATAGTGTTTTATTGAATTACACAAGTGTGTCTAAGTCTCTGGGGCCTAAATTCTTCACTAAGACTATGAAAAGGAAAAAATTCCATACAAGGTTTTGTAGACATGACCATTGGAGGCAAAATCATTTTCCCACTAGGGATTAGACAAAAGCACAAGGGCATGAGGTATGGAAAGACAGAAACGCAGATTAACTTAACCTTCAATGATTCAGGATGATTTGAAAAATTTAGTTTTCTATAGATGTATAAAATATTAAAATTTTTGAAAATTTAGCAAATCATATGTTTCATTTGCCTGGAATATAGTCAGCTTTCCTGGGAGGACAAAACAGAGATTTGGACCCAGTGCATTTGAAGACTCAGACTCCTCAAACACAGATGATTTTTGTTCCATGTCAGATTTCAGGTCTAATTACCTTAGTGGCCCATTGCCTTGCCTGCCTTGAAATGGAGATATTTCAGAAGACACTGAGAGTCTGCTGCTGTCTATTAATTGCTGTTACATTCTGAAGACTACACAGAGGGCACTTAAGTCATCAATCTCCTTGTGATTAAAGAATTCAATGTGGCTTCATGACATTAGGATATCAGTAAGTTCAGCATCTGTGTTTGTAAGGCTGGATTGAAAAAATGGAAGACTTGCAGCATCATTAG
The DNA here is from genome assembly GCF_014898055.3 of Talpa occidentalis. Taxonomy (NCBI): domain Eukaryota; kingdom Metazoa; phylum Chordata; class Mammalia; order Eulipotyphla; family Talpidae; genus Talpa; species Talpa occidentalis. The sequence continues at coordinate 22,623,245 of NW_023601322.1, forward strand.
CAGATTAAAGAAAGAGTGATATTTGCACAATTTTAGAAGATGCATAGTATTTGAGAAACCAGAATGGAGGTGAGAAGACATTTGGAGGGAATGGAAAGATGTGAAGCAAGAAGGAGAAGGTAGGTCTATAAATTCAGAGGTGAGAGCAACGTATACATGTGAAGGATGGAAGACTCAAGGAACCTAGTAAAAGTTCTTAAAAGTGAGATGGCAGGAAATAAGACCAAATGAAAGTTTATGGTTTTGGCATTGACATCACAAAAACCCTGTTAATGGAGAGCATTAAAAGGGAAAGAGGCCAGCTAAGAGCCTCTTACACCAACCACCCCCTCAGGGTCAACATACTCAAAAATTGAATTGTAACCCCCTAAAAACATACTATGTTTCTATCATTCATTTAATATCACACATGGGCTCACTTTATTTCAAAGGCAGCAGAAAGCTCCATAAACAGAAAATCATCTACTTTAAATACACACAGTCACTCTTCCCCAACACTTGACGAAGGAGAAATCTTTGTAGGCAGGAAGGTATTAACAAATAGCCCCTACTTTTCTCTTTGGCTCCACCTGCTTCTTGGAGTTCCCTAAGTATGATTTGTGCTGCCACCTTCTGGAATATTCTTCAGAAAGATACTATTCCTATACTTGCTTTAAAACTCCAGACTGGGCAGGGACATACATCCCTTTCTGTGTTTCTGTGATTATAGTTAAGATGAATTTCAATATTTAAAAAATGGAATAAACCCATAAATACAAACGACTCAATAACAAAGAATAGCAGAAAGAAGACAGTTCCCCAAGACATTGAAATTTGGCAAAGCACAGATTTTGAATCCTGAGGATGGAACCCCTGGTTCAAGGATGGTTCATACCTTAGTATCTCTAGCTCCTTGTTTGTCAGCCTTTCTCCTGACTTTCTGAATTTATATTGTGGCACTTCAACTTTTCTAATAAACCAAAGACCTCCCTACATTCAAAACATACAGGCTCTTATATACTTCACTTAGTTTTTGTGTCTTGTCCAAAAGTCAATGTCACACATTTTTCAAGATCATTTGCCATACTCATAGTCATTGACAAAAGAAATTGTCCAATTTGTTTTGGCTCTGAGTAGTCATGGGGGGTTTCCCTGTAGACAATACTAGGGACAAACATGATCATGGCAGACCAAATGAATGAACCTTCAAAAGCTTAATGAACATAACATATATGGAGAGAAAATGAATGTCTAGAGAAAAACAGAAGGTTTTTTATATCACTCCTCTAATTGTTATATCGGAAAATCCAAGAGAATTGAGAATACCATTGATCAAATTGCCCCTGACAGTATACCACTGAGAATTTCTTACAGTGGTTGTACATACGGATGATTACTTTAAAACAAGCATGTTAAAGCAAGCATCATAATGCAATTTGGATGTCCTTTAGGAAGTAAGATAGGATAAATATGCTAGCATACATTGTGCCCAATATAATGATAGGCAGGGTGGGAGAAATGGAAAGCTAAGAAAATCTGGTTTTCAAAGAGTGTGCTAGCTAAGGAGGATAATAAAATGAATTTTGATGGAATAATTCAAGCAGAGTAGAATAAGGATTAATGGATAAAGATCACAGGAGCCTGAGGAAAGAGTAATGGAGGGGGGAGAAGAAGGAGGAGATGAAGAAGAAAGAGGAGAATGCTATAGGGCAGGATGAGGGACACCCCAGTATCCCCACTCTAAATGGGCTCTGCCATCTACCACATGAAGACAAAACACACTCTACTGCATAAGATCTTCAATAGAAAATAACTTTAAGAAAATAGAAAGAATATAGTTAAATAGTTTCTGTTTAAACATCCAAAGCTGGGTAAATGCCCAGACAAACAGGGTTGGCCCAAAGCAGGACTACTGAGGCTCAAGAGCATGTTGAAAGTCTAAGGCACCTTCTGGTGGGGACCGACAGGGAAGGGGTAGAAGGGGCCAGGCAAGTCTGGAAGGAAAAGAGCAGAATCAAAACACAAGTCAAGATAAAGTCTGCCATAGTCAGCCTCCCCACAGGTCTCTCACCCAGATCTCTGTCTCTGTCAAGTGTCTCCTTCCATGTCTCCCAAGTCCCCGGTACAAGCCCAAGGTGGAGAAGCAAGTGCAGCATCTTCTACACGTCTCTCTGCTCCACCTGTCTCTTAGTCCTCCCTTTCTTTTTCCAGGTCTTTTTCAGCTTCCCCTCACTGCTCAGCTCCACCCTTCCTTGGGTGGGGCAGGGAACCTGGAACCTCCCCTTTCTATGGATAGCACACGGTTAAGAGAATAATCTGTACATTTCATCTCCTCTCCAGTTTTGTTACATCATTTTGAGAGAGCTAAGATTCTGACATGATTGAAGTACAGTGCTTTGTAATCCTTGATAGTTAATATTTATTAAATATTAAATGAATTGGCGAAATATCTGTTGAGCAATCTTCCAGGCTACCCTACTCAGCTGCTAATAGGGCATATATAGTAAGTCCATATCTAGCATCTTCGAAGTACTATGCATGCTGAAGTATACATAAAAAAAGAAGTGCTATAGCTTCTATTTTCAATGTTCAACTGGGGAATCTACTCAGCATATATTTAGAAACAAAGCAAATCGGTGTATGATTAAATAAGACATGACACACGAAAGCATAGTATTAATGTAAGATTCTGTAGAAATGTTAGCATTACACATGTCAAGTGGGGTGGTGAATATTATGAGTGTGACAGTAGGTCTGGAAAAGAAACTCATTGTTTGTAGGTCAATGGGAGAGAGAATACCATTGCTAGGAAAAAATGGAATAGATTTATTCTCAGATACTAAGAGTTCAATACCTGTTTGATGAGGGCTTTTGCACTGAGGTTTACTGATATCAGTGAGGATGACTTCTTGAAAGATATAACTGTTAGGGAGAAATGATGTCCTGAGCTAATCCCATACAGGCTTTGTGGACTCCACTCCCAGTTCAGACTAAAGCCATCAAGACATTGGGAAAGACAAATCCCATCACCACCAAAGGGAAGGTGGCTGGGACCTGAGGGTGGAGTTAAGCAGCCAGGTTGGGTATAAAAACCAAACACGTGGGCCTTGGGGGGGCTCGCTATTGCTCGCCTCCTGGCTTCACAGCTCCTGGCTTGCAGCCAGCTCTCAGAGTGCCATTTGGGATTCCAGATCCGCGGATTGGGTAGGACTCATTTAAAACTTTGTCTCCCACTTTTCTCCCTGAGCTGTACATTTCCTCATTTCCCCTTCCCTTGTAAATAAACCTTTTATTAACCTTTTGCGTGTGCCTGCAATAGAGCATTGATTAAGTCCTTTTAAGCGCGCAGGTGAGGACCCACAGTCAGGCACCCCATTTTGTATCGGGGTTGCTCTACAACATAACTAGAGTTTAACAGGCTTTGGAGGAGTTGGGGGTAGAAGCAGTGTGGAAAAGAACAAGCATGGTACGTGAACTGCATGGAGTAGTTATGTGGGGATTTTGTCCTGGGTGCAATAAGGGAACACATTAAACAACATGGAAATATTTATTAGATTAACTTATTATGGTCCAGAAAAAATAGAATATCATATCGCAAAGTAATTAGACATCAGTTGTCTACTATCCAGGACCCAACTCATTAAGAGTTTGGCTTTGGGATGCCCCATACTTTTCTTCATTTTTGCTGTCTGCATGTTACAGTGGGGAATGGTGATCCTTGCCAGTGAGTTTGTCCCAAGCTGAGATTCCTTCAGGCTCATTTCTAATGACTCTGTCATTCCCTCCAGCCAATTTCTTTTTGATGTTAAAGTCCCTGGTTTACTTCTCAGGACCTCCCACATCTTAGCTGAAGGGCTCTGGCAACTTGATTTGCATTTGGCCTTGAATTCCTCCCTTCTTTTCTCATGGTGAATTTTCTGCCAGTGTCGTGCTGGGAGTGTGCCAACTCCTCTTGTGCTCAAGCACTGTCCTGCTGCCAAAGAACCCTGCTCAAAGTCACCTCCTCCTGCAGCAGCTGCCCTCCCTGGAAGGGTGTTGTGTTCCATTCATGCTCTCTGCTTTATCCAGCTGTCACCCATCCAGTCATTTCCATTCAGACAGGTACATTTTTCTAAGGAAGCCTTGAGTGGAGAACAGGAGGCCTAGTAAGTGAGTCATTTTTCCTACGTGTCTTTCCCAGGCATATAGCTGCCAGATTTGCATAGCTTGGACCACAAGAACAGACTCATCTTAGGGGTGAATGGGCAGGATTTGCTACCTACATATTTGAATTGCCTCTGTTACTAAATAGGGACCTCAAAAGCTGCTCTAGGCTTAGATTTTGTCATTACAACTTTCCCTCTGAACCCTACCATTTCTTAGTTATACAATATTGAACCAACCTAAATCTGACATTTTGTTAATGCACATAACATTTGCACTGTCTCCTTCAAAGGGTTGTTAGGAGCATTAATATGTTAACAGAGGCTAAAGTGCTCTGCAAATTTTGAAAAGCTTTGTGTTGATATTTTTTTTCAATGCAAACGTTCCCTACTTAGAACAGCTTAGGTTATTACCTTTAGAATTAGTAACAAGATATGCCTTGCATCACTTATTAGACCTCAAAACTTTAACTACAGAATTATTAGACTACATCACTGATATTTTTTGCTTGTACTAATACTTGATATTTTTATGAGTTTTTCCTTCCATTGAAAGAACACGTTCATCATTAATTGTGAAACCCTGAATTTGTCCCAATAACCCTTTTTACCAACTTAACAAGGACTTTACTGATTGCTCTTCAGAAAAGACTCACTGCATTTGCCCGGTATCTATTCAGGGAGATGATGTAATCATACTATGAGCACCATTGTGTGCATAATAATAATAATAATAATAAAACACACCAGTATTTCCCATCAAATATCTATGTGGTTGTTAGGGTGAAATCTTGTCATAATCTCCTAAATGTACTTGCTTTCCTTCTATTACTACAAGCATCTAGCCACATTTTAGATACAAAGCAGATGCCATTGATAGATTAATCACTTAAAAATTTTGACATCTCTTTGCAAACACAACATTCTCCACAGCAGACTAGGTCTTTCGGAACATGTCAACCCAGGGAGAAAATGGGTGGAGGTTAGTACAGATTATAGGTAGACTGAGTAGTCTTCTAATTGTGTTATGTTAAATTTGAATGCAGAGCTAATTAGTTTTTATGACTGTAGAATATAGAAACTATATTATTGTTACACATTTATTTTTATGAAATCAGTTAGCAGTCAAGGAAGCCCACTGAAATGAATAGAAACTAATTGAAAGTAATAGGGAATTACCTGAACATATATTGCCAGTAAATTAAATTAATTGAAGGTAATTGATAGTGACTGGAATTAATAAAAGTAATGGAAACAAATTGAACCTAATTGAAATTTATTGAAATTGAATTAAACTCAATAACTCAAAGTCTATTAAATTTAATAGATTCTAATTGATATTAATTATAGACAATGCTTAATAATAACAGACCATTTAAAGACTTCCAACTGCCTTTGTACCATACTATTGTCTTTAACATGTAAAAATAAATTCTAAGAAGAAAAAAGGCATTCATGGGAATAAAATACTGCTTTGGAATTTTAGATTTCTCTGTGGAGTAACTGAATTAGAAGAATTTGATTCTGATAACGGAGCTTCCCCTGAAGAATTGGGAAGATAAAAATGGTTTTACTTCTTTCAGAAAGAATACTTTTATTAGAGTTTAATGAGAACATTTTACCTGTTAAAGACATTAGCTTTGATTTGATGAATACTCTTGCAATAGATGTGTATTCAGTATCTGCCATCTTTATAGCTGTGTTGTCAGATTCCTTTATGGGTTTTCTTTCTTTCTTTTTCTCTTCCTCAGTTACAAAAGATCCACACATCCCCTGGGTTTTTCGTTGACATATGTTGGAAGATATAAGGACTAGAATTTTCAGCTTCTTCTTCCTCTGCTTTGGGCATTTGAGAAACAAAAATCCCATGCTGAATTACATCAGCTGGGTCCTTCCACTTCAATGACAGTGACAGTCCATGCATGCTTTTGGCGATGTTCACCTCCCTCTGCTTTTACCAGTCTTGCTACTTGCTGAGTAGTATTGTTTTGGGGAAAAGGGGGAAAGTTAATTTTCTCTCAAAAGAACTGAATCAAATTTATTTTACATGGAATACTTATTACAAGGTTAGAGGACTGCAGATGAAGTTCACCACGTGGAGCAGAAATAATGCCAAATCATTCAGGGGAGGCACAGGACTCGGTATGTAAATTAGTGGTTTATAGACTGGCCGTGTATCTGAAGCACCCATGTGATACTGAACATGCTCTGGACAGGGGAGGGGCCGAGGCATCAGTGCATTTGGTTTTAATCCTCAGGTGATTATGAAGCAGAGCTAGGGAGAACCACTTGTCTAAATATGGAAGATTTGTCGTAGGTATCTGTCTTCTTTTTCTCCTTCTTATGTTGGATTTTCCTCAACCCTGGAGAGACTGAGACAGTTCTTCATCCTTCTATGTCTTAAAAAAGGACAATGGGTGCTTTGGTGGTGGATGTGATCTGGTAGCCTACAAAGAGGAGGCACAAACCTATTCCGCTAAATCATATTCAGTGTTGTAAACAAATGTTACCTCAATAACAACAAAAACATTGCTTATAGATACTTGGTTCACTTTAAAGTATAAGAAGCTCATAAATGTTGAGAATAAGATTACTCTCAAAGGAACACAGATCCAGATCTGATGAGAATTTTAGGCATGATCTAATAGAATGGGTAAGAGCTACAAGACCTTATAAATCTGAATAGAGTCCTGGTCAAAGACACGATGACTCTTCACTGACTGCAGGCTTCTCTCACCCACACCTCATAGCAAACCAGGCTGAGAAAGTCACACTGGCTCCTCCCAGGCATTTGTAATTCCATCAGGCTTTCTTTTATGGTAGAGGAATAGCTATATGTATTATAACAATATATATGTGTGATTTAGCCAATATCTCTCTGAGGGTTCTCAAAATCATAATTATTCAAAATCTCTAACCCTCCAATACAAAGGTACACACTTTAACATAAAAATGCTATTGGGACATTGGGTACAAAGTCAGAAAGGATTGTTATCTGAGTACCTGTTTAAACCTGCAGCAACCAGCCAGAAAGACATTGTCTTATCTTTACTTGGAACAATTACAACAAAAGCTTTAACACTCTGTTACCAATATCCAATTTTTTCATATATGCTTAATAAAACAAAATAAATGCTCCAATCTAAAGGAAATTTAATCAATAAACTAAGCCAAATGTTAGTAAGTATAATTCATACCCAAATATTCAAAAATCACATGGATGCCAATGATCATTTGTGATGTTTATGTAACAATGAAATGCCTGTGTTTTTCTCCTCTTTCCCATCATTTCTCAGGGTTAATGAAAAAGGATGGTTGCAGTCCTTAGTTTCTCTCCAGAAATTTAGAAAATTCTTTGTTCATTCTTCATTCTTTAGTGGTATCCTTAGAATTGACCAATTTGGGGTTGTATTTTCAGAGGACTCTGGTTTCTGGAAATGTGGAATTTTCTAATGTCTAGTACTCCTCCTTGTGGGGAAAAAGCCTGAGCAGTGGAAATTTGCAGAGAAAAATAATGGGGGTGGGGTAGTGATGTAAATATTAGCATTTGGTTTACTTCTGTATTTAACTCTCATTATCAGATTACAACTTAGGGAAAAGCTAGCTTATTTTAAGATAGATAATGCTTTCATTCATTTGTTGTCTACAGTTTATGTGGCATTTGTGTTCCTTGTATATCATGCCCATATTATTTGTATGTATGTGTGTACTTAATTATATTATCTTAGAGACTATTTTGTTCCAGTGCTTTGCATGTTTTTTTTAAAATAAGTTCCATTTACATGAAAAATATTTGTTCTAAAATTTGGCTTGCCTTTTTTAACCTAATTTGATATGGGTTAGCACTTTTTCTGTCCCAATTTTCCATTATTTTGGTTCATAAAGACTTAAATTATTGACTAAACAGATGTATGAGGAGGATGAATGGATGGATCAATGGATGGATGTATGGATAGATAGATGGTAGATATGATAGATAGATAGATAGATAGATAGATAGATAGATAGATAGATAGATAGATAGATAGATAGATAGATGGATTGATTTTCAAATAACTAAGAATACCTATTTTCCACTGAGGTTCCAAACAACCAACATTTTAATGAAATATGAGAATATTAGCGTTGGTTTTTACTTGACATAGAATGAGTAACTGGTTAACTTGGATCATCTGCACTCTTGAATAGTTAAAAAATTAGGATATACTGTTAAATAATAAGATGTCTAGAAAATAAGGAAATTTTAAGAACCCTCGAAAAATGAAATTAGCATCTCTGGAAATGGGATGCCCTTTCTTCTTTTTTTTTTTTTTAGATTTATTTATTTATTTGTTTGTTTGTTTGTTTGTTTATTTATTTATACAAGCACTGGGTACAGTCAGAAGCGCAGGAGGGTGAGAGAATTCACCAGAGCCAGAGCGAGGAGCAGAGCAGGCAGAAGGACCGAAGTACACTGCTGAGGGGAGCAGCGGGCGGCAGGAGAGGTCTGCGCGCCATGTGGGACCCTCCTCTGGTGGCCGGGGAGCAGCCGGGGATTGAACTGGAGCTGCAGAGGCTGCAGGCAGCTTTGCAACCCAGCGCTCAACCGCTGAGCCACCAGGGAGGCCCGGGATGCCCTTTCTTAACCAGATGAAACTGACCTTTGGTCCTTGCTCCATGAAGCACTGCAAACAGGCAAAGCACAAGGAAAGGTAGGGATATAAACAGATCACTTTTATTAATCTAAGATAACCAACAACCACACCCTCTTTGCGAGGGTTAGCAGGAAAAAAACCTTAGAAATAAACATTTTTGCATTTCTCATAAAACTTAGCACTTTGCTTTACAAATTATAAATGTTTAACATGTATTTTCAAATAATCATTTTTCTTATTAGAGCTCACAGATGGTAGGTTTTGCCCTGAATACAGCCTAATGAGTATCCTACTGCATCTGGAAACATGTGTAAGCATGTTATAATGATAAAAGATCTCCTACTGAATTTTGAAGGGAAGAAAAGACCAAATTCATTCCTGAGAATTCTCCTTTGAGAAATTAAGTTTGCAAAAATGCAGTTGACCCTTGAACAACTTGGGTTTGAACAGCAGGGGTTCACTTACATGTGAATTGTTTTCTATCCCTGGGTTCAGCATTCATGAATTCAGCCAAATGTAAATATCAGAGAACCAACTACAAGTTAAGCACAGATCTTCTACTGGGGAAGGACAAGGTAAGGGCAAGGAGCCAAGTGGGGAATTTGGGGCCCCTAATTGCCTCATTGTTCAAGAGTCAATTCTACTATGGTAGATTTTTGTTATCCATTTATTTATTCAACAGTCCAAGAAAGTCAAATCCAGGATTTTGCTTCTTAACATTTTTCACAAACCATTGTTTTCTGACTTTTCCTGAGAGCCACATCTATCAATTATTATAACCTGGATCCCAATCACAAAGATTCATGAAGCTTTTGTCTAGAATGACCATCACTACTCAGTTAGCATGGCATATTTTGGACTTTCATTTCCTTTTTCTCAGTAAGTGGCGATGTTGACAATCTATTGTTTCTTGACACCTTCTTCTCATTGCAGTGGGTGATCCTGGTCCTTAGTTATCCCTTTAAAAATATCTTTCACCCAAACTATTTCCTCAATTTTATTATTTCTCCTCTAAAATGCAGGGGAAAGTAACTTTTAAGGCCCTTGTGAACTTTTATATTAGTTTCATTTACGGTATTTATCATGAAACATATATAGCAGCATGTATCTCCACTCAATGTAAATATTGAAAAGTACCTTCTATTAACCCTAATATGAGAACCCATGGTTAATTTTGCACCATTTACTAACCTTTGCATCTGAATCCACAGTGCAGAAATCTACCAGCAAAACAATTATTTTTAAGTGCAAGTAATGCAACTTATTTGTCAGAGTTCTCTTTGTTGTAAATTCTCAGAATTTGTAACTGGTGATTTTTTTTCCATAATCCTCAACAGAGAGGATTCAGGTAGTTCAGAGTAGATTTTGCTTTTGCATCATTCATTTATCAGAAAGTGGGAGCTTTGGATCATCACACAAAGCTATATTTATCTCTGTGACGATACTATTAAACTGTACTAAGTGAAATATGCTGAAGCCAAACTACATTTTCCTCTTCTTTACTACCAATTTTATAATTGGTATGGAAGGAAATATATATATGTCTCCTTTATAACTTCTGGTTCTGCTTTTCTTCCCTATAAATTGAGCCTCGCTGTCCTCATTGTGTCTTTTACGTCTGTTTATCACACAACTGGAGCAATTTAGTTCCCTTTTTAATTTGCATATATTTTCTTCACTAGAAGTACAGGTCATATGTGTTTTCAATATGAGTTCCAGATGCTTATTGGCCAGTTCAAAGCCTCAGCCTCAATTTATGAGGTGTACAACTTCAGGGACCTTACTTCAACTCTCTGTACCTCAATTTATTCATCTTTGAAATGAAGATAATACCTATGGCATAGAACTGTTGTGAAAATTAGATCAATCTATTCATACAAGGAATCTGGCTTGGAGTAAGGACTCAACAATAGAAAAGAAATGGGATGTTGATCTTCTTGAGGGTAAGGACAATAGCTGGTTTCCTACTGTGTTCTCAGCATCTACTCAAAGACCCTAATACACCAGAAATAAGATCTCATCACACCTGAAAATCCTCAATCACAGAGATTTAATGACTCTCACTTGTGTGTGATTCCCTCTGCTCCAATTCCCTCCTCACTGCTCACTGAGCCCATACTTATACATAATACATAAATTCAATTCTGAGTGATACCCAGTCCACATGATACCTGAATTTGGATGACACTGAGATAAGTCAATTTAATAAAGCTACTGAATTTTTATACCTTTGATGACATAGAAATTTTGTAAATTATCCCAAACAAGAATATTATACTAAAACATTTGCCTTCTTGCTAGATGATGTGGTGTCACAGAACATATCTCTAGAATGAGATCACCAGACAACAGCTAATAATTCTGTCTATCCAGATGTTTTAGATTCTTTGATTGAAAACCTGTGTAATGAACAGAATGTCCATTCTTTGTCTAAATAAATTTGTTCATGAAAGATTCTGTCTTTGCTAATTAAAATCATTTTGTGATAAAATGTAAAAGTTAACTTTAAGAACTCATTTGAGGCCTTATTATTCTATCTTGACACACTAAAAAATGTTCTTCTGGAAATCCCCTTAGTGTGAATTTGTAGAAATGCTTATTTTCAATGGGAACATCAATCCAAATATTCTTGCATTGGTTTAGCTCTGAAAGACTTGACCAAGTTCTTCTGGGGTTTTCAATATATAGATACAACCCCAAGCTGGTTGATATTTGCTTTATTTATTTATTCTTTACCTTCAGTCTGGAAATTCAGTTTAACCCCATCTAAAACATGGTTTCCTTAGATTTGGTGAGAGAATTTAAAAACACCTCTTTGCTTTCAATTTTGGTGGCACCAAGCAATAAGTGTTGATAGCAGTCTGCTTGATGACTCCCAACTTCACCATTTACTCAGAGAATAGAAAGTTTGATGTGCTGAGCCAGACAGAAATGAGTAGTTCCATCAGACCACTTTCTCAACACTTAAACCATGCTAAAATTCTAATGCATTTCTGAGCTCAATCTGGTTTTACAAAATGACTTAGAGTGGCCTACTTGCTTTTTGAAGAGACAGGTTAACTTCCATGAATAGCTCAGCTCATTTGAAACTGCTGTTCAAATATTCTAAACTGCCACATCACATCCTCATATGAAATACACTTTTGCCCTTTCCTATAAATTTTGTATAGCAGAATACAACATTATTCATTGGGTTTCTCTCCCTCTCTTCTTGAGATAATCACATCCTTAGGGCATTATAAGGGAAGACATGTATCCAAGCTCTTATAATCCCCAGGAGTGTGATTGCCTTGTGGTAATTATACCCTCCTTCCAAGATGTCTTATACTATTATTATAGTGCCTTATTGCTCAAATACAACAGAGATATCTGATAATGTAATTACTTCACCTTATCGCACTTTAATAAATAATGTAGGGAGGATGGATTCTGCAGTTAGACAGTCTAAAGAGACCAAGCATCCAAAGGGAAAGGATCTGTGATATAGCTAATAGTAATTTGAAAAGCTGAAAGTAAGTAACAGAAACATTAACATCAGATATTTTGCCATGAATGATTAAACAAAACACATAAGGCAGGGTCTATCAAAGCACAGCTCCCTCTCCAGCCACTTGGAGAACAGATTGTCTATCCAAGTGTGAACATTTGGCACTTACATGTCTTTTGAGGCATAAAGAGATGCCTAAGATTTGTTGTTTGTCTATTCTTGGACTTGCCCTGCCCTGCATCTAACATAATTGTTATAAAGGTGAATCAATATGTGTTTAAATCATTGGCTATTATAAAAAGAATGAGCTTCCAGTGGTCATTGATTTAATAATATCTAATGATTATTTCTCTCACTTTCTTGAAGGTTTTTGCTTTTCCTTTCAGCTTTTTAAATATGCAAGGGCTGTATCGATTAGTGGTTGTAAGGCAATTTGATTAAATTAGAAACCGTCATTGTACACATGCAGGGATTTTCCTTTTTTCTTTCTATGATACAGTGCCATGCTTATTACCTAATGAAGGAATATTCTTCAAAATATAACCATGATGGAGATTCCTACTAGGTTAAAAAAAATAATATAAATAGCCTTGAACTCTGTCTATACACAGGAATGAAATAAAAAAATTAGGGGCTTTACAGGGGATAGTGCAAAACATAAGTCTGGCAACATGGGATGGGACATGCACTGAGCCAATGTGTCAGATGCTGTGCTCTCCAAATTGAGAACAATACCTGTCACAGTATTGGTCTTCAAAGTATGTGGGATAAATGGACAAATTTGTGAAGTAGTGAATTAGACAACTCAGTGGATGGGCCTCCTTGGTAGCGCAAGGGGTTAAGATGCAACCTATGAAGCCATCCGCAGCCACTGCAGCACAAATTCGATCCCTGGCCAGAGAACTACCCACATGGCATAGCAGACCTCTTCTGATTTGCCCATTACTCCCTCAGCAGTGTATTTCAGTCAGTACAGGCCGGAAGTGTGGTGGGGTGAGAGGATTCATCAGAGACAGAGTGGGGAGCAGACCAGGCCAATTGACTGAAATACATTGCTGAGGGGAGCAGCAGGTGAGACAGGAGAGGTCTGCTGCACCATGTGGATTAGTTCCCTGCCTGGGCATGGAACTCATGCTGCAGTGGTTGCAGATAGCTTCATAGTGCTGCATCTTAACTCCTTGCACCACCAGGGAGGCCTCACCCCTTTTATTGTAAATAAGTTCATCCTAGATTAGTCAAGTCTGTTAACTACCAGACATAGTAAGGAGACCAGAGGAAATACCCAACTGAGTCCGGCCTAAGTCACTGAACTGCTGTTATGAGTTAAATGTGTGTGAGGGTCCTTGTGTGCAACATAGATGTGTGTGTTATGTGTGTGTGTTATATGCCACTGAGGTTTTTGTAATTGATTTTGTTTTTTATGCAATATTAAATTGGCTGTAGATAACTGATATGAGATATGAGTGGGTGGCCTAAAAATCAAGTGAATGAAAATGTAGGGAAGAAGTACAAAGTGATGGAAAAGAAAAGATATATTGAGGAGAGATAGTCATGAACACTAAAATGCCAATAATAAGAATTCCCATTATTAAAGAAGAAAAATCTAAAAAAGGGAGGAGAGGTAATACTTATCTTAATAGTAGAAAAGAGTTTTCCTAAACTGAAAAAAAGTGTAGTTTGAAATATCACTTAATTTCAATGCAGCAATAAAGAAAAATACATATCAGCATATCCTATCAACAATGAAAATCAAATAATGAAGAGAAAATTTTGCAAAACATTTTTAGTAAACAAAATACAAAGATCAAATACTTATTTTAGTAAAAAAACACAAAGATCAAATAATCAGGCTAGATTGGACTAGAAGTTAAAAAACAGGGGTGGCAAACAATGGTCTATGGGATAAATCCTACAGCTTCCTACAGTTTTTTAAATTTTTATTGGGCCACAACATACCTATTTGTTTACATAGTGTCTGTGACTAATTTTGTGCTAAAGCTACAGCACAGAACAGTAGAGATACAGAGAGGAATGCAAAATCTAAACTATTGTCTGGGTCTTTCTGTAAAATGTTTGCTAATGTATAGTAGCAGGAAAAAATCTTTCTTGGTTTATTTAGAAAGGACTTTGGACTTGGAATCCTATTCCTGGCCAAGATATCATTCACCCTTGCATAAAAAATAAGTTAGTTATGAATATGCAAAGAGTCAGAGAATATATTAATCAAATACCCATAAGGAGAAATGACCTGAGGAAGAACATTAAACACCAAATGAATCGAAACTGAAATCTCAATGTAGGGGAAGAATTAGATGAGCAAGAAGTCATAGATAAAGATCTTTGCAATAAATACAGTTAAATTTAAACTGATAACAAAATATGGATTTGTGAAATAGAAAAGACACTGCAAAGAAAAAATATAGCAATAATGTTGTTATATAAAAGTACTAATATTTTTCAGTCAAATCCAGGAGTTATAAAGTATCAAGGACAAAAGCATTCTAAACTTTCCTGCAGAGAATGAAGGTCCTGATAAAGAAAAATTAAAAAAATATATAAAGGAATATAATAGATAAGTGAGTACGATTAGTAATTCAGGGAAAGCACCTACATGAATAAAGTATCAATCGGTCAGATTTCTGATTTAAGGAAAATCATAGAATGAATGATAACTAATGCAAGTAAGTTAAAGTGAAAATAAAATGAGGACAGAGAAGACTAAATTAAATGTAAAAGTTACAGTGCATCCTTTCCCAGACTATTTACAAGGAGACAGGATTCTCAGACTGACTAAAATGTAAACAGTTGGCTACATATTGCTTATAAGAACACTTTAGAAAGAGTAATAAAAGAATTTGAAAAAGGGAAATGGAAGGATACTAGGCAATTGCAGAAAATATCAAAGCAGGAGTATTAGACTTAATACCAGAGAAAGTGGGATTTAAGGTTAAAAGTACTAAAGAGAATACTGAAGGACTTTACACAAAGATAAAAGGAACAATTTATGAAGAAGATATAAAAGTCATAAAGTTGCATGCACCAGAAAGATAGCAGCTAAATATATAAAGCAAAATATTAGAAATGCACATTGACCTTGATAAAAATGCAATTATGGGAGAAGATTTTATTATGCCTCATTCTAGAATTGCACAGATAAAATAGACAAGAAATAAGTGAGGGCATGGAGGCATAGAATAATACAGTCAATAAACTAGATTTTATGTGTGGGTATACACACATATTCAATATATACATCTTTGTATTCTACAAAAAATAGAGGACATTTTTACTTATATTCAGAATATATTTAGAGTAATCATTCACTTTCTGTCTGTAAATACTGTGCATAAACCTGAAACATTTTCAAAATGAGAGATTTTATTGTTTAAAATTTCTGATAATAACATGTAATTTTAATGAAAAAATATCTTTCATATGTTAATTCCTTAAAATTATGAATTGTCTGAATAATTCATGGGGCCAAAGACAATTCAAAACTAAAATTATAGACTAAAAATAAAGAAAAGGCAAATAAGCATTTACATGTTGGTTAAAATGATTTGGATAAAAGTATTACAGGCCCCAGCATTAAATTGTTTTATTAATAATATCCTACACATAACAAGGAATCCTAAGAGGGGCTATTTCAAGAGTTTCTTCAGCTATTAAGAACATCATCATGGCTTGTGTGTCTTCCAATTGATCTCCTATGCCATCTTCAGTTTGCTGGATTTGTTCTTAGTCCTCTCTCTCTCATATTTTCAAAAGGGCTACTTCATTTCCAAGTACTACACTCCAGTGTTAGTATTCATTGGATGAAGGGAATTTTTTTCACTATATCTCTTTAGAAGAACGAATAAACCATTGTCCTCAAGTCTTCAGGAAACATTCATTCACATCACATTTTCTAGAAATTTGTCATACACCCATGTACAAACTAACTACAGGTATGTGACTCTGATTCACAATTTATTTAAATTAATTAGGATTATTTGATTGGGTTAAATGAATATAAGGGAGGAATGTTTGTTTCATAGAAATCCAAAAATGCCTGTCAAACCTTTGTTTTTTATTAAGGTAACTGGTTTATGATGCTGTGTATGATTTAGAGGTATACGATCTCTCCCTTCAGGTGTGGTTACCACTCCACACTACCACTAAGACACCATAGTCCCTCACTATAATCCACAATGCCCCTCCCACCTTTGTCTTCTTCCTTCTGCCCCTTTTGTAGCCTCAGTTCTACAGTCCAGTTTCTAGGGTTTGTTATAGTTTGGCTAAAACTACTCACCTTTCCCAATGAGAAACTTATATACCCGTGCCAAAATTTATAATTTAAAGATCATCAATAATTTTTTCTGAAATTTTTAACAAAATATAAAACTTAAATCAAAAATTAACATAAGGATAATCAGAAATAATCAAGGATGAAATTTAGTGAAACATAAAAGAAAAAAAAAATGGAAAGGCTAACACTACCTAAAAATTATTTTGGAAAAGTTTCACAGCTGACTTCTATCTAATAATTGAAGGACAGAAAATTCAATATTATATAAATTATCCACACGATGAGTGTGGGATACCAAAATAATGAAAGTATTATATAAAAAGGGAGTGTACAAATCAATATTACATAGGAATATGCATGTAAAATTCCAGTTAAAGATGGGCAAGTGAGATCCAGAGAAATGCCAAAGAATAAAGGACTTCAAAAAACTAGCAATTACTCCAGGACTGCAACAGTGAATCTGTGTCAAGAAGAATATCAACATGATTAATGGACAAAGCATCTAGATCATGTTAATAGTTACTAACAAAAGCCATCCAGTAATTACAAAATAAAACAAAACTCCCTGATAAATTAATGAAACATATCTTTAAAATGGTGACTATGAAAATTTGAAAAAAGGTGATGCATAAAACCTATACAAGATTATACATTCATAAGTAAATAGGAATATAAAACTAACAATTAGAATTACCATAGCCACTGCAGCATGAGTTCGATCCCCAACCTGCCAGGGAGCAACCCACATGGAGCAGCAGACCAGACCTCTCCTGACTTACCTGTTGCTCCCCTCAGCACTGTACTTCAGTCAATCTGCCTATTTTGTTCCCCACTCACTCTGTCTCTGGTGAATCTTCTCACTGCCCCACCTCCCACACCTGTGTCCTGTACACCAGCTCTTTTATGCATAATAATAAAATAAATCTTAAAAAAACCTGACAATTAGAATCAATAAAAAGTATTAATTAAGAAGGCACTTAAAAAACTAAAGTTATGACTACACTGCATCAAATAATAGTAACACCATACACAAAACAAATTATATAAAATGCAGAGAAAAATAGAAGAGAAATGGAAATGAAGAATTGTATTAATAGTCTGAAACTAGTTTATTATTCCCACTTCATACTAGCACATATATATGAAAAAGGTAAATATTAGTAATATAATTAATAAAGTAAATTTTATTATATACTTTTATATATTATGTCATAATAAAACATGATATACAAATTTATTATATATAAATAAAATCGCATATAATAAGTAAATATGTATAATGTAATACTTGACAGACTCTATGCTAAAAAATAGGGGCCATGCCTTCTCCCTTCAAATTTCATGAACTATATAAACATCATTAAAAATTACATATAATAAACTATTATGACCCAAAGAAAATGTCATTAAATTTTAAAAATTAGAAATAACCTTATCTATTGAAACAAAATTGAAATGAAGAGAAACAGGGCCTCCCCGGTGGTGCAGTGGTTGAGCGCTGGGTTGCGAAGCTGCCCGTGGCCTCTGCGGCGCCAGTTCGATTCCCGGCCGCTCCCCGGCCACCGGAGGAGGGTCCCACATGGTGCGCAGACCTCTCCTGCCGCCCGCTGCTTCCCTCAGCAGTATCCTTTGGTCCTTCTGCCGGCTCTGCTCCCTGCTCTGGCTCTGGTGAATTCTCTTACCCTCCCGCGCTTTTGACTGTACCCAGTGCATGTATAAACAAAACAAACAAACAAACAAACAAACAAATAAAACATGCCTCTATAAAAAAAAAAAAAAGAAAGAAATTAAGAGAAACAAAAGGACCGGAGGACGTTAAACTAGAAATCAATAAATTATGTATGCAAAATAATGCAAATATTCAACTTGGGTCAAAATGGAAGTAGAAAGTAGCTTTGTGAAATACCTAGAAAACTATTATATAAAAGTTAAATTCTAGTGCCTATGGAATGCACCTTTCAAAGCACTCTGAAAAAATGCAGCATTGTAGCTGAAATGCAGAAAATGGTATAAATAAGTAAATGATAACAATAATGTAAATGTATAACACTAATAAGTAACCTATTAAACAGAATGGAAACTTTTTAAGCACAGAAATCAAAAGAGGAAAATACAAATAGAAAATGAGATCATTTTTAAATGCCATTGATAAAACCCTATATGCCTACATGTTAAAGGGTATGCAAATAAATTTGAAAACCTAGGTAAAGGCAAACACATCCACACACATGCACACACACGTGTACACACACACACCTTCACAGTGGAACAACTTGATAAAGCAAAACTATGTTCATGAAATGGTTTCAGTAAGGAAGAACACAACCTGATCCAGTCTTAGAAATGTCACAAAATGGAGAGTTCCAAAGCAGATAGGCATCGACTTCTGAAGTCTGGGATCAAAATACCAGATGGGTCCATAAAAAGGGTAGCTGGTTGGGACTGGGAAAACTTCATGACATAATACATTAGGGTTGTTGAACACAGTAAGATGAGAGTATAGAAATAAAGTTGTGAAAAATGAACTGCTGTTTATTTTGCATGCTGCTCTATCAACCCATTGTTTATTAGAGTAGCCATTTGCCAAATGAGCAACTTAGTTAAAATGATTTTCAGGGACTTCTTGAAAGCTAATAATGAAATATTTATTGATTTATAACCTTATCTTCCTGGACAAGAATTTTCTTCAATCAATAATATAGTCAGGTTGACCTAGGTGGCCTTCCTTCTCAGTCCTGGTAATTAATTTCTGTGGAAGCAAGTAGTTTCAGTTCTTAACCAACACTACCCCAGAGAAAGAGAAATTCTTACCAGACCCCTTTCCAAATCTGAACAGGAAAATATGGAGGAAAAACAGTATCTTCTATTACTTTCACATTATAAAAAATGATAAATAGAAGATGGCATTAGAGAAGATTTCTTGTTTTATTACCAGGAGAACAATATGAAAGTTAACCCAGACTGGCACTCATTTAAAGGGTTCCTCGGCTTGGGGCAAAGCAAGAACAGACTCTTGGACATCAGAGACCAGCAGTTAGCATACCAGAAGGGACAGTGAGCATATACATGTTTCTTCATTAAACAAGAGGCAAGTGAAGATAAATGCCTGGAGGCTGTGGTCTAGGGTGGAAGATGGCCATACAGTCCTGGCACTGCTGTTTGGCCTGTGACGGTAGGAAGGGGAGAGCTGAGTCTATGGAGGCATACACCCTTGATGGAGTGGGGACAGGTCCAGAAGTGCTTTAGTACCTCCAGGAGGCTGGGTCCTTGTGGACTTCTAGTGAGTCCTGAACCCAGGAAGCAACGGTGAGGGAAATCAGACATGGGGGACTGTCATGTCCAGCATGCAGTAAATCTTTATTGTCTTAGTGCCCATTATATACTATTTTAATTGCAGCAGGTGTAACATCAAAGCACACCATATACTGACAACACATATGAATGATTAGTCTACTTTCTTACTATTATTATTTACTTCAGACAGTAGGGTACCGGGTAGTTAGTTCTCACACACATAATCTTATCGCCCTCTAGCTAGAGCTTGGGAAATTCACTCATTATTTTTGTTATTCTAAGACTGTGGAGATGTAGAGGTCTGACTCCACGCAGGTCACTTTCTGGGCACTCAACACCACGTCCTGTCACTCAGAGGTTTTCCTCTGAGACCCATGTGTTTTCACATGCCTTAGGGACTCAGGTCAAGGTCCTTCTGCTCACTGCATGGGGTCTTTCCCAACAGGTCCCCAGTGAAAAGAACAAGGAGAGTGCATTGGGCAGTATTCCCACACCCGCTCTCCTAGGGATAGGTACTAACATTGTGGAGATTACTGACAGCATGTAGACTGGTCTATTCCCTATGAAACACTTTGCAGTTTTCTCAATCTTAAAATTAAATCTAACCATGTGTGCTTGCATTTCCACTCTGAGGTATTTGATGTATAATGCAAAACACCAGTTTGAAGGGATAGATGCACTCCTATGTTCATGCAGTACTAAGTACAATAGCCAAGTTATGGAAATAACTTAAGTGCCCAATGGCAGATGAATAGATTAAGAAGATGAGGTATATATACAAAATGGAATACTACTCAGCTATATAAAAGACAACAACACTGATGCAACTAGAGGAAATTATGTAAGTGAAATAAGTCAGGAGAAAGACAAACACCATCATATTTGTTTCACTTTTATGTTGATTATAGGGGAAAAAAAACAAAGGGTCAAAAAAAAAAACAAATCAAAAAGGCATCCTAGAAATCTTACTTTAAAATTGATAATACTTTTTTTAAAAATATATATTTATTTATTTATAAAATTGATAATACTACAAGGAGAGGGAAAGTGTAGAACAAAGGGAGAAGGTGGCCAGTGGACTGTGGTGGAGAATTATGGCTACCTTGGGGGTGGGAGTGGTATGCTAACATACGTCTGAAGTATGGTTAATATGTAGAAATTTTGCAGTTGTAGGTTTTTATTATGAATATTACAATGACTTTATAAAAAAATAGGTAGATTTACTTTTTTCACTATGTTCTAGAACATTTTACATGACATTAGTTCCCTCCCTGCCTTTTAAAAATTGAAGTAATAATGGTTTACTACACTGGATTTGATTCAGAGGGCACCTGTTCAAAGTAAAACACCACACCCATCACCAAAGCACACATAATCCTCCACCAGATCCCATGGGATTCTCTTCCTTGCTCATCCTTCCCCAGTACTTCCCCCTCTGGCAGCTTTAGTACTATAGTCAGATTTCTAGGGTTTGTTTGATTTAGTTTTCTGTTTCTTTGCTTTGGAATTTTAATTTTAAACAGCCACAGGTGACTAGTGGCCACAATATTTGACAGCATCAGTCTACTTGATGCTCAGAAAAATAAATGGTACTCAGAAACAGGCACTAGGTCAGGAGTAAATCAAATAAACTGTATTTTGTTTTAGTGAGATCTCCTTTAAGGGCGTAATTTCTTCTGTCCATCTTCATTTAAATACCTCTTAAAGGTTTTATAGAACCAATAGAATCATTTGTTTTTCTGCTACTTGCCTGCAAGAATCTTATCTTCTAATTATGGGGATATGAAATTTACAAAATAAGTACTTGAAGGAATATACAGACAAATAACTAACAGAAGTAATTATGATTTCCATTTCATAGAAAGTACAAATCAAGTTCAGAGATTCCCTAAATAGAGGTAGAAATCAGCTGAAAAACAATTAATAAATATGATGGGACACAACTGGATCTGGAGCAAGAATGACACAGCAATCAAAGTGGGCAGGATGGCATGATGAATATTTAGAGACAGGGAAGCTTATCATTAGCTTTGTCGGGTACAAAGGGTCCTCACTTAATGGCATGTATAAATTCTTCGAAACTGTAACTTTGAGGCAACGTATAATGAAAGCAGCATCTCCAATAAGGTCATTTCAATCAACATCTACTAAGATTTTTTTTTCTCATCAACATTATAACAAAACAACATTGAACAAAATGACATTATTTAGGGAGCTATAATTGTCTCTAAACTCTCTTTTTTGTCATTCATCCACTTTCCTTTTTTGTCAGTCAAATATTCTGGTGCCTTTATATCCTGTTATAAAAAGAATACCACATTTGAAGCTGAACACTTTTGTTCTAGTCTCTCTTCCACCTCTTTCTAGCTATGTCTTTGAGAAAGAAAGTCACAATCTCTTTACACCTCTCTTTCTAAGGTGAAAAATATATGTATGTAGTAACACCTGTCCTACTTATTTTATAGATCTGCTGTGAATATGAAGTGAGATCATGAATATAAAAGTGCTTTGAAGATTGTCAAGTGCTTTACAAGAGGAAGGGATTATTTTTTGCCTTTGTAAAAGTAAAGGTTTTATTTCTAAAAGCACTTAGAGCAATTTGAATATTTACATAATAGCGATAAAGGCACAATTGTAGCAATGAGAAACAGGGAAAACCTAAATTTCCACTTTTAAATTTCTTTGTATCATCCACAGCATCTCCCTTGTCCTCCACAGAGTGAGTACTAAGTGATTTTTGATTTCAAACTTTTAATTCCAAGTTTGACTACTGCGTGTCTTACTTATGAGACACTTTTCCTAAATTATTTTCTAGTTTAAGAATCTCTTCATGTGAATCTGTGAAGTTGTAAATTTGGTGGGAACTTTTTGAAGAATGTAGGAACCAGGCTATACATACATTAAAATCACCAATATTCCAATTTCTATCAAATAACAGACCTTGAATATGTGAGTCTTGCAGGTTCAACAAATGAGTTTTCTAACACCTAGATCAGACTAATGGAGCTTCATGAGTTTGCTTAGTTTCTGGAAGATGTAATATTTGAAGTTAAACAAATATTCTAGGAGAGGAGCTACTTTTGCAATTATAATAGAGAATAATACCAATGATCCTCTGAAGTATGATTTCATACACCACCCTCACAATTCTTTATACACAAAGACTATAGTTACCAAGAGTTACTTCCTGTTCCCTTAGCAAACAAGCTTTTAAAATGTGCAGTTTACTTTTTTGAAGAAAGGCACACATTTTGAAAACTTACTATAAGTAGATCAAATTTTAAAAGACAGAAATGGGGAATTCCATACCTTCTGATGAATAGAGTGATTTAAGTTGTCTTTATAGCCAATGGGCTAAGTTATGTTTTTCCAGTTGTATGTAGAGTTTGATAACATACAGTAGTAACCTAGAGTGTATGTTGTAGGACTCGAAGGAAGATGTGAGTAAGCACAAGCTTGAATTCATGCCTTCTCCATCCCAACTGTGAATTGAAGATGGTGTTTGGAATGGAATCTAGGGCGTTTGACTTTCAGTTCTCAGCACTAACCATTTCATGACCCTTATTCATCACACCACTCAAAATGAGACATTTAATTAAGTGTGCTTGGATTTTAATACTCCACTTGATTGGCTATAAACCCAGGAATGCGTGCAGATCGTATTGTATTCTTCTTCGTTATCTTTTGCACCATACATTACTTTTCATGTGAAGCCATAACTGTATGCTCCATTATGAGAATTCAGGCTTTCTCATTCCATATCCACAGCAGGATGCTTGCTACAGTCAGACAAGCAGACTAGGCTACTGACATTCCTGTTAACATTGCTCATGAAACTTTGTAATGCTGGAACTCCCTGACAATACTGAAAATAAATTCCAGAGCTGTGTTTCCCTGCTTGGGTCTATTATTTTATCTGAAACACTTTCATCATCTTAAATTCACTTTCCAAATGCTCCACTTATTCAAAGTTACAGTAACTTTTATTCTCTGGGAGGGACTGCTACTGCCCTGCTCTGTCTCCTTATACTGGCCTGTCCTGATCACTTACCTTCCGGTGTGGGATGCCTGTCTGTCAGCACATGCAAGACTACCAGCAGGCTGCAAACACTGAGGTTTAGGAGGGGGGTCCTCCCCTTTCCATGAGTGTTGATTTGACTTGCTATAACACAAATTTACCATGTTTATGTTTGAAAATGCCAATTTTACCTACTCACATATACAAACTGTTAAGATTCATTTCCTTTAAAATAGGGACTGCAGCAAGTTCTAAAGAGCCATGGCTTTGATGCCAGAGACTTGTCTGTTTGAACCTTACTTCTGACACTTGCTACCTTTGTGATCTCAACAATTGTGTTAGGCTTTCTGGAACTCAGTTTAATCATCTATAAACAGGGCCTAATAGTACTTATGTTAAAGCACTCTCACAAGGATTATACACATTGTATATGTTATATATATAAATATTATTCTTATATTACTACTCTTTCTTTATTACCCCAGTTCACAGCAAATATTCTTCCCTCTGAGCTTCTGCAGGAATTCCACTGACCTCAGTCTTAGGGATATTTATGTGCCATTTAACCATTAGCAATGCTGTTTCTTAGCTATCCAAACACAGTGAGAGTTATTAAAGACAGGTGACATTTCTCAACCTGATAAATACTCACGATTGAGCTGTTGTCTGACAAAACGCTCAGGGTTAAGTAGAATGATACCGAAAGCACAGAAAAATACAATATTGGAAATTACAGAATGTTTTTTCTTTTTCAGTTTTTACATCAATAGTCTTCTTTGTTCCTGTAGTCATAGTTTATTTATTAAAACAAAAATACAGACTCCTCTGAAAAAAGTATATCGCTACCTCCTGGTTTCAGAGGCACAGTTTCTAAAGTGAATGAGGACACATGTCATGTCACATTGGGAGTAGGCTAAGAGCTAGCTCTTAGTTTTGTTGTTTTTCTTTCTCCCACCTTCACTGAGAGTTTATTTTATTATGTTTGGCATCTCTAGAGCACTAAATTCTGAAAAGAGAGATGGTTTCACTCAGGCCTCATGCCAAATGCATATAACCCCAATACGAAATTATTGTAGGGGGATTCCACATTATAATAATATAAAGATATGATTAAATTGGCAGTGAGAAAGAAAAAAAGTAATGAACCATTTAGCAAAGTTCAGGAAAATGGCAAAGCAGATTGGGCAGGGCCCCATTCAGAGAGCTCCAGTAATCAGTCCATCTGCAAGGAGGAGGGAGCACCACTTCTAGGGTAAGATTCCCCAGCAGCTCTCACCAAACTCTGGAGAAAGCTCCAGGACTACAGACATGGAGTCCAAAAGCATCTCAAATAACCTCACCTGCAGTGCCTGTATTTATGCCACTTTTCAGAGATATCTTGATATCTTTTCAGGACCACCTGTTAATTTTGATTGGCGGGGGCAAGGGGGACTCACACAGCCAGGTTTTCATCTGTCCTTGCCTTTCTAGTGTTTATCAGTGGTCAATAACTTCAGCTGCTCTATTATAATGGTTCCTACCTTTCCATCGGTCAGTGTCCCAACAGACAATATCAACGCACATAACGTCTTGGTGAGGGTCATTATAACATTATTAAACATGACACAGTTTTCATGCAGCTCCTGAGTTACTAACATGCTGAAGCAGAGTCAGGCAGCACCTCTCAGTGCCAGCCAGAATGTTGGGTGCAATGCTGGTAGAGAAGTAGCTCCCATCTGGTACTACAAGCAGTCTGCAAGATGCCCACAAACATGGGAGCCTGCTTACTCCTATCCAAATACTTCCAAGCAGTGGATAAGTATAAAGAGGAAACTCTCTTGGAAAATCTTAGGCTCTGGGGCAGAGGTTAATAGGAATTCTCTGAAGAACAGTTAACCTGTGGGGGAACATTTGTGAATGAGATTTAAGCCAGCCCAGATTGTAATACCACAGGATCTGCAGCCAGAGGCACATTTCCTTCCATTCTGATCTTCCCTAAAGCAACCAAGGGATTCAAGATAGGCCCTAAGACTTCATAGCTTTCCTCGTGTTTAACAGCAAAGTTCTAGATATTCCAGAGAATTTCAGAGGAATATGAGCTAAAAGAAAGCCAGCCAGCCAACAAAACATAGAAATAGCACCATTACATTCTTTAAAAAGTCACAGATGGGGACAACTTATATTGACTGAAGAATTAGCATCCATTTTAAATTAGAACAATAAATATTCTTAACGAGATCAAGACACCATGTGGCATGAAAAACCTGAGTCAAAGTAAAGAATTCAGTAGTTTAACTGAGTAGCAATATGTGTAAACTGAAGAATAAATTAACTATGTAAATATAAATTTATACATTTACAATTATTTATATTACAAATATACAAATTTAATGAAATGTAAGTATAAACACTGTAAGATATGAAGAAAGCAAACAAACTAAAAGTATAGAAGAGAAAAGGAGACATGGAACAATGAAATGGGAATGTGAACATTTCCAAATACATTTCACAGAAAGGGGAAAATTCATTTAACAAAGAAAATATTTGTAGGAAAAAAACTACCAATTATTTTTTTAAGATTTATTTATTTATGCATACAAGAGCTGGGATACAGGCCAGAGATACGGGACGGGTGAGAGGATTCACCAGAGACAGAGTAGGGAGCAGAACAGGCAGACTCACCGAAATACACTCTGAGGGGAGCAGCGGGCGAGTCAGGAGAGGTCTGACTCACCATGTGGGTTTCTCCCTGGCTGGCCTGGGGACTGAACTCATGCTGCAGATGCTGCGGATTGCTTCACAGTGCGGTGCTTTACCCCTTGCGCCACCAGGGAGGCCTGAACTACCAATTATTTTTAAGAAATAAAGATTTTTAAAATTCTAGACTTAAAAAAGAATGATTAACCTCAATATGTTTTATTGAAATTTAAGAATGTCAATGGGTCTCCCCTGGTGGCGCTGGCGGTTGAGCACAGCGCTGTGAAGCTGTCCACAGCCTCTGCTGCGCCGGTTCGATCCCTGTCAGCTGGCGAGGGTCCCACATGGCGCAGTAGACCTTGCCTGTCACACCCCTCAGCAGTGTGTTTCCTCAGTCTGCCTGTTCTGTTCCCCACTCTGTCTCTGGTGAAGCCTCTCACCCTCCTGCGCATCTGGCCTGCTCCTCAGTTCTTGTATAAATAAATAAATCTTTTCAAAAAAAGCCAAGATAAAAACGTTGAAGAGAGAATAAATGAACAGATAATCTACAAGAACAAGCTTCAGACTGATGACAAACTTCTAGCCAGCAACACCAAAACCAAGAATAAGATGGAGTGATGCTTGAATGTCAAGAGAAAACAGTAATTTCAGCACAGAACTTTATATTTGACTAAACGTTGATTTAAATATGAAGGTAAAATAAAGGCATTTTAAGTTCTTCAAAGACTTTTAGAAGACCTGAGTTGTACAAAATCTCTGAATTTTCAGGCTTCGGCTAGAGAATAAATAGAGAAGTTATCCCCATCTGGAACTAAAGCAAACTGCAAAATACCCACAAACACTGGAGCCTGCTACTCCTACCCAAACAAATATTCCCAGGCAAATGGAGATTCTCTGAGAAAACACTGGTGGGGAAGTATTGTAGTAAGAAAACAATGAAATCCTAGGGAAAGCCCCAAAGCATGTGTAAAAAGGGAATCACCCAAGCAAAAAACTTGTCCTAAACATTAGTAAATAATCTTAAGTGGGAGATTATTATTTTCTAATGAAAAATTGTCAACCCTGTCTCCTGATAGGGACAAATAGGGGCAAATTTTATTTAAAAAATATTCCAGCTGGTTGAATTTCATTTTTGTATGAAATTGAACTAGAGAATTTAAGATGGTTTTAAACAAGAGAACAGCACTTCATAGCCTAAATAAAGTATATGTTTCTTTGGAGGTTAACACTTATGCCTGTGGCACTTGTCTTCAAAGCAATTTAGAGTCACTAAAAAATAACAACAATAATAAAAATTAATTAATTAATAAAAATAATTAATTATCATTAATCCTCTCCATCCTTACTTTTAGATCCAAAACTATATAACCAAATGTGGCCCGTCACCTAGCTGTAGATTAATAACTTTTTATTATTTCTCCAATTTGAATTCACCTTCAATGGACACATCATTTAATCACTAAGGTCAAAAAGGTTTACACAGAAACCTTGAGAGAATCGTGAGGTTGCTAGTATACACAAAAGCCACACCAGTCTCTCCTACTTGTAGATCACTTTTTTTTTTAAGATTTATTTATTTATACATACAAGAACTGGGGTACAGGCCAGAGGTGTGGGGGGTGAGAGGATTCACCAGAGACAGTGGGGAGCAGAACAGGCAGCTCTACTGAAATACACTGCTAAGGGGATCGGGGTGAGGCAAGAGAGGTCTGCTGCACCATGTGGGTTTTCCCTGGCTGGCCAGGGATCGAACTCAAGCTGCAATGTCTGGCAATACTTGATAGCACTGTATTTAACCCCTGAGGATGAGGGAGGCCCGAGAATCACTTTAAAGCTTGGCTCTTGGGCCCCACTGCTCTGAAACTTCATAGCATTCCAACACTGATCCTTAGCCTGTTTATTCTGGTTTCCTTTACAATGTCTACTCTTCTGTTGCTGCCACATGGCAAATCCCTAACAAACGTATTCACATCAAGTTGTAGATGGCAGCAGTTGACAATGCTTGTACCTTTTCTAGGACAACAATCATTAATATTAGGGAATTTAAATCTAATTGTGACAGACATAGTAGCTTGTTAATTCCTACTGCCAGGGGAGGGGCGGGCAGTATTTGAATAGGAAGCTAGAGAGCTTCTTGTAGTCTATGATCTCTTTGCACACATTTGAATGAAAGGCTGGCTCTGGATTCATTTGTTTCTCCTTTCACAAACAAAATCATTATGGCTTGTGAGAAACTGGTATTTTTGTCCATCTGTGATCAATCTCAATAGCTTGAGGGGATGAAAATCTAACACATGGTTACACAATCATTAGACTTGACACATAAGCAAGAGAGTAAGACAGTCATTTACCAAAATGGATTGAGCAGAAAATTCCAAAGCCTTTAATGCAAATGAATGCATAAGTTTCCAGGAATCTAGGTCACCCTAAATAATGGCAAGTAGTGAGTTCCTGAACACTTCGATAGCATGGGTCTCCATTATAGGACTCACGTAGTGGATTAAATACTCACTTCCCAAATATCACCAGAAAAAGTTGTTAAACTGAATTTGTTGCTTACCAAGATAAGATTGATGACTACTTCAAAAAGGGGAAAAAGGCAAAGTCACAACATTTATTGAAATCTCTAAGTCTGATTTAAGTACAGAGAACTTATTAAGATGGGATAAATGGCATCATATACTTTAGATTTGAGGATATTTGAATAAAGGAGCTAAAAGAATCTTGGATTGTAAACTCTCAGTTGATGTTTTCTACTGAAAAGTTAATGGGTTGTTTCAAAAATTCAAGATAAGCAATAAAGTTATTTGGAAGTTTTCTTTTTGGAGTCTCCTGGAGTAGTAAAATTATGCTAATGAAAACAAGATGATAGTCAAGTCATGTTTATATAGACAGTAAACTGTATGGCACATGGTTTTCATTCAGGAATCTTTCCAATTTTCAGTAATCCACAAATGCCATATACACTAGAACATTAATTTTCACATTTCCTGACTCCTCTAAAAGTTCCTAATGCATCAAAACATTCAACAACTGATGAGTAAGTGCAATACAGCCATTAAATTAATACTATGTCACAGCTGCCTGATAAAATAACATTAAGAAATCAGTTTTGCCACGAGAACCAGTAGAAAGGTCTGTGGGTCATGAAGAAGTAGGGGGAAGAAACACAAAGAATAAGAAAAAAAAAACACTGAAATAAGGAGAGAAGAAAATACATTTGTATTTTATGACTTCGATAACTTTCCAAATCTTTGCCTAAGTCCACCTTTGCCTCTAGACATCAATGACAACAACAGATCTCTGGATATATTTTAGGAAGCAGTAGTGATATATTTCTGAGTTGCAGATTTTGTTGTCAAAAGAAAGGAGGAGAGGCACTTCTATGTTCACCTTACAGAAGCCCAGGAATTTGGATTTTACCTGTGTTCTCTTTTTTCCTCTAAGAAGGCACAGATTCTTTTGAAAATCTCTCAAATTACTATACAGTTGATTTGAAAGTTTATATTTGTATTTTCTAACCTGATAAACATCAATAAAACCTTACAAGAAATCTGATACATGATCTACTGATATCCAGATAGTGGAACCAGAAGGTTGATTCCTCAGTTCTTCTGAACAATAAACAATAAACAAATTAAGAAATAAATGCATCTCTTACTTTCAGCTTCCTATTTTGAAAGTCTAAATGGGAGTAAGAATGAGGGTTAGAAGGAAAAGAACATGTGGCTCCTTAAGACAGATATAGTTTTTTGTTTTTTTTTTGACACTGCCCAAATAGTTTATTGGTCACTGTCTGAATTCTTCACCCATGTACACAATTTCAAGACTACTCAGTTTCAGAGAACAACAATAATGGGATTTGTTTAACAAACCATGGAAAAACAAAGAGTTACTGAGGCTGAAAATGACCGTTTATCTTACACAAAGCAGTGTCCAGGTTTTTTAAGTCCTAAACACAAATGCTCCCAAGATGCTGTCTTCTTGCCACTGGAGACCTGGCGCACCTGGCAGCCAGACTATGGGCCAGGATCCAACTTATGAAGATGGCAGAAGACACAACAGGAGATGCTCCTGCACCTGCTGAGATGCCCCAGCACAGCACCAGACAAGCGACACTCAAAACAGCACTTTCAGCAGCTGAATGACCTGACAAATGGCCACACTGACACAGCTCAGTGAGGTGTCTGGCTCCAGGTCCTAGCCTTCCTTGCCTGGTAGTTACAACAGCAAAACCGGGAATAGTTTCAGTCTCTCAGCTACTTGCAAACTTTCCTATCAAGACAGATATAGTTTTCAATAGATTTTGATTTAAACAAATCTGAGAGGGTGCAAATTGGGAACACCCTTTAGAATGTGAGCCAGGTTCAAGAACAGATCAGACTCTTAATTCTAGTTCAGTTACTTGTGTGACTCAAGTAGTTAAAGATTATTAAAAGACAGCCTCCTCTATTACCTATCTATGTGGTAGAGTGTCTAATGGAGTTCAGAAGAAGGTGGCAATGTGGTTTTCTTCCATACACAAGGACAGGCTATGACATATCTAGAGCTGCAAGAAAGGCCAGTCCAGCTTCTGTGGGAATCCAGAATTTTCTACATCAGAAAAAATGATCACTTTATTTAGCTATGATTTTCTGTCTGTACTCATAACTCCATCCTCAGTCCTGGGAATTGGGGCCCTTTCCTGAGACCCCATGTTTTAGAGTCTGCCATGGCCTTCCACCAGCCATGTTATAAAGAGTCCAAAGGTTCAGGATGAAGGTGCACCAGGAGCCCATATAGCTCACCTTTTTGGTTTTAATAATTTATTTATTTATATATATTTTACATCATTTTTCTTTCTTTCTTTTTTTTTTTTTTTTTTTTTTTTACAATTTGCTTTCTTTTCTCAGGTATAGTATCCATAGAATTTCTACCACCAATTCACCCGTGTACCATCATCATATAGCTCACTTTTAGACAACCCTCCATATCCAGGAACCTGGAATTTCCTGCCCATAGTGCCCAAATCTTGCTTCAGGGCCCATACCCCACTCTGGGAACCCCTGCCTTCCCCCTCCTGATGTCACATCTTGGTAGGTACTATTACAGAGCAGGAGGAAGGGCACTCCAGAATCCTCAAACCTGTCCACTCTAAATAGGTTTTGCCATCTGCCACATAAAGACAAAACATTCTCTAATCCATAAGACCTTTAATGAAAATGAACATTAATACAATTAGTGTGCATTAAAGAGAGGGGGAAAAACAGCTCTTTGTAGATTTTTGTGATCAGTCCTTTATCATTAGTGTTGTGTGCAATAATTTTCTCCCATTGGTGGAGTGTCTCTTTGTTTTGGTTACTGTCTCTTTTGCTATACAGAAGCTCTTTATTTGATGTAGTCCCAAATGCTGTTTATCTTTGCCTTCACTATCACTGCTTTGGGTGATGTGTCTTTAAAGATATTACTGACGTGTATGTCATGTAGTATTTCACCTATATCTCCTTCTATATATTTTATGGTTTCAGGTCTTATGTCTAGTTCTTTAATCCATTTTGAGTTTGTTTTTGTGCATGGTGTGAGGTAGTAGTCAAGCTTCATTCTGTTGCATGTAGCAATCCAGTTTTCCCAGCAAAAACAAAGTAAAAATTCCAGTCAAAAAATGGGCAGAAAAGCTAAAAAGAAACTTCTCCAAAAAGGAAATGCAACTGGCCAACAGGCATATGAAAAAATGTTCAACATCACTTCTAATCAGGGAAATGCAAATCAAAACTACCATGAAATACCATCTTACACCAGTGAGAATGGCACATATTAAAAAAAAACTAGCAACAACAAATGTTGGCGAGGATGTGAAGAAAAAGGAACTCTCTTGCACTGTTGGTGGGAGTGCAAACTGGTCCAACCACTATGGAGAGCTGTGTGGAGATTCCTCAACCTGCTAAAGCCGGAGCTTCCATATGATCCTGCAATTCCACTCCTCGATATTTACCCAAAGGACACAGAAACATTAATTTAAAAGGGCACCTGCACCCCTGTGTTTATAGCAGCATTATTGACAATAGCTAAGCTATGGAAACAACCCAAATGCCCAAAAATAGATGATTAGATCAAGAAGATGTGGTACATATACACCATGGAATATTACTCAGCAATAAAAAAAGACAAACACATGCAATTTGCAGCAACATGGATGGAGCTGGAAGGGATCAAGCTCAGCAAAATAAGCCATAAAGAAAAAGAAAAATACCAGATGGTCTCACTCATAGCAGGAATTTAGAAAACCTAAATAAGGGACCAGGAAAAAGACTAATTATAATAAAGTAAAAATCAAAATCAACAAGCATCTATAAACCAGAGACACACTATTTGGGGGTAGGGGGGGAAAGGAGGGAGTAGGATCAAAACAAGGGGGGTGGGAATTTTATGGGGACTATAACCAAGATGAAAATGCATACATTGTGCAAAAATGAAAAATGATGTAAAAAATATATCAAATTTAAAAAATAATAATAAAAAATAAAAAAGAGAGGGAGAAAAAACAGATAAAATAGTTTTCACACATAACAACCAAATTTACCCATCTCCTCATGGGTAAATGTCTAGTCAAAGAGGGTTGGCCCAAAGCAGTAATTTTGAGGCCCACAACCTTGCCACAAGTCTAAAGCACCTTCTGGTGGAGAGAAGGGGCTAGGCAAGCCTGGACAGAAATGAGCAAAATCAAAATCAAGATAAAGGCTGCCATTGTTAACTTCCTCATGGATCGCTCTACCACATCTGTTTCAAGTGTTCTCTTCCATGTCCCCCAAGTCCCTAGTACAATCCAAGGCCAAGAAGCAAGCTGACCTACTCCACATGGCTTTCTGCTTCTTGAGCCTTCCAGGTCTCCTTGCTCTCTTTCCCTCTTTCAATCTTCTTCCAATCTCCTTCTCTAACTTCTCCTCCATGCTCAGCTCCAGCCTTCCTTGGGTGGGGCAAGGTCTCTGAAACCTCCCCTTTCCCTGGGGACCACCCTATTACAGTACCAAGAGGCAACCCTTGAAAGGGGTATTTTGATGTGCAGTTGGAATATTCACAAACCTGTATATAAGCTTTCTGATAGTTGGGGACTAGGCCAGAGTGAGGTGGAGGGAGCCAGGAAGAGACAAGATGGGATGACTTTGTATAAGAAACCAGGGGTCTCTGCCTCCAACTATTATCATTCTCCTGTGAAGCTCCAATGAATTAAGTAACTTTGAATTAAAATTTGGCCTCCCTGGTCATTTTGAAAACATTTTTCTGGGCTAGTGTATAGAACATGGTTATTCAATATTTCATTAGTTTCACTTACAACTTTAATATATTTAGACATAAATTTTATGGGCCTGTATTTCTACTCATTTTTAATGCCCTATACCAGTAGGGTTTGCTTACACATGTGTGTGTATGTGTGTACATGTATAAAAAGTCACAGTGATGGCACTGGTTTGGACAGTTTGGGTAGGAGGTACATGTGAAATAAATGTAATCTATACTGGACAATGTATTTCTAGTGACAATCTAATCTTCTTACTACAACTTTCAAGGTTTTTCTTGTTAGAAAATAAATAGGAGCAAGAGAGCTAAAACAAGTGGGAAAGAGTATTAGTCTAGAAAAGTGATGGATGGTAGCAAGGGTGGTAGTTAATTGTTGGCATTAGGTCCCAGAGAAATAATAAAGTCTGTAAAAAGAGGTTGATTTTCATCAGCCATAGTTCATGTTTGGCTTTTACTATGGAAAGGGGGTAGATTCCTAAGAGTGATTTCAAAAGTTGTATAACTTAAGGCATCCTTTAACTGAACTATCTCTGTTGAAATCAGGGTATACATCATGGAATTTATATAAGTAGGTTCTATAAATTTTAATTTTATATAGAATTTTACATGTCTGTTTTCCTATATGGTAAAAATATTCAATTTTACTACCAAAAGATTTACCCTAGGCTTTGCTATGATCTTACCATGTAAGAGAAAGTTAAAGCTAGTATCTGCTATTGACTGGTGATCTAGTCTCTAGGTGGAAGCTAAGGATAAGGAATTTGCAGTGTGAACAAATTCTACCTAGACTGTAAGAAACAAATGCCCAGAACTCCTGGGAGATGGTCTGAAAGGTCAACAGTAAGCACACTAGCTGTCCAGGCCTGCCTCCCCAACCAATTCTCTGACTAATCAATCAAGACTCATATAAATTTTAATTTGATTTGTCATCAACTCCATATTCCTCCATATTCCATTTCCCCTAGGTATCTGATAAAACTAGTAAGTAGTAGTTCTGCATATACTATGTACAAAGACACCTTATCCCAAAGAGGACATGCAAGAAGGAAAGTAAAACAGAGCAATAAATAATACAAACAAACAAAACAGAACTCTTTTCTTTCCCACAGAATAAATGGGTAGGAAGCAAAAAAAAAAAAAATTGCTCTGGAGAAATTACGGGCATTTTAAAAATAGTGAAATAGTGTTTTATTAAAAATTAAGAAGCTATAAATGATTCTGAGAAA
Organism: Talpa occidentalis; assembly: GCF_014898055.3. NCBI lineage: Eukaryota > Metazoa > Chordata > Mammalia > Eulipotyphla > Talpidae > Talpa > Talpa occidentalis. The sequence goes on from NW_023601322.1 coordinate 22,658,264, forward strand.
CACTGGGGCAATTTGAAAATACTTGTTAAAGTTACCCATGCAGAGGCTGTGGCTGAGTTAGAAACCTGTGTTTACCTCAGATTGTTTAGATGGATGGCAAGATAAACCTCATGGTGGAATTAAAATCTTTCCCTTCATAACTAAACCATTGTTTTCTATATAGATTGGGGTTACTTATAGTAAGCAAAAACTCATTATTGTTTGACCATATATGCAAATTGTCTAAAATGTCCTCTAATAGTAAAAATGGCCTCCATCCATTCCTTTGTTCAATGGCTGACTCTTAGTTCCATTTCAGTCCTTTCCATCTTGAAAGAAATCAGTTTCAGGGGAGGCTTTACTATTTGTCACTAACCCTTCCCAACTGCTTGTTTTCTCCAAGTGCTTTCAAATAGCCTCAAAGAAATTTCTGTTTAGTTGTATATACTGCTATTAGCTAGAATGGCAAAGGATTTTGGCTACTGCTTTTCATCAGTTATAGGGAGTGTTACATAAGTGATGGCCTCTGCAGGGGGGTAAACAAGCAGCATGAGAAGGATTCCCTACTTCTGTGAATTGCAGTCTGGATGGACTGCAGACGAAATGATAAGTAATAGGCGATTCTACTACCATACAACAGGAAACTCATGGTCTCTCTTCTCCCAGTTCTTATGCCTGCCTGGTTCCCTCATCATCTCTCCCCACTTATTTCTTTCTAAACTGTTCTCAGATATTTCACTACAGTAAAATGTAAGTAATATAGTTTTTTTGAAAAAAAAAAAACTCAACTTTGAAAAATAAAGGTTTTAAATTGTACAATTGATACATTCTTAAACTAAAGGGCTCACTCTTATTTGCCTTTCACTCCCGCTCTCTCCCTGCCTTCACTGCAAGGAAGACGTGTTATTTCCAGTTTATTTAATTTTTGAGCTATTTTTTCATTTATTGAATGTCTTTATCAATTCAGGATCTAAACCATGTCCATCACTCTGATCCATGCCGGGCAACCTGAGTGCAGGTGGTAGATAGGGAAGATTAAAGGGATCCCCAGGATGCAAAGTAAGGGGCATCCTAAGGTCAGTGGAAATAGATCTGGTGCCGCTGTTGAGAAAGTAATATTAAGATTTCAGTCGGTAAGAACATTCCAAACCTATATGTTGAGTAGAACAGAGAGCCAAGGAGCTGAATGAAAAGGTATCTATACTGACTCTAGAGGACCAAATTAAAAATGTTAGCTGGCATTTTTCCATCCTCCTCCAGGGTGCCAGGACTGTTAAAGTGGAATTGAAATGCATCATTCCCAGTCTGGGGGCCATTTTGATCTGACAAAGCAGAGCTACCCACTGTGCTAAATGCGCTGCCATTATTTCTCTGCCCTCGTTCTTGGTTACAACTGCTTTCCAATTAATATCTTGGGTGCATTATAAGTTTGCTCTTGATGCCAGTCATTCAATAAAAAAACAGACTTAAACTGAACTCAGCAGTGAGCAATTATTGTTTTGATAACTTTATAGATTCCTCTTTTTCTTTTTTTTTATAGAGTTCCCTGCCTCCAAAGACCTTAAGTAAAAGCACAATTCTATTTCTTACTTATTTTAAATGATGGGTTTGTTGGAAAGTTTCTGTTTGCTTCTCCACATCCATTCTTCACTCTTTTCTACCAGCTCTGTGTTCTGAGAGACTGATTGACATGAACTATACAAATAGAACCCTTTGATCTGTGACATCCTCTTGGATTTGACCAAAGGGATGCACCAGAAGGATATCAAAGTCTATTCTTAGTTTCTTTCTCCTTGTTGCTCAAAGCTCATCTGCAGGTCACTGTTCTATATGGTGGAGGAGGAGAAAAGAGTGAGAAGGTGAAGGGGAGCAGGAGACCCTCCATTCAACTTCTCTGTCTCCAGGTCCTAGGGACTATTACTTCCCATCAAATCCTCTTTTTTTGTGAGGGGAGTAGCTAATCTGAGGGATCAAAGCCCTTGTGTTTTCCCTGTTCCTATTACTTGTTTCGTAAACCACTCATTTATTAAAAATCTCCTCAAATTCATTCAAAGGTATCATTACTCTGTTCTAATTATGATATTGACACAATGGGAAAATGAGTTAGGTATTATCAGCCAGCCACTTCCTAAAGGTGATGTGGTAAAAGCAACTACATTGTCACTGAAAAGGATCAGGATAGACATTATGTGTGACTTGGACACTTGCTCACTGTGTGACCTGGATCTTGTAATTTAATCATTCTATCATTCTGTGTCTGAGTTTCTTTCCCTGTAAAATGAATAAGTTACTGTTCAGGTTTCCTGTGAATGTATAATTTATGAAAAGTGTTAAGCGCAATGCCCAGGACAGAAAAAAAGTTTCTTGTGGTGATAGCTAGCAATCTATCTAGTCATTCAGGTGTTAATGAATCCCATAATTCCATTTCCACCATTTTAGAAGTAAGTGTCTCTCAATTTCTTGACCACACAAAGCCTTCTTGCACTGTTAACCCTAAATAGACATGAATTCATTGATTCAAGTAATGTTTATCAATTGCCTACTACATAAATGACATCATGATCAGAGCTGTGGAGAATTAAGAGATGAAAGTCAAATATATTTCTCAGGACACTTATATTCTATTAGGAAAAGGAAGACAAAGGAAATTACCATCAATTGGAGTTCTATGAGGTTTTATTTACTATCCGAGTTTCAAACGTTCTTACTGGGAAACTGCCAGAGAAAGATAACCATATAGGAGATGTCAAAGGATCATGTTGATAAACTAGAATGCAAAATATTTAGAAGAATAAATGATTCCTTGGAGTTTGGAAATAATTATTTTGTAAATGCAAGTCATAGGTGATCCTGACTTACTCAAGGAAAACAGTGTGGTTTTTTGCCCACTGCAGACTGTCTGTCCATTTGAAGATCTCCATTTTCCATTCCAGAGTGTAATCATTCTTTTACACAAACTTTGACCCGTCCATCCAAGGCAAACCTGTTTTAATTTACCTGATATAGAGTTTATGATATAGAGTTTAGTAGAAATGATATAGAGTTTAGTAGAAAAGTTTAATTCTACTCCAGATACTGAGAGTTCTCTGATTCCTTCAAATGCAGATTTAAAACATCCATTTTTATTGTTTTTGGTTTGTACAGGTAAATCACTTTCTGAAATGAAGGGTCCATACTGCAGTCCTCACAAGGGATCATTTGATTGATTTATTGTTGAAATCTCAGTTTTCCCTTCAGCATATTGGGGAAATGTTGATTTCTTTGCAAATGATTCTTCTTTCCATCCAACTTCAACACCAGACCATTAAAGATATATTAGTATCCTTAAAGCTTATTCATCCAGGTAAGAAAGATGAGAAATTCAGATTCTTCAAGGTTCTAATATCTTGTCAAATAAGACGCTGGTCCTGCCCTCATATGAGCAGTTTGATTAGACTATACATAATTGCTAGTCTAGTACATTTCAATCCTCAGAATTATGTGAGTTTCTTAGGATTCCATTTATATAAAGAAACTTAAGTTAAGGTTATTGAATTACTCAGTTAATCTTGAAATGATCTGGTCCTTTAAACTGGAATGGGAACAATCTTTTTGACATGGGCTCCATCTACCCTAGCACTTGGAGTGTTTTATAGGTCTAGCTTACTGTCATCTGAAACTTTTGTAAGTGTGTTTGTGTGTGTAAATTTGAGCATTAAAAAGGCACCAAACCACTCACAAGCAAATTACCTAGTTCAGTGCATTCCTAGGAACACAGGCAATTTCTATTGCATTCAACTATTATTAAAGACAAACTATATGATCCCTAAGTCTACTAAAAATAGACTACTTGGGAATAAAACTGACACAACACACACACACAAACATACCTGCAGATTTTATATGAGAAATGCGCGCACGACACACATAGAAGCACACACACATACTGTCCTTCTGTTTCTCAGAATGTGTATAACATGATGTGCTTTGAGTGATAAAATCTCATATGGCAGGTGAAGTGAGACACTGGGGATGAAAGGTCAGTTGTTATGAGATTTTACCATATATTACAATCCATCAAAGTTTTGAGTTGTCAGTGCAACAGAGGCAGACTTACAAATTAGTTTTTGAGTCAATTGAAGTTGAGAGAGCTTACTGTTACTTCAGCCCTTTCCTCTTCCTATTTCTCCACAGGAAAACCACACTGGCACATTGCTCACACTATTTCTAACTGCCAGCTGCATTGCCCTGGACCTGAACATAGCCTGTATTCAAGAGCTAGTCATATTTGAATAAATGCTTTGAAAGACTGATTCCATTCATAACTGAAGGCTGGGTCCTTGCATTTGGGTGTCCTCATTTGTTTGTGAGCTACTAAGGGGGGCATTATTAATTTGCAGATAGGAAATCTTGGAACTTGATAAGGGGAAAGGATCTTAGCTTTCATAGAGATACAGGTACAGTACACAGGATCACATAGCAACATCCTTGTAATAATTTCATTTCTTTAAGACTGAATTATTTTCCACCCCTACCTGAGACACATTCAAAGGTGTTGAGCATCATGCTAGTGACTGTCACAATATATTACATCATTTACCTAATCATCATAACAAGCTCATGAGGTAGATATAATCCTATTTTATAGGTTGGAAATGACCTAGCTGATAAGAGGAAGGGTAGGGAGGAAGCTGGGTCTCCCTACTACCTTTCCATAGTAGATCCATGTCAAATCTGGAGTCATTGATTAAAATGCAAATGCACCTGGGGATTATAGTCTTAGAAGCTAATATACCAGTTTCTAATCCTGCTCTGGGGGGATTAGTTGACAATTCAGTGAGAGTAAGAATTGGACTTGGAAGTTGTGCTTAAAGGCAGATTCTTATGTTAAAATGGCCTCAGAGTATGAACCACCTCTTTCACAGTTTTGCCTTAAGCTAACCTCTCCCATTTACCCAACAGCTCTGTTGCAGTCTGAGAGGAACTGATGGGGACTCCATTGCCTGATAAGAAATAGGTCTGTCATTACTGGAAAAAAGGATTCCACCCCTAATCCACCCTGTTCCATGAGAGCCCCACCTAGAAACAGGTTTGCCCTGCAAACCTCCAAAAAAGTACATTTTCTGATGAAGAAGACAAGGCTTTTCCAGGCAGTCTCATCACTTCATGGCCTCTATGATGATAATATATTTGTGCCTAATCTATAATTAACTGGGAAGAGGATGATATTAATTATTTTGCTCAATTGTTAATCAGTAGGGTGTTTCCCTCCTGCATCCTTCTCCTTGCACACTAACCTGTCAGGCTGTAGTAATTGTTGCATGAACAGGTTTGGGTAAAAGTCTCCAAGGAGGACCAATTCTCCCGTTCCATTAGCGAGAACACATATAGATCATTTTCAGTGCTAATCTAGGGCTAAAATCAATTATGTCTCTTGTATTTAAAAATTAAATTGACTCGCCATGGGAGTAGGATGAAGGAAAAATACATTCCTCCTATTATGTGTAATTACAATTGTAAAACATTTTCCTTCGGAATGTAATTGCTGCCTGCAGAGGCTGAAGCGGGAGAGCTTGAAGTGTTTAGTGGAAACGCTGGGCTTTCTTTCAGATTTTTCTTTGGGCTTTTGTTTCCCACTCCTCCCCAGACCTCTTTCTTCCTCTTCATTTTAATGCTATTATAACACTGTGAGGTCCTCTAAGGCTTCTCAACTTTCAAAGAATCTCAAATGTAGTGTAGGGCATAGGGAGCAAAAACCAGCTTAGAGAATAAAGAAAGCTAATTATGCCTGTAATCTATATGATGAAAATTTCAATCTTACTAGTATTTATTTAGTGTTCATTGTATGGTGGGCCTGAGTTAGGTGCTGTGGGAAATACACACAGAAATGACATGGTCTCTATTATCAAGGTCTTTGGCTTTGATGAATAACACAAGTAAAAGTTATATGAAAAATAAGCAGTTTTTTTAATTGAGGATATGATTACTTGACTGATGATAGACATTTCAATGGTTTGGGAGGACAATAAATTTGGAGATCACAGAATTGGTTACAAGTCTAAGACTTGGTTTTCAGGCTTGTCTATTTCCTCCCTCAGAAATGCTGTCATTTCTCATAAATGCACAATCACATTTTCGGGCTATTTTGGTTGCCAGAAAAACCTCTAAAAGGCTAGTTGAAATTCAGGCTACTCAAGTAAATGTAAAATTCATATAGTTAAAAAAATAAGACAACAGGCCCAAAATGGAGTTAGTTATGCTAAGCCCCACATCAACAAATTGAGACTTAATTATAGTTTTGGCGCTCCCAGAAATAAAAACTTAAGCCAATCAATCAGGCATCAACAGATCAACTGCCAGATAGACCCCTGCCATTCCAAGCAGACATAACCTTGCAATAATCAGTCCACCTGTTTTGCCCAGTAGAACTTCCTTGCCCCTGCTCCATTCTGCCTCTAAGTCTTTCATTTTGCACAGTTCCTTTCTACCTGCTAGATTTCAATTGAAGCTGCTAACTTGAATTGATTTTTTGCTCAAATAAACTCTTCAGATATTTAATATTTTTTTAGCTAGATAAACAATACTAGAGATTTTTAAAATATATATAATTGCATGGGCCATACACTAAAACAAAGTATTCATTGTTTATCTGAATTTCACATGAAAGTAGGAGTTCTTTATTTTTTTAGTTGCCAAATCTGACAAACTTATTTACATATATAGAACCACTTATCATTAGGATATAGGATATCTCTAAGGATGTCTCTAGTATCTCAAAGGGCAGAATGACGGCTTGATCTCAGAAATAGACTAAAATAGTGATTCAGGGCCAGAATCTTTCCTCTGCCTCCCAGTTCCTTTTCTCTTTATGCATCTGTTTTATTCTTTTCCTTTGCTCATAGCAAGCTTTCTTTGTTTACCAATGCCCATCTTAAAAATTAGGCACCACTATTTTAATTTCTTTTAGGGAGATCAGCCATGCTATATTGAAAATGCGTAATGCAAGCTGCAAATTTCTGGAGAAAAATATTGGTTAGCCATGCTTTTGTCAATTTCCCACTCTTTTACCAATTAAGAACAATGTGAAATTAATGTTATATTTTATAAACCCTGTGAAATTATGTATGAATGGTCAGTTCCCAATTTCAGAATAGGTCACCATCATCAGTAGACTCTGAAATGGTGAGTGGAGTAAGTCCTGTCTCAAGACACAGCTCCTTCATGTAGAATGAGCCTTTTAGCTCATCTTTCCTACTTAAGACTGCTGTCAATGTAAAATGCTTCCAAGCTTACTGCTTATGGCTTTTTACAGTTTATTTGTGCTTTTCAAATTATCTATTAATATCAATATCTCAAGTTTCAGCCTAATGCTTCACATTGCTCACAGTCTTTTTACTGCCACTTGCATAAACTCTTTCCTTGATATACATAACTTGTGCAGTCTCCTAAACACAATCTGGACATTGCTAACTCTGTGCTTCTACATTTAATATTCAGCTACCTGAAATATCTTGTATGTTCTTTCCTTATTTTGGTGTTTCCTGGTGGGAGGCCTACCAAAGCTGTATAACTTCAGCCCAGCCTTCAGTAATACCTCTTTTCTTCAAGAAGTTTTGATATTATGCTATTAGTTATTAGTGATTTCTAAAGCAGATATGCTATTATAGCTAACGATGTTTCAGTTTCCAGCATAGAAGAGGCTGTAGTTCCTATGTCTTTGTATGTTTAATCAAAGTAAATGTCTAATTGATTGGTATAGTAATAGAATTTAATACAATTGATTTAGTTTAAAACACAAGACAATAGATAGTTTCAAAGTTGTTTGAAATGCCTTCTCTGGCAATTAAATAAAGAGAAGTAGGAACTTTGTGGTGATCTGGAGGCCTTTTAAGGATTGCCCAGATCCTGACTCATAAATTTGTGGAATCAGAATTGCCATTATAGAAAGGGAACCTGAAGTCTGACTGAATGACACTCCAGAAACTGATTTTTGCATTTTATTAAGGTACACACACACACAAAGATCTGATTCCTTTAGGTTCTACAAATTATATATTCTCTACTGAGTTCATTTTGACTCTGTTCATCAAACCAGTTCCAATGAATTTTCAAGACAAATTGGCCATCAGTCAATGAAGACATGAGACAAGTTTAGTTTGAAAATAATCACTTTGGCTTTCATGGTAAGATACCAACAAAAGGTGTCCCAATGATTAATTAAGAAAGAAAAAAAACTGCCTTTCATTAAAAAATAGATAATCTAACACTGGTAGTGAAATCTCATTTTACAATGCCATTGGATCAACTGTACTATGTTCATTGTACTAGAGGAAGTACCAATGCTGTACAACCATAATTACAATTCAGTTCCTAGAATGAAATAGAAGTTCTGGTAGAAGTAATAGTGTTATGGTTAAGTAGCAGCAATAGTGGTGATGATAATAGTTACATACTTAGTATTAATTAAAAAATAACAAACCTATTTGTAGGTGTCAACTGATATAAGATTATAAATTATGTAATCATTTTCCCACCCTCATTGTAATTTAGGCAGGTTTGATCCAATCTTCAGAGGCCAGTTGTGGTTACTGAAGCCAATCTGCCATTCTATGGCAGTGACAGTGAAGCTCTATACCAATCACCATATATATGGCACTCTTCGGTCAGAGATGATCAGAGAGCTTCCAGCACTTACAATCAACATGACAGCAAGAAACACATTTGAGATTATGGAATTTGAGTTTCTCTTCTTGCACTCCCTTGAAAGTATTGAAAAGGGAGTGGGTTAATTTGCTCTTGGCAACAGCTTTGTGATCTGAGAGTATAGGGTTGAGGATAAAGCTGGAATTCAGAGAAAGGCAGAGGCAGTGAAAGAATAACTGAGATATGGAGTCAAAATCTTGACAGCATCATGGTTAATCCTTTACATCCTAAACTTTCTATGGATATTTTCAAACACCTATCCCCTTCTTTTAAAATAGTTTGACATGGGTGCCTTGGAGAAGGAAATTCTATGGGGACTCAATCTGAGGTGGGGGAAGCAAATATTATGTAAAAATGTAAAAAAAAAATGATAAATGTTAAAATAAAATTAAAAAAATAAAATAGTTTGATAGAGTTTTATTATTATTATCACTGGCAATGACACATTTTCTAATTAACATAGATAAGTAGATCACTTTATATTTGATAAGTGACTGCAATAGCCTTTATTTTTTTAAAGATTTATTTATTTATGCATATAAGAACTGGGGTGTAGGCTAGAGGTGCAGGGTGAGGATTCACCAGACAGAGAGTGGGTTTCAGACAGGCCAATTGACTGAAATACACTGCCAAAGTCAGCAGCAGGCAAGACAGGAGAGGTCTGCTACGTCATATGGGTCACCTACCTGGATGCGGATTGAACTCTGCTACAGCGGCTGCTGAATAGCTTCAGAGCACTATGTCTTTAACCCCTGAACCATCAGGGAGGCCCTCCATAGTCTTTATTTATCTTGATTCTGTATAGCAATCTTTGAGCAAAATGTGAAGATATTACTAATAAGTGAAGGCTCAAAGAGATGAAAGAATTTTACTCAAATAAGAAATGCATCTAAGGTTTTAGCCTGTAATTTTTGAATTTCATCACACTTTCTATAGAATTGACTAAACTGATTAGTGGTGACATCACTAAGGTCATTGAAAGCACAGGGCAACATTTTTTAAGTTTATTGAGCCAGTGAAATGGTGAGATCCTTCTGCTCAAGAATGAGAATTGAGGGACTAAAAATGTAGGAAAGGGAAGTGATAAATCTCATTCAGCATTAGATGGGATCTAGAATAAATCCTTTGCATAGCTTTTTCACTAATCTGTGTCTTTTGTCATTATTTTTAATAACACATGTATGTCCCACACATTCCCTAAATGATCAAAAGGCCTTTCAGTTAGCCTTGTACCTTTCTGTCAAGAAGAAAGACTTAGATAAACTCATTAACTCTGAAGTATTAGAGACTTAATTAAAATGCAAATCCTACCCAAAATGATTTGCATTTCAATGAAGAATGAAGAGGATGATACTTACCTTGAAGGAATAAAGCAATACTTGTGGTATTTCAAGCATTGGGGAAGAAGATAATTTGGGAGCAAGGATGTATTCTCATCAATTTACAAACCACACTTAGATAACTTACTACTTAACTCTTAATAAAGTCCACCAAAATAGGAAAACATTAATTACCACAAAGGGTCAAAGTGTTTAGTGTCACCAATGCACAAATATAGAAATATGTTAGAGCCCTTGATATGAATGTGGAGAGAGAAAGCGCTTAATGATATCAGTCACAATTATAGTTTCAGATTATGAAATAATTGAAGTATTGTTAAGGTACTGGGGACATTAGAAAACTTTATCACCTGATTCAAGCTGCAATTAATACTGAACTGATTTCTAATTTCCTGCTTTGTACTCCAATTGTATCGGGAGCTAGGGGCCATGTTCTGGATCATACTTCACTCGACTGAGGAACTGCTGCCTTGTATTCTCTTCCTATTCTACTTGGAAAATGATCTTGACATCAGTGATCCATATTCCCAGGCACATTTTTGGACATTATTCAGTGTAGATTCACCATGGAGGACTTGAATTTCTACCCACTGTGTCCTAGGTAGTACTTTTTGCAACTTGAACTAACCAAACACATTAGGACTTACTCAGTATGACAAGCTAAATAAAGTAAGCTATATTACTTTGGAATTTCTACTGAATTATAGGTTATTACTAATTTAAAGATACAACATAAAGGTGTCTTTTCTATCCAGTCTATGTTACCTCCTTTTGTTTCACACTGGACTATGATATTTAAGTTCTGATATTTCTTATGGCTAAGACCTAGGATTTTTGAGTGACAGTGGAATGAGCATATTGCCGCAGGAGTTTCTTGGTTTGGCTTAGAAACCATTCTTAGCCTTGCCAGGAGGTGGAAAAAGAACCCTCAAAGTCTAGATTTATCATAAGTGGTCACTGACTGCTGTTTTCTTCATTCAAGTATGAAATCAGAGGAGATTTCAAATTTACGCTACTAAGCACCATCTATTAAAGTAACCCGTTTCCACTGTTAATTTTGCTGATCCTCTAAAGGGTGTCTTGATTTTATACTGACTGGAATTTTTGTACAGTTTCCCCACGGATTCAGGTGAATGCCAATTATGTGGCTAGGATCCGGAATTAGGTTTCTCTTCTGGTAAACATGAGAGAAACTAAATGCAGACAACCCCTGATTTATAATGGTTCAACTCACAATTTTTCTACTTTAGATGGTGCTAAAGCAACAGGCATTCAAGTAGAAACCATACTTCAAATTTTGAATTTTAATCAATTTAATAGTGTTGCTCTGCCAGCCACATAACCACAAGGGCAAAAACCTGTACTGGACAGAGTGCTGTGTTGCATGTTTTTAATATGATGGGTTTATCTGGACATAATTGCATTATAAGTCAAGGAAAATTTGTATTTTCAGAGCCAAATGGGGACACTAAGTGGAACCACAGAAAAGGTCCAAAGGAGACAATCAAGTCAAATGCAAGTGAAAACAGAGCTAACAAGACTAGCAAGGGCAGTGGCTAGAATCTGGGTCTATATGGAGAATACACAACTTATTGAGTTCTGTTGGAAAGGTTATTAGAAAAGTAGGCTGAAAACAGATAAAGCAGGAGACAGTGAAAGTAGGAGTAGAATTGAGTCATTAACCTGTTCGGGCCTATTATGCCAGAGACAAAATGAACATATCTCAGCATTTGTCCACAGATGAGTCTGCTTAAAACTGAGCAGATTTTCACAAATAACAATGAAATGGAATTGTATATGCTCAGATTGGAATGATCATTTAGAAAAGAAGAAAGATTCTAAATTTTCTGCCCTCAAAGATATGTTAATTCAATGGTAATGTCACTTGTTTGTGAGCTGTGCAGTTTTAAAAATATACTGATTCAAGTTCCAACCTTAACAGATTATGATGTAATTGGTCTGGTATATGAATGAACTGGGCATTGTTGCTTGTTAAAATTGTCCCAGGTGATTCCGATATGCAGCCAATATTGCCAGGTCTCATGTAGACAGAAGGCTGATTCTGATTAATATTAGTCCTATTCCTGCATAAGAACAAACCAGGGAAGAATTGTACTCTGTCTTTGGTGGAGATATAAATTCTAGACATATAAATTTTATCATGTTTCTTGCATAGCCAAATAGCCTTTAGGCTCTCAATCAGTTTTAATCTAACAGATATATTTCAGGCAATATTAAGTAGATCAATAGTCTATCCTGATCCAACTAACTGGATAATTATTCAGTTGTTCAATTCACTAGACAGGATGTTAAGCCATATAGAAGATAGGCTATATTTTTAAAAGATTGGTAATGTACAATAATGAAAAAAGAAATTACTTGGAGCCTATTTTTAATTGATTAATATGACAAAAATGATAAAGCCTAGACTCTTGTTTTTTTTAAATACTCATAGCTCATTTCTATATCATGGCAATATTCTGACCTAGAAAAGTTCATGAGTTTGAATTGTTCAATAATGGAAGACAATGAAGTGAAGACAACATCATATACCTCATTTCCCTCCTCATAATGTCTTGGAAGACTGGCATCATCAAAAATGAAGACTCTGAAGCCTGTCCTGGCTTTGATACATGAATCTCACTTTCTCTGAGATTCTGCCCAGAGATGGTGTTCAGGGCCTTATCTCCAAATAAATGAATCTTATGTGGATGCATTTCAGTTTAGTGAAACCTCAGTAATTTAGAGACAAGATGGCAGAATTAGACCAAAATCTGGGGAACTGAATTCTGGTACTAGCTAATACTATTAAAGTGACTTTGACATAATCCCTTAATTCATCAAGTTCTAATTTTCTTATTTATATAAATGGGATAAATACAACTTGTCCTGCCGGTGTAGTTAAGTTCCTGCTAACACCAAAACTACAGAACTGTGGCCACTGAAGACTGACCTAGAGCTTAGTTTGGTTCTATTCACCCCTTCCCCCCCTGGGCTAGGCATTATACTTTCATTTGGGGATTTATAGAAGAATAAGAAGAATAAGTATATAGAAGAATTATACTTGTGGTCATCATGGAAGAGAAAGACACAGCTTACATTTTGGGGAAAAAAAATGATAATCAAGAGTTAAAGTCTACGCCACAACTTCTATCTGTAACAGCCTAACCAGGAGAGACAATTTATCAGAAGCCTATTCACATCAACAGATAAAACCTTGGGTTCATCTTGCAACATTTTGTTCTCTAACTACTGTGTTCTGAGTGAGTCCCTTAGAGTCCTCAGTCCACTAAAGCTATTCTACCCTTTAGCTTCAACATGGTAGCCAAGTTTGTAAAATTAATTCTCTCTTGTAGTCTGTCTTGAACTCTAGTTCTCCACCAGGAAGAAATTACTGCTCCAGAAATTACAGAGCTCCAGCCCCATAACTGGTGCCTTGATCATCAGACTTGTACTTACTAGCAACTCTCTCCCAGGATTGGGAGATATGTAATTTGCAAGGCTCTGTGAGAAATGAAAATATGGAATTTGTTTGAATATTGAGAAATTGAATATGACCATAGAAAATCATTAAACCGAGTACTCAGACCTTCACAGCAGAGGTCCCTGTGTAAGTGCTGATGACTCACACAACCAGACCCTGTGTTGGGCCATTGTCTGTAACTCTGCAAACAGATCACATCATTCACTGAATTATATATATTCTCACATTCCAAAACTCCACTTGTCTTAAGGGAGGATCTTTTTTATATAAAGTCTCTTGGATTTTACCTAAGCCCCTCAGACAGAGTAGTTGAAATGTTGGGGTTCTCTTTAAACACATGACTTCACACAGTTAACTCTTCTCTGGTCAGCCCATAATGCCCATCCTCAGTGCTTTAGGAGTGAATATTCTCCTCCACTGTCAGCTGAGGGTGTCTGCATGGTGTTCCTTTCAAGTACTCACCCCCTAGAGTAGTACCTGAGGACTTAGAAGTATCTTGATGTACAACATGCAGCAAGGCAATTTCCTCATTGAATAGCCAAGTGGTTTAGCTCAAGGACTACAGTCTCCAGTCAGATAAATATTACCTCTCTGGTGAGTGAGACATTGAGGTAGGGACCCAGTGAAAACCCAGCTCACTGAAAGATAGGCTGCTTGCGCATCAAGTGCTTGGTGTGTCTCTAATCTAAGAGTCTCTGGGCATTGTGAATGCAGGCCTCACTGCAGTCATCTCTCTAGCATCCTGGCCCTGACACTTCTCAGGCCAAAGATGAACCACACAGTCCTTTCAGGCATGAAATCCAGACATCTAAGACCCTACGCTGACTTGGTATGCTGTTCCTGTTCTTCTCTTCAGAATTCTCTATTCCCTGAAAAGTCTTGTTTCTCCTATTTCTCCCTCATTTTGAGCTTTAAGGCACTCAAATTTTACCTGTCTTCAACAATAAATAAAATAAAATAGATATCAGTTGTCATTCCTCTCTGGTAATTATGGTTATTAGAAAGATCAGAAACTAGGTATGTGAGCATTTGTAAATGAATTAATTTTTCTAACTTTATAAAATTAAAGATTGTATTAGGTCTGTGTTTTCAAAGTGTGTTCCAAAAGTTGCTAAAAATTTTGTGGGGTCTCCCAGGAGAATTACAAACAGATAAACTGGGGTTCACCTACTCTCCCCCTCCCCCACACACACACCAAAGAACAAAACAGGAGAAAGCAGAAGCATTTCATTGTTTTCTTGTTGTTGAAGGATGTCTTCAATAAAACTATCTTTATCTCTAGATTCCTGTATAGTTCTTACATATTGAGCTTCATTGACTTGAGTCACTGAGGTGAGCAGTAGGAGTTTGGAAGCAGTTACATAGGAGGATAGAAAGTCATTCGAGACAGAGGCAGTGACATGTTCAGCTCATGGATTGTAGACTGAATGTGCACGATAATTACCCTGACTCATCAGAAACTGGAAAAGTTACCCAAAAAGCTATAGGCTGTCCTGACCCTTTATCCTTTAAGGTTGTCAGAGCAAACAATTAGGCACATTTGTCATGAATCCTACTTAGATAAAGCAAGCATTTGTTGTGATAAAATAGCATGTATTTAAATTTATATGCCTAGTTCAACAGAAAGAGTAGACTAGAATCCTTGGAATTGAGAAGTAGATCCTGGAAATGAGAAGTAGATTTTAATTTATCTGCAAAAGATCTATAGAATACAATAGCTGATGTCCTTTCCCTTGTTCAGGAGTGAGATAGCACAGAGAGAATTATTAGGTAAAGGTCATCTGTAAGATTGCAATTGATTTTATGAAGATATAAGAAAGCTCAACTTCTAAAACTTAGGTCAAAGTTTCTATATATGAAAAATAAATTTATACAGGGTGGTCAAAGTGGCCCTCTCTGACGTGTCACTATTTCAGCAGAGATGTGGGTGAGTGGATTAGAATATTCTCGACAGTGGGACACACTTGGACAACTTCCATTTTCTGAGTTTTAGAGTTTTATATCTGATTGATGATCTATCCTGAGATTTTTGGCAACTTTCTTTATTGTAAAATTTTAAAATCTTTAAAAAATAATTTATTATTTTCCGTTGATTAGAAATATAATCCATTCTCATAAAAATATTTGAAGTGAAAATGTTAAAAACTTCAGATATATGTGAATAATTAAAGACTTATTCTGAAGGTAATCTTTTAACTCAGAATAATTACTTCCATTATTTGAATGCTTCATATTTCAGGATGTTTTCCTATACTTTCCTATACTATACCTCCACCAATGTACCTCACCAATACTAGTATTATTTTCACACCTAGATCTAAATTTATATCTAGATGTATATGCATATTTATGCATATATGCATTAAGGTTTATACACACATTTAGATATATATGCATATATACCAAACACCAATATTTATATCTGTATTCCTGCCCACATGCATATCAGAGATACTACAATATATGATCAAGCAATACCACTACTAGGTATTTACCTGAAGAATATCAAAACTCTAGTAGGAAAAGATTAATCACCACTATGTTCATAGAGACATTATTCACAATAGTCTAGTCATGGAGCCAACCTAAGTGCCCAATGCAAGAGGACAGAATAAAGAAATTGTGGAATATATACTCAATGGAATATGACTTGGCTATTAAATGGAATAGCCAATGGAATATGACTTGGCTATTAAAAAAGGTGAAATAGAGCCTTTTGGGACAAAATAGAGAGATCTTGTGGTGCTCATGCTAAGTGAAATAAACACAAAGTAAAAGATACCAGGTGTTTTCACTTATTTGAGGCAAAGCACAGCAAAAATAATTCTTAGATTCTGAAAAATATGTTGGTTACCTGAGGGGAAAGTAGGAGGAGGGAAGAAAGGGCAGAGGGCATTAGCATGGGAGTTTTTTTTTTTTTTTTTTTTTTTTTTTTTAATAGAGGCAGGTTTTGTTTGTTTATTTATTTATTTATTTGTTTGTTTGTTTTGTTTATACATGCACTGGGTACAGTCAGAAGCACGGGAGGGTGAGAGAATTCACCAGAGCCAGAGCGGGGAGCAGAGCAGGCAGAAGGACCGAAGTACACTGCTGAGGGGAGCAGCGGGCGGCAGGAGAGGTCTGCGCGCCATGTGGGACCCTCCTCTGGTGGCCGGGGAGCAGCCGGGGATCGAACCTGCGCTTAAGAGGCTGCGGGCAGCTTCGCAACCCAGTGCTCAACCGCTGCGCCACCGGGGAGGCCCTAGCATGGGAGTTTTAATGGAAGGTGAGGAAGTGTGACGATGTACCCCCAAAATGATAGTTATGCAAAACTACTGACAAATTAAATTAATATTTAAGGGAAAACTTCACATCCATATCTATGTCTGTTTTTCCTTTCATTTTATCTAATCTCTATTTTCTTTCTCCATTTTCCATCTCTTTTTCTTTCACAAAAATTAAATCTTATTATCTGGGTAAACACTATTGATTGACAGTCCCAACAATCTTTCTCAAACACTCCCCACCCCTAATAATTCCATTAGAAGGGCTGAAAAAAAAATCTAAATATGTCTCAATCTCCTTTGAAGTCAAGCAAGATGGGTTGTACTTTCCATACTAAATGGAAAATGAAGTTTACATTTCTCCCAATGATTTGTCTTGCCAATATTTTTTCTGCTTTATTTCTATTTAATATATGTCATGAATACTCTTTCAAATCAATAAATATGTACTTGATTTGTTTTATTTACATAATTTTATTTAATTGCATTTTTAAAGCATATACTTTATTAAGATTTGATACGTGTATACAAATAAGCACATCCATCACAATAAAAAGTTTCCTTGTGCCTTTGGTAATACCTCCCTCCCACCACTTCCCACCTGTATTTCATCCCCAAACAACTGACCTGCTTTCTATTGCTATAAATTAGTTTGTTTTGTGTACAACCTTATCTAATTGGAATTATACAGCATGTAAATTTTTTCTCTGACATTTTCCACTCATTATAATTATTTTGAGATCCATTCATGATGCTATATATATATATATATATCAATGAATGATTCTTTTTAAAATACAGGGTAGAATTTTATTGTAATGACTATATGGCAATTTGTTTATCCATTTACCTGCTCATGAATAGTTCCAGATTTTGGTTATTTCAAATAGTTTCTTGGAACTTTCATATATAGTTTGCACAGTCTTGTGCTCTCATTTAGGTTGGTTAATGTCTAGACTTGAAATTTCTGGAGTATGTGGTAGATATGTTTACCTTTATAAGAAACTGTTTTCCAATGTGGTTTTATTGATCTATATCATCACTGGCATTTTATGAAAGTTCTAGTTGATTTGCATACACTTGACATGGTACTAAATTATTGGAATTCTAATAAATGCTTAGTGTTATCTCACTGTGCTTTAAATAGAGATTTGCGTAATGATTAATGATGTTGGTGATGATTTCATATGATTGTTTGCCATTTGTATATTCACCATGGTGAAGTAACTATTTAAATCTTTGGTCTGTTTTTATAAATGGGTTATAAATATTCTTATCTTTGAGAGGTAAATATTTTTTGTATATTCTACAATCAATTTTTCCCAGTTTGTGGTTTCCTTTTAATTGCATATCAGTCTTTCAAATTGGAGAAATTTTTTATTTTGATAAAATTGTCTTTATAATTTTGTTTCTAATGGATTACACTTTCATTTTTTTGAGGTAACATTGGTCTACCACACTGTATATGAGTTGGGGAATATGTTAATATCTCTTCAGATGTATGTTACTACAGCACACCCACCATCAAAGCACCCATAGTCCTTTGCCATAGACTAGTCGGCCCCTTTATTTCCCCTCTAACTTTTGTTCCCTTTTACCTAGTATCCATGCTGCTGTAGTCATATTTCTAGAATTTGTTTTGGTTTAGTTTTGTAAGTTCCTTTGTTTAGAGTCTCTGTATTCCACATATAAATGAAATCCTTTGTTATTTGCCTTTCTCCTTCTGACTTATTTTACTTAGTGTAATCCCCTCCAGTTCCATCCAAGTAGTTGCAAATGGCAAGAGTTTCTCATTTTTTTATAGCTGTGTAGTAGTCCATGTTGTACATACATCACATCTTCTTAATCCAAGGTTTTAATATTGAACATTTAGGTTGTACTTTAAGTGATCTCTTAAAAATAATTTTTATTGAGTTGATAGTGGTTTACAGAATTGTTTGCATTATAGAAGTGTAGTTATTTAAGCAATTTTTGTCTTACACAAAAATCATAGGGACCCTATTCTGTATTTTTTCTATAAGTATTTTCAGTGTAGGTTATTCCTTTAGTTTAATGATGCATTTTGAGCTAACTTTTGTATATGGTATGAGACATGACAATATTTAGTATGGGGTAATTATTCTGCACTTGTGAGGCAAGATCCTTATGCATTCTCTGTCCAGTGCCCCACATTATAAGATGTTTCTGGCAGTTTGGGAACTAAAGCTACTTCTGACCCCATGTGAACTATGAGTACTATTCCTTCTTATACTTTTATTGTTCCTCCCACCAACCAATCAAGCCTCAGGTAGTTTCCTTATAAGCATGTCCTGGTTACCTCTCTCTTCAATACTCAGAGGACCTTCTGCCATTTTGGGAGTTTTCTTTCTACAATAAACTCTGTCCATGTGTTTTTCTACTTTCTTTCTGTATATTGAGTTACTGTTATTATTTTCAGTGTTCTCAAATAAACTGCTTGCAATAAACCTTTTCTAAGCTGTATTGGTTATGCACTGTGACAATATCTTAGAAATGTATTCTAATTTTATTTTCTAAATTAAATAACCAGAAATAACAGAAGTCATATTTAAGTATCTTAAGATATTAACTTTTTCTTATTCAACATGAAGTTAGATTTTGTAAGAAGTTAAAAGGAGTGATTCAATGGCTAGTAAGAGAAATTATAGAAAGTGTTTTTACTATATTCAACAGCCTGTGAATGGTTGAAAAATCACTTGGGTTTGAGGTAAAAAGAGACTTCCAGCAATAGGGGATATTTTATCAGACTAGTTGATTAAAACATTAAATAGAAAACTGAGACACTTGTTTTAGTATCCAGGATTTGCTATTAAGATACAAATTCTCGGGCCTCCCTCATGGTGTAGGGTTTAAGTCTCAGTACTATCACTCCTAGGGCCTGAGTCGGTCCCTGGCCATGGAGCTAACACACATATGGCACAGCAGACCTCTCCTGTCTCACCCACTGCTCTCCTTAGCAGTGTATTTCAGTAGCTCTGCCTGTTCTACTCCCCACTCTGTCTCTGGTGAGTCCTCTCAACCCCCCCATCCCACACCTCTGGCCTATACATCAGTTCTTCTATGCAAAAATAAACATATAAAATCTTGAATCTTTTTTTAAAAGATTCAAATTCTCAGTGAACAAAAAATTATATTTTTGAAATCTGGTAAGCATAATTGTTATAGCTAGCATTTCTATCCTTGTTTAAGTTTTGTGTGACTTAAACAAGTTTAGCATCATTCTAAAAAACATGAATTTCTAGATTATCTAGATTCAAATTCTGAGTCTGCAAATTATTTCTCTGTACTTCAGTTGTCTCATCCATAAAAGGAAAATTATAATAATGCTTATCTTACATAGTTGTTATGAGGATTAAATGCATTACTACACATAAAGCACTCAGAAGAGTGAGTAGTAGATTGAGGAGCCAGATAAATGATAGCTATTAGCCATTAGCCCTGAATTTTCCATTAACTATCTGTCTTGATAAGTAACTTGAGAATGTTCTTTAAGGTCTTTCAGTCTCTGATTTGTCATTTATACAATAATGTGGTTTTATGTTTGCAAGTAGATTTTATCTTAAATGCCAACTCTGATTGATTAGCACTAGGTATCTGGCTCATAGTATTCAGAAAGATTATATCTGGCCTGGACAAGTAAAAATTCAGTGTCAATTAGCTCTATCTGCAAAGGGCTCAGTAGTGAGAATGGTAGCACATGTGTACATATACATATGAACATACATGCACACACATTAAGCTGTATAATTAAATATCTAAATTGATAAGACATGAAAATATATGTATTTATTTCTATAATATATATGTGCATATATTTTCCATTCCTTGGTATCAGAGTAGTCCTTTCCAACTTTAACATAATATAAATACAGGATTTAGCTTTTTAAAAAAGAATTACACTCAATAAATTTAGAATTACAATGGCATTTGCAATACTATAGGACTCTAAAACACCTTAATTGCATTCTTATGTTTGGGAAGTTCTTCATTTAAGGTACTAAGTCTGCATCTCATTGCACAGAATGAATATGCCTGAAACTCACTATTCCATACTTCTTTGAAACTACAATATACATATATGTCCAAAGTCCACTTAGGTAACATAATCTTCCAGGATTTAGATGCTGGGACTTCAAAAATTAAAAATAGATGGAATCTATTTTGGTATAAGTGGCAATAAGGTACAATTTTTGCATTCAGTGGCTTCTTTACACTTACTTTGTGGCATGATTTCATATTTATCTTGACAGCATAGATGCTGAGCCTAATTATTCAATCTCCAAAAGACTCTGTGAGCTGTCTTCTACCACGTGACTTACTCCCTTAAATCTCAAAGTTAGCATTTATTGATTTTGGTTGTTTGCAGCCAAGACACTTGAATGTTATCTGGAATTGCATAGTCTATCTCTGTTAACAGTTATCTGTGCTTACTTTCTGTTAGACATTGTATGACCACAATGGACTACACTCCCATTAAATGTTCATGTTTAAATTACATGACCACAGATGGGATATAAACAGCTCTAAGGACCAAGAATAAATTCTACAAAGAAAAAAAATTAAAAGAGCATGGATAGGAATTCTTGTTCATTACATATATGATTACCTTGACATCATACCTAATTTGACATTTACAATGCTGCAAAATACCTACCTCCTTTATGAAATTATATTTGGTTTCTCCATCTTTGCAAGTTTTTCCCTCTTTTGATATATACTTTAGAACATTGATTATGTGAATCTGAACAAGTCACCATTGTTATTCTTATAAAAAGTATCATCTATTTACTTATTTGTCATGAATATTAAGCTAAATAATTCCTTTCATGTCAGAGACTGTACAATAAACAACTTTGCTATCACAAACTTTATAAAACACATTTTAATAATGATGAAAGATAGTGACAGTAGTGATGATTAAACCAACTTTATCTGTTGGGTATTCCAAAACAATTTTCATGAATGGAATTCCAAGATTTAGATATGTACATTATATAGTGGCATAGGAATATTTATCTAGGTTCAATATAGTCTATGTCACAGATATATCAAAATCATCCATGTGCTTGCTATTAGTTTTCATTAGTTCTAGCTTTCAATATTTTTTCATAGAGAAAGGAGAATTTTTGACAGTAATGGGAGTATAATTGCAGTGATCTTGGTCATTTACTCTCAAAAATCCACTGTATCCCAAATGAGAAAGTTAAGCTAGTCATGTAATGTAACCTCCTTACCCTTTTCCAGTCATTGGTGAGGAAGTCATATAACCCAATGTGGCCCAATGCATTATCAGTGGAAGGATGGTAGGAAATTTCTAGGAAAGTGGTATTTTATTTTTTTTATGCTTAAGAAACAGAGTAGGGGGAGAATATGTCCTTCATTCTCTAAACACCTTCTTGTACTTCATTACTAAAACTGTTTCAACTATTTTGATGCCATGAAGCTATATATGAATGGTTATATATGAGTGGTTATATACAGCTTCAAAGGAACAACAAAGAAGTTGAGTTAAAGTCCTGACATACGAAGTCTGGCATTTCCCTAACTCTGAACTTCTTAATATAAGAAATTATATATTTCCTTATTATATAAGTTATTTTGAGTCATGGTCCAATGTTATTTGCAGCCAGTCTTGCTAATCAAATAAACTCATGGAAATTGATTGGCATTAGGATATTGAATTGTAATGTTTGAGCTTAGACTTTAGAATAGAGTGACCTGATTAATTATATAATCTTCAATACATTATCAAACATTTTACTGGCCTTATTTTATGACCTTTTTGTAAAGTCTATACCTAATGTACATTGTTTTTATTTTGTTTGACTTCCCCCCAGATCTATTCATCCCTTGAATCTTATCAATGTTATTGACTTTATCAAAGGACCAGTTTTTAGCTTTTGCCTGAGTTTAGTAGTTATTTTAGATTTATTTTGATTAGTGTTAACTGAAAAACCATGTGCTTCATATATGTTATATAACAGATAGATATGATGGTATAATTTTATCCCCTTTTATTCTATGAGCTTTTATATTTAAAGTGGATTGCCCATAGACATTATTTACTTCAATATTTTAATACACTCTGATAGTAACTGTCTTTTAATTATTTAGATTATTCATATTTAAAGTGATTATTGATATGGATGGATTAATGCCTATCATTCTTGTACCTGTTTTCTATTTACTATATGGTTTTTTCTCTTCCCCCTATTTTCCTGCCTTCTGTGGATTTAATTGAACATTTAATATAATTCCATTTTCTTTCTAAATGTAGCATATACAGTATACACTTAAAAATCAATTTGATGATTGTTCTCTAGTTTATAATCTACATTTTTATCCACATTCACCTTCAAATAACATACCTTGAATATTTGTATGCAGTGGGTACTTATAACAGAGTATTTCCAATTTCTCCTTCCTATTCTTTGTGATATTACTATGTTTTGTTTTACTTATCCATATACTAAAATCACCAAATATATTGCTATTACTTTTGCTTTAAATCTATACATTTTTTCTTGTGGATAAAGAACTTCCATTAACAATTTGCAACAAATATATTGGC
This sequence comes from Talpa occidentalis, assembly GCF_014898055.3. Taxonomy (NCBI): domain Eukaryota; kingdom Metazoa; phylum Chordata; class Mammalia; order Eulipotyphla; family Talpidae; genus Talpa; species Talpa occidentalis. The sequence continues at coordinate 22,681,601 of NW_023601322.1, forward strand.
AACAAATTCCTTCCATTATTGTCCAAGAATGTCTCTTTTTCTCCTTCATCTTTCTAAGAGTGTTTCTCTGGATATAGAATACTAGGTGAATGGGTATTTTTCTTTAATACTTTATGTTATGCCACTCTCTTCTTTCTTGCATAGTTTCTGGTAAGTAGCTATGCCTTTAATGTTTCCTGTAGCTGGAGTCAGAGGCTTCAAATTCTTATAGTGCACTTGTTTTGTCTCCCTTACTGTCATTGGGCTTCCCTAAAGTGTTGTTGGGTTTCTGGACCTAATTCCAAATGACATGAAGCTACTTCCCTACACCAACAAGCAATTCCAAGATGCCAGAATTTAACCCAAACTCTGACACTATCCACATGGATATAGTGTCACGTTCCATAGGTTAAAGACTCAGTTTTACAAGACTGCTTTTTATTCCATAAGCTGGTTGCAAGCCTCTGGCATGGCCCAGGCAGTTGCTTGTGCTTCTGAGCAACTGGCTACAGACTAGCGATTCCTACAATACACACTTCAGAATTCAGATGACAGTGAAAAACCCCGGATTATTTGTGCTTCTGACTATCAATCAGAAGTTCCTAGGACCCTCTCCTCAAGTTTGATTAATTTGTGAGAACACACACAGAACACAGTAAATACACACATACAAACACACACACACGATAAATCATAATATTGTACCTAATAGCTCCTCAGATAAAGTCTCTCTTACAGCCCTTTGAACTGTAATCAACAGATACGATAGCAGACTATGAGCGTAAGATGTAAAAAAATAGGGAAAGTTTTTATAACCTTCTGATTAAATTTTAGTATTATCAATTGATTTTTTTTCTGTTGATATTACCCATCTATTCTGAATTTCACAAGAGTTTCTACAAAGGGAGAGTTTCCCCCTTCAGCTTTGACTCTCTGAATGCACCTGTCTTTTCAGATTTCCTGCTGGCAGTTTGCCCTACAAACTCAATTCTCTGAGTCCAAACAATAAATTTTCAAAAACCCCAGCCTTCTTTGTTGTAAGGACAAAAGTGACAACTTCCAAGGTCTTTACATGTTGAAGCTAAAACTTAATGTCCCAAATGGTTTAATGTTGGCATTTCTCATTAGTATGAAGATAAATGTGTGCCCTCACAGAAAGAGGCCCCATGCATTTAAAATATCTACAAGGCCTCACTAGTGGCCTATAGTTTACTGGAGAGTTAATCAGAGACTTCTGACAATTATAACTGGAAGACTTTGAAGACCACCAAATATTAGATCTGGAGTTTTCTATTAAATCTATGAATCAAGGTTCACAGTCACTCTTTGTGCTTGTTATTACCATCGATATTATAACCCTTCTGAAAGGTGTGACCTGGGAAAGCTTTACCTAAGCAATAAGGTAATATTCTAGTTTGCACAACATATGTGAGGACATAGTGATATATTATCATGCCGACTCATTGGTCATTGAGGCCTCTGGGGATATCCTGGACAATTTTATTATTTTGAAGATGAGAAAATGGAAGTTCAGGGTAAGATGGAGATTTGTCCAAAGCCATAAAACTAGACAGCAGCAGAAATAGAGCTAGAGACCTCTATTGTCCCCTAATTACCCTCTCCGGAAAGTTTTACCATGTTAATAGATTTGCTGTCAATAAAAACAATTTCTATTCCCAAATGTAGCAAATTATAGCTTCTTTTTGGCAAGCTAGAGAACACATTCACACAGCATAAGTGCTGAGAAACTTGACATGTAATTACCTCACAGTCATTTTTTGTTGATTCTGTTTTGTTTTGTTTTGTTTTTGGACATAATCCCTATTAGCATCTAAGAAATTAATGTTTCATAGAGTATATTTTGAAAAATATGACTTTCTCTCCCTGCCCGTCTTCATCTCTTTTCCCATATTTGTGCTTCTCTTCTGGGTTACAAAGTTCTCATTGTTGAAACCCATGATTCAGTTTTTTTCTTCCTATACTCATTTCCCAACTTTTCTCATTGCCTATAAAGTGGAGAGCACAAGCACTTAGTAAACATATCAGTGTCATTGATTGGCATTTGGATCAAGTTTAATATTGCCTTTCAGTGCTCTGGTGTTTCTGCCCAGGAATTTGCATTGAGGTTTTCTTATCTCTTCTTTTTCCCTTTTGTTACTTTTAAAAATATGATCTGGCTCATTCCTTTGGTTCAAATGTTCTGTAGCAAATTTTTTTTATTGTCTGAAAGCTGGAGAGCATGTGGGTTTTCAGTCTAGTTTCTGAAAATTGGGCCACTGATGAGGAAGCAATTCCTGACAGCAGCATGCAGCTCTCTGTCATTTTCTCTGACGACTTAGCCCACACTTGAGTGTCCTTTAGCAAAATGACTGGAATAAGTGGTGCATTTTCCGGGACACTTTCTTCCATCTTGTGCATCAGCAGAAAATCACAGCAGTGGTCTCGATGGACAATGGTAAAAACAAGACAGAAACTGCTATTATAAATGCGACTAGTCAATTTGAATGTCAGCAGCTGAGGTGAGGAGGAAAACTGAAGGAAGCTGCAGTTTGAAAAAATGAACGGACTGTGCTCTATCTTGTTCATGTTTAAAGCCTTACGCTCAAGTCACATTCAAGAATATTACAATAAGTGATTTTCATTGTCCTGGACTCCAGGGATCCTAGGCTTCCCATAGGGCCACAGACTTGTAGTTAGAAGTATACATTGCCAGAAACACAAAGTTCATCAAGCACAGTTAATTACATAAGTCAACCTGGCTAGTGTCATTCGCCATTAAACGGTGTTTGTCCTTGAATCCTAAGGCATGAGCCTGGTACTCATATGAATCTCAAGAGTTATTGGTTTTGAGATTTTGGTATTTGGAAATCTCTTTCTCTGGATAACTGTTCTTCAAGAATCAGCATGGTTTTCTGTAGGATTTTACAGGACTACTCAATTATGGATGTATTAATAGGAGTTATTTGAATAAATAATGCAGTATTTCAATAACTTTGGGCTTTCTTACTCTTAGATATGCTAATAAGCATTGAAAATTTCCAAGAGTGAAAGATAGTATATAGTATTTATAGAATAATGGTTATTTGATCATGGGAGTCTTCGAGTTTTTTTTTAATTATTATTATTATTTGAAAGGGATAGCCATAGTTATAAAAATCCAAACAGGGTATTATGCAGACTAAAAAGTGAAATTCTTTCTAAATTATTCCATCTCCTGTAATTTAACTTCTCTTTGCAGAAATAACCTCAGTTAAAAGTTTTTCTTCCAAGTATTTTTCCTTTTTCTAGATGCTACAAAATTTCCATTGAAAAAGGCTTTTTCTGGGCCTCCCTGGTGGTGCAGCAGGTTGAGCGCCACACTGTGAAGCTGTACGCAGCCTCTGCAGTGTGGATTCGATTCCAGGTCAGCCAGGGAGCTGACCCACATGGCGCAGCAGAACTCTTCTGTCTCGCCCGCTGCTCCCCTCAGCAGTGTCCTGGGTCCGTCTGCCTGTTTTGCTCTCCACTCTGTTTCTGGTGAATTTTCTCACCCTCCCATGCCTCTGACTGTACCCCAGTTCTTGTATAAATAAATACATCTTTAAAAAAAAAGTTTTTTTCCAATTATTCTCCCACTAGTAGTGTAAGAAGGTATTTGTTTGCCTATGTCTCTGTCATGCCAGGCATCATCAATTACTTATTTTTATTGGCAATCTTAAGGGTAAAAAATTTCATCTCAAAGGGTAATATGTAAAAATTATTTCATTACTGTGTCATCATGAAACATTATGGGGAATGTAAATATCAATAAAAGAATGGTTAATTAAATTACAGATGCATCTGTGCTTTACAATTTTAGAAAAACACAGAAGATTTGCATGTGATTACATAAAAAGCCTGTCTGGAAAGATATTCTTGACCTGTAAAAGAAAAATAAAAATAAGGCTTTTCCCTTAGAAAAATCACTATCACTACAAATCACTGATTTCAATGATATGCATACATACTTACGTATATTTTTTGTTCATTGATAAAAGTCCAGAGGATAGTTACCTTGAGGAAAAATTATAGCATATATTATTTTGGGTGAGTGTTTATTTCTTCTATTATTGACATATAAAACCACTAATACCTTATTTAAGTATTGCTCCGATTTTCATTGTTTATATTCAATGAAGTTATTTCTTTCTAATCCTTAGCATTTATTGTCTTATTAATTGCTTTTAAATGCTTTGCATTTTTCCCATTGGTTTTTTTTTTTTATTCCTTTTTCTTAGTGAATTCCAGGGTTCTTATTCTATGATAGATGTTAAACACAAGCTGTTTACCTGCATACCTGCCTGTATTCCTGTCTGTGTGTTTTTCATGGTACCTCACTGCCTATTTAACTATTAAAATGTGTTCCTGTTTGTGTTGACTGGTTCTGTGATGCCCTATCTTTCCAAAGATAATTCTTTTTTAATTAATTTCCAGTCCATATTTACCAATTAGAGTTATGATCACAAAAAATTAAAAATACAAGATACTATTATATATTACCTGTAAACACTGTAATATGTATATATCTGTATATGTGTGCATGTGTTTGTGTGTGTGATATTTGTTTTATATATCTATATATCATATGGATGGGTGTGACTGATGAATTTGCCTTCCTGGGATTGGGTTGTATAGCACCCCTCCTAAATAATGATAAGGATCCCTATATAACTATAAGGATGAGTGGTAGTTAAAAGAGCAGAAGGGTGTATGGGCTACACTACAAACTTCATCTCACTCCTCTTCTCTATATACCTGCTACACCCTGACCACAGTACTCTTTCCAAAAAGACATATTTTGTATGCCTACACTTCTGCATATATTTTTGCATAAGTTTTTGAAAAAATATATTCATTCTTAACCACAAGTTCCACCAAATTGCTTATGTGAATTTATGCCTGAGCAACTTTTTGGCAACTGTGAAATTTTCTGTTCCAGTATACACAAAATGTGATTTATTGGAGTACAGTTAGAGAAAAAGGAAACTGCTGGTTGCTAATAGAAAAGGGAGGTAAAGCAAATGTCAAAAAATTAAGTTTTTTACCAAAAGCCTTGGAAAGAGGACAATAAGATGAGGGGGGATACATTTAGATGGTATAAGAGTTTTTTGTGACTAGTTTTTGTGAGATGTGGGAGAGCTGAACCAACACAGATGAGAAAATAGAGGAGACCTGCAGGGTAGAACTAGGACCCACAGTGCAAACGAGAAACAGGAATGGATTACTCTCCACAGATAGAAAGGATCAGGCAGACAAACATGCTTCATGTCTTGCTTATTTGCAATAAATAAAAACAATTATTGGGACCTCTTTGAAATCACAGGCCAGTTAAGTAAAGTTTCTAATGTGCCAAGCAAACATAAGTAGAAATATATAATATTATACTTGCTGTTCTTTTAGAAATACTTTTAAAAATGTTTTTTTTTTTTCTTATTTCTAATATTTTCACTATGCTCTTTTGTTATTTTGCTTTTAGGAGATAAATGTATTTATAAAGACTTTCCATAGGTTTACCATAAACATTGTCTCCTTAATCCTATTTCCCCCCAGAATATATTAAGTTCTTCAATGTAAAATTGTCCTGCCATGGTAGCTGTCAGAAATTTGACCCCTAGAGTTGGGGAAAGCCTCTTTCAATTCTAGTTCCAAGCAATATCTTATGGAGGAATAGAGGAAAACTGGAAAAATAGGCTAGAGCAAGCCGATGTGCCAAATGTATGTTCTTACCCTTTAACATATAATTAGACCTGGCAGGCATATGGCAAAGGCTTTTTCAGTGTACTCTTTGCACACAATGCTCAAAACCATTTCCAAATGGTGGTTTCTTGTCCCTCCTTTGTGGCCCACCACTGGTCCTTGCAAGTGAGTGTGCTGTGTAATCCTGACCCCTAGTGGCTGAGCAGGCTACAATACAGACTCACTTCAAATAACAAGTTCCGCGTCATGTACAAAACAGCTTGCCCTTTCCTTCTTTAAATATTTTTTTATCTAAATCAGACTTGAAGTTTCATAATGCAATGTGCCTTTTACTACATATAATATACAATAGACAACCATGAAATCAAAAGTTAGTTCTTTTCCCAGTTGAGAAAATGAGATGTAAGGTTTAAGGCAAGGGAGAATCGCTTAGGTTTTATACCCAACTAGGAGGTCAATTCTGTCTTTAAGAAACTGACAGAGCTATGTCATAACACCAAAGTCCAAATTGTATCAAATACATTTCTCAGGATTTTCCAATTTGAGCTCAGAGACGACTACTGTTTTCACTAGATCCACTTCTAATCATTACATTTGTACCTTGAAGTCCTTTCTCAAAATTCAAACATTTTACCTAGGTTGCATTACATCTTTTATAAAGTAAATGCCTATTACCACCAATAGCATCTTTGGCTACTTAATGTGATAGATAAAAATATTTAAGGTAGAAGGTGAAGAATTCACAAGAACTGGTTCATTTTGAAAGAAGAATATTCACTATAATCTGGAGCATGAAGCATAATGGAATGTCTGACATAAACATCATCATTCATGTCAAGTGTATTTCACACACACAAACACAGACAACACACACACATATACATATACTGTTTGTTGCATTCAATCTTTGCAAACTTTTTTTGTGAACAGTGATTTTTACCCCATTTTGCAGTTACAGTAAAACTAATGGATAGATAGGCTACTGGTCTTACCTCAAGTTTCAGAGCTAGCAAATGGAAAAGCTGAAAATCAACTGAATTTTTTTTATTATGAACCCTACATCTTTTTTACACTAAAATTATGGAACACTTCCGTTGGGTCCTCCTTGTTTCAGGATGATGTAGAGCAGTTGGGGGGTATACGAGGCAAGAGACTGGAATATGAAGTGAGGAAAATGAAATGAATTGAATTATATCATCATATTTTAATAGTTAGCTAACTGGATCACACAAAACTCAAAAGCAAATGTACAATTTTTTTGGAAAATGAGACTGTGAGGATTACTGGTTAATACAGTAAAGATCATGGAATAGACTCTTAGTCTCCATTATTATCATTATTTTCATCAATAAGTCTTTTAGTCTTTTATTATCTTACACACTGAGCTAGATAATAAAAATTAGGATAAAATTAATAATACTGTTTTCATTGAGAGCTTAGTATCTGCTTTATTTATATTTTTAAAAGATTTATTTATTTATGCCTACAAGAGCTGGGGTACAGGCCAGAGATGTGGGGGAGAGTGAGAGGATTCACCAGAGACAGAGCAGGGAATAGAACAGGCAGACTGACAGAAATACACTGCTGAGGGCAGCAACAGGTGATACAGGAGAGGTCTGCTGTACCATGTGGGTTGCCCTCTGGCCAGCAGGAGATTGAACTCATGCTGCAGAGGCTGTGGATTGCTTCACAGTGTGGTGCTTAACCCCTTGCACCACCAGGGAGGCCCAGTATCTGCTTTAAATAATTTATGCCAAGTAACTTTATGGTCAATCTTTATGGTAAGTATTATTATCCCCTTTCTATAAATGAAAAATCTGAAGCATGGAAATGTCAAGCAAATTGCCCAAGGTACTGAACTAATAAACAGCACTGATCAATCTGTACCCCCATTGCACATGCTCTTTATTGCAAAAATAAATAAATAAATACATGAATAAGCCCTCCCAACCTTCTCTAGGGACTTCTAGGCCATACATACGAAGTACAAACTAGTCCAAATTCCATTGCAAGATATTCAAGATATTCAGAAACAAAGTAACTGTAAAGTGAGAATAAAAGTCAAAACAGAAGGTTCACTTGAATTTCAATGCTTAAAAAAACTGGAACATTTAAAAACCAGATTATTTGAAAGGAGTCACTTCATCATGTCATGTTAAACACTGAAATAAATTATTTTGGGTTAACTTTTGAAAGGAATGAATGCAAAAAAGCATAGCTAAGGTTATTTATTCATTTATTTATTTTGAATACAAAACCTTTTCTTTTAGCTATTTATTCATATATATTTTACATCATTGTTCATTCATTTGTCATCCTTGTAAGACATGTGGAGAATTTTTTCTTATTTCACCAGGCAGTGGTGTTCTTTCTGGTACGGAAATGGCACTGGAACAGGAAAGTGTTTGTCTATGACCTTTTTGTGGTGAGCCATACAAAAAGAAGGGAAGGAGGTAGAAATGGGGAGAATTAAGCAACAAAAAGAGAAAGAATCTACTGTGATCATTTTTCATTACTTTAAGCAACTGGGTGTGGGGATAATTAAACAAAAACCAGAATGGAATGTAATCAGTCATTTCTAAATCATGCTGATTGAATATTAAAATTTCACTTGGGATTCTGCTGAGTCTTAAGGATCCAGGAGTGAAATCAGTAGAATTTCTGTCCTTGAGCAGGTCAGCAATAGGTTTGACATATTGTTCTTGAAGAAAGTTTTTGGTTTCTTAATTGCCAGTTCTCTGAATGAGGATTATCTATCTCTAATAAGATTAGAGCACTAGGAAACTCCTTAATGGCATTTACAGATTTATAGTCATGTATCCCCTCAACGGAGAGGTTCCCAAGCAGTTCTGAAACTCAAAGATGCAATCAAAATTAGATATTTAAATTAATTTAACATCTTGAACTTCATATTCATGATTCATGTTGAATATGCTTCTTGATTACTTGGAGACTTCATTTCCTCATTTGTTAACTAGAATGAGTTACTTCAGCAGGGTCTTTGTGAGGAATAAATGAAAGAAACATGAAAGAAACCTCACTGGCAAATACTAGTTGACTCTGGTCTATTATGTATGTCCCATTTAGTCTACCTTTTAGGCTCCTAAGCCACTAGTGCTGTTTGCCCTATGCTGAAAAGCATTTGAATGACAAAGATGTGTATGTGCTTATCTGCTTGTTTGTTGCTATCGGATGGGAGGCTTTTTACAATTTTCTGACATCTCATGGCTGTGAGTTTTTCATTTTCCCATTTTTCTTATTTGTCTCTGTGCCTGCTAAGGCTCCCCTTTCTGTTTAATTAGCTACCTCTAGTATTTTAAAAGTGAAAGTACATTTGTTAGGACTATCTTGAAAATAATGAGCATTTCTGCTTAAAAAGGAAGGCTGGAAGCATCTGTGGACTTCAGTGGATGGGTTGAGGGGAACCCATTTTGAACATTAATAATACTTTTAACTATTTTTTATTAAATTTCTCCCTTGTGTTTTAACTGTGCTAAACATACATTCCCTCAAGAGAAGTTTTATGACTTTATGTTTCCTTGTATGCTTCTGTAGCGCATGGATTGTCTGATAAATCTTTGCCTCTCTAATATCAAGCAAAGTTGTCACATAGTAGGCATTCCACAAACACTCCTCAAGTACACCAATGAACGCAAGTCTTAACTCCAAAACTAGAGGTCTCACCTACTTCTGCTTAGACATCTTTTCCACATATCATTGATATCATTGATAATCCCAACTGTGAGTGGCTTTGTTGTACTTTCCTGTGACTCGCAGTTGTGCTTGTACCTATTCAGCAATAAAAGAAAAAATAAAATATAATGAAACACTGTGAAAGCTATTTACTTAGTGATTGATCTCTTTCCTTATTTGCTTCTCTCACATACTCTGACATTACCTATCCAGACCTTTATGCTATCAGCACAAAGATGAAAACCCACTAACTCATTAGAATGAATTTCTTTGTAAAATGGATGATCAGCAACATTAATAGAAATTAAGTAAGAAGCTATGATGAAAATTACATATGAATACTGCAACTTGAACAAAACCACTAAGTATGCTGGAATAATCCTACCTGAGGCCAGCAACTTCCCTATGTCAGGAATCAATGAATGCAAGGTCAGGCCAAAGGTATAGGGGAATTACAGATGAAGGTGATTGTAGGAAAGTCTTTTTCTTCAAAGAGGAGCACCTTCTAATTTTATGATAAGGATATGAATGGTAGAAGTATGTCTTTTCAAATGTTTGTGATTTTTATCCACTGTATTCTGATGGTGATGAATGTGGCCTAAAATCTCTGATTTATAGGTGACAAGGATTAGAGATTGTTGCATAGCATATAATTCAACTGAATGCATAGGCACTGGACCCCTACTGTGAATAAGTACTAACATTAAATATATATACATACACACACATACACACACACATACACACACAGAGATTCCTATTACATTCTCAGAAGTACTTCAAACTCTGTGGCTTATAGGTGACATTAGTCTTTTTAATCGACAATCTCTACAGACAAGAGTAATACAAATAAAAAGTTCAGCTATTATGTATATAGGATACATACATCTGAGGAGGTTTGCACCTATGGCCCTAAATCATATCTAGTATTGAAAACAAATGTTATATCAATAAAAAATACATATACATACAATCATGTACTAAATCTGAGATACCTAAATCTGAAATCATAAGCAAAAATAAAAAAAAAAACCTAGATAACAAATCTTAAAGAAACAAATAAAAAATAAAACATAATGGAAATGCTAAATTATCAGGATAAAATGTCAAAAGATAATACAGAAAATAAAAACTCTACCCTGTCAGGGCCTCCCTTGGTGGCACAGACAGTTGAGGGCAGCGCTGTGAAGCTGTCCGCAGCCTTTGCAGCACGGGTTCGATCCCGGCTGACTGGCTAGAATCCCACATGGCCCGGCAGACCTCTCCTGTCACGCCCGCTGCTCCCCTCAGCAGTGCCTTCGGTCAGTCTGCCTGTTCTGTTCCATGCTCTGTCTTTGGTGAATCCTCTCACCCTCTTGCATATCTGGCCTGTACCCCGGTTCTTGCATTCATGAATAAATAAATCTTAAAAAAATACAAAAAAAAAACCTCTGCCCTGTCAAAAATAAATATTACTTTCAGTAATCAGGGAAGTATTCTGTAAAGTATTCAGAAACTGGGATTTTAAAACTGGAAGGGAAATTAGAAATCAGTCAGACAAATGCTTTCAAACATTTTCCAACTGAAATTTATCTTTAAATACACTCTTAAGCAGAAAATTAACATGTAAATGTTACAAAAAAGAATTATTGGGGGTGAAGGTAGGGTAGAGAATGTGAGCCCTAGTTCCCCCTCCAAGGAGCCTTACAGCCTTTCTCACAGCCCAGTTTGAAAATTCCTGAAAATAAAAGCTGGAAATGCCTCAGATAGTACTAACAATAAATAAGGCCAAAATATATTAAAAGAAGTAATATTTCTCCATTTAAAACAAGTTTGAAATATTGTTGGAATTGATTCAGATGTTCAATAGTTCCTAGCAATGTGAGGTTTTTAGCAATTGTGTTTTTGCAAATGTTAACATCTTGTTATTTTTTTTTTTTCTTGTCTCACCATCAAAATGTGCACATCCAGATAGGACACCTGCCTTTAAGATAAGAAAAGGGGAAAGCGGCTATGCTTTATGGAAGTGTTTTTTTTTTTTTTCTTTTTCCTCAACAGTAACGAAAAAGCAAAAGCACACCCACAGTACCCAGTTGACACCTGCTCATATCTCACAGGCTATAAATGTGTGACATGGTCCTCCCTATCTACCAAGGTACATGGAAAAAGCAAAGAAGTTATTTCCAAGTTACAGTACTCATAGCCTGGGACAAAAATGGGATTTTATTTACCAGGAAAAAAAGGTTTGACTAGTCAACTAAAGGTGTCTGCCATTCTACATCTAGCCACAAATCTTCATCCAATAACTATAAATGCTGCTGTTCTTTGACTTCAGTAACCTTATCAATAAATTAATGGTAAGGCTGAGTCTACATTCTCAAACTGGACTTTGACAAATGAATCAGGTTTAGAAAAGCAGAGAGACAGGGAGAGAAGAGTTCAAGTAAAAGAAAATGAGTCAGATGCATGGAAATTGACTTTATGTACTTAATGCCTTCATACGCAATGACTCTCATTTAAAAGTTATCTTTTCTGAATGACATCCATATTTGAATATAATCTGTCAAAACTTTTAGCTGTAAATTTTTACTGTATGAACACTTTTGTCTTCATTTCTAATTACGTAGATATGATTTTTTTTCTCCTTTGATGGTGATTGTGTAAATTTACTTGGATGGTTTAAGAATTGGCATTCCTGTTTATTGAACTTTGAAAATAATCACTGTAAATTTCTCTTAGAGATCAAACCCTTCCAAATTTCTTGCTCCTTGACTTAGCCACAATTCATTAGGACTTCACTCATCAGGGGAATGTCAAGGTGCCTGGGGCCTGAAGGCATCCCTTGAATACTGATATATACTGGTAAGACTTCATTTTTCAATAAAAATTCATCCATCGACCTCAAAAACTTGGCTAGAACATATCAACATTATCTATGCAATGTTTTAATTTGGTTAAGCGGAACATTTTCCAAAATTCACTCCCTATCTTTCTCTGATTAGGATTGTCCACATGAGAATATTGCTCAAGATGAGCAGAAGTGAACAGAAATCATGTGTATTCTTCAAAGGATGTATAGGTCAGGCCCTGCAGTGGCTTCCACATGTTTTCACGTTGCCACAGGAACTTTGTTGCTATTTTGCAGCGGGGACGCAATGAGGGACATACCAGTTATGGAGCAGGCAAGACTCTGCTACTTGAGCAGAACTTCTTGTGCCATTTACTAAAATCACACAGGCTTGTAAAAGTTATTCATGTGACAATGGTAGGAGGAGTAAGGTCCAGAAGGTGGTATTGGAACGGGGACAAAATTTTACAAGGAACAGAGAAGGGGACAGACATCGTGACAATATGTCAAGAGACATTTGCATCAGCAAAGTATCTTCTGTTATCACAGGCAGAGTTATCCTGAGACCACCACAGAGATAGTAACATAATCAGGACAATGGCAGCCTAGGCGTCCCAGGCCTTCCTCGTAAAACAGTCTATACTCCATAGGTAGTCAAGAGATGCTCAGCTGTGATTTGCAAATAGCAGATAGGCCACATTTGAGTGGCCACAACCTAGCCAGCATATAGGAACCCACATTTTCACAGTTCTAACCTCATCTGCTGGTGAGGGCATCAGTAGGACACAGGCATACAAGATCTGGGGTACAGGCCAGAGATGTGGGGGGTGAGAGGACTGACGAGAGACAGAGTGGGGAACAGAACAGGCAGATTGACCGAAGTACACTGCTGAGGGGAGCAGCTGGCGAGTCAGGAGAGGTCTGCTGCACCATGTGGGTTGCTCCCTGGCCAGCTAGGGATTGAACTCATGCTACAGAGGCTGCGGATTGCTTCATAGTGCATTGCTTAACCCCTTGTGCCACCAGGGAGGCCCTACAGTGACTTTTATTGAGTTTCTGTGTCTTAATGCTCAAGCTGGGGTGAGTGTTGGGAAGAAATATGGAGTATGGAATAAGATAGTGAGATAGAGAACATATTAAGGCACAGGAAGGGAAACTTACATTAATAACTCAATCGAGGGCCTCCCCGGTGGCGCAGCAGTTGAGCACTGGGTTGCGAAGCTGCCCGCGGCCTCTGAGGAGCCGGTTCGATCCCCGGCTGCTCCCCGGCCACTGGAGGAGGGTCCCACATGGCGCGCAGACCTCTCCTGCCACCCGCTGCTCCCCTCAGCAGTGTACTTCGGTCCTTCTGCCTGCTCTGCTCCCCGCTCTGGCTCTGGTGAATTCTCTCACCCTCTCGCGCTTCTGACTGTACCCAGTGCATGTATAAACAAAACAAACCAAAAACAAATAAATAAATAAATAAACATGCCTCTATTAAAAAAAAAGAAAAAAAAATAACTCAATCGAAACTTTAAATATCTTACTATGAATGAAATAAAGACCGTGCAATGGCCAATCTGTATATATGAGTATTATTGTTTTCTTCTTCTAAAGATACCAAGGAGTCTACATGATATAGTTTACTTAGGAAATCTTCCACTGGTCCTTTTTTCCATCATCATCTTAAGTCCAAAACAAAAGTATCCTCATTCAAAAAAATAATTTACTAAACTTTCATTGCCTACATATTGAAAATGGTAGGTTCAGAGTTTTGAAACTATTCTTGCAACTGGTATTTTTAGGTTTTTTTTTTTTTTTTAAGATTGATTTATTTATGCATACAAGAACTGGGGTATTGGCCAGAGGTGTGGGGTGAGAGGATTCATCAGAGTCAGAGTAGGGAGCAGAACAGACAGACTTACTAAAATACACTGCTGAGGGGAGCAGTGGACGAGACAGAAGAGGTCTGCTGTGCCATGTGGGTGAGCACCCTGGCCAGGCGACTGAACTCAGGCTGCAGTGGCTGGCAGTAGATTAATAGCTTGATAGCTCTGTGTCTCTGTTATTTTAAAAACAGACATAAAACTTGTTGTCAATATTAATAATGTACATAAAATATATAATTGCTTCATCATACTGAACACCATTTTATTCAATAAATCATAAAGATTGTATTGATAGAAATGTGCACAAATACCTATTTTTTTTTTTTTGTTTTTTTACATAAGCTGGGATTGAATGCTCAATGTAACTATGGAATGTTTACTCTACACCTTGCCCTCTTAAGCATGCTAATGGATATCAGATAACAGATACTAAACTGGGAAACATCACTGAGAATACAAGGATCACAAAAGCAAAATGAATGAAACAGAATATTTAAATGCCAAACTTTATGATACTGACATAAACATTTATTTGAGGGTCAGAAAAGGAAAAGTACCCATTATAATTTTTCTCCTCTTTATATGTTTCCTATATCTTTCTTCCAGCTTCTCGTATTGTACTCCTGTCCAATGACATTCTAAATGTATACTTGTAAATGAAGAACCAACTATGCACAAACCCACTAGCAATTATAACCATCTACCCTGCCTGAGACTTACAAGAACCCATACACACTATAAAAATCAGCAGAAAATTTCCTGATCTCAATTCAGCTGCATTTAAGCCCAGTTGCCCATGTACTATTGGCTAGTTACTCTTGTAGAGTTGCTCTCAATTTATCCACTTTCTACTCAGACTTCTTTAGTACAACCATGCCAACAAAATGGCACTCTTATTGCCAACTCTGCCATCGACCTTACCAAATCCACTAAAAGAAGTTCATCTGATCTTTAGCATCATCACTTGTTTACAACATCTTCCTTTTTGAAATTGGTTCTTCTTTGGTTTCTGGCTATCCTTGTATTTATTTGTCTGCCTTCTACTCTTCACATTTTTTTGTTCTGATAGTTTATATGTTATCTCAATGTTCATACAAATTCTATTCTTTTCTTTTTATGTTCTTCCCTTTTATTATCACATATATGTCACAGCATCAATTACCATCCACATATGATTCATTTCCAAGTTACTATCAATAGTTGAGTTTTCAACAGTGAGCTTCAGACGTGATAATGAATCCTAACTTATTACTTTACAATCTGTATTAGAGATACACTATCCAGAATGATGTTTCCAAGGAAATGTAGGAAAATATGCTTTTGTCTCTGCTTTGCTTAAATTTTTTTTTTAATGACTACCCATTGCTCCAAGAATAAATATCTAGAATGTTTGTGGGATGAATCCATTGCCCTGCCCACTTCCTAGGAATCTATAAGCTATCTCCCTTGCTTCCTTGTTTCTGCAACATTGGCATCCTTGCAGTTGCTTGAATATGCCCATTTTTCCTCCATCTTCCATGGTAGGCAATGCTATGATTTTTGACTGTGATATGCCTTATTTTTTTATAAATAAATTTTATTTTTATATTCCCCATACAATTGCAATCCCCTTATTTTGACCCCAATCCCTCCCCTCCCCGCCCCTCACCACCCATAGAGTGTCTCTGGTTCATAGTTGTTTGTTGATTTTGATTTTCACTTTCTTATAGTTATTCATTTTCCTGGTCCCTTATTTAAGTTTTCTAGATTCCTGCTATGAGTGAGACCATCCGGTATTTTTCTTTTTCTTTTTGGCTTATTTCGCTGAGCATGATCCCTTCCAGCCCCATCCATGTTGCTGCAAATTGCATGTGTTTATCTTTTTTGAATGCTGAGTAATACTCCATGGTGAATATGTACCACATCTTCTTGATCCAGTCATCTATTTTTGGGCATTTGGGTTGTTTCCATAGCTTAGCTATTGTAAATAGTGCTGCTATAAACACAGGGGTGCAGGTGCTCTTTGGAATTGATGTTTCTGTGTCCTTTGGGTAAATACCTAGGAGTGGAATTGCTGGATCCTATGGAAGCTCTATGTTTAGAAGGTCAAGAAACCTCCACACAGCTCTCCATAGTGGTTGGACCAGTTTGCACTCCCACCAACAGTGCAGGAGAGTTCCTTTTTCTCCACATCCTCGCCAACATTTGTTGTTGCTAGTTTTTTTAATATGTGCCATTCTCACTGGTGTAAGATGGTATCTCATGGTAGTTTTAATTTGCATTTTCCTGATTACAAGTGATATTGAACATTTTTTCATATGCCTGTTGGCCATTTGCATTTCCTCTTCAGAGAAGTTTCTTTTTAGCTCTTCTGCCCATTTTTTGACTGGATTATTTTCTTTGTTTGTGTTGAGTCTCATCAGCTCTTTGCAGATTTTTGTGATCAGTCCTTTATCATTAGTGTTGTGTGCAAAAATGTTCTCCCAGTCGGTGGGGTTTCTCTTTGTTTTTGTTATTGTCTCTTTAGCTGTGCAGAAACTCTTTAATTTGATGTAGTCCCAGCTGTTTATCTTTGCCTTCACTATCACTGCTTTGGGTGATGTGTCTGTAAAGATGTCTTTGATGTGCATATCACGTCGTGTTTCGCCTATATTTCCTTCTATGTATTTTATGTTTTCTGGTCTTATGTCTAGTTCTTTAATCCATTTTGAGTTGATTTTTATGTATGGTGTGAGGCAGTGGTCAAGCTTCGTTCTTTTGCATGTAGCGACCCAGTTTTCCCAGCACCATTTATTGAGCAAACTTTCTTTGCTCCAGTGGATATGCCTCATTTTTCATCTTTCATTTCCATCCCTACTTCTTCAAGTTAACTTTTCTTGACCGATTCTAGGCTCCTTATCATACAACTTTATTGTACTTATCTTATTTTTAACTACAGGGCAAATATAAAAAGATTGATTAGGTGAAGAGTCCTGGTTGATAACATTTATCACTTCTTAGAATATAAATTATTTTAAGAGTGTTTGTCTTAAAATTATATATCCCAAGGTTTTAGTACATCCCATTCTATTTTTGAGACATTTAATATTTTTTTTATATAAATGAATAGTGGATTCACAAAATGTTTAGAAAGACTTATTACAGAAACAGAGATCACGCATAATATTCCATTTGTATCTCTCTCTTTGTCTAGAACATTCACTCTTGGGTGATAGAGTATACCTGCAACAATTAATGATTAAATAATCTAAACTTCAGAAAGATAAAGAAAACAAAAACTTTATGATTTCAAATAAATAAATAAGTTATTTTCTTTAATTCAACTGTTCAGAAATGCTGTTCCCCTAAACATATACATTAAAATGGAGCTAACCTTCACTGCAAATAAGCTCCTCATTAGCCACTTCAGTATTAGAGAAAGAAACATTTTATTAGTAGTTAGAAGATGGCTCAAGTCCAGGCTGTTTTCTACTATTATAAGATGATTCTTTATTGAGTGGTTTCATTTGAGACAAGTTCCACTGGGGCAGAGGTAGTAGGGAGAACTGGTAAACTACAGTTTCATAGCCCTAATGTAGCAACGTATTTGTATTCATTACAGTGGGTCTTGAAGTCTATTGAGGATGGGGATATAAAATTAGAAGAGATAAAGCAAAAGGACACCAGGAAAACCTTTCCACTGCCTCAGGCAGTAGGCATAGGAGAGGAATGATAAACACATGCATCTCTTTTACTGAGTCAGATTCTGGGGCCATTTCTGTTTTTAATGATCTTTTACAGGGTTTGTTTCCTTGAAAACCAAACAAAGATTAAGCTTATTTTATTGCCAAACATGCAGTGCACAATTACTTGATGATTTATTTATTCTTAGTCTCCAGAGGGTGCTTGGCTTTTGTTCACAGGTAAGAGAGTGCTCTGTCCTTCACAATTTCCATTTACTCCATTAGATTTTCTAAGTATGGAATCAAAAATTGTCTGGAAAAATTTATCCATAATTCCTCTGTGAGTTCATTTGTAACACTGAAATAAAGGCGAGGTTTCATCAAAACCAAGAGTAACAACATATAAAGAAAGAGAAATAATACCTTCACTGTGTGATTATTGGAATAGCTGAAAGTGTTCCTATATCAATATGCCTTGGTGCCATGTTAATTACTAAGATGTTTTTGACTTTAAATAAAGAATTGTTAACCAGGTAGGCAATCCCCTTGTCTCCAGCCCCTACAGTAGCTCCCATTAACAGTGTTTTGTGAATGGATGTTTAATTCCCCATTGCTGTTGCTGATCACCCAGCCAGGACAACGCCAACTTCTTTTAGAGAACAAAGCAAGAAAGGCTGATGAGCACCAAGCAGGAGAAGAAAGCAAAGTGGAAAAGGAGAGCAGGCATTGAAAGTGGAACATTAAAAAAATTCTCAGTGTCTTCAGACCAGTGATTATATTCTATAGGTCTCAATTACAACAACATTTAGGCTTTAAGTGTATTCACCTTTGACTTCTTTTACAGTTAATCTAGCTATTGACTCAATGCAACTACTTATAGACATCTGTCTCAAGTAAATAAATAGAAATGAAGAAATTACCATTGAACTAAAATATTCCACTTGCCATTATTTATAAATGAATAGATATTGATGTCATGGAGATGTTAACAATAATAGTGGGTGATTAAGTAAATTATGATAAATTCCTACTGCTTCTTCATAACAAAATAATGTTGCCTTATTATTTTAGCAGAACTGATGCTTACAAATGTTGACTGAAAAAATCCCAAAGTTACATGATATGTGTGTGTGTTTGTGTGTATCTAAACTAGAAGGAAGACAAAAGTTGAATTGTCTCAGTATAATGGAAAGTAAGAATAAAGGGAATTTTTCATTTTTATTTGTAGATTTTTAGGCTTCAATTTTTTTTTCTGGTTTTCAATTGTTTCCATGAAACCATCTCCTGTTGTTATCTAGTAACCCTGTTCTTTCCTCTCGCTACTCCATCTGATCAGTTTCCACATTTTATCCAAATCATTTTTAGGTGTATATCTGCTCTCACTAGGCTCTAGAATTGATCAACAATCAAGTCACATTTATCCTTATATTCTTAATGTTTATCAGAGGGGGCACAAAGTAAAGACGCATTTCTTCAACTGAGCTAAACCACATGAACATAGATAACTAATTAGGAAGAAACAACAATTTTAATTCTATGAAACAACTATTTTTTGAAATTCAAATTAATGTGCTAGATTCTGGGGAAACTAAGAATAAAGAAGTGAAGACATATTTTAATAGACTCACTATCTACCAGCAACAAAAAAGAATAAAATTTAGTTAGAAATTATTAGAAGGGCATATGTTTATAATCAGAGAAGTAATAAAAGGTAGTAATTCTGGTGGAAAATAGTAGAAACTAAAATCTAAGTAACTTATGTTCAAAGCTCATTGTTAGTAAGAAGCTCATTTATAATGAAACCAACCAGTAAGAATAAGGCCAGGTAATCATGTAGGATACTTCTAAACATAGAATTGAATCTCCCAGATTCCTCTTCCTTTCTTTCTATCTATATTTCAGTATTTTTCTGTTTTATCATGATTGTCAAACTTTTGTTCCCAAAATTGCCTCACCTAGTCTCAGAAACATAACTATCAGTTGCTTTGATTCACAGACTAGGTTTATAAGTTCAAAGAGAATGTTAAATTATTTCTTAAGTTGAAACCTATATCAATGATACTTAATTGATCACCCTTCATCACATTTCATTCAGTGATAGCTGTGAATCAATAATACTCATGCAAACAACATGCTTATACTAGGGAAAAATGTCTTTACCAAAGATACTGGTAAACTAAATTATGAACAAATAAATAAGATCTTTGAAAGGCTGTAAAATAAAATTAACATGTGAAATTGGTTTTGAAAGGTGAATTGGATTCTTCATGTAACAGGAAATAGTGGCTATTCTTTTAATGATACAGGGTAAAGAAAAAATTAAAGCCATGCAACATTCTTGGTGGAATATGTGGGTTCTTGAGATACAACTGGGGCAAAGGTGAGAAGGAATTATTAGTCAAAGAGGGTAAGAAGATAAGAAGGGATTAGAATACTCGCTTTGATTTTTTACAGGTAAGCTTTTCAATTATTTTTTATTTTAAAAAATAAAAATAACAAAATCTCTCATTTCAACTATTTTAAGTGGATAATTCAATACCATTGATTTCATTCATTATCATTTTCAATTTAGAGAATTTTTCATCAGGCTAAATAGAAACTCTGTATCCATTAAAAAAATATCTCTCCATTTTCTTCTCTTCCCATCTTTTGGCAACTTCTATTATATTTTCTGTCCCTGTGAGTTTGCCAATTCTAGGGACTTCTTATAAGTGGAGTTACCTCTTCTCAGGTTGCAAGGTATAGAATGAACAAGCTTATTTCATTTTCATATAAAGCTTGGAAGCAGAGTATGTCATTCTCTATTACAATAAATAATAGTAGATTGGACTTCCCAAATGAAATATGAGAATGATAAAACAACAACATGGCAACTATACAAACTTTTTTTTTTTGGTAGGGGGGGAAATCTTAAAATGGAATAATAAACCTAGCATGCAAAAAAAAAAAATTCTACTAGGATAAAATTTAATTTAAAGAATCTAAATCTAAATTTTCAATGACTACTTAATGGGATAAAAGTCTTAATAGACACATATTCAAATTAAACTAAAAGAAAATTACAGAAAAAGAAGAAAACAACAACATTGAAGGATATTATAAAATACAATAAGGAACAACTGAAACAAGGACTTAAGGAAATCTGTCCACATAGATGAGAGCTCTAAGCAGCCAAACTGCCCTGCAGACAACAACTATAAATGTTAGAAAACACACACACACACACACACACACACAAGCTAACTAAAAACATAGGAGAGTTAACAAACACGACAAATACTGGTCTAGGATCAACTCATTGGGAAGTTTTTCTAGCTTCATAGATTTTAAACTTTGGACAGACTCAGTTATTCCATATGAAATAGGAAAATCTCAGAGAGAAAACCCATAGTTTTTCTGACTTGTAATACCAGAGAATAGAGTAAAAGGCAACAGTCTCTGGCTATGGAAGCTGGAAAGTAAAAAAAAAAACAAACAAACAAAAAAAAAACTCTAAATCCAGTGTTTGTGAAACTTTCATGAATGACATTATCTGAAGCAAGATGTGCATTGCTGGTGGCTGCAAGAGGAGAGAGATTTTGCAGTGGGTACCATATTACCCAACACTCCATATCCAAAACTCTTGAGAGGATTATAACAGAATATCTAGGACATATCACTCACAAGTACACTATCTAAAGTCTTCTGTGCTCAAATAATAGGTTGTAAAACTCAGCCCATTGCAAAGAAAAATTGTAGATTTATCCTGAGATGGCATAGACAGCAGAATTGGCAGAAGAGAATTTCACAACAGCTATTTTAACTGTGCAAATGGATGTAAAGGTTAAAACAAAAATTCAGAAATAAAATAACTGAAAAGAAACAAATGGGATTTTAAAACCATAAAAAATACAATACTGGATTTTTTTTTTAATGTAGTAGGTAGGTTTAATAGAAAAGTGGCAATTGCAGAGGAGCCTTTGAATTTAAAGTTGGATTAACAAAAATGATTCAGTATTAAGCCTAGAGAGAAAAAAATTAGAAAGAGAAAAAAGATTTTCAAGATCTTAGAAGATACTATAAAAAGATCTAAAATACATGTTGTTAGTGGCACATGGGGATAATAAAGAGAGGACAGAAAAAAAATTGAAAAAAATGGTCAAATATTTCTCAAATTTGTTCATAAACATGAATTTATACATTTGAGAAACTTAGTGACCTTAAGCAGGATAAACATACAGACTATCACACCTCAATACTTCATGACCAAGTTACTAGAATCCAAAAATAAGAAAATAATCTAGATAACATCCCCGCCCTAATGACATGTTTCTTACAGTGGCATATCAATTTAAATACACTGACTTTTCATAAGAAATTACATATGTCAGAAGACAATGAAATAGCATCTGATAAAAATTTCAATTCAAAAAAAACCTGTTGATTCAGAATTTTATGTTCAGAGAAAATATCATTAAAAAAATAAGGATAATAAGTGAAGAGTATTCTACTGAATTTTTGTGTCTGGTGGGTCAAGGACCACATTGCTAAAGATGAAATAAATTGACTGCTCTCTGGTAGCTTGTCAGGAATGAGTCTAGACCATTCTCTCCACAGTGTTTCAAGGGATGGCACTGGATCTGTGGTCTCATCTTGCTCAGACAGCAGATGCTTGACCTTCTGTGTCAGACACCAAAATGTTGCCTTGAAAAAGAACAGGAAAAGCAGAAGAATTTGAAGAATTGAGCACTGATGAACTCTAAGAGAAACAACATCAAGTCAACTATGAGATAGAAAGGAAATCTGAAATTATTGAATATTTAAACACAGAAATCATTTAAACCAGATGTGATTTGTGTATAATTGATGGATGGACAAGTCAATTTTTCTTGCTACTCAGTTGAGTGGAGTGGGAGGAGGAACTTGTGAGGGAAATAAGCCAGATAGAGAAAAAAATAAAGCTATTTTTTTCTTTGTGTATGTAATGATCACGTATGTTTATTTGTATCCATGACACATAGGTGTGTATAATAAAATATTTTTGGCTTTTGCTATCAGTTTAGACAATACCTTCTTTCTATTCTAGCTATCTGCATTTATTTGCCTCCATTAATATGCACGAAGAGTCATGTAGTTGAAATAAACTGGTAAACTATAGTGAGAAGGAAAAGAGGAAGTAGAACCAAGAGGAAATAATATCTGTTGTCTATAAGGTCTTTAAATTTGTTCCCCATGGAAAGATGGTAAAGAGACAGAACTACTGAGATCTGTTCAAGAGAAAATTTGTGAGTTTCCAGGCATAGCAGAATTGTTTCTGGGTGTGAGAGACTAAATTTAGCACAAGAGTGAAGGAGCAGGCCTCTCTCTTGGTGCTGCTTCTTGGACCATGCAGACTTCTGGCACCCAGAGTATCAGCATATTTGAAGTGCACAAGCCAACAACTGATCCAGCTACATCATGAGTGTTTTTAATAGGCAAGGGCAGTGTATAGATGTCTCCAAGTGACCTGCAGACTGCAGTCTGGGACTGAGGACAGTGATGCAGACTGATTGGAAAAGATTAAAAGTTAGTGCTTCTCTATAAAGCTGCCCTTTAGAGATGACCTATACATCAGATAACACAACAGAACAGAGAGCTAAATTCCTATTACATAGGTAATGGCTGTGGAACCAGAAGGCATTGGGAGATATGGAGTATACATGAACAGACAGAAAGAATGCTCTAGAAAGTTAGAGAGCAAGTGAGGGTTATAATTGTTACAATGATAATGACAATGTGAATATTTTGTTCTCCCATAAAGAATGTCTATTCAATTGAAAAACAATCGCCTCTGCCCATTTTTCTAAATAGGAAGAAAATATTTCTTATAGGAAAAGTAATATTGCCTTTATTGACTGTTTCTCTACAGTAGGCAAAAGATTTCTATATATCTTACTTCATGATTTAATCTCTCAGAAATCCACCCTGTATATATATCTCAGATTAGAAGAATTAGCAGTAGCTGCTCAAAACCTCCATAGCACAATCTAGCTGGAACCTAGCCTCCTCCTCCCTAGTCCTGACTGTTAGCTGCTTTTAGGGTCATATTTCTCCTGACCAAGTCTGCTCACAGTCACCTGATATCTGAAGATTTGAGCCCCAAGGTTTGAACACAGCCAGCATGTGATCTTTTATAAAAGGACTCCATTTGTCTAATACTTTTCAGACTACTCTTTTCCCCTTCTATTTTCTTGCTTCTATCAGTCACAGATGGGAGAGACCACATCTATCCACTTGATGAAATCTGAACGTATAAAGTGATTTCTTTTCTGCGAGAACAGACCATTATGAACAATTTTGACTCTGGGTTGGACAGAAGAGAATACTAGTCTGTGAGGAATTTAATCTCTTTTCAAATCTTCAGGTGAGGGCAGAGTCTCAGAGTTAGAAAAGATGATAGAAAATATCTCCCCTGTAATATGATTTCAAGGCTGCAGAGAAAGCCCTTCACTCCACAAATGCTCCTCATAACATGCATTTTTTTTTTTTTAATCAGGGGACAAGACCCTTCCTTTTACAAGAGAGAAAAATGACATTCTAAGTCTCCCTGGGAAAGGTAACACTATGGTCAACTGTAGTGTTACAATAATAAAAGCCAAGACCTCTATATGGCTTATTATGTGCCATTCACTTTTTGAAGCACTTTAAATTTATTATTACTTCTACTTTTCTCAACAACTTTCTGCAGCAGATTTTATTTTCATTCCCAACTTATAGAGGAGACCAGCAGAATGAAGTTAAAGGCTTACCAAGCACCATGAAGTTAAGGAGCACTCAAGTTGGGATTCAAATCTAAGCAGTTTGGCTCCCAAATCCTTTTGCTTAAACACTACATCATATTGTCTCTTCAACAGGATGAAAGAAGAGAAACATGATTTTTTTTTTTTTTTTGAAACATGATTCTTGTCTGAGGAAAAATGGGCTCTGGGTGGCGAAAACAGTCATTTGTAATAGCATGTTAATATTACAGTGAGGTGAATCATTGGCTCCCTGGCAAAAAAGAAAACATATTTAGAAAGTTGAGGAGGACAAGCTGGAATCAGACACCACGAGAAGTGATGGTAAATGACAGGAGTAGTAGAGAGAGTGAATTGTGTCAATGACAGGGCAAGGTTAGAATAATGTTCATCCCCCAAATATTCCAAGAACCATAAAAGTAAAATAGTGAACACTGAAAACTTTGATATGTGGTTATCAGAGGTGAAAAGAGTGAGAGGGAGCAAGGGTGGTGGGAGTGTAATGATGGTGGGTCGGTGTTTTGTTTTATTTAAGTAAATGAAGAAAAATGAACAAGTAAAGTTTCTGAGGCATGTTCTGGGTTATGGTGACTTTCAAACTTTCTTCAATATAATTATAATAATTCTATGAAACTGAATACTGTACAGTAAAACAATTGTATCTGGTAGATAGAGGAAAAGGTTTATATAAAAATTGAAGAACTGCATTAGGTTCAATGGACTATGATGCTTCCCTTTTCAGTTCAGAAGCTGCCATCTCTCTCAAGATCCACAGGACAAGAATTAGCTGCATATATTTAAATGAATGGTTGAAGGAAATCTCATTTGTAGTTATTTGTGGGGAACATAGTTATTACTTTCTATTGTTCTGTTCTTATGGATCAGTGAGAAAGTTCTTTCTCTGTCTCTTGAGCTATGTTTAACCCTCAGTTTAGTAGATTATGCTTTTGTAAACTAAAATTTTACATTGGCAAAAAAATTACCAAGTACCAGTTCCTCCTTTCTAAATTCATTTTTAATTGACTTAGGTTATTAAAGGATTTTATATTTAAAGAAAATTGAGCAGGAAAACAGGGAGATTCCATAAAACCCTTATCCCTAAACATTCACAATCACCTGCACTACTGAACCACCTTCCACCAGAATGGTTCATTTGTTACAACTGATCATTCTACACTGAGACATCATGATCACCCAACATTCATAGTATATATTAAGAGTCCCTATTGGTGTTTTACAATCTGTCAGTTTGGACAAAAGCATTATGACATATTTCTACCATTACAGTATCAAACAGAATAATTTCATTGCTCTAAAATAACTCTGATCCATCTATTCACTCGCTCTATGCAACATACCACACATTCTTGCCTCCCTCCTAAACTTATTGGTGAACTTCTAGTTTTTCACCATTATACATAAGTTAGGTGCAGATATTTTTTGTTCATGCTGTTTATGAAATTGGGGATGTCCCTATCTATTCCTTTTTTACAAATGGATTTTGGATTTGGGGAAGTAATTTTTCTGCATATATTGATATTATGTGATTATGTGAATTTCAATTGTTCAACCAACCCATACACCTTGAATGAATTTAACCTGGTAGTGGTGTACAATTCCCTTTATACATACTTGGAGACATTTTGCTTTCTTTGTTTAATGTTTCCCAGTTAATTAGTATTAAGGTAATCCTGGCCTCATAAAATGAATTAGGATGTATTCCCTTTGAATATATTTTCTGGAGGAGACTTTAGAGAATTGGCATAATATCGTCCTGTGCTTTCTGTTTTTTGAAGGTTAGTAATTATAAATACAATTTCTTTAATAGGTAAAGACATATCCACACTGCCTGTATCTTTCTCCGTGAGTCTGGCAGAATGTGTTAGTCAAGCCATTGTTTTATTTCATCTACTTATCAAAATTCTGGGCACAGAGTTGTTCATAATATTCCTTTTTTAGCTTTTTAATATCCATAGGATCTGTAATGATGTCCACTTTCATTTCTGATACTAGTAATATATGTTCCTCTCCTTTTTTTCTTAGTTAGCATATCTAGAAATTTGTTAATTTTATCAATATTTTTAAAGATTCAGTTTTAGGTTTTATTGATTTTCTACTTTCAATTTCATTGATCTGGTCTCTAATTTTTATTATTGTTGTTTACTTACTTTAGCTTTAATTGGCTCTTCTTTCTCTTGTTGCTTCTTTCAAGAATTTTTTTGTCTATTTTTTTTTTTAATTTTGAAAATAATATAGCTAGGTGTAAAGTCTTTATTTTTTGTTTTTATGTTGCTATTTATCTTGCTTGATGTTCTCTTCCTGGATCTGTTGTTTAATATCTGATATTAATTTGGGGAAACACGCATTGTTTCAAATATTTCTTCTGTTCTCTTTTCTACTTCTGGCAGTTCCAAATAGGCCTATAACTTTTATAGTTACCACACATTTCTTGTGAGATTCTGGTCCATTATTTTTTCAGTTGTTTTGTTTTGATTTTTAATTTGGGGAGTTTATATTAACATATCCTGAAGCTCAAACAATCTTCCTATTGATAGAAAGTAGTCATGTTCAGTCCAAGACTATCAAAATACTATCCTTTATTTTGATTACATTATTTCTGACCTTTAGAACTCTTGTTTTATTCTTTCTTAAAAAAATAATTCTTATACTCATCTTAAAATATTCAACTGTTCTTACATGGTGTTTGTTTTTATTTATTGTTTTTAGAGTGCTTATCATATTAATCATAATTATTTTAAAATCCTTGTTGGATAATTCAAACATTCCTGCTATATCTCAGTCTGATTTATTTGCTCTTCAAACTGTGGGTTTTTTTACTTTTGTTTGTTTGTTTGCTTTGCTTTTAGTGTGATTTATAATTTGCTGCTGGAAGTCAGACATGATTGCTATGTAATGTAGTGGCAAGTTGTGAGGACAGGGGAGTATTTTATATGTAGTCCCATGGTTAGGTCTCAGTCTTTTAATGAGATTTCCCTTCATGGTTAATCTCACAAGTGCCTCTCAGTTTTCCTTACCTTAGTTTCCCATCTTAGTTGGGAAAGGATGGCTAGAGGGGAGTGGATTTGGGTATTGTCCTTCTTCCACTTGGAAAGTCAGAGGGAGCTGTGTTGGGTGTTTCCCTTCCACTTTGTGGAAGATTAGAGCAGGCTGTAATTGGGTAATTTTCTTCCCCAGGTCAGTTAAATTTGTATAAAACCTCAATAGGTTAGGGTCTGGAAAATGATTTCTCTTAAGGACAGACCTTAATGAGAACAGAATGTTCTGACATATTTTCAAAAATGGTTACATTTTCTCTCCTTTTGCTGAAAGCACAAGGGTAATTTTCTCTGATATTTACTATGAGAATCTGCTAGAACCCTTGGAGGTATAACTCATGAAAATGTGGGTGTGTTCACCTTAGGCTAGGTCCTTCTGGAGTTCACAAATCTTAGATTTGTCTGCAATGAGCTCTTACAAATTTGTCAATTATAATTCAGGCTTTCCCTACTCCAGTACTGGTTCCTATTCCAGTACTGCTTCTGCTTATGGGCCTCCACTATGACAACTTGAATTTCTTTATATACCTGTCTCTCTAATTTGGGAGTCAATTATTCTCCTTGTAACTGAAGTACTCTGACAGATCTAACTATAGATCTGCTTTTCTTTTCAGTTTGTTCAGCTATTTACTTGTTAGTAGCTTCTTTTAAATGCCAGAACTTTTAAATTCATTTTTACAAAATATAAATGTTTGATATTTTTTCTTTTTCTTTCTGGCTATTGGGTGGTTTCACTTATAGGAGGAATGGAGAGGAACCAAAGAAGCAATCAGGGGGGGAAATGTAATTATAATACATTAAAAAATCAAAATCAACAACTATAAATCAGAGACATTCTTCAGGGAAGGAGTGGAGAGTAGGGTCAAAGCAGGGGGAGAAGAGAACAAGGGACTATGATGAGGGTGCACAGGTGAATTTGTTGTGCGAATTTCACGTGGACTACACCTGAGAGGAGAAAGCGCAAATGAAGAACGATGCAAAATAATATATAAAATAAAGATAAATAAATAAAAATATAAATGTTCTAACTATTGGCCTGGCATCTATTGGTTATTCTCTTCTATTGAGGAAGGGCTAAAGGATTTCTATAATTTATATTAAAATATCTGGAGATATTCTGGCCCCCAATTATTTTCATTACATATAGTTCAGAAGCAACTCAACTAAAAACAGTGGGACATTGTTGATATTGGGGGAAGGTTCATCCTGAAATCTGAAGGCAAATGAGTGGAATTCTTCTTGATGGATCACTAAGTCTTTCCACGTGGAGTCATATAAATCATGATGAAAAATGGACTGCAGGCCCACTTCATAAATCCTGACCCAGTTTCCAAAGGTAGCATCTTGCAATATCAAAGTCAGTGCTCAGCATTTCACATGCAAACCTGCAGCCCGACTCCTGCAGGAGTTAATGTGTTAGCATTTTAACAAATTGAACCACTTCAGTGGCCTATTTATCAGTTCAAGCTATTTGGAAATGTTGCGACCATATGTCGTCCATTGAAATGAACACTAAACACTGCATTTATAAATGGTAATTTATGACTCATAAATGTCTTTGCTATTAGAGTCATTCTGCCACTGTGAATGGAATTGATAGCAGGTTCTAAGCTCTGTGGTATGTGTATGTTTTTTTCCCTTTTTAGGAATGTTGTAGACATTAAAGCTTTAGTGCCTCATGGAAATGTTATTTTTAAAAAGCTGTGCATATAAAAAAGATTGCATTTTTATGCTAGATATTCATATTCATAAATTTGACAGGCAGGTTAAATATATGTGTGCATGTGCATATGGCAAGGATTTTTTTACATTTTTGTATAGACCAAAATTATAGAATTATAACTCCAAGATGTGTAAGTTACACCTTACTATCTGTTCAAGTTTTGGTTTTACTCATGTAGTTGCAACTACATCTACACTAATATCTCCTCTCCCCTTTTTCCTTAGAGATAGAATGCCTGCCTTTGAGTTAGACATGTGGCCCCCTAATACTATATTACTCACTTTACTTGCAAATAGGATGGTGAAATGACAGAAAACTGTGCTCAGAAAAATAGCAGAAAAATTTATATTAGAGTAGGAATTCTAACAGCTTATCAAATATTATAGTTTCCTTCAAATATGTAGAAGTCCAATTCTATCTATAATATTATATCTCTGGTTAATCAAAATTAATAATATTTAATATCTATCTATGTAAGTACATTTTCCCTAATGAGAGTATTAGTGTGCTGTTTTGAAGTTCTCATGCTTTAGAAAATATATAACTGTTGTTATTAATATGCATGGTTAATATCATGACATTTATTTCTAAGGCAAATTGAGTATTTGAGATTCCAGCAAAGCAGTGAAACAATATAAGTAAGAATCAAAAGGTTATAGCTGATGAACCTCTAAAACAGGAGAACACAGTCTTCATTATTAAATGATAATGCAGACTCCTAATCTTGGGGAGGAATGATTCCAACCATCAGAATTACAATAGAGAATTTTATCATTGACACTCAATGTCAAAGAGTGATCCTGTATCTAACCACTCACCTCCTACATAGTCTTTTCAGGTTGATAAAGAATTCAAATCTAGTGCATCCTCTCACCTGACCCTGGGAGACCTCTACATTTAATCAATTGAATAATTTGTTTTAAAAGTACCTACTATACAAACATTACTGCTTAGGAGCTACATGTCATAAAATAAATAATACACTCTTTATTCAAAAATTTAGTGCCAAGGCAAACATAAAGGCTTATGATTAAAGTCAAAGTTAGATGTAGTAAAAACTACAAAGCATTTCAGTGAAACTTCTCCAATTTTAGGAATATCAGAAACTCAACTTACCAGGTCACACATTTTATTTTCAACTGTGGTTTATATTTTTACATTTTTTATAGATTTCATATAGTTGATTAGTAGCAATATGTGTAAATTGCACAAAAAAGGCCAATGTCCTGTATTGCTGCTTAAAGAGTACAAGGCAGCTGTGGTTAAAAAAAAATACAGACAATATCCTTAACAAAGTTTCAGTGGAAAATAGAGATTTGAAGGGAAATTTGAAAATCAGTTTCTTATGATCATATTGAAAAGATTCAACAAGATTCAACACCCATTTATGATAAAAAAAAATGTTTCAAATAAATGAAATCAGAAGGAACCCTAGCTATATCATTCTTAATAGTGAAAAACTGAAAGTTTTTCTTTACAGATGAAGTACAAGACAAGGAAGTCTACTCTCATCATTGATGCTCAACATAATATTGAAAATCCTAGCCAGATAAATCAGTCATGATAAAAGATATAAAAGGGATACACATTGGAACCTATTACTATTTGCTGTTGAAATAATGATAACGTACTTAGAAATCCCTAGGGATATCATTAAGAAAAACTTCTAGAAACAATAAATTAATGTAGTAAAGTGACAGACTACAAAATCAATATACAAAAATATGATGAATTTCTATACGCAAAAAAATGAATTAGATAAAAGAGAATTTAAATCCTTATTTGTAATCACATCAAAATAGAAAAAAATACCTGTAAATAAACTTACCAAAGGATGTTAAAGACATGTACACTGAAAACTATAAGCCATTGCTAAAAGACAAAGAAATGCACAGATATTTCATTTGATGAATTCAACATATTAATATTGTTAAAGTAGCCATCTTACCTAAAGGAATATACAGATGCAATGCAATATCAAGATTCTAATAACATTTTCAAGGAAATGGAATAAGTAATACAAAAACTTATAAGGAATCATACAAGACCCCACATGCCCAAAGCTCTCCTCACTATAAAGGGAAGGAATGTGAGTATTATACTTCCAGATTTCAAATTATATTTGAAAGACATAATAATTAAAACAGCATGGTACTTGAACAAAACAGCCACACAGAATATGGCATAGTACTGAGATCCCAGAAATAAAACCACACATATATAGTCAACTAATCGATGGCAAAGGAACAAAGAATTTATAATGTAACCAGGATATCTCTTCAATAAATGGTGCTGGGAAGATTGGACTACCACACTCAAAAGAGTGAAACTAGACTACTTTCTCATACCAAACGCAAACATCAACTCAAAGTAGATAAAAGACTTGAATTTAAAACTGAAATAATAAAATATATAGAAAAAAAATTAGGCAAAACACTCCATGACATAAACTTCAGAAACAACATTGGGGACTCATCTCCAGGAACAAGGAAAACAAAGGAGAATATAAACAGTTGGAAATACATCAAACAAAACAGCTTCTTTCTAGCAAAAGAGAAGTTAACAAAATGAAGAGTCACCCTATTGAATGGGAGAAAATATTTACATACCACACATCTGATAAGGGATATCTTGTAGATATCCAAGATCTACAAAAACTAGGGTTAGGAAAACAATACAGTCACACGAAGGAAGAATAAATCTAGAGAACTACAAGTCAAATCATAATGAGCTATTACCTCACATCTGTAAGCACGGCTATTATAAAAAAGGTAAGAAGAATTAATGAGAATAAGGAGAAAGGGGAATTTTTCTACTTTGTTGGGAATGAAAGTGGGTACAATCACTGTGGAAAAGAGTACCTTAAAAACATAAGAATAGAAAGACCATATGATAGAGATATTCCATTTCTATGATATGCACAAAACAATTCTCCTGTTACCATGATATACACTGACATTCTATTTTCTAGCCTATCCTATTCTATTGTATACATCCTAAAAACTGTCATGAGAGGCCTCCCTGGTGGCACAGGTGGTTGAGTGCCACTCTGTGAAGCTGTCCACAGTCTCTGCAGTGCTGGTTCAATCCTGGCCGGCTAGGGAGAAACCCACATGGCCCAGCAGACCTCTCCTGTCTCACCTGTTGCTCCCCTCAGCAGTGTATTTCTTCAGTCTGCCTGATCTGTTTCCCGCTCTGTCTCTGTTGAATCCTCTCAGCCTCCCACGCATCTGGCATGTATCCTGGTTCTTGTATAAATAAATAAATCTTAAAAAAAAAAAAACCTGTCATGTAGCCACTGAATGAATTTAATTACCCATTAGTGAATTACAACTCAAAATTGGGAAATACCCTTAAAGTATCTGCCTAGAAGAGATTTTGTTGGGTTAAAGAGCATGCTCATATTAAGCTTTACCATATGTTATAAAGTTGTTCTTGAAACTACTCAACAATTAATAAAAACTTATTCCTCTACATCCCTTCTATTATTTATTTTTAACCTAATTTTGAAATAACTTGAGACTTAGAGTAAAGTGGCAAACATATTAAGAGTGTTTCCATAAGCCTTTCATTTAGCTTCCTTTAATGTTAACATATAACATTAATGCAATTATTAAAAGCAAGAAGTTAACATTACTCCAATACAATTTTCTACAATGCAGATTTTAACTCACATTTTACCAGTTTTCCCTCTATCTATTTTTCCAGTTTTAGGATCCTGTTAAGAATCACAAATAGCATTAAGTTGCTATTTCTCCTTAGACTCCTTCCACTTGTAACAATTCTTCAGTGGGTCCTTTATCTTGAAAAATTAAAAGAATATTGATTTGATATTTTGTAGCATGTACCTCAATTTGAGTTTATCTCATGGTTTGTCGTGATTGGAATGAGGATATTTTGATCAATAACACTACAGACATGGTGTGTGCTGTCATAATATTGAGGGATTCATGATGTCAACATATTAATGGCACTGTTAAACTAAATCACTTATTAAAGTTGCATTTGTGTTTCTCCTCTGTAACAATTACTCTCACTTTGTAGTTAATAAGTATCTTGAGTAAGATACTTTAAGACTACGCAAAATCTGTCAGTTTTCAAACTTTTACCTACTAATTTTTAGCATCTGCCAGTGGATCTTGTCTACAATAGTTATGAAAGTATTATTCACCCAGTGGCCATCTTCTATTTCCCTTTCTACTCTAGCCAAACAAATGAACACAGAGCATCTATTGTTTCATGAAGAGATTACAAGTAAATAGGAACATTTTTTCTCACATTTACTGATCATTACTATTTTGTTTTCTGTGAATTCTCTTTCTCTTATATAATAGTCTCTCTATTCATTGTCTGTATTTTCAATTGGATTTCTGAAGTTCTTTATATATAGTAGGTTTTAATCTTTTGTCATATATATGTTACAAATGCATTTCCCTTATCTGCAAATTATATGCTAAAATCATTTTTGGTTTTTGTTGTTGCATTTAAGGATTATATTTTTATGTAATAAAATATATGACATTTTTCTTTATGTTTTATAACACTTTGCAACTTGTTATTATAAGTCCCATTCTATTTGAAGTTATAAAGTTAAATATTTTCTCCTTTAAAATTTTTGATTTTCATATTTAGATATTTAACCCATTTGGAATTTGTTTTTATATATGGTTTGAGGTAGGGCATATTTGTAATTTTCCATTGGTTATGAAATAGAAAAACTCTCTTTTATCAGGAATAGTTTATTATTCTCCCAAAGAACTAGAGAACCATTTTTGTCATATATGGCAAATCTACATACATGGGGATTAAGTCCCTGACTTGGTTTTAGTACTTAATTTTCCTTCTACTGTTTCTAGTATAGTATTTTAATTTATGCAGTTTTATTATACTCCTTGATAACTTGGAAAGTCCTATGTTTGCTTTCCTGCATTAAGAAGTCTTCTTGATCTTCCATATTTTATTAGATCAGCTGCTTGATTTCCATTAAAAATCCATTCACATTTATTTTGGATATGCATTAAGTTTATAGATTACTTTCATAAAAGTGGATTTTTAGGATACTGAGTCTTTCTATTTTTGAATATGTTATACTTCTTCATTTATGCATGTATTTTTTTGTGAAAAGAAATTCTTTTTATGTTAAAAATTATAAAACTTTTTGGTAGTGTGATATTCTACTACTTTTATATGTTACTTAAAATCAATACACAGTTTTATTTATGTCCAAATGCATTAGGAAACTATAAAAACAATATTTCATCTATATTATAAACAATTATGAGGAATTCTGAGGCATTTTATGAAAGAGTTTTAATATTAAAAAATTCTATTTTTCTTTCTTCTTCTTGGAAGATTTTATTACTGGGATAGGATGGTAACCTATTTAAAAACTAAAAATACAGTAAATTCTATTTATTCATAACATGTCTATAAATTGGTATGTAATTCCATTTCTGCCACCAGTATTTTATAAGAAATTTCTGACTGCATTTGATCATAGGAGAATACATGAAGATTGACCAATAGCTCAGCATTGTACAGTCCTGATGATTGCAAAACTGTAAACAGTTCACTAGGGTCTATTTGTCTCCTTATTGTAAAAGTTGGTCAGATCTCTAAGACTAAAAGAACTTGCATAAAACAGTATTTGTGAAATTAGGAATTTTGTAAAGGGGCATGAGTAACTGTAAAAGATCTATCTGGCCTTCCTTATATAACTAACATTTATAATAAATTAGGTATACTGGGCCTCCCTGGTGGCACAAGAGGTTGAACAACGCACTATGAAGCAATCCACAGCCTCTGCAGAATGAGATTCATCCCCAGCCAGCCAGGGAGAAACCCACATGGTGCAGCAGACCTCTCCTGTCTCAGCCGCTGCTCCTCTCAGCAGTGTATTTCAGTCTGCCTGTTTTGTTCCCCACTCTGTCTTTGGTGAATCCTCTCACCCCCCACACCTCTGGCCTGTACCCCAGCTCTCGTATGCATAAATATATAAATCTTAAAAATAAATAAATAAATAAATAAATAAATTAGGTATACTAAGTCATATGAGAATATGACAATGGGAACAATTGAGAAATGGACACTGTTTTAAGGAAATGTCAATAAAAATATAAAGTAGCATAAGTGATATGAAAAATTATCAAACATCTGTGATAGGATATTACTTCTAAAAATGGTCATGGCAATAAAGTAGCCCAAAATTTATTTTACATATAAGCAAAATGAGCCCTGATAAGATAGATGAATAAGTGTAACCAGAGAGCACTAGATTTTTTACTTTAGCATTTCTTCCTGTTTGTTTTTGTTTTAATTGTGAAAGGAGCCTACTGTCTTTATCAATAGATCTTTCTTTTTCAAGTAGGGTAATTAGCAAAGATATGCCTGACAAAACTATTATGGAAGTGAGAGAGTTTGGTGTGTACTAGAAAGTATCGGCTAGCTACCATATTGCCCACTTTAGGAGAAGCAAAAGGATCCACTTTAGGAGAAACAAACAGATATGGCACCAACAGTGAGGTATCCATGTGTGTGGTTCTATATTTCCCCCAAATTACATATCATGGTACTGTTTGGGTTCCAGGTGTATAAGAAGTGTTCCAGAACAAAAAAAAAAAATAAAAGGAGATTGCTGAGTTGAAGTAGGGAAGGTAATTTGAATTTCAAGAATGTCAACAAACAGAAAAAGAAACTTACGAAACAGCAAAACAGATCACTTCATATTGAATTTTCTTATACTTAGTCTGAGATGGTTCAATTTTCTGCCGCAGTTTTATAAGCTCTGTTATTTATAGGTACACAGGATTTCAGTTCTGAGCCACTAAACTGAGTACCTACATTGTGCCATCATTTGTTCAGAATTTTGGCTTTTCTAAAGATGTCCAAACATTAATGTCCAAACATTAAGCATTTAATTCTCAAGTATGTTAAATGTAATGAATGAAGAAAGCAGATGTTAAAAGCAGATGATGCAGTACCAACTTGACCTAGAACCATCCTTTGTAACACACTCACATTCATCACATACTAAGAGCACAAGGAATTTCAGGGAAAAAAATATATCTCAAGCATGAAGGATAGCAAATTACTCAGACATTTGATTACAATTACTGTCACTAGACAGAAGACTATCAATGACTTGTACTTTTTCCTTCAGTGGTGGAATTGCAAATGATAATTCCCCAAAAATTGTCTGTAGCATTTGTGTAACTCTTACAATTGAAGAGTATTTACTTATTTCTTCTCTTTAAAGGAACTAGAATCAATACTGTCTATGTGTTTACTATTGCTGACTTTAGAAAGGAGTGTTTGGATCTTAATCTCACCTTTATTAAAAGGATAAAAGTAGAACATACTCATTTCAATATAAGAAAAATCTTCAAAGAGATCGGCATTAAAGTACAATGAAAGTTAAAAATGTACCATTCTCTTCCTTTTCTAGTATTTTCAACCCAAATCAATACATTTGTACCTTCAAGTGCAATCTAGAAGTGTTAAAACCTAAGTATAAAAAAAAAGCTTCAAAGCATTAGACAATACAGAGGATAACATATCATATCTAAGAAAATAATTTCAGAATGATCACATTCATGTGTTTTGAATATGCCTAAATATATAGGGATATTTTGATACATTTGATTGTTTAAATGAACATAGTTTCTGTAACAGAATAAATCATAACCAATGTAGAGATACTATAAAGAAAGTAGAAATCTGAAGTATATATGAAAGGCAAAGTGTTATTACAGAGTACCCAGAACTTCTGAAGTCAGTATTATGATAGCACAATCAAAAGAAGCAAAGGTTACAGATAGGCAATTCTCAGGAAAGACAGATATTGACAGTAAATGTGTAAGAAGGTGTTGATCCCTTTTTATGTCAATGAGATTAACAAACTATTTTTGCAATAAAGTAAGGGAAAAAAGAGCAGAGCCAGCGATGCCAACTTGGAGGGGCGGGGGACAACTTGGAGAAGATATCAAAGGGAATAAGATTAGGCATTAATTTGGGTTACAAAGTCTACATAGATATATTGCTCACATCCTAGTGTGTCCAGTTTCCTGAAGTTCCTCACAGGTTTGTGGGAAGCCATCGTGTATTATTTTCTAGCTCTGTTTATCTATTCCTTTCTGGAGTGTCTACTCACATACACAAGGAACAGAATATGCATTTAATAAATATTTCTCAAATGAGTCAAACATTGCATAAGTCAATTCATAAATTATACTTGAATTCACAGTCTCCAATACATCGTCTTTTGACATTGCGGGAAACTCCATGAATTTAAATAAATATAGCAGGAAAGCTATTAGAAATGGATGAGATCCTGAGCAGATGTTGTGGTAACATTTCCTTTGCTAAGGGGAAGCTGTGCAGCATTGTATTTCTGTATAAGCCTGAAAGATAGACTGTGTCAGCAGCTCACAATGGTGTGACCTCGGGCAAGTTGCCTTTTTAGTTTATTTTTTTTATTTTTTTAGATGTATTTATTTATTTATACAAGAACTGGGTACAGTCAGAAGCGCGGGAGGGTGAGAGAGCTCACCAGAGCCAGAGCGGGGAGCAGAACAGGCAGACTGAGGTACACTGCTGAGGGGAGCAGCGGGTGGCAGGAGAGGTCTGCACGCCATGTGGGACCCTCCTCCAGTGGCCTGGGAGCAGCCGGGAATCGAACCAGCACTGCAGAGGCTGCGGGCAGCCTCGCAACCCAGCGCTCAACCGCTGCGCCACCGGGGAGGCCCAAGTTGCCTTTTTAGAATAAGAAAAGGTGGATTCATTGTGAAATAGCTAGTACCTCATAGTCAGTGATCATAAATTTTAGCTATTTTAAAATTATTACAAACAATTTTTATTCTCTTACTCTCTGTTCATCAGATGCAACATGAAATTGAGGACTTATTTTCACAGTACAATTTGAGGTGTGATTTTTGCATGTAAATATTGTGTTATATTTTATTACAGAGTAGTTACTTGGAAAGCTCTCTATATTTTGGAATTAAATTTATAGGTATATTCAGCTGGTAACATGAATTCGAGCTAAATCCCCTTACCTTCTCAATAGCGGCTTTGTCATGCCACTTTTTAAAGAGCTTATACAATGTACAGGATACACTTTTGTGAAAGTTTAAGTTCAGATTTAGGCAAGAGAATCAGAAAACAAAGGAAAACTATAATGATTAACTAAAAATGCCCCATGGAATTAAACTGACTGTTTACTAGATGTGTTAGGGGGAAATGATGTCCTGAGTTAATCCCATACAGGCTTTGTGGACCCCACCCCCACTCCAGACTAAAGCCATCAAGACATTGGGAAAGACAAATCCCATCACCACCAAGGGAGGGTGGCTGGGACCTGAGGGTGGAGTTGGGCAGCCAGGTTGGATATAAAAACCAAACACATGGGCCTTGGGCTCTCTCTGGCTTGCGATCGCTAGCCTCCTGGCTTCACGGCTCCTGGCTGGCGGCCAACTCTGAGAGCGCCATTTTGGGATTCCTGATGGGCGGATTGGGTAGGACTCATTTAAAACTTTGTCTCCCACTTTTCTCCCAGAGCTGTATATTTCCTCATTTCCCCTTCCCTTGTAAATAAACCTTTTATTAACCTTTCACGTGTGCCTGCAGTAGAGCATTGATAAGTCCTTTTAAGCGCGCGGGTGAGGACCCACAGTCAGGCACCCTGTTTTGTATCGGGGTTGCTCTACAACAGTTGGATGTACCACATGTAGCAAGATTAAAATTGAGTCTATAACAAAACTGATAGAGATAAGAACTCTGGTCTAGAAGGAATAAAAATGGTATAGCACAGAAAGGGATTCTTGGTTTATATTCCTAGTCATGCAAGGTCTTTTCTAAAAGATATTAGAACAAATAACTTGGATTCTCTGTGATTTTGTCTCTCATTAGATTAATCAGAGGCTACTTACATAATCTATTTGATTACTTTATGATTTCATTTGCAAAAGTTTTTGATGCCTTACAAGACCATGATAGTATTTTACTCTATAAAAAGGATTCCAATAATCTTAATTCTTCTTTGTCCTACATTCCCCCAAAAGAAATTCTGCTTATAAGTAGAATAATAATTTATGGTATTGGTTCACTCAGATACCCATGTCAAAGAAACAATACTTCTTAATGATATAACAAAAACTGATAGAGATCAAAATGTAAAATAAGATGGAATCCAAATGTCTCATTTGCCTATAAGAGATACAGGTGAAAAATGTTCTTTATGTCCAATTCCCTCTCACATAAAGGGAAACATAGAGAGCAGTACTTGGACACAAGTATGGAAAAGGAAATATTCAGAGATGATCCTCCCTGGAAGTCAGCCCCAGGAAAACACATGGAGGTCAATAGGAAGACAGGCCTGATTCCTCACAGCTCAGGCAATAGCCCTGTCATTTCTTCATAATATATGCAAGATGAGTGAAATCAAGGCTCTTAGCATGTCTTGTTTGGAATGTAAATCCAGTCATACCTGACACACTAGTAAGATTGTGAGACACAGAAGATATGCAATTCTTGGAAAAGTGTAAAACATTAATGGGCTGTACAAAAGTATTTATTTATGTGGTCAGATGGCAGCAGTGATTACAACAAAGCTAATGGCAGTGTTTACACAGCAGCAAACAGGCAGATGTAGAGTGAAACACTCACTGATCAATCAACCGGATGAAGGAACTGTGTAATGCCAAACAGCTGGGTATTTGGAAACATCCAGACATTTGATAGCACAGTTCCTAATTTTTGTAATGGATTTCCCTTCAGAGTCAGATCATATTCCATACAAGGAAACTGGTTTCTGTCAACACCTTCATTTCTCTCTCTCTCTTTTTTTTTTTTAAACCATAGTGGATTACCTAGCATTCTCATGCTTTTTATCTGAAATAGCTATTTTGAAGGAATGTTCAACTGCTTCTTTAAAAAAAAATCACATATACCTTCAAAGATCAAAGATTTGCCATTCTTTATTTTCCTCAGTTAAATTTTGTCATATATTCTAAGCACAACATTAAAGGTAACCAATAATGGAATAGACATGCAACTTCGAAGAGATTGAGAAGCAAATTCATTTTTTTGTAGGTTTTGGTTCACTGCTGTTGGGAATGTACACCGGTCCAGCCATTATAGAAAGATCCTTAAAAATGGATCTATCATATGATCCAGCAATTCCACTCCTAGGAATCTGCCCTAAGAACACAAAAACATAGGCCTCCCCTGGTGGCGCAGCGGTTGAGCTCTAGGCTGCAAAGCTGCCCACAGCCTCTGCAGCCCCGGTTCCATCCCCGGCCGCCAGTGAGGGTCCCAAATGGCGCAACAGACCTCTCCTGCCACACCCACTGCTCCCCTCAGCAGTGTACTTCAATCCGTCTGCCTGTTCAGCTCCCCACTCTGGCTCTGGTGAATTCTCTCACCCTCCTGCTCTTCTGACTGTACCCTGTGCTTGTATAAATAAATAAATAAAACTTTAAAAAAAACAAAACACAAAAACACTAATTCAAAAGGAAACCTGCACTCCTATGTTTATTACAGAACTATTTACAATAGCTAAGATATGGGAACAACCCAAATACCCCAAAACAGACGAATGGATGAAGAGGATATGGTATATATACATAATGGTATAATACTCAGCAACCAAAAAGATAAACTCATGCCATTTATAGCAACATGGTTTGGGTTAGAAGGAATTGTGCTAGGCAACGTAAGTCAGAAGGAAAAAGAAAAATTCTGAGTGGCTTCACTTATAGGTGGACTATAGAGAAAGGGTCAGGAAAAAGGCAAAACTTGCAAGCTGACCATAGATCTAAGGCATACAACTGGGTGAGGGGGAGGGAAAGTGGCCAAAACAGAAGAGAGAAGAGCATCATTATGGTGATGGATCATAGGTAATATGGTGGTGGGAGCACAGTGGGGACTACACCTAAAGGGAAAGATCACATACTGTACAAAAATTAACAATGATGCAAAAAAAATAAATTTAATTTTAAAACCCAAAAATTATAATCATATTATTGTATGACATTACTTCAACTAAAATAGTTACATATTTTCAGTGACAATGTTATCAATATCAATTTTAATCACCACTCTAACATTGATATACACATAGCATTAACTTTATAGAAATCTATGCCCAATATATCGAATGGTGAATAGAATCTTTTTAGAGTGCACTAGAATGAGACTTGCTCTGGAACATGTATAATCTGTAGGTAAAAAACAACCCATATTTTCATTCCAGAGCATGTGGCTACTAGAACTGAAGACCCTTAAGTTGCATCTTTAGGAAATGCAAGGGCATCTCTATTTATTAGGCATTTAAATTCAATGCACTGCAATGTCTCTTCCCTTTGCACTTTCCTCAGTAATTGGGTGTAGACTCTGTGCCTTCAGGCTAATTCAATGCTCATGTTGTTAAGATATAGACTGGCTGCTCCTGTGTGAATACTCCCTGGCTTTAGTCCATTACTCATCCTCTTCCCAGATGCCAGGAATGAATAGAGCCCTTCGTTCACTGAAAGACTGCCCTAGACTTGTTTATGCACCACATTGCTCACACACTGCACTGTTCCCTTGGTCTTGGTCTTTGAATTTGCAGTTTGCAGTGGCCCAACAAACTGTTTTTTTGTTTTTTTTTGTTTTTTTGTTTTTTTACATAGATGTGGTGGTGAAAGGATTCACCAGAAACAAAGGGGGAGCAAAACAGTTGGATCTACTGAAATACGCTGCTGAGGGGAGCAGCAGGCAAGACAGGAGAGGTCTGCTGCACCATGTGGGTTGCCCTGTGGCCAGCAGGGATTGAACTGGCCCTGCAGAGGCTGCGGACAACTTCACAGCACTGCGCTCAACCACTTGCACCACCAGGGAGACCCCAAGAAACTAGAACATTCTTTACAAATTGGTTATTCAACTGATAGAATTTCAACTGGTGGAGTCCTAATTTTTCTGTATCTATAATAAATTTGGGGTTTATGTTTAATCATAATTTTACTCATTCTAGTTATTGTAAAATGGTATCTCACTGTGATTTTAATTTATATTTCCCAGATCACTATAATATTGATCACACATATGTGCCTAATGACCATTCATTTTTCTGTTGTCCCCTTTGTCATGGGTAAAGTGTTCAGCCTTAGAATGATGTGTACTAAAGGAGTATTTGATGTCCTTTATTACTTTGAGATAGTTTTCTAGTTTGCTGAGGATTTTCACCATGGATATGTGTTGAACTTTTTTCCTTTTGCTTTTGTCACTAAAGCTTTGATAGAGAGTGAGGCATATGTCCACATGGAGGTGATAACACAGTGAATTACATTAATTAATTTTCAATGGTTGAATAAATCTTGCATTTCTGGGTGTACAAAACTGGTCATATTCTTTTTACATATTGCTGGATTCAATTTTCTAACACTGCTTGAGGATTTTGTGCCAATATTCATGACATATATTGGTTTGTAACATTCTTTTGTTGCAATGTCACTGTTAGGTTCTGTATCAGGTTTATGATCACCTCATAAAACGAGTTGGAAGGATTCTCCCCCTTGTATTTTCTAGAAGACTTTGTTAAAGACTTTTATTACTTATTCATAAATGTTTGATAGAATTTGCTGCTCTTTTGTCTGGCATCCAATACTCTTCCTGGCTTTATACCAGTTTATCTTTACTTTGTAATTACCACTATCCCAACTCTCATAGTTACACTGTAAGTTCCACACAATTCAAAAGAGTTTTCTTCTATTAAATGTAACTTAATGCCATAGCTCAGAATCAACTATCTCTGCCCCTAACTGCAAAATTCCACAAACTTTTATCATATTGATTTGATGCTTATCCTTTTCTGTCTTTTTATATTAAGTATTTACCTTCATGTTACTTATCCCCTATAAGAGAGTAAGCTTCTCAAATGTATCTTATTTGTTTTAAGCCAATAGCACATAATACAGAATGTTGTATCTAGTTGGTAAGTTACTCTTTATTTGTTTAACATTAGTGGGAAGTAGACTTTTGCTTCTGGACAATTTATACTAAGATAACAAAAATCATGTCCACCATATAACCTCAAACAATTGCACATCCCCCCAAACAAAGGGCAAATATAGGAAATAGTTTTTAGGGTACTGTATGTCAGCAGTAAAGGGCAGTAATCTTTGTAAAATGGAAGACAAAATGAGATAAACCCTACAATTGTCTTGGTTACTGCCTTAAGAGTGTTTCTGAGCTATAGGAAGGTAGAATACAAACTGAGCAAGTAGATTCCCTGAGTACAGGAGGCAGAGCTGAAAGTGCAGGAGACCAGTGGCTGAGACTGACAGCTCACCAGGGGTAAAGGGACTTCAAAGAGCACTCTGGAGGTCTCCGGGGCTTCCCTCAAGTATTCAGCAGAGTGCTTGCCGATCAGTGAACTGTGTAAAGAAATGACCCAAGATCAGGGAGGGAAGAGTACCTGGTGCTGACACAAGGTGGGGGAATAAAACCTGTTTCCACAAGTTACACTGGAACTATTCCATTTCTTCTCAATCAAATGGGAGCAATTTAAAACAAACAAAAACCCAATGACTTGTAAGAGATTTGCCAAAGCAATCCAAATCAATACGAAATTCCTCCTTAGGTCTTTTCTTTCCCAACCACAGTGTATTCATCCAGGAAAGCCATTTCATGAATGGTAACAGCAGTTAAACAATAAATATTCTCTTTAAATGTTTGAAAGGTTATTGAAGAGTCAAACTGACAGCTCCATTCAACCCCAAGTATGGGAATTACATTTTCTTTCTCTGTGATTCCTGAGTCT
Organism: Talpa occidentalis; assembly: GCF_014898055.3. Taxonomy (NCBI): domain Eukaryota; kingdom Metazoa; phylum Chordata; class Mammalia; order Eulipotyphla; family Talpidae; genus Talpa; species Talpa occidentalis. The sequence continues at coordinate 22,725,655 of NW_023601322.1, forward strand.
TTTTCTCACTAAAGGCTCTGTTCCAGCAGGCAGCAGCGAAGAGAAAAAGCAAATTAAAAGTAGCTGCTATTTCCTGGAGCCTCAATTATACTCCAAACTTGAATTAAGAAAACCCAAGTGGTGAAGCATAGCTGGTTTGATCTAGTCCACCCTTGTAGCAAAAACTTAAAATCTGGATGGGCTGCCCCCAATGTTACTGATCAAAGAGAAAGGATGACTTGGGCTGGGAGAAAAATGTAGAGTCTGAGATGTATTTAGCCTCAAGCATCTAGCCTGCCTATGTGGCAGGTCATCAAAGCCTGTGTGCAAATGGTGTCTCAGTAAGTCAGGGAGTCCAATACCACAGGAAGAAAGAAGTGGTGTGCAGATACCAGGATACATTCCCTTTATATTCCTGACACTATTGGGAAAATCCTAAAATTTCTCTTCAAATTTAACATTCCAGGGCCTCCCTGGGGGCGCAAGGGGTTAAGCAACACATTATGAAGCAATCTGCAGCCTCTGCAGCATCAGTTTGATCCCCAGCCAGCCAGGGAGAAACCCACATGGTGCAACAGACCTCTCCTGTATCGCCCACTGCTTCCCTCAGCAGTATATTTCAGTCAGTCTTGCCTGTTCTGTTTCCCACTCTGTCTCTGGTGAATCCTCTCACCTTCCACATCTCTGGCCTGTACCCTAGCTCTTGAATGCATAAATAAATGAATCTTTAAAAAAAGAAAAAGAAAAAAAATAGCATTCCAATGAATCAAGAATCCTAAACTTGACTACACGCCTGTTTAGTTTCACTTCTTTGAAAGAAGGGTTCCGGGCTTCGCTGGTGGCGCAATGGGTTAAGATGCAATCTGTGAAGCTATTCACAGCCACTGTAGCACAAGTTCGATCCCCATCCAGGGAGATATCCACATGGCACAGCAGACCTCTCCTGACTAGCCCACTGTTCCCCTCAGCAGTGTATTTCAGTCAATCTGCCTGTTCTGTTCCCCACTCGGTCTCTAGTGAATCCGCTCACCCCCCAGATCTCTGGCCAGCTCTTATATGCATAAATAAGTCTTTAAAAAAGAAAGAAAGAAGGTTCCTCCTTGGGTAAGACTTATTAACCTGCAGTTCTTTTTTTTCATATATAATATAAAATTACTTTTATATAAAAAAGATCTGGTGTTCTTGTGTGGTAGACAACACAAAAATTTGATCTGCCTCTGGGGGTTCCAGATTGATATTATCTCAAACATCAACACTGTTAACCTGCAGTTCTTAAAGTCAAATGATTAACAGTAAAAACTCATTTTGTGAATTGTTCACTATATGTAATACTAAGAAATGCAAGTCACATTTACATCTTATGTTTCTTTATGATTATACATGGATATGGAAAAGAAACATCATGAATTGGAAAGTATCTCCTAGTTGGTTTTGTAACTGATTCTTCAAAAGGGTAGTTTACTATTTATCAGCCTAACTATTTGTGAGTCATGGCAAAGCCAGGAAATTGCATCAGCATAAAATCATTGATGCAATATTTTGCTGTCAGCACATTTCTTGCTCAGAAGCAATGTAATCTGGGATATTATGGCAAATGTGGCATTCAGGTAGTCCATAACTAGGATTTGTTGACATATGAGTATGGAAAGTCGATACAAATCCATATTCCATATGAGTTCAATAAAAAAAAGGATAAATTACTGCCCAATCCAAAATGGATGTTTTCAAAAATAGCTGTCCTGGCAGGGCAGCAGATGGCTAACTGGTTCCCCTGGATATGCTCATAGATTGGACATTTAGTAGTAGTATCCAGATTGGTCTTGTTGGGGATCATCCATGTTTTAACCCATAAATACTTTATCTCCTTTTCACTTTGGTATCTTTTTTAGGAGTCAAATGAACTAACAGAGTATTAGATATACATCTGCCTTGATTTCCTGCTACTGGTTAAACATGGATATAACTGAAAAATAAATTTGTTCCTTCTCAACCCAGATTATTTAATTTTTCAGAGAAGTTTTAGGTTCAGAGCAACATTGAGAGATAGGATCAGAGATTTCCCATATACCTATGCCACCCACACATGTATCACCTCTTCCATAATTAACATCCTGCAGCAGAGTGATATATTTTTACAACTGATGAACCTACATTGACATATCATTATCACCCAAAGTTTACCTCAGGGTTCCCCCTAACAGTGTGGTGCAATATATGGTTTTGAACCAATGTTTAATGATATATACCCACCATTACAGTATCTGACAGAATAGTCTTACTAACCAAAACTTTTTCTGTGTTCCTCCCACTTAACTCCCACTCAATATTCCTTGGAAATCACTGATCTGTTGACTGTATCCATAGTTGTGCCTTTTCCAGAATGACATGTAGTTGGACTCACAAAAATGTAGCCTTTTTAGATTGTCTTTTTACACTCAGTTATATGCATCTAAATTTCTTCCATGTCTTGCTAACTCATGTCTTTTTAACACTGAATCATATGCCATTGTCTGGATGTACCACCGTTTATTTATTCACCCACTTTCTGAAGGACATCTTGGCTGTTTCCAAGTTTTGGAGATTGAATAAAGTTGCTATAAACATCTGTATTTTACAGATGTGTGCAATAACCATAAGCATGACTTTTGTGTGAACATGTTTTCAAGTGTTATTAACAAAGAATGTATTGCTTATCATATGGGTAGAGCAAGTTTAACTTTATAGGAAACTGTCATGTTGTCTCTCAAAGTTGTACCAGTTTACATTCCCACTAGTCACAAATAAGAGTTCCTACTCCTCTACATTCTCATCAACCTTTAATCCTATGTTTTGGATTTCAGCCATTCATTTTGATGAGTAATGCTATATTCTTTAATGTGCATTTCTCTGGTGCTATATGATGTGGAACATCTTTACATGCGCTTTTTTGCCATCTGTATATCTCTATGATCTTTAGTGTATTTTTTAAATTGAATTGCCTTTTTCCTTATTGTTGAGTTCTAAGAGGTATTTATGTATCTGGATATTTGTTACCCAAACATAAAAAACAAGACTTCCCTATCACATATGTCATTTGCTTAGTCTCTGGCTTGTATTTTTATTCTCTTGGCAGTATCTTTCACAAAGCATAAAATTTTAATATAAAGGAAGTCCAGTTTATGAATTGTTTATTGCATGTATTGTGCCCTTTGTGTTGTAATTCACATCATTTTGATTGAAATTAAATGAAGGGAAAGGCATGACTTATCTGAATTATTGTTAGTCATATTGTATACCTGTGATATGTATTATATTGCTTTTATAATTCAGCAAGGTCAATCCTAGCATTAATTATAAATTCTTATATCAAATCATATAAAAATGAAATGTCATTGTGAAGAGTAATTTTTAAGTTAAAATATAGGTTAAATGTAAGTTTTAAGGATAATCAAGTGGAAGAACAAGCACATTTCTCTGCTTACTCTTAGGTTAAGCTTCACTTCAGGGGACCTCTTTGCAAATCCCCTTAAAGTACTGAATTAAAGGGAGGAATATAAGTTGTTAGAAACCTAAAGTTGGCTAAATTTAGATATGTAAATGAATCCACGGGGTTTGCTTATTCTCCATAGGCAGTCTGTGTAATCTCTGTCTTTTTCCTCCTTCTTTCTCCACCTCTAATTAAAAAAGTAGTTCACTTATAGGGTCAAATTCCTAGTGTTCGCCTCACATAGTGGCTGCTTTGAGAGGGGTAGATGCTTATATATCTACAGAGAAGTGGTGATTATTTTTCCTGTAATTAAAGAGTGAATGATACTAGCAAATGGAGGTGGATATCAGGAGGCTGAATGGGAAAACACAGAATGAAGTGAGGATTTTTAAAGCATATTATCTCCTAGAAATAGGTTTACCATTTCTCCTAGAAATGGCATTCATTTTAGGGATGAGACCCAAATAAAATTACTGCAATTCTGAGTTAGATTGGAATTGGAGAAACACACAAACCCACTCACAAGAGCGGCCCTTGGAACAAATTGGTGCCATTCGTAATGAGATCAACAGCTCCCTTTGCCACCTGGAGCAAAAACTCTGAGATACAATAATGCATTATTTTAGAATTAAAGTTTATTGGATGTGGAAATGTAAACAAAGTTGTTGCTTTTAACCTTATTTCAAAATTTCTGGTGCTTAACTAATAAGAGACTTTCTGCCTTTTACAAGTACCAGAAAATCACTCACTTTATTGAATGGGGATTTTATTGCCAGAATTAATATCAAAAGATTCAGAAATACAAAGCAAAATGATTAGGAACCCAAGAAGCTGTGTAAACAATCTAATAATTAAATATCTTCTTCATTGCATCTCAGTTTTGTTTTGGCTCAAATTCCTTCTCTCTTCTACCCAGCTCTCTCTGCTAAATCACTGTTTTTGTTCCATCACAACTTTAAAGATTTATTTATTTATTTATTTATACAAGCACTGGGTACACTCAGAAGTGTGGGAGGGTGAGAGAATCCATCAGAGCCAGAGCAGGGAACAGAGTAGGCAGAAGGACCGAAGTACATTGCTGAGGGGAGCAGCGGGCGGCAGGAGAGGTCTGCGTGCCATGTGGGACCCTCCTCCGGTGCCCGGGGAGCAGCCGGGGATTGAACCAGTGTTGCAGAGGCCACAGGCAGCTTCGCAACCCAGCGCTCAACCCCTGCACCACCAGGGAGGCCCTCCATCACAACTTTAATCACAGGATTCTCAGGTTGCCATAATTCCAACTCTAGCTTACTGTATGGATAGGCTGCCTTCTAACTCAACCAACCAGCTCCTTCACTCTCATATACTTGAAAAAGAAAATGTGAGATCCAGTTGACTTAAAGTTCAGTACACCCTAATTTTTATAATTTGTCTCAAGTTTTCAAGCACACCAACATTGAGAGCGCACTCATTGATTTTATTTTAGAGCCCTATTTATAACCTGTAATAATTTTGCTGGAAGTCTTTAGGCTTCTCTGTTCATAAAAATTATGAGTTGTATTGTTTTTCTTTTACAGTTATTCCACTGGGCCTGATCCTCACTTTTGTCTTTCTATATACAAAAAAAATATTTATGTCTTCTCTCAACTCACTGGTGACAAAAGAACCTGGCAAATTCACTGGAAATCTGTACTGGCCTGGTACACAATAGTGCTATACAACAAACCCCATCAACAATCAGTGGTTCATAATGATATTCATTTCTTGCCTGTGTGTGTGTATGTGTGTGTGTGTGTGTGTGTGTGTGTGTAGGGGTGGAGAGGAGGGCAATTGAGGTTCAACAAACTCAGATGAGTCTAAATTTAGACCCAGACTACTGAGAAGCTTTATGCAATCACACAAGATATTTTCTTCTTACAATATTACAGTTTTTTCCTGCCCCACCCCTTTTTTTGTGATTGATTTCAAATTTGATGTCACTGTGGTCAGAGAAAATGCTTTGTATAATTTCAACCTTCATATATTATTGGTACTTGTTTTGTGACCCAATATGTAGAAATATTGTAGAATGTCTTATGTGAACTTGAAATTAAAGTCTTTTTTAAATATATCATTTTAAATATTGCAGTTTTATTCTTTTAACTTGAAAACAGGAAGTAAGTTGTGATCAAAGCTATGGTAAATTTTCTGTTTATTACACACAGGGTTTAGAATTTTCTGGGACTCTTAAATGAAACAAATATTCAATAAAATAAACAAGCAAGCAAGCACACATGTTTACAAAACACTTCTAAAACTAAGATAAGCTTTCTCACATGATAAATTTCACCAGAAATCAGTGAACTCCATGAGGACAAGTACTTAGCTGTGGTGAGGACTAAATCCCGCAAAAATTAATTCTTAACATTTTTACCCAAAATTTATGGTTAATAGGACCCTATATGTCTGGTAGCATTTGCATAATTTTCCCCAACTAGAAAATAAATATTTCCTAAAGCAGAGCAAGGAAAGTATGGTCACAGAACCAGAACTCTATTGTCTGTCAACGCAGACAGCTCAACTGGACAATTGGGGCTGTATTATGGAAAAGGAGATTAGAAGGACACTTTCTGTCAAGATGTCCCTTCTGATTAAAAAGAACACTTCCCTGCAAAGAATTAAAAATTCAGAGTAAGCTAAGTAATATATAAAGAAAGGGAAAATATAAAATTCTTGGCCACAGGACAGCCAGTATCAAGATTACAGCCTAGACATTGTGGTAAAAGAAAATAAGAATATGGGAGACGTGTGTGAGAAAGGGCAAGGGAGAGATGGTAGGTTCCAAGGAGTTGCTGACCTGAATCATTGAAGTAAATTTTAATTGGTTCTATCACTTAGGACACTATCTGCCTTGAAGAAAACGCTTAGTAAGTATTTGTTGATTGTTGAGATTATAAGATCCTTTATTCTCAGCTTTTCTGCCTTAAGGGATCCTAAGAAAAAATGATTGTGGAAACAAAATTATGAAGGAAAATAAAACAGTAGTATTCTGGTTCTTCTCTATCACTAAAACTTACCATCAAATGGCATTTTTCTTGCCTGAACATTTGATTTTCCATTTACTTATCTGACTGTTAGAATGAAAATGAGTACATGGACAAAGTCTGGGTATCCCTTTAGTATCTTCATTGCTTTGGATAGAACCTGAATCATGCACAATTTTGAGTGAATACTTATTCATATCTGTTAGTGATTATAACTATATAATAATAGTTATACATTAGTAATATCATAAGTATAACAGATTTTATCATTAACTCTCCTGGAATCAGCCCATAATATTAAAATAAAATACCCTCCCCGACATCTGAAATAGCTTTTTTAGCATATCACAACTTGCTAGAGTATGAAAATAATTCTTTTAGGTTAGACATTGTCCTCCCTGTAAGATGCATATAAAATGAAAATATCCATTAAAGGAAGGACAGAATAAGTCCAAGTCACTTTAATGCTAAATTCTGTAATGAGATTATCATTTTCTCTTAGGGGATGGGGTTTTCCACGTAGTGTGAGTCCCTGATGTTTCCACATGGGTCAATGTGTCCCTTATGCCAACCAGTAAAGTAAAATAAACATGAAGTTTTATTTTTCCATGAATCACATTTGAAAACTGGCATTGGCTACTCCATGCCAATGATTGAGCCTCATTAGGCTAGGATAAGGAGACAGCTGTTTCAAGCAAGTTACAGAAAGCAATTAAATTAGAGACAGTAGGAGAAAAAATTCTTTTTAATCTTTAACTTTGGAGTATTCAGTGTTCTAATATGCTAAATAGCCTTGTCAACTAATCAACTTAAAAAATCCCAGTAGCATGGCCACTTAAAAGTGAGCTTTTTATTAAACTCTGGCCCAAGAAATTCTATGGCATTACATCACATCTGTCTTCTTTTTCACATCACATCTGCCTCCTCCCTGAGTCCTAGATGAGTTTTCTTTTCCTGGTAAACTTCCCTTCCACATCTTGAAATTCATCCAGCAATTTAGCAAACTACTTTCTAATCATCTGAGATTGGGGAAACCAGTTTTTGAACTTAATGAGTTCTTCTCTACTAAGCATTTCTCCTGGTTCTGTCCCAAACCTAGACCTGGCATAGCTATCTAGTCAGGGAATCTGCTCCCTCTTTCTGGGAAATTTGTTCAAGAGGGCACAGAAAGTCATTATGTAAGCATGAGAAGAATAATAAAAGGCAAATTATAAAATTGGGGAAATGTACCTCTTTAATCACATTTTTCATACTTTTGGAGGCCTCCCTTAAACTCCCCATGCACAGAGAGACTGAGCATTAGTGGTGAATTTTGTTAATGATTTTCTGTATGGAAGAAACATCTTGACCATCTCACCACAGCAATATCTATTAAACCGCTAGGGTAACTAGCACAGAATGGGTTTATAAAACTGAAATATTCAGGGTTAAAACTAGGAATATATTGGGCAAATCAGGGTTGGTCACTTTAATTCCTACGGAAACAATTTGCCTTGAATGACTCTGCAATATGCTTATCTCCTACATATCTCTTCTCATTCTAGCCACACACATTGTTTTAACTTGATGACTTTTACCTCATCATCTAGGCATCATCTTAGACCGCATTTTATGTAGGAAGTCTTCCTGGCCACCACCAAGACTGAACTATGTATCTATACCTTTCCACAAGTTCAAGCCATCACTCTGTTTGGAACTCTGTTGGTAACAGTATACTAACTTACCTTTGTTTTTATTTATTTACAACCCGTATTTATTTTTTTAACCCTCAATTTCTTATGCCCAGGTCTTTTATCATGTTTGCTGTAGTAACCCCATACTCACTAAATTTTGTTGAGAGATGATAGAAAGGACTAATAAGTAAAGAAACAAAAAAAAAACTTTCAAACAACGTAGGCAAGAATGGGCTAATCTCACAGCAGTATAATAGTGAAGTGGTCTTGAAGGAGAAATGGTGAAAATTATGTCACTGAAATGTTCAAGTATCCATCAGGAGGTTTACCTGTGATTTCTACTCCAGGAAAAATTTCAAAGTAATTAAACATCAAGTTCCCTTTACACTGAAGTCATCTGATCTTTAAACCAATGTTTACTTAATTGACAGTCTCAGAATTACCTGGATATCAAAAGCCTGATTCTGTTAAGTATAGAGTCAGATCTAAGAATATTTATATTCTATAAACTTTTGTAGAGATTTTGATATATAGGTAATTTGGTTAAAGTCCACTAATATTCATTACTTTGCTATATTGGAGCTACCTGCATTAGAGATATTCACATTGAAATTACTCAAGAGCTTTAAAAATATATGGATTCTTGACCCTTTACCAGGTGACCCTGATATAATTGGTCTCAGTGTGGTTTTTCCAGTTGATTCTAAGTTTCAACACAAGATGAGGATGATGCTAGAGGAAGTGAGAACCAAGCTGAGATCTGAACAATTAGTAGGAATATGTCAGGTAAAGAGCATGAGTGTGTATGTGCATCATATGTGTTTTAGAAATGTGGCCAGGTAGCATGGTAACGAGGTAGGGGAAAGTAGATATAGCTGCTCACCTAGGGAAAGGTCTGATGAGCCTTTGCTATTGGCAAATTCCTATGATTAAAGTTAGTTGGAGCTGTGTGTGAAAGTGTTTTGTAAAATAGAAGGCATGGTTTTAAAAAAATGTGGTTAATTTAACTAAATTATAAATCCTTAATGTTATCAATTTCAACCTGAAGAAATTAAACTATAAAGATATTTAAGAGATCATCTCTTATATAAGTCATCATTTATGGTAGTCTATGATTACTTTACATTTTCTGGGGAAAAGAGAACTACCCCTAGATCCTAATTACTTTTAATCCCATTTGGTTGCAGAAAATTTTCTTAAATGTGTGGTTCTATGTTCTTGCCTCATTAATTCCTATCTGGTGAATATTACTGAATTGTTCTTGAATAAATGAGTAGGTTTGTGATCCCTGAGGGACATCAATTAATAGTATATAAGAAACTCAAGTTACTGTGTCCTGACTCCAGGATATAGCCTGGAAGTGGCTTCTTCTTGAGATACTGCTAAAATCATCTCACTTCATGGCAATCAGCTTCTATCTCCTTAAAGGAAAATTCTGTGGGATGGGGGAATTGAGTACTTAATAGAATTCATTTGTATTCCAGTTCATCACCATTTCCTTGCACCTGGTAAGTGAAGGTGACTTGTAATACTCTTGGAGCAACTCTTAGTATGGAATGACATGTCCCTTGGGAAGAACAAGATAGCTGTTAAAAGCATCTGTGTTGCAATGCCATTTCCCTGATGAATAAACACCAACACCACATAGATGATGTGCCATGGATGTTCTGCCCTGTTCTGCTCAGTGCTGTCATTGTCTTTCACACCAAGGAGATGTGAGGCAACCTCAGAAGGAGATAGGTTGTGATTCAGAGCACTGGGGTCCAGATTTGCTTAAAACATTGACTGGAGTTGCAGGCAAGTATTTGGACATCTCACAGACTTTCTCCTCAACTATAAATAGGGAATACATATCTCCACAATTTAATTGCAGAAACAAAGGTAAATGAGATTCTCAAATATTAACAAGTCTTCTAGTTACAATAGGAGATCCTGAAAAAATGTCAAGTGGTTACTACCTCCTATTGAAATTCCAATGGCCCAAAACATCTCCCTTTCTTTGCATACAAAGGTGAGAGAGGAAAATCCCAAATCCTAAATTCTAACTTCTGACCCTAGGTATTCTCCCTTCTTCATGAATAGGCTGTTTCTGGGGTTTCCAGGGTGCTCTCCATCAGGTGCTTCCAAACTGTCCCTTATCTCAGATAAATACAGCCTCTAAAATGGTCCTTATGAATATGTTACTGATTTCTGTTATAAATATCTGATATTTATGTCCCTCTGCAAACTTCACCCCTTGAATATGGGATGGACCTTGTGATTTACTTCTAAAAAAACAGAATATGTAAGAAGTGATAGATGTCAATTCAGGGTTTAGGCTAGTAAAGGCTGGCTCTTGCTCTGAGACAGAGCTCTTAAAGAAGGAAGTGGCACATTATGAGCAGCTCTATGGAGGGGCCCATTTGCTAGGAACTGATGTCCATGATAGGGTTCCTAAAGCCCATAAACAATCACTTAAGTGAGCCTGAAGAGGATCTTCTGAGGCCTGCTACCATCTAAGAAACTGAGTATGGAAGCACATACCCCCAGCCCAACTTGGCAATGACTACAGCCCAAGCTGTTACCTTTATGAGAACTAATGAGAGACCCTCAGTGAGAGGCACTCAGCTACCTCTGCTTGCATTCCTGACCTAAAAATATTGTAAGGTCATAAATGTTCTAAATCATAAAATTTTTAGGTAAACTGTTATACTACAGTTGATAACAGTGTCCCCAATTCCAGGTGGACCCTTTTATCCTGCAGCCCGAACGAAACCAGCACCTGAACTTGGATGTGTAGACCTTCTTGCTCTATCTCTTAGCTTTACCTACTTTCATGCTACACCCCCACCTGCACCCTCCCCCTGCCCACACCTATACTCCCACCATCCTAAGCCTGTACCATGGTGTTCCTAGATTCACTATGGAGGAAAGTTTGGTTTTCTGTGACAACTTGTTTAAATGATACTTCTTGATTCTTATGAGACTCTTATGACATACATCTTATTGTACCATTTTACAGACAATGATATTGTTGTCCATAAAAAAGCAATTTGTACAAGTAGCAAGTAAGCATTTTTGACTACAGGTTCAACGTACAGCATTATTACATTGAAGTTGCCTCTGTTTTATTCTCTTGTTATAGAGAAAGCTACAAGTTACCTGACCAAAAAAAAATTTGCAAGCTATCAGACCATCTCTCTCAAGTGCCATGTAAGTATATATACTTATTTTAAATTGTAAAATGGCATTATACTAGTAAAATAAATTGTTAATATACATACATGTATTTATGCATGTGTGTATGTGATTTTTTTCCCTATTTAATACTTATGAAATCCACAGTTAAATTTCAATTAAAATTTTCTGTAATTCTTGAGCTTGACACACGCACATCTTGTGTGTACATCTGGATAATTAAATCTGTCCATATATATATATATATATATGATGAGCTATAATATGGATATTTCCCCTGCATTTTATTGTTAAATTTGTTATCAATTTTATTTTGATTTTACTTGATAAAGATTAAATAAGAAGGGAATATCAATGTCATAACAAATACTATTCATAATGAATTCTTTCTCTCTACTGCATGTGCTAAGGCTCTGGGAAAGAGATTTTTAACATAAACCATCCCACTTCTTTAAATTTGTATGTAAAACTGGCACTAGTTCATCACTGCTTTCTCTGAGAAAAAAAAAATCAAAGTCGCCCACGAGGATTTCCCCCCCTTTCTTTAATAATGGATACTTTTAGAGACCTCCTAAGGTCCCATTCCCCCTGTCATGTTTAAAGGGTTTATTGTTTCCAGAAAAGCTTTTGCTGCTCCCTCTGGAGACTGAGCTGATCCAAGGTAATATTAATTCTGTGCCTCTCTCTTGTCGGAACTCAACTTCAAATGGAATATATGAGATGAAAGCTGAAAGAGAGGTTATGTGGGCTGTCATCCACCATTGTGTCTGAGGCATCAACTGTGCTCAGAACAAATTAGGTGTCAGTCTGGTAAATCACAGTCAGGAAGGCAAATCAGTTTATAGAAGACTTATTTGGTCTCCTGGAAGGCTCCACCATTCAGAGAATAGTTAATCTTTCTTTTCTTTCCTTTTCAGCAATTTAAAAAAACCTGAGATTTAGCTGGTCATTTTTATTGTGTCCTCAGCCCCTCCCCAACTCACTCCTTGTTTCCCCTACAGAGATGAAGAGCTATTGCTCTAAGCAACTAGACCAGTAGCATTTACAGGACCATTCATAGGGAAGCTTTCATTATTTTAGTCTAATTTCCTATATAACGAAAGATCCCAGGGGAAAAGAAGGAGTGGGTGAGACTGGGCAATGGAGAGAAATGACTTATCTGTTGGTCTTGTATTTGAATGTTTGCAGGTCAAGAAGAAAATGCTCAGGGAGAAGCAGGGAAATCTTGCTCCCATGGATTTGTTAAAGTTTTTCAAATCCTTCTTTATACCATGAGTCCTTCATTAAGAAGTTGAGATGGCAGAAGAAAAGGAATTGCCATTTACCTTGCAAAGCAGAACTTTGAATCTATCATATATTTAACCTGAGGAAAAAATGAGGGCAAGAAGGAAAAAAATATCACAAGAATTGTATTTGTCATATCGGACTAGCCAATCAGTTGATTTTAATCTGAAATAAAACTTCATTGGAATTTATAAAGAAATAGCACACCAGGAAAAGAAAAACGAGTACTGAACTAGGAATCAACCAATAGTTTGAGTAATTTTTAATTACTTTAATATGTTAGTTCACCCTCTATGCATGTACAAATGACTATTACTTTTACTCATGCTTATGCTATCATTGTCCTTGTATGGGCCCATTGAGAGAAAATCAAAATGAAATAAGTGTACAAATCAAAAGGTGATATTATGAAAGCCCCACCACTTGATCATGTCTGTGCTGCCACTCCTCACAAGCACAGAGGTATTTGTTCAAACTTTATCCATCTCACACTAAATTCCCATGTTCCCTGTATTTGTTTCTAACACCAGCTCTCCCTAAATTTGGGTGCATTTGACTTGCTTCTAAAGGAAATCAGAAACTCCATGATTTCAACTTTAACTACTGTCATCTTTAAGTGATTTCCTAGTATTTTGACCAACCACAGTTCTATAGAGGAAAAAAAAATTGAATACCCCAAATATCTATTTCCTTATTTGGTTCAGTACCCTTATTTGAGATTTGAGTTTTTATCCCCTTTCCTAATAACCCATGTATTATATATTATATTCAGCATTAGTCTTTCAATGTGCTTTTTCCAGTCTTGTCTGTCTTGGAACATTCCGATTCCCAATTCTCTCTTTGGCTCTAGGATCCTAATTTAGTCACAAGTCCTACCTTCTAAATGTCTTTTTGTGTTTGTCTGTTCAGTTTATGCTGTACACATGGCATTTTCCTGAGAGTCATGTGCTTATTCCCATCAGCAGGGATCCCCAACTATTTCCCATAAGTTACGGCAACAAATTAATAAAGACTAAATCATCCATTTGTCCAGTGGACATTTTGGGGAATTGTACCATGTCCCCTTCCCTAAGGCCTGGGTGGAGGTTGCAGCTTCATAAGGAAGGGGATGGCGTTCAAGGGTTTCAGAGGTTTACTAACAGATAAACAGGCCAATTTGAGAAAGGGGAATTGAGAATTGAGATATTTTATCTTCCAAAATTTCTACAAAGAGATGGGGTGTTCAACTGACACATGATATACTTCCACAATTTCTTTTACTTGCTACTTCCCTTCACCTATAATCTCCTCCTCAAATGACAAAGGTATCACCCCATTCTTGTCTCACTGCTTTAAAACTTGTTTTAAAGAATACACTCTAGATCTCTAGTTCATTATTTCTTATCCGCCAGGCATCTGGGATTTTTCTTTTTCCTATTTCGCTCATGAAATTATGCTTCTGTTTGCACTGGTAATCCTCTAATTACCCAATTCAACACCCCTTTGTTTCTCATGCTCCTGGAATTTTTCGTGACATTTGCAATGTTGAGCACACACTTGGTAAAATGTTCTCCGATCTTAGTTTTCACATCTTGCACATTGCTGATTCTCCTTCATTTCTGATCTTTCATTTCCTATGGCATGAATCTCTCTTCATTTGTCTTGCTTGGAAATTTCCAACTGTTTTCAAACCAGATTGATCTTAAGTTGGAGTCCCTGCACATCTTTTATAATCAAATGTTCATCCCTTCTCTCTGCTCACATCCAGATGTTTATCTCCAACTCCTGCCTAGATATTCCATATCCATGTTCTATGTTATATTTGCTCCAGTATATGCAAAACTTAACTTTTCATCATGTCACTTTCTTCACTATTTCTAGCCCTAAGTTTCACTTAGTGAATTCAACTAGAATTTTTCTTGTTATTTATAACTCAAGTTTTACTGATGGTTCCCCTTACATAGATACCAAATGCTTCACTCTTCTGTCATCTGCAATCTCACTGGCATTTTGAAGGTTCTCATATATATTTTTTTTCAATCTGATGCAAACATTCATACTAGTTTCTTTTACCTCTTCGTTATCCACCCCCACCTCATGCAATATGTACTCCAGCTTCTGCTCTTTTCACAACTCCCAGAATATGCCATGCTTTTGCTGGTTTTCTTTTCCAGAGCAAGTGCCTCTTTTGGAAAATCTGTTCTAATTCTTCCTCCCTCCTGAGTTATGCCTACTTCCAATTTTCTTTGAGTAATTTTGGCAATTTCCAAAGAATTTACAAGGAGTTACTATCTATATTTTGACACTGGAATCAGGTTTAAGAAGGTTAATAAGTCTTCATACCCAAGATAGAACCCTTCTTTTGAAAATAACACAGGACTTTTTAATTGAGCTCAGTAATTTTTGATGCCCCATGAGAGTGAACTTTTAGATAGAGATGGTACGTAGAAGGGATACTTAATTATGGCTATTACAGAGAAATTAATGTACTGGTATGTAATGGAGGCAAGAAGGAGTATCTGTGAAGTTAAAGTAATTCCTAGCACTAATATGTCTATTAATAAAATTCACTGGAGGAATGCAGTAACTGATATATGCATAGTGCAACCAAATGTCCTGGTTTGTCTGAGACTGCATTTAAACATGATCTAGCATAATTATTATTTTAAATATATATATATTTATCACATCATCCTATGGAAGGGATACTAGCATAATTATTAATAGTACTCTATAAAGTGTCTCAAAATAAAATATAAAATACAATATCCATGGTGATATCAATCACACTGTGGACCATCAGAGGTTCAGATTCTTCAGGATTTATGATCTAAATTGTATCTATAATAAAAGACTCCTGTCAAACAAGGAGCTGATTAAGGACAAGAGTAATATTGAATGGGCATTGGAGAAAATAAGGTAAATATACCAACCTAGCTTTGTGACCACCTGCAAAAGTGAGAACTCCAGAATCTATTCATGTTCTTGTGTTTTTCTCTGTTATCGTCTGTCTGTCTGCCCATCCATTCATCCATCCAAGGATATATACCCATATATACATATGTATATATCCTTGATTTTTCTGATAGGAGAAACTGTAATTCTCCTTGCTTTTGTTCTTCATTCTAATACTGGCCCTTTACCATTCCAGTAGAGACAGTTTTGTTTATTTGTTTTTTAATTCTGTGGTTGGAACCTACATGAGTTTGAAATATGATCATTGCACCTGCCCACTAAGATCTGGGGAAAGGGAGACCTGGACAAGCCAGTGGAGCCATATGAGACCCCATGGGGTAGGCTGGAGCCACCTGGATTTATTTATATCCATTAGAAATTCTTCCTGTATTATGATAGCTGGCTTTTAGGAGATCAAAGGATCCAGTGCAGTAATGTTGTTTCTCTGACTGTGCAGCACACAAACATCATTAAATGTCCCCTCAACATGTGCACACATCCAAAGCCTATTGGAGCATCAGGCAGCAATGGGAGCTGGCACTCTGCCTGCATTGTTAACCCTGTTTCATTATGATGGAAATAACAGGCAAGACAGAGACAGATAAGGAGGGTAGTGGGGTGGGATAAGCAAGATATTTGAATTTCCCTTTTTGTCTTTGAAAAACAAATCAATCTGAGGATGGTTCTAAAAATTCTATGACTGGAGGCAATTTGTTGAAAAGCCCCCATCCTAGACTCTGGAGCTACAGCCCTTTGGCTACATGAGCTATTAGCAAGAGAATACATTCCCCCAAAGGCGGAAGTGGGCAAAATAGGCAAAGCACATGGGTGGGTAGGCCAACTGCCAGAAGCCTAGGAGTAAATGATGCATCAAGCATCAACACTTCTAGTCAAGCATCTCCTGTTCCTTTTAGCATATTGTGAATGTACTTCAAGGGGTGATTTTCATAACCTTCATATATTGACTATATTTTACTACTCAAACCACTTTCATATTTATTCACTCATCTCTCCTGTAACATCATAAAATCTAAGTGCTGAAAAATTCCTTAGCAATCAATTCATTTACACCTGCATTTACTAATAAACAAAGAGAGGTTAGATTTCCTAAAATCCTATAAGTAGGTAGTAATACTAGATCCTACACTTGTTGAATTTCATTCCAATAAATTTTTCCTACAACCCCATGGGTCACCTAGGTAACTATTTACCTATCAGATTCTTTACAAGGTATAAGAGGAGACTGGTTTCTAAAGTTGGGATGGAGTATTTTAGAACTTTAAGCATTTACTTTAGATTGGTAGGTAGGTAAGTGACCAGTGCTAGTATAATACTGAAATAAATATATGAATATCACAAAATTTGCTTTTAGTATTAAATAATGGGACTAGAATTCTATCCTTGCTTTGTTTTTTTTTTGGTTTTTTTCCTGTCTTTATTTTGGATGAAATAATGTATAGGAATGTGAATATATGAAAGTGAATGTTCTCAGTATTGAGGTTTGCTCTTCCCATTAGCCTTTATGGCCCTAACTCCCAAACAGGCAGCACCCTTAGGTGATTATCTTACAGGAGGCAAGTTGACTCTTGGTCCTAATTAACTGAAGGTCAGATCACAAATTTATTCCTTAACAATTCCCTCAAGCTTCCTTTAGAATATTTTAAAGGAAGATAAACTTGGATTTCTGAGATTGGTAGTAAGAAATGTTACTCGAATACCTCAGCAGATATCTTTTCTCTACAAATCTCTCTTCTATATAGTGTCCCCAAACCCAGTAGCAAGTTTTACTGGGCTCATGCCAGATACTAAACCCCTCTCACTGCACACAGCTTTTTCTACTAAAGTGCCTTTTTTTGTTCCTACCTATTTAAATTTTATCTACTATTTAAGATCTAAGATGTTGCATCTCTTATGAGGTATTTAAAATTATGGATGATCCTCATTTCTATAGTCCTGGGGTTCAGGCTACAAACCTACCATTTAAGAATAGATCACATTTTCTCTTATGTTTATATTTTTTCTTTTCTAATTTCATCACGGGACTTAGCATCTAAGAATGCTAGAAAGCTCCTTTTTCCTCCTACTTTTTTTTTTTTTTTTAAGATTTATTTATTTATGCCTACAAGAGCTGGGGCACAGGCCAGAGTTGCAGGGGGTGAGAGGATTCACCAGAGACAGTGGAGACCAGAACAGGCAGACTGACTGAAATACATTGCTGAGGGGAGCAGCAGGGCGTGTCAGGAGAGGTCTGCTGCACCATGTAGGTTGCTCCCTGGCCGGCCAGGGACTGAACTCGTGCTGCAGAGGCTGCGGATTGCTTCATAGCGTAGTGCTTAACCCCTTGCACCATTAGGGAGGCCCTCCCCTACCTTTCAGAGATTTGAAAGTTTGTGGAATTGTCAAGGAATAACTTTGTAATCTGACCTATCAACCTATCCCCTTTAGGAAAATGACCCTTAAGTGCACCCTGCAAGGAAAGATACATGTGGGAAAGACACCTGACATTCGCTGTATGTTTTTCCCTTTTACCAAGCTCCTGCAGTTCTGCTAATACAGCAATGGACTAAGAGTTAAGTGTCCTGCAATTATTTGTTGATTGACTTTACTTTTCAACTCCTAACATCAACCTAAAAGAATCTGATAACTGATTGCCAAAGACTTGCATTATTAGCATAGGACTCAAATATCTCTGTCATGTGACAATCATATAAAATTGCACAAAGCTATTTATCTCTAAGTACAAATTAATCTATCAGTAGTGTGGATAAGTGAAAGTTTTTGCATAACTCAAACTCTAGTGAGGGCGAGAATCTTAAGCAAAAAGATCATAACATTCCTAAGCTTGATACATATGACAAATACTAATGTTATAACATCATTACTGTTTATTACTCCAGTTTAGATCATCATACTTAATACTATCATCAGACTCTGCATTGAAAACAGAGATACCAGTTTTGGTTTCACATGTGAAAACAGGGTTGTAAATAAGTCATTTGGATTTTCAGTTGAATTATATATAATGGGGAAAAGATGAATCTATCTGTAGAAGACAATACTGAGTGAAAAAAGGCTTGTTATATGTTTGTGGGAATCCATCTGCAGTCATTGCCACCCCATCAAGAGGTCACAATATGTGATTATGGAAGTGGCAGCCTTGCCATCACCATTTAATCATCCCCACAGACCCCTCACCATAATCAGGTAAGACAGGCAAGGGCGTCACTCTGAATGTAGGACACAGGATGGCAGCCTTCTGACTAGGGCTTCCCAATAAGTCAGTTCTCTTCTCCCCTCAAATGGGTCACTAGCTGAAATGACTGTGCTGATTTATAGGTTGCCAGCCCCGGTTAACTGGCAGATGAGTGAAATCGTCATGCACTTTGGTGACCAGGGATGGCTCCCCTACCCTCCTTGTCTATCCCAGACCCAGCTGCCAGCTCAGAGAGTCAGAGGAGCATAATTGTATTGGCACCTTTCCAGCACCCTAAGGGCTCATCACCTGCTACCCTCTCTCACCTCCTCTATCAGGCAACAGAAAGGTTAAGAGTTAACAGTGTTGTGTTTGATTGCTCAGCTGAAGGGTAGGTGTGGAGGATGCATATTTAATCCAGAAATCAGTGTTTACGGAGTCAGAGAGAAAGCAGGGAGTGGGGGAGGTGGGGTGGGGGCTGGCATGAAATGAGGCAGCACTGTAAGGTACCTCTGGGCTAGGAAGCCAAGCTTGAGGTTCATGTTCCAGCTTTAAAAGTAGCTCACAGTGTGATGTTCAAAAATTTTGTCACACCATTTAACCTTAGTTCATAAATTTGCTGAAGATGACATTTAGTGATAAATTATCTGTAAGTACCCTACAATCTCAATAGGTTGCTTTAGAGTTTGTAAAACACATTTTGCTCAGGGAACCTACTCTTCTATGAAAGCTTCTAATAAGAAATAATATAAAATTGCCCTAATATGGTAATTTAAGATTAAATGCTAGAAATTATTGTCAAAAATGGTCCGTTCCACTGAAAACTATTCAAACAGATCACATAACAAGCCAAGAAAAATTATTTGGCTCCTATTATTATGTGACTCCTGTTATTATTATAATTATTTTTATTATCCTATTATTATTATTTTATTTTTTGCTTTTAATCAAGGTTAGTAAGATTTAAAATGGTGAAAATCGGCTTCTCTGGTGGCACAGGTGATTGAGCGCCGTACTGTGAGGCTGTCCACAGTCTCTGCAGCGGGGGTTTGATCCCAGCCCACCAGGGAGAAACCCACATGGCACGACAGACTTCTCCTGTCTCACCTACTGCTCCCCTCAGCAGTGTATTTCAGTCAGTTTGCCTGTTCTGTTCACCACTCTGTTTCTGGTGAATCCTCTCATCCTTCTGCGCATCTGGCCTGTACCCTGGTTCTTGTATAAATAAATAAATCTTTAAAAATAAAATTCAAAACAATTAAAAAAATAGTAAAAATCTATATGTAATTAAACTGTGACAGCCATGAGCATTCACTCCCTTCCCCTCACCCACTCTCACCTGTAGGGACCATGAGCTACTGCAATTTGGAAGCTATGATCACACTTGCAAAGGGACCACACTTCAGCAAATGTCCACCCTATTCCAGGGAGACTTGGGGCCCTCATAATGACTGACTATGGTTGTGACTTGTGGATTTCTCAACAGCTTTGACCCATTTATTTTGAGGCATAACTGTCTAGGATACTTCCACTCATGCAGCAGGCTGCGCCTCCCATGCTGTCTCTTGACATGGTCCGGGCATTGGGGGAGACTCCCAAGAAGCGGGGAGTTCCTGTGCTCCCCCGAAGAGGGAAAGTCATACTTCCCAGAAGAGGGGAGTTCTTGCACTTCCCAAAGAATATCTGAACTAGGGAGTCTCCATGGCAATGCCTGCTAATGCTCTCCTCTTTGTTCTTGGTTAATGCTGAAGTAAGTTATTAATTAGCATGTGAAAACCTAATTTGGACCCCGCTGACGATTGGCTTATTGTTCTTACCCATGAACTATCACAAAAGAAGTAAAAATTGTTAAAGATATAGTTAGGATAGAAATGTTTCGGCCCTGAGAACTATGGAGAACAAGCTGCCCTGAACCAGCCGTGCTTGGAAACCATAGCCTAACCTAGGGGGTACCTGCTTGCGGCAAAAATACATCTCCTGGTGTATGCGAAAGGCCAACAGTTCACAGGTTGTGTGGAGCTTAGGAATTTCTAGTTAAGAGTTAGACTTCAGTAGAACTTACATAAAATTGATGAAGTTACTTTAGATCACTTTGAAGTAATTGATAATAGGCTAGATGAATTGAGTACTAGAGAATGGGTTGATTTTAGTAATGTAGCATAACTATGGACTTTCATGTCTACTCCAAAATTAGGAAGGCTTGACAGGATGATTGATTGTTACTGAACATTGTACTGTCTTAGACAACTGATTATGTTAGAAAAAGAGTTGTACCTAGGAGAGTAATTGTCTCTGTTGATTTTCTTAATCAGATTAAGGAAGTGTCCTTTTGTAGTATGAGATCAAGAGGGTCTTTGTATATTCATGAGAAAATATGTAATGATTGTCTCTGTTCTGCTTTGATGCTTATGCTGATGTCATCTCACTGTTTACCTTAAGGTATAAATAAAGACCCGCTGAGACCATCAGTAGGAGATACTTGCACGAACTAAGGTGTCTGTCTACCTCACTTCTACCTCGCTCCACTTCCCCTCAGTCCTCCGAGAGAAAACTTGGCCGACGCCGTGCTCTCCTGAGACCCCTGACACAACTTCTAGCTGGAGCTGGGCTCCAGCACACTCAGTATATACTCCCTGTCTACTCCACTTGAGGTCTGATTTGTATCATAGTTTTACAGATTTAACAGTTTTTCCTGGTTCTCTCCTTCCTCCATCCCTCACATGTAGGCATCTCCAATCAAGCCCTTACACAACGAATCTGGTCCTGACTTCTGTTTCTTGGATTACTCTAACGTAGGCTACAAATTGTGTACGCCTTGTAGGTATGAGTAAATATAGCATATAATCTGGAATCTTAAGAGGTAAAGACTATTCTTGGTTTCAACCTCCAGCTCTACCTCTAGTAGGAAATGTGGTCGAGGCTTATGTTTTATCCTCTTCAAGCCTCGGTTTTGTCTACTAATAAATGGAGACAATAATGTCATTGTTCTCTTGGATATCTTCCTGAATTTGACCTCAATTCTAACCTGCTTGGGAATTGTATTTGCCTGAAGATCTAACTCTTAAATCACCAACCTATGAACTATTTAGCAGGTATCAGCTTTGTTGCTTCAGAGACTGCAGATCTATGCAGACTTCCTTGTTAAAATCTTTCCATAGATTATATATTTTAGTGTGATTTTCCATTTATTTACTGCAGTTTCTTCAAAAAAAGTTGCAGTAAAGAACTTAGGAGAGGTATGAGACTCAACAGTTAGTCAACAGATGCTAATTTTATTCATTGTACATATATTCTGTATAAACTAAATTTTCAAAAATTAGTTAATATTTTACATAGTACTTTATGTACTGGGCCTCTCTGGTGGCCTAGGAGTTAAGCTTCAGTGTCATCACTGCTAGGGCTTGAGTTTGATCCTCAGCCAGGGAGCTTAGCCATATATGGCACAGCAGAACTCTCCTGTCTCACCATCTGCTCCCCTTAGCAGTGTATTTCAGTAAATCTGCCTGTTATGCTCCCTACTCTGTCTCTGATGAATCCTCTCACCCCTTGCATCTCTGGCATATACCTCAGTTCTTCTATGCAAAGGAAATAAAATGTTTATGTACTCACCTACAAGTTTTATCTAAGTATGCTAAGACAAGTATAGAAAGTAAAGGTGAATAAGATGCTGGTTTTGCCTTCCATGTACTTGTAGAGTGTTAATATTCTGATATCTTTGCTCTCAGGGTGACTTCTATCTAGAGGTACACCTTGGTCACTTCATACATTAATTTATTTATGGCTCATCTATTGAGGGTCCGTTAATGACTGAGTACAATGGTAGATGCTGGGACAGAATATTATATAAAAATAAAACACCAAAATGGATAGATTTAATCAGCAATTACATGTGACAGGTACATTTTTCAGTATAGAAAACTTATGATATAAATTCTTATTTCATTTCTAGTTGACAAAAGAGATGGTGAGCACAAATTGTGTGACTTAATCAGTCTAGGGATATAAACTAAGAGTTAGGGATGGACAATAAATTCAAGACTATCTAAATCAAAAGTTCATGTTCTTTAGATAGACACCATCTTTGCCCTTGAAAGAAAGGGCACAATGCACTTGGAGCACATGGGGTTTGGTGAGCATTTCAAAGCTTTGGATGAGGCACCTTGGACACTAGGAAGATGAGGGTCACTGAAGGAGGACAGATTGGTAGAAGAGGTAGGTGGCCATATCTCTTCTATTGTAGTCCTCAATTCCTCCATGTAACTTCTCTGACATGTCAACAGATAATGAGCAATCTTTTCTACATCTGAATTTTTGTTGCTCATTAATAATTAAATACATTTTTATATCAGACACTAACTTTTTAAGATATATTTTACTGGTCCATTTAAATTGCATTTCCTCGTAGATAGGGTCCATTCTGAATGTTTTGTATAGATTTCTAGCTGGAAAGAGCTCCAAATAATATATCAGTAATTTAACTTAATTAAATTCCCATTATCAGTGATTTACTAGGCACCTACTAATTCTCTTACTATGGAGATAGAGAGAGATGTATCCCTATTCTTGTCACCATGGACGTTTTGGGAGGGAACAATTATCAATTAATCACAAGAAACCTAGTCATATTCTATATTTCTAACATTTTGCTCTGCTAGTTCCAGATTCAAACTTAACAGGAGAATTTAAGAGCCAAGAAGTGAGGGTACTGGGGAGTCTTTCCAGTAATCAGAATGTGACTGGAATTGAAAGCCTTTCAGAGATCCCTGCTTAAAATCTGTTTTATTCATTCACCAGCAGCAATTTCTTTAACAGCTACAGTTATAATTGAGAGGTTTGGGGCAGAGAGAATTGATTTCGATAAACGTTTTATTCTTTTACCAGTAATTCTCTTAAGTGGGCTTCAGTGAATTACCTTTGTTATGCAGTTATTATTAGGGATAACCTCAAAATAACCAGGGCCTCAGCCAAGGAATTTCTTAACTACAGTAAAAGGATGTAGTCCCCCAAGAGAGGTAGTTCTTTACCTCAGCACTGGGGATAATAATCACAGCAGAGAATTTGTCTTGCTGTAAAACTGGGCATTTGAGTCAGGGACTACACAAATCAAAACTCTTAACAGAAACTATGTAGAATTTCCTTGGAAAATTTGTGAGGGATGCAATGTTTTGTTCTTTTCCACTCTACTGACAGTTAGTACACAGGGTCTATTCTGTTCCAGCACAAGCATAGCTGTATATTTTACTATCTTTGTTCTATCAAAAATACCCTGCCTATCAAAGAAGACTATGCACAAAACATGGTGCTGGTGATGGGTTTTGCAAGGAAAATAAACATTGCCCATATAGAGAAAGAAATGAAAGGGAACATCAGTCAAATGAGGGCTAAGGACATTATAACTTAAGTGTTTGATTAATAGACAGCAGAGCTTGAAGACAGAATATAAATTATTTTTTAAAAGATTTATTCATTTATTTTCCGTACAAGATCTGGGGTCTAGGCCAGAGGTGTAGGGGGGTGAGAGTATTCACTGAGACAGAGTGAGGAGCAGACCAGGCAAATCTATGGAAATACACTTTTAAGGGGAGCAGTGGGAGAGACAGGAGAGGTCTGCTGTATATTTATGTAAACTCCCTGCCTGGAGATCACACTCAGGCCCTATAGGTTATAGCATAGAGACTTAACCCACCCAGGCCACCATAGGGGCCAGAGAGTATATATAAATATGTTGAAATAAATTTATGGAGAAGAAAATCAAAAGCTGTCAAGGACATGCTCAAATCCTCACAATAAAAAAAAAAAATAAGTAAAACTTTTAAAATTTGATGTATGGGGCCTTCCTGGTGGTGCAAGGTGTTGAGTCTCAGCACTGTGAAGCTACTGGTGGCCATTGCAGCATGAGTTCAATCCCAGGCCAAGAAGCTAACCCAATGGCCAGCAGACCTCTCCTGTCTCAACCACTACTCCTGTCGGCAGTGTATTTCAGTCAATCTGTTGTTCTGTTCCCACTCTGTCTCTGGTGAATCCTCTCACCTCCAATCCCACATCTCTGCCTATACCCCTGCTCTTGTATGCATAAATAAAATAAATATTAAAAAAATAAAATAAAATCAGGTATAGCATAACAGTGAACTTGTAGTTAAAGAGGAATACAATAAATTTCATATAGTTCTGTAATAGAAAATAGTTGAAGCGGGCCTCCCCGGTGGCGCAGCGGTTGAGCGCTGGGTTGCGAAGCTGCCCGCGGCCTCTGCAGCGCCGGTTCCATCCCCGGCTGCTCCCTGGCCAGCAGAGGAGGGTCCCACATGGCACGCAGACCTCTCCTGCCACCCGCTGCTCCCCTCAGCAGTGTACTTCGGTCCTTCTGCCTGCTCTGCTCCCCGCTCTGGCTCTGGTGAATTCTCTCACCCTCCCGCGCTTCTGACTGTACCCAGTGCATGTATAAACAAAAAACAAACAAACAAATAAATAAATAAAAATAAATAAAAACATGCCTCTATTAAAAAATATATTTAAAAAAAAGAAAATAGTTGAAGCTCTTTTGGAGATGGATAGAGTGAATTTATTAATTTACAACTAATGAACTACTATGCTATCAAACAAGATAAATTCTTGCCATTTTGCAGCACCATGAATGGAGCTGGGGATGATAATATCAGCAAAATCATTCAGAAAAAGAAAGACAGATATCAGTTGTTGTCACTTATGTGTGGAATATTGAAAAGCAAAACAAAGGGAAGATAAAGCCAATCTGAAAAACTAACCCTTGAAATCTGACTATGGAATGAGGGTAACCAGAGGGAGTGACATGAATAGAGAAGGGAGGGAGCACAGGGGTCTATGGTGGTGAGCTGTGGGCTCTTTGGTGGTTGGTACACTATGGCAATAATGCCTGAAGGGAGAATCCTACACCTCTATAATGCAAACAAAAATATAAACCAACTTTAGCTCAATAACAAATATTACAAAATAAAGGAAAAAAATAAAACTAATAATCTATGTTTAAAACATATCTAACTAAGGCCTGCCTGGTGGTGCAAGGGGTTAAGATGCAACCTATGAAGCTATCCACAGCCTCTGCAGCATGAGTTCTATCCCTGGCCAGGGAGCTACCCACATGGCACAGCAGACCTCTCCTGACTCACCTGCTGCTCCCCTCAGCAGTGTATTTCAGTCAATCTACCTGTTCTGTTCCCCACTCTGTCTCTGGTGAATCCACATTCCCCTACATCTCTGGCCTGTACCCTTGTTCTTGAATGGATAAATAAATAAATCTTAAAAAAAAAAAACATATAACTAATGTCCTCATTTCACTATAAGGAAGAAATTTACATTAGATCAAACCTAACACTAACTGGGAATGATGAGCAATGAACAATTATGTAAAAGTGTCAAAAAGCAATAGAATAAGGAGGACTTTAGCAACCAGGATACTAGGGAGGAAACATTGTAAAGTGAGTTTGATAATACGCCCACCTCCTTGAGTACTATGCAGATTCTAAGTTGCACACAAGAGTTTTGAAACTATAAAACAAACAGAAAGCAACCCTTAAGGGGCTAAACTTTTAAGTTTGTTTTAGAGTATAGGGTCATGAAGAAATAGGATCCATCCCTGTTTAAGGGAAAAAAAAAATCCTAGGTTTTAGTTGTAACCTTGAAAGAAATATGAACTGGCATTAATTACAAACTAGAATAAGAACATGCCCCTACATCCTCAGTAACACATTAATTAAAAAAAAAACCCTCTCTTCAA
This sequence comes from Talpa occidentalis, assembly GCF_014898055.3. NCBI lineage: Eukaryota > Metazoa > Chordata > Mammalia > Eulipotyphla > Talpidae > Talpa > Talpa occidentalis. The sequence goes on from NW_023601322.1 coordinate 22,752,110, forward strand.
ATAATATAACAACATTTATAGTATATTTTACATGTGCATTATACAACATTAAAACAAAATTTGTTAGGCATACTATGAAAAGAACAAATACCAAAATTCATGTACGACAGTGAATAAATTCAGACTAATGGATGATCCTGATACTAGTGTTCAGATAGAAATTTCAAAATAAATATGATCATACATTCAATAATATAACTATAAAACATAGTTACAGAGAAATGGATAAAAACACATAGGACATCACTGAGATGTCCAACATGCATGTAATTTCAATCCAAGGAAGTGAGAAGATATTTGATATGGATGAAGTATTTCAAGATCCATTTGCCAAGAATTTTCCAAAACTGATGGAATTTTCCAAAACATTAACATAAAGTCAAAGAAGAAACATTACAGTTTCCATATAGTATAAATTGGAAGAAAGATACATGTGTACACATTCGAGTATACTTCTAGAAGTTGAAAGTTAAATCTATAAGTTTAAGGAATCAGTCACAAGTGACAAATATTTATCTTCAAAGGTATTACAAGACTACTAACTTGTCAACAGAAACAGTAAAATTCAGAAAACACTGGAATGACTGTTTTAAATGGTAGAAAGAAAATAATGATTAAGTTAGAATTCATACCTACTGAAAATAAGCTTCAGAAATGAAGGTAAAATAGAAAATCACTTTTTAAAAAACTGCCAAGAGTAACTATGAAGAAAAATAAACACTTTATCAAAGAGATTTCTTTTTCAGAAACAATATTACAGAGAGTAGTAATACAGAAAGAAATAAGCAAGATAACTATGTGTATAAATCTAAATATTTACTACTTAAAATAATAATGATGACATCTTCTGGGATTTGAAATATATGTTGAATTCAAAGAGCTAACAAATAGAAAAATGCAGAGATAAATGGACCTAACTGGTTATAAAATTTAATATTACATAGGATATAGAAAAGGTATTAATTTAAAATAATCTCTAATAAGTTAAGGATGTGTGTTTCAGTCTCTAGGTTAATTACTAAAAAAAAATAAAGGAACATAATACTTTAGTTAAAATTTAATAAGGGGTAGTTCAGATATATTAGTTATTATATAGTGTATATATAATTATATTTATATAATTATAATATATATAATTATACTTAATGTACTAATATATGACAAATTGCCAAATTGAAAACATATTAATCCTCACTACATACATATAACACAATTCTAAAATAGGACAGAAAAGAAGGTTTGAAAATAAAGAGAAAAACAAAAATTAAATTTTGTAAACATAATCATAAGGGACAATCATATCTAAATAAAATCTAATATTAATAAAAGTGGGCCTTCAGAATACCACTGAAGATAAAGAAGTACATTCATTTATATATTTCTTTTTTTTTTTTTTTTAAGATTTATTTATTTATTTATACATACAAGCACTGGGTCAGAAGCGCCGGAGGGTGAGAGAATTCAGCAGAGCCAGAGCAGGGAGCAGAGCAGGCAGAAGGACCGAAGTACACTGCTGAGGGGAGCAGCGGGCGGCAGGAGAGGTCTGCGCGCCATGTGGGACCCTCCTCCAGTGGCCGGGGAGCAGCCGGGGATCGAACCGGCACTGCAGAGGCTGCGGGCAGCTTCGCAACCCAGCGCTCAACCGCTGCGCCACCGGGGAGGCCCTATATATTTCTTTTGGAGTCTTTGTCGTTTCTTGTATTTTATGTTCTATGAGATTGGGAATCTCTTTTCCCTCATCATTGTAATTCAATATATTCCAAGCACAAGGGAAAAATCATACTATTGTCTCAAAAGTATGAGATGAGGAAAAGTCACCTGACACAAATCTAACATTTGTTTATGAATAAACATTTAGTAAAATATAAGTAGAGGAGAACCTTTAATATCATAGTGAGTTTGTGAAAAAAAAAAACAAAAAACTATTGCAGATATTCTAGTTAATGGTGAAACACTGAAATATTTTCCTATAAAGCTGGAAGAAGTTAAGAGGTCTACAATCACTGTTTGTATTTAACATTGTGCTAGAAAAACTAAGCCTTATAATAAAGCAATAAAAGAAATAATTTAATAACTAGAAAATTACACACACAGTATTATCATATAGTTTAATTACATGTTTCATTACAAAAACCCAGAAGAATCTGCAGATTACCTATTAGCTATAATACTGTTACTAATACTGTTAAAATTAATATGTTTGCATTAATATTGCTTTATACTACATACACAATAAAATTAGTCTGAAGATATTCGTTTAAATAATAGCAAATATATAAAATATCTAGGAATAAAACTCAATGAGTAGAGGATAAGACATCTACACAGAACACGGAAAAGGGCACATATTACTCATGAATTGGAATATGCAGATACATTTATAGATTCTATGCAATATCAATAAAAATCAGAATTTAAAAAAATACAATATTACATCTACAATTATGCAAAAAGGAAAAGAAAGAGCTAGTTAAAAATGTTTTGTTATACTGCTAATTTGTTATACAGCTGATTAAAAAAATTGATACTGGTACAAAAATTGGAAATTATGCCTCTAAGTAGAATAGAATCCAAGTACAGAATTTTGTATGTGCGGAAACTAGATTTAAGTCAAAATTTACTCTTGAGCAATGAGTTAATTTTTGTCTTTGGAATGTTGCTCTATCATTTAAAGAGCAATAATATTTGATTTTTCATCTAGAACAATTTTCAGAGAAGGAACACTACTGGATAATTCCACCAGTTATATGGAGGTTGGAAAAATTAACATTATGATAACTAGATATTTGAATTAGAAACAAATGCTTGATTCCCTTTTTCACACAAATAACAAAAATAGTTAATTCAAGAATATTAAAGATTAATATATGACAAAAAGGCAAAATAATAGTGTAAGGGGCAGGACTAGACATGGTGCAGATTTTCTGATCCCATGCAGACCGGGTAAAGGAGGAGTCAGAGTCCTCAGTGGTTTTGCAGGTTTTTTATTGGGGTTCACCAGGCATATGGCAGGCAGAGGTGCTGGCTGGGGGGGGTGGGAGGCTGGCAGGCCTCCCAGCCCCCAGCAAGTCTTCACTCTATCTGAGCTCTCTTGCTTTCGTTCGTTCTGCTGCTTCTCGGCTTCTCTTTCTGCTTCGGCTTCGGCTTCGGCTTCGGCTTTAGCTTCTTTCTCGGCTTCTTGGCTTCTACTGCTGCTGCTGGCGTCCCCGTGACACCGTCCTTAAAAAGCACAGTCTTAGCTCAGCTGAATCCCATCTACCTATGCCCACACCCTATTCCAGGTGCCCACCATCAGGCATGCGTTCAGGACAAGGATCCGTCATCTATCCTGATGGCGGAAGGACAGAAAAGCCTGATATTTTCTTTACCCTACAAATAGGTTCTCTAGAACATAATTTCATTGTAACTATAGAGCATAAGATGTTTCTTAACCAGGACAAAGGAAGGTAAATATCTGCAAATCTGATTATAGGGTAAATGGTTTTCAGGCTTTTCTGCCCAGGCCATTAGCATTGCCCTGCCAGATGGGGCACCTGCATGTGTTACACTGTTGTAAGTTGTGTTATTTATTTCTGTGGGCCATGACTGCAGTGTTGAGATAGTCACCAGGAGAAGCAGAAGCAGGAGAGAGACAGGAGGGAGAAGGGGAGAAAGAATGCCAGAGAAGCCCAGAGTGAAGACTTGCCAGGGGCTTGGAGGCCTCCCGGCTTCAATAAAAGCCTGAGAAAGCCACCAAGGGCTCCACAACTCTCCTTTACCCAGTCAGCTTGGATCATAGAAAACCTGCTCACTGGCCCATCCTGCCCCTACACTGATCATTTATTAGACGATACCATTAAGACAGTGCAGGGCAAACTATAAAAAGGAATATAGTTGTAACATGTTATAAGTCAGAAGGAAAAATAACAAATAAATGCTAATATAGATAAGATACTGTAGGGTAAAGAAAATATCAGGCTTTTCTGCCCTTCCGCCATCAGGATAGATGATGGATCCTTGTCCTGAATGCATGCCTGATGGCGAGCACCTGGAATAGGGTGTGGGCATAGGTAGATGGGATTCACGTGGGCTAAGACTGTGCTTTTAAGGGCAGTGTCACAGGGACGCCAGCAGCAGCAGCAGAAGCTGAAGCAGAAGCCGAAAGAGAAGCCGAGAAGCAGCAGAACGAACGCCAGAGAGCTCAGATAGAGTAAAGACTTCCTGGGGGCTGGGAGGCTGGCAGGCCAGCACCCCTGCCTGCCATATGCCTGGTGAATCCCAATAAAAGACCTGCAAAAACCCACTAAGGACTCTGACTCCTCCTTTACCCGGTCTGCATGGGATCAGAAAACCTGCACTGTGGTCCTTCCTGCCTTTACAGATACCAATACGGAATTTTGCAAAGACGAATAACCAAATAAGAATATCCAAGTAGCCAGTTAACCTATGATAAGAACACAATTATATAAATAAGTAGAGAAATGTAGTTCAAACCACCATTAGATGTCTCTGCATATTCTTCAGAATGGTACAACTAAAAGACACATGCTCACTTTCGTAGATATGTATCAAGGGGATAAGGTTGACTGATGGCAGCAGTGTAAATTGATACAACCCCTTTGGACAGGTGCTTGGCATTATTTGCTGGAGTTGAAAATAAACATGTGCCATGCCCCACTGATTCCATTCTTAGATATATCCTCACTGGAAGTATGAAATGCACCAGGAGAAATGCACAAAAATGTTTTCAGCAGAATTATTCATAAGAAAAAAACAACAATGTTTATCAACAGTAGGGGGAATGATAAATTATGGAAACTTCCTACAATGGAATACTCTACTATATTGTAAAGCAAAAGAAAAACTACTTCAAACTTGGCAAACATAATAGTGAGCCAAAAGATCAGATAAAAATAATGTGATACAGAATTTGATTGACATTAAAGTAAAAGCAGGCAGTAATACTGTTAAAAATCAGTATAATTACCTTTGTGGCTGGGGGTAGACAGGAAGTAGAGATGAAGAAGGCCCAGGAGTTTTTAGGTATCAGCATCCTGTCTTGACTTTGGTGGTGATAACCCAAGTGTTCACTTTGTGTCAGAAATATTTAAAGGGGGGTGGGGTGGGGTGTGTGTGTGTGTGTGTGTGTGTGTTTTATTGAACATTGTACGTACTTTAGAATTCAAATAAAGCAAAGTGAAAGTATGTAACTCACCACATTCTGCAAAGACAAGGACAGAAGTTGATGGAGTCAAAATTATTTTCTGGCGAGTCAGGGACTCCTACTCCTTTGAGGCCAGAGTTCTCTGGTCTCTGTCCTTCCTGAGCTGACAAGCTCAGTGCTTCTTTTCAGAATCCTTTGATTCTGAATACTAGCCTGGTGCTTCCAATAAATTCATCTGTGACTTGTTTTGCCAGAATCAGTTTCAGCTGCTGATAACCAAAACACCCTCATTTATTTAGCTTTAAAATGACATGAATTTATTTGTTTTGAATAGCATATACTAATAGCTTCAAATTTGTATTTCAGTCTCACAAGCTTTTATAGTATACATTCATATAAAATTTTCCATCAATTTAATTTATAAATCAGTGTAATTCCAATTAAAACCTTCGGTGAATTATTTTTGGAGGTTGACATATTTCTAAAGTTTATCTAAATAGTCTTCAATGAGCCATAATCTTGAACAACGGGAGAGTAAGGCAGGTAATTCACCCACTGAACATTAAAACACAGTAATTCAAACATCATTGCATAGTGAATAACAAATTAAGTAGAAAAATGAAATAGAGCTGAGGAATAAACAATCCATTGTAATCTGATTTTAGATTTTAGAACCAGATCCATGTATACATGCACATATAAAAATTAGTGTATGAATGAGACTCCATCAAAAAAAAAAAACTATGAATAACATTATTTGGGAAAGTAATAAATGAAAAATGCCCAAAAATAGATTCAAAATTTTAAGAGTAATGGTGTTCATAAAATTATTAGAAGAAATTATAAATCAGTTGTTATGTTGTTTTAGTATTAGGAAGAATCTTTAAGTTTTATTCTCAAAGTTAGAAACTACATAAAACAGAGAATTACTGATTTGGCTCCAAAACATTTAATATTTTATAGAAAAAACACTATAAATAAAATTAAAAGACAAAATATGATTGTGAAAAATATTTTCTCTGTAGATGCCTGACAAAAGGTTATACCTTTAATAACAGAAAGCTTTTTCTAGGCATTAAGTGAAAAAATGTATATATCCAGAGAGACTAAATAAGGTATAACATAAAAAAGATTATAAATAGAACCACAAATTTTAAATTATTAGAAACACTAACTTCTTTATTAATAACTTCTTTAATAATAATCAAACATCACATGAAAACTGATTTAAAAATTAAAAAGAAATCTTGTTAATGAAGTTACAATAGAATTGCATATCTCACTCTTCTTTGGACTGTAACTTGGACTATTTCTAAAGGCAATTTGCTCATATGTAGCTAAAATGTTTAAGAAGGCATATTATGTAGACAGTAATTACATTTTTAAATATAAGGAAATACCCAAAGATGGCAAGAATTAGGTATAAGAATTTTCAGTGAGAATTGCTAAAAATACATGTAACAAATTTATTATTAGAATATTTATCCTTGGTGAATGTAGTTAAAAATGAAGCAATTATTTATTTGTTTTCTTGCAATATATTTTTATGGTTAAATGATTGCCTAGTAAAACTATCAGAATATAAAGTTTTGTTAAATAAAAATATAGAATTTACCTATACCTTTAAAAAAAAAGTATAAGAGGGCCTCCCCTAGTGGCTCAGCAGTTGAGCGCTGGGCTGCAAAGCCGCCCGCAGCCTCTGCAGCACCAGTTCGATCCCCGGCTGCCAGAGAGGGTCCCACATGGCGCGACAGACCTCTCCTGTCTCGCCCACTGCTCCCCTCAGCAGTGTATTTCGTCAGTCTGCCTGTTCTGTTCCCCACTCTGGCTCTGGTGAGTTCTCTCACCCTCCCGTGCTTCTAACTGTACCCAGTGCTTGTATAAATAAAAAAATAAATCTTAAAAAAAAAAAAAGTATAAGAATGCCCAGCTACATATTACATATGCACTAAAAAGTAGGAGTCTCTATGTACAGAGTTTGGTTTTTTTTTTTCCTTTAAGCAAATCTGCACCAATTGGCACATAGAACAAGATGAATGCCCAGTATTCACACCTTTATTATAGGAAACTACCCTCACTGTCAGAGTATCATGGGGTGGATATCTTTTCTAGATTGACAATATGTCCTGCTTGGCAATCTGGAAATAAGTGGGAGATTGAATCTAAGAAAGACTAGTTCTGAATAAGTGACTGTTCTCCACAGAATCTCTAGGGAAACCAAGGGAAATTTTAGTTTATTACTTGCTAAGATTAATGTTCTTTTATCCTAAGATGATGAAAATTTCCAGCAATCTTCACTTTCCTTCAATATGCTTTTCAAAACTATTAACTAACAAGAATACATCTTTACCCCAATATCTTGTAATTTTTGATTATCATTATGTTTTGGTCATTTTTCATTTATCTAATGGTCTAATCCAGAAGAAAAATATGTTAAAATACTTTGCTTTGTGAAGCATTGCCAATTGAATGATTCATGTTTCATTTCTTTTTTTTCCAAAGATTTATTCATTTATGCATACAAGAACTGGGGTATAGGCCAGAGATGTGGGGGTGGGGGGAGGGAAGGGGTTTCACCAGAGACAGTGGGGAACAGAACAGGCAGACTGACTGAAACACACTACTGAGGGGAGCAGCGGGCGAGACAGGAGAGGTCTGCTGCGCCATGTGGGTTGCTTCCTGACTGGCTGGGATTGAACTCATGCTTCAGAGGCTGCAGATTGCTTCACAGTGCGTTGCTTAACCCCTTGCACCACCAGGGAGGCCCCATGTTTCATTTCTTAATCAAGTTTATGATTCTTAGTTCTTTCCTCCATGAGGGCAACTTTCCCCAAAAAAACTCTTCTGTTTTTGTGTAGTGTGAAATGTCCTCTCTCCAGACATCACTGACATAAACTATTAATAAAACAAAGCAGAGTTTATTGCTTACCAAAATAAAGTAGAATCTTACCTCAAGATACCTTTAGAATATCAGCAAAGAGGGAAAAACAAGGAAGGGATTTGTTAAGAATTTGAAGTTTGGGGTCACCCCTTGTGGCGCAAGCGGCTGAGTGCCGCACTGTGAAGCTGTCCGCAGCCTCTGCAGCGCCGGTTCGATCCCAGCCGGCTGGAGAGGGTCCCACATGGCGAGGCAGACCTATCCTGTCTCGCCCACTACTCCCCTCAGTAGTGTATTTCAGTCAGTTTACCTGTTCTATTCCCCACTCTGTCACTGGTGAATCCTCTCAGCCTCCCACGCCTCTGGCCTGTATCCTGGATCTTGTATAAATAAATAAATAAATCTTTAAAAAAAAAGAATTTGAAGTTTGGATTATTAAGTATTTCAAAGTGAGATGAGGATTAGATGAGGATTAGATAAGGTTTATGATAGAATGTTAGGATTAATGAATATCACAACACAAATTCTATTGAAAAGTTGATGGAGCTTTAGGACATTTCCTGTGATGAATAATCAAGTAATTTGCACGGGAATGAGTGTAAATAATAGGTAATTAGAATAAAAACATTATTCTAATAAAGACAATGGTAAAGTCATATTCGTATAGTCAGTAAAATAGGTGAGGGAAGGAGCAGGTAGTAGGCATTTCCATCCTCAGTGTACATCTGTTTATGGGAGTAGATGATTTTGTTTTCAATAGACTCCTGGTTTCCTGATCTTCCAAATTTGCCAGTCATAATATGACAGGCCTAAATCTCTCCTTATACTCAACCTGAAATTCTCATTACTGACAAGGTTGATTTTGATAGAAAATTGAAAACAGTTTCAAAGTCCCAAAGAACTGTTAGAAATTAAGCATAATTTACTGAAGATAATGGTGATTATCTAGCCACAATGAAACATTTATTTAAGAACATGGAGAAATTTGATGAAAATATAGTACAATATAGTAGCCCAAATTTTACCATTAATTATATGAATGCAAATATTTGAGTTCTTGATTTTAGGCCAAATTTTATATAACTATAAAAGAAATTCTTTAGGCTATTTTTCCTTCTAGCTCTGTTATGAAAGCTAATATTCCGATAGCAATGAATACTTTCCAGATGGGCTTACGGCCAAACATTATTTTTCTCTCTCTCCATTATATATGCCTTCTTGACTAGAGGAGGTAATGGTATCCCAGCAACAGATAAGCAATGCTCCATTTAATTGCCAAAGATTATATTTTAATGAACTTTGGAAAAAGGAAGTCAAGTTGACTATAGGGTTCTTTGTCTGATTAATTTGATGAAAATCTATAAACATCTGACCTAGTTCATTAACACCTTAATGAAGACAAAAGAATCTCTTATGCTCAATTTCCAGAGAACAAGGGTTGCATGTGGCATTTTTTATTTTTCCAACTGAAGAATAATGAGGTCCATAAAGTAACATTTACATTTCTACAGGTCAATGTGAATGTGATAATCCACAACAAAACTATTGGGGGTCCTAAGGAACTTATGAATGACCTTATCAAAGGCAAAATGCCAGCTGGTACTCTAATCCTTACTATCTTCTCTTTCCTATCCTTCCCAACTGTAGGGTAAAGAAAATGTCAGGCTTTTCTGCCCTTCCGCCATCAGGATAGATGATGGATCCTTGTCCTGAATGCATGCCTGATGGTGGGCACCTGGAATAGGGGGTGGGCATATGTAGATGGGATTCAGCTGAGCTAAGACTGTGCTTTTAAGGGCAGCGTCACGGGGGGGACGCCAGCAGCCCCAGCCAGCAGCAGCAGAACCTGAAGGAGAAGCCGAAGCAGAAGCAGAGAACGCCAGAGAGCCCAGATAGAGTGAAGACTTGCTGGGGGCTGGGAGGCCTGCCAGCCTCCCAGCCCCCCAGCCAGCACCCCTGCCTGCCATATGCCTGGTGAACCCCAAATAAAAAACCTGCAAAACTACTGAGGACTCTGACTCCTCCTTTACCCGATCTGCATGGGATCAGAAAACCTGCACTGTATCCAGTCCTGCCCTCTACAATTGGCGTAAGTCGGCAAGATCCATGCAGACGGGTATTGGAGCCCTCCAAAGACCTGGAGGGACTAAGGAGTAAAAGACTGCCTGTGACGACGCTGGAGGCGCCATGGCGGTATAGAAGATGGATACGTCCACGAGCTACAGGATGAGACCTGGCGTGAAGGAGACGCCCGAAAGGACCAGCCAAAGACACCGGAAAGGACCAGCCAACGACACCAGAAAGGACCAGCCAATGACCCCTGAGGCAGCAGGCCGTTGCTGAAGTAGGGAGAGGCCAATGGACTTGGACTGATGGACTGATGAACTGATGATCTTGGACTGACAATCCCGCCAGAAGGCGGAGGACCTTGGCAGGTTATGTTTTTTTTTTTTTTTTGAGAATCTGGGGGTGGCCAGTGGGCCTTGATGGCCAAAAGCAGCCTGTGCATGCCCAGCAGCCAGGTGGAGGAGAAAAGCCAACTAAGGCAGCAAAAGCTGGTGCTGATGCTAAGTTGAGAAGCCCTAAGCGGCTGTTAAGCAGCCTGGGTATGCTGAAGCACTGTGAGTCTCGTAAAATCACCTGTGGGTGATGCCCTGCTCATTCTTGAGTGAGGGTGAGGAGCTGAGGAACCTGTCCTTGGGGGACGGGTGGGGAACGTGGCTTGGGGTGGAGCCCAAGCCGAATGCAGAGTTTGGATCCCGACCCATGTGATTGTGCAGTGGGTTGGCCTGAGTGCAGGGGTCTGCGAGTCGCATGGGTGGCCATGAAGGCCGAGTGTTGGAGCGACTGCAGACAGAAACCCTGAGGGTTGGCGATTACCCCCAACAGAATAAAATTGCCAATCCCAGAGCTAGTGCATCCTGGGGGTGGATGCTGTGTGTGCCTTGTAGCCGAGACTACAGCCAGAGAAGGCCCAGGAAGCCTTACGGCTCCTGGTGTGATATAGTAGATGCCGTGAGTGATTCCCCTCCCTCATATGAGCAGTGCCTTCGGCAGCAGATTTGGTGGCTTATCTGCTGGTACCAATAATTGTCTTTTGCGCTAGGTTGGTGCCCTGCCTGGACTTATTTGTGTTCTGTTGTATTTTGTTATATTGTATTTTGTTATATTTGATGTATTTGCTTTTGTGGGTCATGGCTGCATTGTTTGTTTGCTTAGAAAATTGTATATATATGTATAGACTGTATGGCAGAAAATCCTGAGGGGGTGGACTGTAGGGTAAAGAAAATGTCAGGCTTTTCTGCCCTTCCGCCATCAGGATAGATGATGGATCCTTGTCCTGAATGCATGCCTGATGGTGGGCACCTGGAATAGGGGGTGGGCATATGTAGATGGGATTCAGCTGAGCTAAGACTGTGCTTTTAAGGGCAGCGTCACGGGGGGGACGCCAGCAGCCCCAGCCAGCAGCAGCAGAACCTGAAGGAGAAGCCGAAGCAGAAGCAGAGAACGCCAGAGAGCCCAGATAGAGTGAAGACTTGCTGGGGGCTGGGAGGCCTGCCAGCCTCCCAGCCCCCCAGCCAGCACCCCTGCCTGCCATATGCCTGGTGAACCCCAAATAAAAAACCTGCAAAACTACTGAGGACTCTGACTCCTCCTTTACCCGATCTGCATGGGATCAGAAAACCTGCACTGTATCTAGTCCTGGCCTCTACACCAACACTGCTCTATTGCTGCCTTGCAAGTGCACAGTACCTCCTAATAGACAGATGCCCCACAGAGGTAGTTTAGAATGCCAAATATTTATTTAATAATTACTCTTAGTAAAAGGTAATTAAAGATGATGGAAATATTGAGGGGAAAAACATACATAAATTCTTTGCTCATATTAAAGCAGCAGATTTGTCTGATTATGATGAAATGAGTTTGTTGGAGACATTTTTGTTTTCTACATGCCTAATAGAATTGTTGAGAAGGCTAGAGAACCAGGCTCAGTTATAACAGCCAGGATAACCCTGTTTCTTTTGGGCAAGATACTCCTCCTTTAAGTTGATTCTGACATGTTCAGAGATAGAAAAAGAGGTCCTGCGTCAAAGTCTTGCCTTTGTGTCTGATGGGTTCATTTATCCAGGTGCAGATTCAGGAAAAGTAGGAAAGCAGATAATTCAGTATTTTTAGGTTTTATTGGGTAGCATATTTCTCTCCATCAAGTTTCATAATTTATGGAGTCCCAAAACAGAGAAAGTTGCCAGATGCCAGATGGCCAAAATGAATGGCAAATGTTCATAAGGAGTTTACTGTTTCTATTCTGGTGAGTAGTGGTGAGCAAAAAAGACAAAGATCTGGGTAATATTGGGAAATATTATTGTTAGAAGAATGGTAGAAAGTAGAGCACTTCACTCAGATTGAGGTGGTAAAGGAAGGCTACCTATAGCAGGGAACAGGTAAAATTAATTAGAATTAAGAAAATGTCAGTTAAGAGGAAGAACTTAAGAAAGGACATTTCAAAAAGAGGCCATAGGACAAGCAAAGACTCAGAAGTTTGAAATAACCACTGGAGATTTCTTCAAATTTGTGAGATTCGTAAAGGATTGGATAACTTATTTGGTTATACTTATTAGGAATAAATACAGTTGAATCTTTAAATGTGCTCTGGACAACTGGTATTGTAATAAAAACTGTCACTGATATGCAGTTGAAACTTCACATTATCAGACCCACAAAGAGCATTGTGAAACTGAAATTATAAAAAAAAGATTGGATTTTTGCTTTTAGCAAGTTTATTTTATCAACACAAGACAGAATGAAACCCATAGTAAATATTACTAAATTTTACATGAGGATTCTTTGTTTCTGGAACTTCACACCTGTAACCATATTTTCTCAACATCCCTTTTTATTTTTATTGTAAGTGATCAACATCATCATTAAATATGTGTTTTCAAAATGTTTCCTACCCCTGAATGTCAGATCTATTCATACCCAGTAATTTGGATTATAATCTTCAATTAGGAATTTTTCTAGGGGGCCTCCCTGGTGGCACAAGGGGTTAAGACACAACCTATGAAGCTATCCACAGCCACTGCAGCAAGAATTCAATCCCTGGCCAGGGAGCTACCCACATGGTGCAGCAGACCTCTTCTGACTCACCCACTACTCCCCTCAGCAGTGTATTTCAGTCAATCTGCCTGTTCTGTTCCTCACTCTGTCTCTGGTGAATCCTCTCACTCCTCCCAACACACACACACCTCTGGACTAGACCCCAGCTCTTGTTTGCAAAAATAAATAAATCTTTTTTTTTTTTTTAAAAAAGGAATTTTCCTAGGGCTCCCAACTGGGAGTTTCATTGACTTACTGTGTGACCAAGAATATTCCTGATTTTATTTGTTAGATTTTATTAAGTGCTGCATGAGAGATGCTAATGAGCATACAAATGATCTGATTGTTATAAATATATGTGACTAATATCTGTGATAGCACTCTTTCTAGTGCAGACTCTTAGAGACTGCATATGTTAAAAAACAATCTACTTGTTTTAGGGAAAGAGCACTGAGACTGGAGTTTTGGTCAGTGGTGTTGGACTGGTCCATTGTTAAATTTAAAAATCTAGCCAAATTACTTTCTTCACCACTTCAGAAAGCTATAGTCACAAATGAATTTGATTTTGTGATTTTTCTCCCTGTTGTCAACCTAGCAAAAAAAAAGTTTTGTAAATTGTTTATCATTTTTCCCCTACCAAATGGATGAACTGAGGAAACTTGGATCAAGAAGACTAAGGCAAGTATCTTAAAACTCTTAAAAGCCAGATTGAGAGGGGGTAAACAATTGATATACTTTTTTATCAACAATTTTTAAGTAAAATGACACTTGGAATAATAAATTATTGATATAGAATTGAATTAATCTGATACAAAGTGATTGAGAGAATCATATGCCAGAAGAAGATAATGTTGACATGACAGTCTTTTAAGAGAAAAAGTCAAACTTTTATCATGTGTATCTATAATTACCTACAGAATATAAGAATAAGTCTGGAAATAGATAAATCCAATTATGTGTCAACATGTCCAACAAATTATAAATTTTTGATCTGATGTAGTTGACTTGGACTAGAAATAGATGGTATTTAATCAAATAAATACTAATATAATCAAAGAATGAGTGAGTAGATGCACTCAACAAATAACTACTATATTCTCAGCTGCAAATACTATACATTTTTAAAGGTGAAGTGATAAGAGTAAATATGTCTGTGTTGATGCTTTGAAATAGGGTAAGTTCATGTCATTCACAGCAACAAGGATGGAGCTGGAAGGGATTATGCTCAGTGAAATAAGTCAGAAAGGAAAAGAAAAATATCAGATAGTTTCACTTATAGAAGGAATGTAAAGGAACTAAATAAGGGGTCATAATACTAATAAGGGGTTATAATACAAATAAGGGGTTGTAATAACTAAAAAAGTAATTATAATACATTAAAAATAAAAATAAACATGCAACTGTAAATCAGAGATATTCTGCAGGGCAGGAGGAGGGAGCAGGATCAAAACAGTGATGGGAAGAGTACAAGGGACTATAGTGATGGTACGTGGGTGAACTGGTGGTGGGAATTTCATGGGGACTATACTTGAGAGGAGAAAGCATACAATGTACAAAAAGGAAGAATGATGCAAAACATCTATAAAATAAAAAAATAAAATAGGGTAAACAGAAATATTTTTAGGATGCTATTACATTGCCACACCAGAGTTTAGTCCTTAGTTCTCTTATCCATTTACATTCACTACTTTGGTAAGTTCATTCATATAAATTTAAATACCATGTACATGCTTACTGTTCCCAAATGCATAGTTACAGACCAGGACTTCCTATCAAACAAGATTTGCAAATCTAATCATCCACTCAACATCTTCTCTCAGTTGTAAAATAGACAGTTAACATTTAACATGTCCACTGATATCATAATTATTTCTGCCAAACATTTATACCTGCAATAAAGGATAATTTTAAAGTAAAAGTAACATTAAGATTTTCATAGTGATATAAAATGACCATGTGTTAAAGATTATACTTAGCTCATTATTCATTAGGTAATCAATAGAATACTACAGGCAGTGCAATGAATAGTACAAAGAGCAGAAATACTAAGAGAGAAGAGATACTGAAATGAATCTGCAAATAGAGCACAACTATCTCAATATTTAGAAAGAGAAGTCAATTGAATCTCCACCAGACAGAATTGACATGCCTAAAGATGAGTTATTTTGCATTGCTATTAGTTTTATATAATTTGCAGAGTTCTAAATTCATTTAAAGTCAATGAAAGACTCTTATCCACCAATAGAATCCAAATCTATTGGATCCAAATCCTATTTTCTATAGGAAAGGGATTCTCTATACAGTGCTGTTAGGAATAAGGGGTATTAAGACATACTCAGATACTTTGGAAAAATAGAGTTTACCATCTTCAGGTCTTCAACAAAAGGAATTACTGAAGTATTCACTTCAATAAGAAACATAGAGGGCCTCCCTGGTGGTGCAAGGGGTTAAGACACAGCACTATGAAGCTATCTGCATCCACTGCAGCACGAGTACTATGCTCAGCTGGCCAGGGAGCAACCCACCTGGCACAGCAGACCTCTCCTGTCTTGACTGCTGCTCCCCTCAGCAGTGTATTTCACTCAGCGTGCCTGTTCTGTTCTGCACTCTGTCTCTGGTGAATCCTCTCACCGTCTGCACCTCTGGCCTATACCCTAGTTCTTGTATGCATAAATAAATCAATCTTTAAAATAAGAGAAAATTGAAACATTTTTTAAAAGAAAAGGTTGCTTGAAAAAACACATAGAACACATTTTGGATGTTATGAATTATAAGTAAGAAAAAAGAAAATAATTAGTTAATTAATTATGTAGATGTAGTTAGCTATGACTGCAAATAATAACAATTAAACATGTATTAGAAATTTAAAACTGAAACTTCAGATAGCAGTAAGGTTTCAAGGAGTAGGTAATCAGCTTTGTGTCCTGTTCAAATGAAAGAATTTCAAATTTTTAAATTCTGTTGTTAAAATGTATATTAAAAAGCCATGCTAAAATTGCCTAAGTAATTAAAAATAAAATCTATTGTTCTTAAAACAAAGTGGAATTTTTTTTTAATGTATCATACAGTGAAAACTCCAAGCATAGGAAAGTATATATTAAAAAAAAAGTTGAAATGCAGGAAAATAATTCAAAATAGAAACCAAATCATATACCAATAGAAATAAATTAAAATACATCTTTAATAACCCTGGATCTCAAAGACCTAATTTATGAAATATTAACCTAAAATATTGAGGCAAAACTTTTAATAACATGAGAGACTTTACAGTAGAATTCCTTAAAATAAATATTACAGTATATAGTGAAAGAAATATTGCACAAAGAAAATATCATTGTAAACTGACAACATAGTTTTCAGATACATACAACAAAACTGCCAGTATTATTTTATAATAATTTACTAAATCTATATTCAAAGTCAGAGATTTTTATATATATTTTTATTGTAAGCAGAAAGTTCTACATATATACAATTCAGCAAGGAAATAGAAGACTTGCTTACCACAGTTAACAACTTTTATCAATATATGTGTACATATGGCCAATTTACATAAATGGATTACAGAATAGATTTCAGAGGAAATCTCAGGCTATTTGAAATAATTGATAGCACATAGACCATATTGTCTGACTGCAAATCAATTAAATTTGAAATCAACCACTAAGTTCTATTCACAATCACAAATGTTTGAAAATTTACAAAAAATTACTAACTTATGGGTTAAAGAGAATACCAAAATAGAAATTAGCAAATACTGTAAAGTGAAGGGAAACAGAAGTACTAACCAATAACTCTTGCGATGCTATTAAAGTCACTAAAAGGTAAAAATACAGCTTTAAAGGATATGTGCATTGACTTCACTAAGTTGGTAAAGCAACAACAGAGTATAATTGAATTGCATAAGACAAATACAAAACTGGGCCTCTCTTGTGGCACAGGGGTTAAGTCTATCAAGCTATCACCAGCCACTGTGGCATGAGTTCAATCCCTGGCCAGTAACTGACCTACATGGAGCAGCATACCCCTCCTGTTTTGCCCACTGCTCACCTCCTCAGTGTATTTCAGTAGATCTGCCTATTGTGTTCCCCACTCTGTCTCTGGTGAATCATCTCACCCCCTAAACCTCTGGCCTGTACCCCAGTTCTTATATATATATGAATAAATAAAAATAAATCTTAAAAAAAGATAAATATAATACTAAGGATATGGGAATTAATGAATTTAAAAGCATAAAACAACATAAGGAACACCAAAAAAAGCAGATTCTTTCTCAGTTTAAATAAAAATATACACTTCTACCCCAATGAACCATGGGAAAAGTTTCAAATAAATAATGTTAAGAATGAATAAATAGATCTAAAATATTAGAATATTTAACAAATGTAAAAGAATACAGGTTTCCCCCACTATCTAGAAGTAGAGAATTTCTACAAAAACATTCATAAACCAAAAGTTGCATAAAACAAAGAAGCAATCAATATTTAATGTATGCCAAAACTTCTTTTAGTGTTTCCAGATCTATAATCTAGCAAATTATATCAAATAACTATAAGTAAAATCATACCAACATATAGTAACAGCAGGTGTGATATGACAAATACACAACCTGTGTAGTTCTTGGTGAAGGAGCTTCGAGGGGCCATTTGCTTCTCAGGGTACCTGCTATCCCTATAACAACTTGCTTCAAAACAAACACTGAACACTATGGCTATTTCCAATTTTCACTTTTTGTCATAAAAGAGAACATTCTTTTTTATTTCTTTGGGTTAGCATAAACAGGTACTAATCTAGAGCTTTTGTAAAACTTTTGAAAAGTGGGGGATATTTGTGTAAAAAATTTAGGACAAATTTGAAAATTTACACAAAATAATATATTGTCTAACAAAATAATAATTACCAAAATTGATTTGAATAGGAATAGACACTCTTAATAAAACTGTAAGTATTTATACATTGAAATAGTGAGAAAAAATACTTTCTTAAAGAAAAAAGGAAAGAAATGAGAAGGGAAGATAATTTTACCAACGAATTGAAACACATCTTCAAGGCTGACATGATCCCTCTCTTAAACAAATTCTCTCAGAAAGTTAATAAAAGAGGAACATACAGCTAAATAATTTATCAAGAATGTATAACTTAATTTTAAAACAAATAGACTATGCAATAAAAGAAAACTGTAGGTGAATATTACTTATTAAAATGATAGCAAAATTCCTTTGCAAATTCTAGAAAACATGCTTCAGTGTCATCAAAAAGGCATAATGATTAAGTACTATATCTTAGGAATCCAAGGATGATTTATCATCCAAAAACCTACTTATATTACTTGTCATAGATTAAAGGAGAAAAGAAACAAGTTTTAAGACATTTTAAAGCATTTGAAAAATTAAAAACCCATTTATAATATAAAAAAATTTCTTAACTTACCAGGAATAGAAGAAAAGGGTTTTAATGTGATTTAAAAAAATTTCTATGAATAGCATTAATTGTAGTCAAATGGTGACACTCTAAATAGTCCCATTAACTGAGGACAATAAAGAGAGACCCATTATTCTTGCCTCCATCACACTGTACTGGCTGATCTAGTCCATTTGATAAGAAATATATATTCTATTCATATTCAGTGTTGACAGTAGAAGAGAATTAGGAATTATTAAGACCAATAAAATATATCAGCATGTTTTCTGGAGAGAAAGCCAACACAGAGACAAGAATGGACTTGTTAGACTGTAGAAATAACCAACATATTTTAAAGATTAAAATAGTTTTTAAATAGTAATACAGCTATAAGGTAGCTAAGTATAAATTAAACAAAAAGTGTGTGTGTGTGTATTTGATATGGAGAAAAGAATGATCAAGAGTTACTAATCTACTTAACAAAAGATTTGAAACAGAGAAATCCCTATGGTTAGAAAGTAGAATACATTCTTCCCTTAAGTAAACTACAAACCACTGTGAAAAGTTCCCCTTAGCGGAGCCTTAGCAGGCCAGTATTTTTCTCTTAACTGGCCTCTCAAATAGGCTCCCAAGGGATACATTTCTATTAACTGACTGTGTCCTCCACAAATGACATATAGCAAGATAAGAAACAAAGGTCAGGCTTGTGGGGGAGGTTTTCCTAGGGGGCAAGCAACAGGGTAAATTGATTTTAGAAATAAAAATACAACTAAAATTAATTAACTTTTCCATTGTAACCATAGAACACTTCTAACAATCTGTGACAAAATGTTCTTCCCCTCTAAAATCATTTGCTGTTTAGGTCTAAACCCTTGCTTTGGTTATGATTGATTATGTGGTTTTGTTACAGGGCTGGGAGAGGGGTACCCCAAACCCCACAAACCTGCCTACTCTAAATAGGTTCTGCCATCCACCACATCAACACAAAACATATGAGACTTTAATGGGAAGGAACTTTAATACAATTAGGAAACAATACAGGAAAGGCAAACAATTTAGTTTCTAAATGAAGCACCCAAAGTTACCCGTCCCCTTGTGGGTAAAAGTCCACCCAAACTGGATTGGCCCAGAGCAAATCCCCAAAGCCTCCCACAAGTCCAAAGCACCTTCCAGTGGAGACCCACAGAAAAGGATCAGAAACAACCAGACAAGTCTGAAAGGAAAAGAGCAAAATCAAAATCAAAACAAAAACCGCCATTGTCACTACCCCATGGGTCTCTCACCCACATCTGTGTCACCTAGTCCACGACCAAAAGGCAAGTGTAGATTCTTCACGTGTCTCTTGGCTCCATGTGCCTCCTCCAGGTCTCCTTCTGGCTCTCCCTCTTGCTTCCTTCCTTCCTCGGTCTCCTCTGCAGCTTCTTCTCCTCCCTGCTCAGCTCCACCCTCCTTTGTGGGGGGGGGGCAGGAAACCTGGAACCTTCCCCTTTCCTGGGGACCACCCTGTTACAGTTTGAGTTAGTGCGGGGTCCTTGGGTTCACTATGGCAAAGGTTTCACCAGAGCTTCCCTTTCAGCGGCACACAGTGAGTTTCCGGGCGATTTTCTCCACAAGACAGAGACGGTCATTATATTTAAAGGGCAGGCTTATTAGGAAAAGGGACAGAAAACTAAAGGACACTTGCATAGACACAAGCGGTTAGATAGAGCTGCCCCAAAGGGACAGGTTTGCTAAAAGAGGCCTGCAAGGTTGCAGGCGGGCAGCCTTGACAGGTCATGGGCAGGCAGGAAGGCTGCTGCCCTGCTGAGGAAGAGAGTTGGTGAAAAGAAGAACCTGCAGTCACAGGTGGGCAGTGGGATTGCTGCCCAAGCCTGTGCAGACACTGAACTGATACTAGTCTTCTTCTATTTGGGAGGAGCTCACTCCTTGTGAGTCCTCAGCTGGTTGATAATTTTGGATAACTATGTAGAATTTGAAAGGGACCAGAGATTCTACAATGGCTCAATCTCCATATCTTTACCTTTGGATGCACCCACCCTCCTATACCTGCTTGGATGTTATGCTTTGTAATTTAGGCGTCTGCACCTAAGGATACTAGTCTGTGCCCAAGGATACTAGTTTCCACAACTGTGTCAATGGCTATGTTAATCTCTTCTACCCCCACCTCCTTGTGAGCCAGGTTTCTGGTCTTGTGGTGCACCTCCTTTTCAGTTTTTTTTCTATTGTCCTCCATCAGTTGAGTTGTGCAGAAGATATACAAAAAGTATACACATAGCATGCATATTATATATAAGCTTATGGATACATAAGCTCTTGATTTAGCATATTGATACTTCTTATTTTTATTAACATTGTACTTTAAGTGTAATTTACTTTTCAAAAATTCTCCTTTATATAAAGATCCTCAAAAAAGTGGATTCAGTCACATGCATTTGTTTCAAAATACATTTTGGGGAGCTCAAAATTGTCCAAACTCAATTCACTTACAGTCCATGACTACTACGCTGATTACAACTTTCTTCATTTTAGGAGAAGATTCACATTAAACAACATTACTCCAGTGATTATGAAAGTGAAGAAGTAGAATTTGAGTTATTTTAATTTTGTCTAAAAGACCACTTGAAGACATTATTTGTTTAAAATGCTTGGTTTCAGGGACATATAAAGGCTGCTTCGATCAAAGTTCAAGTTTGATTCAATATATGTGCAATGTCAGGAATTAATTAAAAAAATATGAAGCTCAAACTTGTATGTTTAAGAATAATTTTCTCAAGTTTTTGTGTACTTGTTTCATGTAAAATAAATTTTAGAAATTAGAATTAATAAAAAGTGGTTTTATCAAGTATGAATAATGATAGGCAATTAATCTGGCAATTTTGATTGTTCAACACAAATGAAAGATAAATTTCTACAGTGCTATGACACATTTGCAAAATGAATACTTAGAAACAGAAGTGCTAATGTTTTGTTCTTTGTCAAGACAGAGAAATCTGTAAATATAAATATTTTATCACTTTTTTAATTATAGAAAAAAAACATATTCATTTTTTTCTTTTTTGTATATTGTGATATTTATTTTATTATATATGCTTTAATTATGTATGCTTTTTATTATATATGCTTTAACTTTTACTTACATGCTTATAGATGCAAAGATCAATAAGTTTTCACTAGCTACAAATTTTCTGACTATTATTATGTTTCATTTCATGAATACTGCTGAAAATAATTTGGTATCTAACAGGGAGAGGTCTTAAAAATGATCCTCTCTACATATCAACCCCACCTTGTGTGTCACTATTAAAAGCCATCACAAAGATATTCCATTGTAATTTATTTCCTTGGATTGTTGTATTTAGAAGTCATATTCAAGTTCTTCCACCTTGCAAATAAACTAGATGTACATTCACAGCAGATTACAGAAGAAAAAATTTCCCCTGTGTGTACAATTAATTAAAACCACATAACAGAGAAGCTGAGAGAAGTAACTTGGGTTCATGGTGACTTTATAGTTCTTGTTTGCAAGTTCTGTCTGAGACCCTTTTTATCCCATGAGATGATTTTTTTCTTAAAATATAGCCTCTCTTTACTAAACTGATTGATTAGTTTAATTAGTTTTTCTGTGGAGTTTTTGGGGTTCTCTATGTATATTATCATATCATCCGCAAATAGTGATAGTTTGACTTCTTCCTTGCTTATTTGGATTCCTTGTATGTCTTTCTCTTGTCTTATTGCTTTGGCTAGGACTTCCAGTATTATGTTGAAAAGCAGTGGTGAGAGTGGACATCCTTGTCTTGTTCCAGATCTTAATGGGAATGCTTTCAGCTTTTCACCATTGATATTGGCTGTGGGCTTGTCCAAACTGGTCCAACCATTATGGAAAGCTGTGTGGAGATTCCTCAACTAAAGATAGAGCTAAAGATAGAGCTTCCATATGATCCAGCAATTCCACTCCTAGGTATTTACCCAAAGGACACAGAAACATTAATTCCAAAGAGCACCTGCACCCCTATGTTTATAGCAGTACAATTTACAATAGTTAAGCGTTGGAAACAACCCAAATGCCCAAAAATAGATGACTGGATCAAGAAGATGTGGTGCATATACACCATGAAATATTACTCAGCATTCAAAAAAGATAAACACATGCAATTTGCAGCAACATGGATGGAGCTGGAAGGCATCATTCTCAGCAAAATAAGCCAGAAAGAAAAAGAAAAATACTGGATGGTATCCCTCATAACAGGAATCTAGAAAACCTAAATATTGACCAGGAAAAAGAAGAACTACAAGAAAGGAAAAAATCAAAATCAACAAACAACTATGAACCAGAAACACTCTTTGGGGGGTGGGGGAAAAGGAGGGATTGGGGTCAAAATCAGGGTTGCAATTGTATGGGGAATATAAAAATAAAAAAAAATATACAGCCTCTCATTTGTTGCTAAAGAAAGATGGAGATTTCATGGGACCAAATAACCTAAGAGAAATACTTAAATTCCAACACCTGGAGAATTCAAAGAATGGGACATGTATCTTAGAAAGTAGAAAGAAACCCCTCTCCCAACATAATCTGCAGACTTTGCCTGGTGCCCAGTTCTTCTGCTGTGCTTTGGGTACACGAGGTGTACCCATGATATGTGGATGCAGAAAACGCACAACATCTACTCTCAGTTTCCCCTTTCTTCTTTGGTAAGGTATGTATGTTTGCTTGAAGCTGCTGGGGCATAACTGTTTTGTACCTGTGCCTGGTTCAGAACTGTCAAAACTATGATGGACATCTTTGATATCTTACTGTTACTTTAATAAATGCTTTATGTCCTTTCATTTCCCTCCCCCACACCCCCAAAAAATGAAAATAGAAGGAGGGTCCTGCTAGGGGTGGGTTTACACTTGGAGGCTGGAGAGAGGAGACTAGGTCAGGGAAATTGCATTTTCCTTACTCTGTTTCCCCATGAGACAATGGCTATCTCCATGAAGAGAGGGGTTGATTTTTACAAGAAAATCTGAGGGACATGTGGTCCTTTGCAGTAATGACTTGGAATCAAAGTAACAAAATGAGAAAATTTGATTTGACTACATGTAACCTACCTAGGGAGACACAATGAAATGTTTAGAATCCTACCTTTAAGCATTACTTTTCATTGATTAATATTTGTCTTTACATCTACCTGTCTAAATTTATTCACTGAAAAATACAGGTACATTAGCAGTCACTATATGTAGACTTCAGTCAGGTTCGGCATATTGTTTTCTCCCTTGGTTTACACTGACTTGTTCATCTGAATCATATACACAACCCAGAAATTTGCTTTAATCTGCAACTACAATGAACGACTTTCTCCTTAAAGCACAGTACACAAATTTGAAGGCATAAATATTACTTTTCTGAACTTGCAAACTTGCTGACATGAGAACAATGAATTTCTATTTCTAGGCTTAGCTATCTCATCAGAGAAGAAAATTCATTCATGGCACTGGGGTGCTGTCTGATTTTTGAAATGATGATCAGAAATACCTAATGATGACTAAAGTTACTTTTTAGAATACATGAATACAAAGGATAAAGTTCCACAGGCTCTGTGCTTTCTTTTATATTATTGCTTTTTTGGGAGAAATATTCTTATATAAGCCAGTCATTTCTGTTATTTTACTTAGTAATAGAAAAAAAAAATCATTGGCCAGTGAAGTTAGTCAAAATGTGTGAATGAGGCCAATACAAAAGAGTATAAAGGTAAGATTGGCTATAAGTTTTTCCCTTTAAAATGTATAGTTGTAATACAGGTGAAATTTTTTGTCTTCATAATATCTCTTAATTTTCTTGTTTAGCTGTCCTACCTGTCATGCTGTGAATTACTTGGGCAGTGTTTCATCATTATGGAGTTTGGAGAATATGTTACTACTACCTCAGGGAAGCTCCATGTATTTTAAGTATTTCATGTATAATCTCTGATTGTGGAATGAAATGCTTTATTTTATGAAAATAGGATTGAAGGAGATGGAAGGGGATTGGGGAAGCACCTGTTCCCTTGATGTCCCTAGTTATTGTCTATTCTACTTATGCATAAGGTTGGACTTAAATGTGATCCCTTAGTGGCACTAAGGGAAAGGACAAACAAGTCACTAATGACACACTGATAGCATAGAAAAGAACAGAGCAATGGCATGTTGAGAGTGATCTAAAATTAGTGGTCAAACAGCAAAAGCAATTCAGAAAAGAAAGCAATTACCATCTCAGCAGCTGCTCATGAAAACCCAGTCCCTCCTCTGAGTTCCATTATATGCACAGTGACTACTCAAGCAGGACTTTAAGAACACTGATGAGGTCTCTGCAACTTCAAGCGTTTCATTCTTCTTTGACACCTGGAGTTTTCATCATCTCCCTTACTCCTTAAATTATAAATCCTTATGCAATAGGCTTTCACAGTAAATTAAAATAAAATAAATACCAGTTTCCTTTTTTTTTACTATTATTATTCTTCCAAATGACACAAGAAAAAATAATACAAAAAAAAAAAAAAATAAGGGCCTTCCTGGTGGCGCAAGGGGTTAAGCACCACACTATGAAGCAATCCACAGCCTCTGCCATACGAATTCGATCCTTGGCCGGCCAGGGAGCAAACCACATGGCAGCAGACCTCTCCTGTCTCACCCGCTGCTCCCCTCAGCAGTGTATTTCAGTCAGTCTGCCTGTTCTGTTCCCTACTCTGTATCTGGTGAATCCTCTCACCCCCTGCATCTCTGGCCTGTACCCCAGCTCTTATATGAATAAATAAATCTTTAAAAAAATTAACTTAAAAATTATGGACTTTGGATCACTATAATATTGGAAAGGTGTGTATTGTGTGTGCTATGATGTGTATACATGTCTGTTATATATGCTTCATGTTTGTACATGTATGATGTGTGTATGTGTTTATGTGTTTATGAGGAAGTGATAGACATGGGTCAGGAAATCTATCCTAGTTTTCTTGGGTGGATGAAAATAAGGTCACAGGTGGTAGCTGCAGTGGCAGGAGGCCGGAGGCAAAAAAGAGCCCGAGTACTTCATGGTTCTCAGACTCGGTCAAAATAGTTTTGAGAAATGATCTCCTCTAATCTGTATTTTTTTTCCGTCTTCATTGCTTTCTCATCATTTAATTTGACTGATATGTCACCTCTACAGAAACTTTATTCTGAAAGGTCCACAACAACTCTATCTAATCTAACAGGTTCTTTCCTCAGTTCATACTCTCTTCCAGGAAGATGACAAAATCAAGGACTCCTTCCTTGTAAACATGACTCTTCTTTATTGATTAAAATATTTAGTCAACTGGACTTAATGAAATTTAACTAGATGCAATTATTGGATTCAGCTATAATAACAACCTCACACTTTGTGATTACAGACCTATACTATACAACTTTGTTTCTTAGCAGTTAAACTTGTCCACTGCCTGTGTCACACAAAACTTCTTTAGATATTTTAAAGTTGCTATTAAATCTCTCACCTTCTTGGCCTCTCTGTTGGTGCAGGAGTTAAAGAGAGCACTATCAAGCTATAACCAGCTACTGCAGCAAGAGTTGTATGCCCAGCCAGCCAGGGAGGTGACCCACATGGCGCAGCAGACCTCTCCTGTCTTGCCCGCTGCCCCACTCATCAGTGTATTTCAGTAGATCTACTTGTTCTGCTTCCCACTCTCTGGTGGATCCGCTCACCATCACCCACACCCCCGCACCTCTGGTCTACACCCCAGTTCTTGTATGCATAAATAAATAAATCTTTTAAAAAATAAAATAAACCTCTCATTTTCTTATGGTTAGCCTCCCTGACTTCTTGAGTTGCTTTTCAAACAAAATGGTTCTCATGCAGCATGCTTCTCAATCTTTCTATCCACTTTGGTCATTCTTTACAACTTTTTGATCAGTAAAATACAACAGTAGTAACTGAATATAATCCTGCTATGCAGTGAAGAACCACACATGTTATGCTTGTCACTTTCACACTCACTCTAAGATCAACTAAGTTTATATATCTTTTCAGTAGCCACACTGCAACTTGGATTAAAATTGAGTTACAGTTTATTAACATGATTATGGTTTTACATATGTCTGTCTCATCTTAACTTGAAGAGATGATCTTTTAAATTTATTTGGTGTCCCTGCATATATTCTTGTTAAAGTTCATGCCATTAGATTCAGTTCATTGCTCACATTGGCCGTTATCTTGAAGATTTTTATTCTGTCATCTACCATAGTCACCCTTCTTTTCAAAATCAGGATACTTGCTGAATTTCCTTATCGCCTTATGGATTATGATAAAAGCATGTTGCTGTCACAATGTCAATGACTATCCTTGAGGTTGACAGCAATCCAATAGTAAATACTCTTTAAGCTTGCTTACTCCGTTATTAATCTACAAATGCATAGAATATCCGGAATCCTTTGAAATAGAGCTGTTAAATTTCACACTGAAAATAATTTTAAATATAGAACTTTTTAATAATATATACAAAGTCAAAAATTATGTAAGTGATAAGATGTACTTTTGGTAAATCTATGCTGGCTCCCAACTATCACTACTTTTCTTAGCTACTTTTGAAAAATCTCTGAATTCACAAATTCATTATTCATGGAATTTAAAACAATTGCCTCTCTCCAGATTTCTCAGATCTCTCACATTCTCCAAACTTCCTTAAGACCACTTCTGTTGACTTAGAAGATTAAATCTTAAATTTTCTCAGTAATTAGAAAATAGGTGAAATAAAAATGAAAAAGGTAATGTCATGATTAAAGTGAATTTGGCATTCCAGTCCTAAAGCAGGTGTGGAGTTGGATGGCCAGAAACCCTGATGGGAGGTGTACTAGAACTAGGAGATCCAGCCTTCTGCTTCTGGACATCCTTCCTTCTCTCATCTATTCCACAAAGAAACTAACTTAACAGATTTTAAGGACCCCTGGAACAATCTATTGCAAGGAGTGGGAGAAAACTCAGGTGATGTAAGAACTAACGGATCAGAGTTGACACGTTCATGGCTTCGATTTTCATTAGCTTCAGTCCATTAAACAAGCATTTGCCAATGTAATATTGTATGCATAAAACAACTGAAATATTCATTAAATGGAAAAACGACTGAGGACACAGGCCAACCGTTTCTCCTAGACAGATTTGCTGCAGGAATACGGCTCACTAGGCTCCACTGCTTTGCCATTTAATTTAATATTCTTTTGAATTTGAGGTTTTAAAATATTTGTGCCTCATCAGACAATTATACTTATATTGTTATAGTGCAAATGGTTTTCCCTTGGATCAAAACTGTTGAAATAATAGGTTTTCAAATGCATTTAATAGGGGAAACTTATCCATAAGATTCAAGTCACTGGACAAGTCCAGTCCTCTTCCAGTTTAAGTATTTCTCTCATAAAGCAATGTTGTGTTAAACGTTCTAGGAGATGAAGCAAAATATGTCACTGCCTTCAGAATCTGAATTTAATGGAAAGATTAGACAGATACATACATTAGTATAAAATAAGGTAAAATAATTAAATAACATAAAATGAGACGTGCAAAATTAATGGGTTAATTTATAAGTAGAGAAGTATTGTATGTACTGATGACATCATATTTTAGATGAAATGTGTTCAATATGTTGAGATTATGTGTTTGATTCTAAATATATATAAAGGAAAACCCAGGATAGTAACAAACATTTGATCTGGGATCAGGAATTATGGATTTAAGTTTGGATCTGTAACTTGACTAGATGTGAGACACTGTGCATGTCACTTCCTCTATCTGAGAGATGTTTTGTAATTTCTAAAACATACTCTGATTTTTAATGTCATACTTTAAAACCAAAGTATATATATATATATACATGCATGCATATATATGTATATATATATGTATATATATATATGCATGCATGTATATATATATATGCACAAAGATATGAAGATAATAAAGTATGACATGTGTTCGGGGAAGAACTGTATGATGTAGGAAGGCTACATTTAACTAAAGAAATAGGAAGGCTAGATTTTACTACATAAGAGATAAACATAAATTGTACCACCAAAGTGTCTTTGGTGCAAAGTCGAGGATTTTGTGTAATGAATGAGCCATGATTTTTAAATTCCAGGAAAATTATCTACAATAAAGTTCACCCATTTTAAGGATAGAATTTTATTAGTTTTGACAAATATTTTCATAAATCTCTAAAGTTCTCTCATGCCTATTTGCTAGTGAATCCCCTCTCCCAATTCCAGGCCTATGGTCTTTATATTATTGTGACCTTGCCTTTTCCAGAATTGCATATAAATGGAATCATACACTAACTAGACTATGTGAATGGCTTTTTTTCTCTTTGTATAATACATTTTAGATTTAACCATGTTTTTATATGCCTCAGTAGTTCATCCCTTTTTATTGCTGAGCAATAATGGCTATGTGGCAATCTTATAGTTTGTTTCCATTTACCAGCTGATAAACATTTGGCTTGTTTCTGTTTGAAACTGCTATGAAAAAAAAAAAAAAAAACAACTGCATGAAGATTCAAATATAAATATTTGAGTGGAGGTATGTTTTCATTTATTTTGAGAAAATACCTAGAAATGAGCTGACTGGGTCATGTGGAAGTTTTATGTATAAATTTTGAAGAAACTTCCAAACTGTTTTCCAAAAGTGAATGTGTTATTTTCCATTGCTAAAATGATATGTAACATTTCTAGCGCCCTTGACAATATCTGACATTGTCAGAATTTTTATTAGGTATGTAGTAGGATATCAATGTGGTTTTAATTTAATTTACATTATCCTAATGACATGGCATTAGCATCATATGTTTATTTGCCATGTATCCCCTGGAGTGAAATGTCTTTTTTAAAAAAATTCTTGTTTTTTATATAGAAGAAAATATAGGCAAAACACTACATGACATACACCTCAGTAACATCTTTAAAGACTCATCACCTAAAGCAGTGATAGCAAAGGCAAAGATAAACAGTTGGGACTACATCAAATTAAAGAGTTTCTGTACAGGAAGAAAGACAGTAACCAAAACAAACAGATACCCCACCGATTGGGAGAAAATTTTTGCACACACACAACACTAATGATAAAGGACTGATCACAAAAATGTACAAAGAGCTGAAGAGTCTTAACAAAAACAAAGTAAATAATCCATTCAAAAAATGGGCAGAAGGGCTAAAAAAGGAATGTCTCCAAAGAGGAAATGCAAAAGGCCAACAGGCATATGAAAAAAATGTTCAACATCACATGTAATCAGAGAAATGCAAATCAAAACTACAATGACATACCATCTTACACCAGTGAGAATGGCACATACTAAAAAAACTAGCATAAACAAATATTGGCGAAGATGCGGAGAAAAAGGAACTCTCCTGAACTGCTGGTGGGAGTGCAAATGGGTCCATCACTATGGAAAGCTTTGTGGAGATTCCTCAACCTGCTAAAGATGGAGCATCCATATGATCCAGCAATTCCACTCCTAGGTATTTACCGAAGGGACACAGAAACATTAATTCAAAAGGGCACCTGCAACCCTATGTTTATAGCAGCACTATTTACAATAGCTAAGCTATGGAAACAACCCAAATGCCCAAAAAAATAGATGACTGGATCAAGAAGATGTGGTGCATATACACCATGGAATATTATTCAGCAATCAAAAAAGATAAACTCATGCAATTTGCAGCAACATGGATGGAACTGGAAGGGATCATGCTCAGCGAAATAAGCCAGAAACGAAAAGAAAAATACTGGATGGTCTCATTCATAGCAGGGATTTAGAAAACCTAAATAAGGGACCAGGAAAAAGACTAATTATAATAAAGTAAAAATCAAAATCAACAAGCAACTATAAACCAGAGAGACACTATGGGGGGGATTACGGTCAAAATAAGGGGGGTGGAAATTGTATGGGGAATATAACCAAGATGAAAATGCATACATTGTGCAAAAATGATGTAAAAAATATATAAAATAAAAAAACATACACCAAAAAATAAAAAATAAAAAACTCTCATTTTTAACCAAAATTTTCTTTAAATTTTGATAATTAATAAGTTTTAGATTTTTATTAACTATTCCAGATAAGAGTACTTTATTAAATACATTTGTCTAATAGTTGCTCTACTACTCTTCTCTACATTTTGCTTCTTAGCAATTTAGCCATGTTCACAGTATTCTTTCCACACTTACAAATATATAATCATGTTTTGCCAGATTCTATCCAGGGTGGGCAGAATCAAGCATCTAGTCTATACACCTCACTTATGTAGTCACCATGTACCTGAATAAACCTCACCCTAACCTTGATCTCTAGCCTTTAGGGTTTTTTCTATAACTTTCATGTCTTGTCCATGTGCTATAGCTTTTAAATGTCATATAAAACTGGCTTAGTGAAAGATTATTGGGGCTTTGGTTTGGGCATGATGTGAAAACATACATTATAGAGAGTACCCATAACCCCCTAAACAAATGTAATGATGTAAACCAACTTTACCTTAGTGAACATAATAAGGGGGAAAATATTAGGATGTAGAGTCAGTAAGATGGCAAAAAACAAACAAACAAACAAAAAATAAAACACCTGGCTTGCCTCTTCTATGTACTCACAACTAGATTACAGCAGAACAAGGGCAATACTCCTGAAAGAAAAACTAACAACTACACTACACATCAGGAGCAATGGTTACTTGGAAAGGGGTAGGAAAAACTTTTATTGAACTAAGTTTACAGTGTTAATAATCCTGAGAAAAGAGAAGAGAAACAGAGATATTACATTACCTGATGTCAAACTTCACTATAAAGCAATAGTACTAAAAACAATACAGTATAGGCACAAAGATAAATAGACGGATCAATGGAATAGAATTGAAATATCAGAAATAAATCAACATACATATCAGTACCTAATCTATGCTATTGCAGGTTTGACCATACAATGGGGAATGGAGAGTCTCTTTAATAAATGATGGTGGGTTGGGCCTCCCCGGGTGGTGCAGCAGTTGAGCACTGGTTTGCGAAGCTGCTGGCAGCCTCTGCAGCACTGTTTCGATCCCCCGCCGCCAGGTGAGGGTCCCACATGGCGCGCAGACCTCTCCTGCCGCCCACTGCTCCCCTCAGCAGTGTACTTCTTCGGTCTGCCTGTACTGTTCCCTGCTCTGGCTCTGGTGAATTCTCTCACCCTCCCGTGCTTCTGAATGTACCCAAAGCTTATATAAATAAAAAAATAAATCTTCAAACAAACAAACAAACAAACAAATAAATAAATAATGGTGGGAATGCTGGAAAGCAACATGTAAGAAATGAAGTTGTATCACTCTCTAACTCCATTCACAAAAATAAGTTCCAAATGGATTAAAGATTTAGGTATAAAATTTTCAGCAATAATATGGAAGAAAATATTGGCAATTTGTTCCATGACATCAACAATATGGATGTTTTTGGAGATTTGACCTCAATGACAAGGAAAATAAAAGAGAAAAATTGGGATTATCTCCAGGTCAAAAGTTTTTACACGATAAGAAAACATGAGCAAATTAAAATGACATCTACTAAATGGGAGAAAATATTCACACATTCCATAAAACCAATAAGAAATTAATATCCTAGATACATGAAAAAATTTGCAATTGATCAAGAAAAGCAAATGACCCAGTTGAAAAATGGGCAGCAGATATGAACAGCCAGTTCACCAAAGAGAATATCTAGAAGACTAATAAATAGATACAAAAATGTTTATCATTGATTTTAATAGGAATGATATAGGTTAAAACTACAATGAGATACCATCTCACAAACATGGGAATGGAACATATTTAGAAGATTCCCAATAGCAAGTTCCATAGAGAATGTGGAGAAAGTGAACTGATTACACTGTTGGTGGGGATGCTAACTAGTACCGCCATTATGGAATATGGCCTTGAATTAACTTAAAACTAAAAATAAAATAAATAAAAAAATGGAAATATCATATGATCCAGCAATCCCATACTAGGGCAATTACCAAAAGAACATGAAACCATCAGTGTAAATTCTATGCTTTACAATGTTTATTGCAGCACTGTTGTAAAGCTAGACCATTGAAGCAACCTAAATATCCATCAAGGGAAGACTGACTCAAGATGATATGGTTTGTCCATTGTATGGAATACTGTTAAGCCATAAAGAGAAATGAACTGCAGCTAATTTCAACAAAATGGAGAGACTTTGAACAAATTATGGGTAGTTAAGTAAGAATGACAAATGCTGGACATTTACATAGCAGACAATTTGATACAATAAAACACAAACTTTAGTGGACATTAATTAATACTGTGGGGGTTCTGAGGTTAAGAGGAATGGGGGAATGAGAAAGGCACAGGGACTGTAAGAGGTAATCTTGGTGAAAAATAAATAAAAGTTAGGTTAGAAAGGGGAAGAAATTTAAGTCAACGAGTTAATTTCTTTCTATGAATAAATGGGAAAATATAAAAGAATAAAAGAAAAACACAATTTTCCTCTTCATTTGCAATGTTGCACATTTTTTAAAGATTCAGTCATTTTGAATACTTTTGTGCTAGATTAATAAAGGTCCTTCAATTATAGTCAATATAACTCTTCTTATACAAAGGGGATTTTGGATAAATTTAGATATGGTAGTTTTCATAAAACAAAAATTTTAAAAATATCAGTTCCAGATTGTGTGGATTATCAAGTGTTATTTGTTACCTTTGGGGATTGGAAAATATCTCAGAGTACTATTTCTAACCTGTTTCTCTGGGCAGGATAAATTATGTTCCTCCAGAAAGACAGAGGTATTGATGTAATGATGTCATTAAATTCTGGAATTTTAAATTGCTTCCATGACAGAAGGTTTGACAGTTCCAAATGAGACTGTAATTTGGTAATTTAAGGTGTTTCTTACAAAAGCTGGGTAAGAATAAGTAACAACAGGCTGGAATGATTTTAAATGACATTTGTCTCTAAATATTCATTCAATTAGAATCATGAAGTGCGAGGGCAATGGTGTGAAAGATAATGCCTACATCAGAAAGTAACATTTTAATGTAATACATATAGTTATTGATTTATAATGATGCACACCATAGATTTATATAATGTTATACTCAATGTTATTACAATAAAATTTTCTGAAAAAGTAGCATTTTATAAATGGTTAATATGCTTAGTTGTTCATTTTGGCTCACTTTCTTACATTTTTAACTATAGTATATTTTCTTTATTATTGATATCTCTCCATATTCAAATATCCTGTTTTCACTGGAGACTTTGTAATATTAACTGGATTGCAAGATTTAAAAATATTTCCTCCTCTACCACCTCTTTCATCTTCTCTATTTATTGAGTCTATCTAATCCCTTTCTCAGAATTTTTGTGCTTGTGCTATTCCCCAACCAAAAATGTTCTCATCTCTTTCTAAAGATACACTAACCACCTTATATACTTTACTCCAATCCTCATTGTTCCATAAAATCTTCCTTGACCATACAGTCATCACAAATGCACGCTGCATTCTAAATTTATCAAGTCTGAAGACATATCTCTAGTCCTCATTTCTTTGCACCATTTACTACACTTCAAGATGGATACATTCTCAACTTTGAGATTAGCTTCCAGAATGACTTCTGTTATAGAAATATCATGCCTTCACTTCTAAGAGTCTATTTTAAGTTTCAACTTCTCTGTTCACAGCCCAATTTAAAAAACCTTGTAGACTTGTATCTATGTTTTATACTCCCTGATATTGACAATCCAGGTATTCTTCATTGGCCCTAACTTAGATCTCTCCCAAGACAAGAGTTAAGAGGAAGTAGGAGTGGTGGTGTGGAGGAGAACCTTGCATAGAATGTGAGAGCAGGATAGTTATAGCATAGAAATATAAAGCATTATTGCTGTAGACCATCTCTGCATACTGTCTGAGATACGTCACAAAGGATGCAAGCATTCTAGCCCCTGACAAGTATAGCTTAATTAGGAGTAAATTCACTTAACGGTCTGTTAATACCCATGGCTTCAAACTTCTTGGTTTGTCACTGCTGTGTTTAAATTTGTTTTAAACTTAAGGGAGAGTAGAAGAAGTTAGTTTCAGGCCCATAGCATCAATTTTAGTCTAGGTTTTATCAAAAGAGAACAGAGCTGATGTTGTAGAGTCCAACCCCAAGCCTGCTTTGTTCCTAATCACTAGTTCATTGAATGTCTTCACAGAAGTTATAACTCTCCAGCTCACGATAGGGTCATTTCCACTTTCACAACTTTTACTTTTTTGCTCTTCTTAGAAGGAAAGTTCTCAATGTTACTGTTTTTGA
The DNA here is from genome assembly GCF_014898055.3 of Talpa occidentalis. NCBI lineage: Eukaryota > Metazoa > Chordata > Mammalia > Eulipotyphla > Talpidae > Talpa > Talpa occidentalis. Next base: position 22,786,939 of record NW_023601322.1, read on the forward strand.
AAATTTCTACTTCTGGTCCAAGGCCTCTCTCAAGTGTCACCTCTTTATTTAAGATTTTCCCTTTAGGGACCTCCCTGGTGACTCAAGGGGTTAAAACACAGTACTATGGGCCTCCCCGGTGGCGCAGCGGTTGAGCGCTGGGCTGCGAAGCTGCCCGCAGCCTCTGCAGCACCGGTTCGATCCCTGGCTGCCGAACGAGGGTCCCACATGGCGCGCAGACCTCTCCTGCCGCCCGCTGCTCCCCTCAGCAGTGTACTTCGTCACTCTGCCTGTTCTGCTCCCCGCTCTGGCTCTGGTGAATTCTCTCACCCTCCCACGCTTCTGACTGTACCCAGTGCTTGTATAAATAAATAAATAAATAAATAAATAAATAAATAAATGAATCTTTTTTAAAAAAAAAAACACAGTACTATGAAGCTATCCTTAGCCACTGCAGCACAAGTTTGATCCCTGGCCATGGAGCTGACCCACATGGTGCAGCACACCTCTCCTGTGTTACCTGCTGCTCCCCTCAGCAGTGTATTTCAGTCAGTCTGCCTGTTCTGTTGCCCATTCTGTCTCTGGTGAATCCTCTCACCTCCCACACCTCTGGCCTGTACCCCAGTTCTTATATACATTAATAAATAAATCTTTTAAAAAAAAGATTTTCCCTCTATACTTGATTGCTTATAATTTCACTTCCTGTGAGTTCTTTTCAAATTGATGGTTTCTATTTTCTGGAAAATTAACATAATATTGGTATTATCTATTCATTAATTATAAGGTAGAATTATCTCTAAGCTATTATGTGTCTATTACCTTTTGACTGATAGAGTAATTTTTCACAAGTGATTCAAATCTTTGAAACATATGAATATGATTTAATTTAAATTTCTATTTGTGCAAAATATGGTAGATTATCTTTGACAGAGAATCATCTATTTATGTTTGCAAACTAATAATATTTTCTTTATATCCAAATAGTTATTTCATATAATCATTTATTTTTTTAAAGATTTATTTATTTATTTATACAAGCACTGGGTACAGTCAGAAGTGAGGGAGGGTGAGAGAATTCACCAGAGCCAGAGCGGGTAGCAGAACAGGCAGATGGACGAAATACACTGCTGAGGGGAGCAGCGGGTGCTGCAGGAGAGGTCTGCGTGCCATGTGGGACCCTCGACCATGGCCGGGGACCAAACCAGCACTGCAGAGGCTGCAGGCAGCTTCACAGCCCAGCACTCAACTGCTGCGTCATCAGGGAGGCCCTCATATAATCATTTATATCTACATTTTAATTATTGATTAAATTTGCTAAGAATTTGTCTATTTCAAAAGTTACTCAAAAGTCTCTGGTCTTAACCCAGATGCTACTTTATTTTTTCTCACAAAATTGCCATGTAGAACGGTATGTATACCCTTGTCTATCTTCCAGGTTTATAATTAAATTGAAGGATAAAATAAATGTTGGATCAGAATGTAATAATTCAGGCATTCACACATTGTTCAGCATTTAGGAAGATGTTGTGAGTGCTAAGGAGTTGAAGAAAAATAATAAGAAAAATGCAACAGAGCACTGCAAAATATCAAGGACTGGAAAGAAATCAGAAAGTAATTTTGCCTTGACTCTGTCATTAATGTTATGAGTGACAAGTGAATTTAGATAAATCATTTCAGCTCAGGGTTTCTCTTCATAATGAGAGGTACAGATTAGTTAATCTCTTAGGTTCTTTATAGCCTTGATAATCTCCAAAACTGACAGTTTGATGTTATCCTAAACAGGTGATTATAATATTCTGGGAAAACACAACTTTCCAAGCACTTGTCAAACCACTTTTACCTCTTACTCATGTTTAAAAGCAGAAACAGAGTTCGCTTGGAAAGTCAAGAAATAATTGCAGTCATAAAATTATATAGGTTTTCAGTCTGGCAAAGTTTCTATCCTCTGGTCCAAGCATAGAGACCAAACTCTCTTGAGGGGTCAATAACTACTTTTGGAATTAAATTAAATGTTACTTGTTTCCATTCCATATTGTCCCTCAATTAGTGTTCATGCAGTATGCTTCAGAGGTGACTTCTGTCAATCCTTCAAGTCAGGAAACAATCCTTTTAATCCTCTTCTCATCAACTAACAAGAGGATGAGGAAAGCATTCCATTGCTTAATTTGATCTAGTGGGGAAAATTCCTTTCCTTTTTAGATTTGTTGAAAGCAACTCCATTTGAGTAAAGTGACACCTGTCAAGTTCCTTGATGGTTTCACATTTCCTGAAAAAATTACAGGCATGGAAAAGCACACCAGACTGATCCTAAGCATCAGTGTCATGAATAGTACAGCTCTAATTAGTGACTTTTGCCTGGTGTTAACAAATGCCAGAGGGCATCTCAATCTCTGCAGATGAGTTCTTCAGGATTTAATTAGCTCTATCCTTCTATTTTTTGTAGAACTATACTGTTCCTAATATACCTGGTGCTTGCTTTAGGCATGGGTCAAAACGTGCAGATGTCAATTATTTAATATTCATGATTTTTTTTTCTTTAACAAATGAAGTGTGCAAGAATGCTGTGGTATTGGAGGATACAGAAGCCAGTGCATTTGTGGAAGAAATAACCTCATACATTGAATAACAATTTGAAGAACTTGGGGACAGAGGAAATTTTGTTCTTAAATCTCAAGATTTATCTTTTCTCTTTGCTTGTAATCATCAGAAGAAAGAGAATGAGATATGTACTCTGGATTTTAGCTCCCATTCTCTATTATCTCCGCATATCAGTTTTGCATATCACTGCAGGTTTTAATTTTTCGTCTTTAATATGAAGAATTAAAATAGCTGATTTCTAAACTGTCTCCAGATTTAAATGTCTTGACTGTAATGATGACTATGGATATTTTCATCAAATTCAAGCTTATTCTTTTTAAAAATAGATTACAAGGGGAAATTCAATTTTTTGTTTTATTATAAATGTAAATATGTATCAAGAGAACAAAAATCTGAAACTTTCTAACTATGTGATTTCTATACTTTGGAAAGCTTGAAAACATCTTATTTTTTCCTATGTTAGTGACATGAGTTACATAATAATTTTTCAATAAATCCCTGGAAGCTATATAGATCTGAAATTTATAGTCATTTTCTCCAGCTTTCAGGTTACATTTTGGTGTCCTAAATTGGGAATTTATTAATTTTTATTACATTTTCCCAAGGTGCCAAATGTACCTCTTCTATGCATCTAGAGAATATGCTCCTTAAACTGTGTGGCAATTGTGAAACTAATTCTGAATATCAGTCTAATAGCATGATTAATGGTCATTGCTTATTTAGTTAACGTCAATGCCTCTCTGCAAGATGGACCCTGATTTCATTTTTGGTTATTTGAATAATTACACTTTGGATATCAGAATGGATGGTGGTATGTTCATCTTGAGTGTATATATGCATTGCATTATTGCAACTAGAGAGTCTACAAACATTTGTCTACAAGAATTTTATAGTTATATATTTCTTCTTCCATTGGGTAAAAACCTGTTAATGCCAAAGAAATTTATGAGTTCTAGTAAGTTTTTATTTTGAGATTGCAGATTTTCTATATAAAATATCACATCATCTCAGAATAAAGGTAATTTTACTTTTTCCTTTAAAAATTAAAAACATTGTATATCTTTTCATTGTCTGATTACACTAGCTAGAGCCTCTAGTACAATGTTGAATAGAATTGGTGAGAATAGACATTGCTTTATTATTTATGATCATGGGATAAAGCATTTAGAATTTCACCATTCAGCATGATACTAGTTGTAGACTTTCTTGATCAGGTAGAGAAATTTTTTTTATATTACTGATTTGCTAAGAATTTTCTATTTGGAATGGATGTCTGACTTTGTCAAATGCTTTTTGTACATCAATTGAGATGATCACTTTTTTTCTTTTTTAATTTGTTCATATTGTCAAAAACCTTGATCGATACTCAAATATTAAATACCCTTCATGGTTTTGAAAACTGATCTTATTGAAGTCTTACTGTTTTTCAGCTGAGTTGACAGTATTTAATCTTTATAAACATCAATTTTCTCATTCAAAAAATCTACAAATAATAAATATACCCAATCAATAATCATTATGAATTTCTAACAACCCAAAACACTTTGCAAATAAACAGAATATTGTCTTTATCCACAATGACCTGTAAATAAAATTCTGTTAAAAACAAACTTATTTCTGAAATAAATCATATGTATTTTCCTTTTACTATGTTGTTGCCTTTGATTTAGCAAAATTATATTTCTTATAGCTACAAAATACCTAAATATTTTAAATATAATCATGAACATTAATTAACAGAAGGAAATTTTTAACTTATCTATCTTTTATAATTTCAGTCTTGGTTAAGTTATTTAACCATTAAACTTTGTGCCTGAGTTTATTCACTACTAAATGTCAATAAAAGTAATAGTTTAGAATATCATAAACTGTTAAAAGGTCAAAATAAGAAAAGGAAACTGGGAGTGTAATGCAATGCCTAGTCTGTAACATGTGTTAGACATAGTCAAATAGTATTAATTTATTTTGAGTGACAGTGGTAAATCTTCTCCACTGATATGTCGTATGTTGTCTGTGGTGAAAAAGGATGAGAGGGCCTCCCCGGTGGCGCAGCGGTTGAGCGCTGGGTTGCGAAGCTGCCCGCGGCCTCTGCGGCGCCGGTTCGATCCCCGGCTGCTCCCCGGCCACCGGAGGAGGATCCCACATGGTGCGCAGACCTCTCCTGCCGCCCGCCGCTCCCCTCAACAGTGTACTTCGGTCCTTCTGCCTGCTCTGCTCCCCGCTCTGGCTCTGGTGAATTCTCTCACCCTCCCGCGCTTCTGACTGTGCCCAGTGCATGTATAAACAAAACAAACAAATATAATAAATAAATAAATAAAAACATGCCTCTATAAAAAAAAAAAAAAAGAAAAAAAAAGAAAAAGGATGAGAGGAGAGGATTTCAGAATGATTATGAGAAGGACTTACTGAGCTGCATGTAGGTATTTCATATGGAGCCAGTGAGAGAAGTAATGAAATGGAGTTGGGAAGAAGTACGCTGGCTTGAAGTCAGCAAAAGAAAAAGGTTGTGGCCTAACTTGGGAGGTGAGGAAGTGTTTCTAGTGTGTATTTGTCTAAATAAGTATAAAAAACTTTCATGTAAGAGATATGGAAGGGCCATCCAAATAATAAGAGACAGTTAATAATTACAAGGTCAGAATTTCAATTCCAACTTTCCATCTCATTTCTCAACACCTGATTCTAATGATCTTCAAATAGTTTTGTTCCATGAATCATTTTGTCAGTCTGATGAAGATATAGAACTTTTTCTGGATAATATTTTTATTTATTTTTTTTAAGATTTTTTATTTATTTATACAAGAACTGGGGTATAGGTCAGAGGCATGGGAGGGTGAGAGAATTCACCAGAGACAGAGTGGGGAGCAGAACAGACAGACGGTCCGAAGACACTGTTGAGGGGACCAGCAGGCCAGGCAGGAGAGCTCTGCCACGCCATGTGGGTTTCTCCCTGGCCAGCAGGGAATTGAACCTGCACTGCAGAGGCTGCAGACAGCTTCACAGTGTTGTGCTCAACCCGCTGTGCCACCAGAGAGGCCCTGGATAATATTTTTAAATGAATAAATAAAATACATAATATTACAGATAAAATCATAATATTCTTGTATACTTAAGCTACTTTAAGGGGTAAGGGGTTGTATCTGTGGATCCCAGGTTATGAGTTTATGGGAATAATGAGTAAAATGAAGGTTAGGATATATTAAAAAGTTAAACAAACATTCAATTTCTTAAACCTCTCATACCAGGTAATATTTCTTTGATTCTTTATTCAAACATCACATTATAGTGGGTCCTTATCTAACCAGTCTTTCTAAAATTGCAGTAAACAGTATCCTGCCAACACTTTCTAGTCTGTTTCTCTGATTCAGTTTTCTTTTTAGTGATTCCCATTATTTAAACCCAGAATCAGCACCCACAGCAATAGATCAAATCCTGGCCACCTCTGGACTTTGTATGATCCATGAGTTTAGAAGAGTTTTTACATTATTTTTTAAAAATATACTGAAATAACATTGCATTATAACATTATCTAAATTTCAAGTGTGTATGGTTCCACTTTAAATTCACATGGACTCCCAGTGTTGCCAAGCAATCCTACACTATTTCCCTAGTCACTACACTCTCCAGTCTCCAAAGTCACTCTATCATTAACTTTTCCTCTCTATCCCAGGTTACAACGCAACTCCTCTCTTTTTTTCTGTTATGACCTTATTTCTTATTTTACTAAGAAAATAGAAATAGCTAGAAGAGAACTTTCATATTTTCCACCAGTATGACTTTGCCTCCCAATGTAACCCTACACTCTACTTTTCCTCCTGTTACAGTGAGAAAAATACCAATACTTCCATTTGTCTCCTCACCTTTTGTGGACTGATTAACACTTACAGTTATCCTCCCATACTTTCCAGGGAGAAAGGAGAAAGACTTCTAGAGGAAACAGTTAAAGGTTTATAATGGGAAAGAAAGAGTAATTCAGTTGGAAAGCACAAAAGCGAGGCCAGATTCTATGTAGTCTCAAATGCCAGGATGAGAAGTTTGGTTTGAGACCAACTTTTGAATCCTGACTCAGATCTGTTTGTTTACAAACCTTGGAAAGAAATGGAGGAGGAAAAGGTTACAATTCAAGTGAGAAGATGTCAATTTGCCCTGTAGTTACTTGTGATTTGGAGCAATTCCAAACAAAAGCAGCAAATCGAAAGATCCCATCCCCTTTATTTTCTTTCCTTCACTTTAAGAATACCAATTACAAGTGATTGAAAGAAAACATTTTCATGGTATTTCCCAGACCTGATTGTGTTACAAGTCTGCAGACAATCTCCAGGGCTCCAGCAGGGACACATTTACAGGATATCAAATTTGGATTTTATGCCTTGTTTTTGCTATTATGCAGAGGTTACTTTGATGTTTATTATACTGCTGGATTGATACAAATTATAGTTAGATAAATGCAATCAACATTTTTTTTTCAGTAGTTGTTCAAACTGTGACTTGCCCTCAGTAGGAGACAATGGTAATTTCTGGTATTGCGGAAATTTGACGCAATATCCAGCTCAGTTACCGACACTGAAGCTTTTTTTTATACTTTTGAACTACTTGAACTTTTGTGCTTGATTTAATATACAATTGCTGGTATGCTGGTATCCATTGTTACCAGTTAAAAGAATTTTAATAGAGGACATGAAGTGTATGAATTAATAGACTTAGCCAAATTCACAAAATAAATATTTAAAATTGAAACATTTGTAGTTGGTGATAAAATAGAATTATGTGGTTATGAAATAGAGTATGACAATACAACAACATTAAACTCCAAAATATATTCCTATGATGCTAGAACATGTATTTTCAACAGGGACCTAACACCTTTCAAGATGGTAAAATTTATTTGAGGGGAGTGAAAAAATTCTTAGATAACACAATGGTTTATGGCCCTCCAAATTACCCTCAGTGCACAAACAAATATCCCACATTTCTCAGGAATTAAAATTTCATAGTGGAAGGACCATTCTAGAAAAAAAAAAAGACTCTTTCAAGAGGAAGAAATAATAATTTCTTTAAAAGATTGAGAAATATTGTGTTGAAGAAATAAGTGCTTATTTTGTTTGCCAGTCATTTGATATCTTGATAACTCAATTTATAAAGTGTGCTATGTTTTCTTCAATGTATCTCCGGTATGCATATGTGTGTGTTCCGTCTAACTATATATACTTGCCCAGGATACTGGCTGAGGCTTCAATGTTTAATGACCTTGTAAAAAGTTATAATTTTATTTGCATCTCAGAATATCTAGATAGTCTGACTGATTAATGAAAACCTAAGGTTTACTTTTTTTTTTAACCTGCAATTCTTCCTTTACCTTATAATCAACCACTTCCTTATTGATTTCCTAAAAATCTGTGAACTAAAATAACTTTTAATTAAAATTCATCCCATCCCAATCCCAACATCAAGGAAAGATTTTCATCGTGAAGAAAAAAAATCACCTCTACTAATTCTTGAATTCCTCAAAGAAAATACAAACATGTCAGGATAACCAATATATTCTGTTAAAGGGACCTGAGAAAATGCTATAAGAAAACTTAACTGAGTTAAACTTTATAAAGAATTTATTTTTTTTAATTTAAATAATAAATTTTATTTTTATATTCCCCCATACAATTGCAAATGCCCCATTCTGACCCCAATCCCTCCCCTCCCGCCCCCCACCCCCAAAAAGTGTCTCTGGTTCATAGTTTTTTGTTGATTTTGATTTTCACTTTCTTATATTCATTTTCCTGGTCCCTTATTTAAGTTTTCTAGATTCCTGCTATGAGTGAGACCATCCGGTATTTTTCTTTTTCTTTTTGGCTTATTTCACTGAGCATGATCCCTTCCAACGCCATCCATGTTGCTGCAAATTGCATGTGTTTATCTTTTTTGAATGCTGAGTAATATTCCGTGGTGTATATGTACCACATCTTCTTGATCCAGTCATCTATTTTTGGGCATTTGGGCTGTTTCCAAAGCTTAGCTATTGTAAACAGTGCTGCTATAAACATAGGGGTGCAGGTGTTCTTTGGAATTGATGTTTCTGTGTCCTTTGGGTAAATACCTAGGAGTGGAATTGCTGGATCATATGGAAGCTCTATGTTTAGTAGGTCCAGAAATCTCCACACAGCTCTCCATAGTCTTTGGACCAGTTTGCACTCCCACCAACAGTGCAGAAGAGTTCCTTTTTCTCCACACCCTCGCCAACATTTGTTGTTGCTAGTTTTTTTAATATGTGCCATTCTCACTGGTGTAAGATGGTATCTCATGGTAGTTTTGATTTGCATTTCCCTGATGACAAGTGATGTTGAACATTTTTTCATATGTCTGTTGGCCATTTGTATTTCCTCTTCAGAGAAGTTTCTTTTTAGCTCTTCTGCCCATTTTTTGACTGGATTATTTTCTTTGTTGTTGCTGAGTCTCATCAGCTCTTTGCAGATTTTTGTGATCAGTCCTTTATCATTAGTGTTGTGTGCAAAAATGTTCTCCCAGTTGGTGGGGTTTCTCTTTGTTTTTGTTATTGTCTCTTTTGCTGTGCAGAAGCTCTTTAATTTGATGTAGTCCCAGCTCTTTATCTTTGCCTTCACTATCACTGCTTTGGGTGATGTGTCTGTAAAGATGTCTTTGATGTGCAAATCACGTAGTGTTTCGCCTATATATAAAGAATTTATAATATGGGTCTCCCCTGGTGGCGCAGTGGTTGAGCGCTGGGCTGTGAAGCTGCCAGAAGCCTCTGCAGCACTGGTTCAATCCCTAGCCACTGGCGAGGGTCCCACATGGCACATAGACCTCTCCTGCCATACCCGCTGTTCCCCTCAGCAGTATATTTTATCGGTCTGTCTGTTCTGTTCCCTGCTCTGACTCTGGTGGATTCTCTCACCCTCCCAGGCTTCTGACTGTATCCTGGTTCTTGTATAAATAAATAAATAAATATTTTAAAAAAAAGAATTTATAATAGTGTATTAGATAGTGAATGCTAAAAATGTATTAAGTATATTAATAAATATAACATGAAGGTCTTTGGAAAGATGCACTATACCGCTAATGGTGCAGGTACACAAAGCACACTTATTGAAATAATGATCATGGTGGTGGTGGTGAAATTAAACACCAGTGATTGTTTATTACATGTCCATGGCAGGATTAATTGGGGGTTTACTTCTCTGCAACTAGTAGACCATCTAGAAAAAGTTGGCAATTTACATCTGCTCTGTTCAGATTGGGCAATTAATACATTGTGTGTCCTCTACTTAACAGGTAATGCTTATAATAAAAAAAAAATTACAGTCAAGCAGTTACATGTGTTCATAAAATAAGAAATTAATTATGAACACCCAATTGAATGCTGAGAGTGTGGAAAGCCCACAGTTTCTGTTAAGGCATCATTGAAGTAATTCCGTACTATTGATTGAACATTTCTATAGAATTAATTTAAATGTGTTCAGTCAGTGAATCCTCAGAGACTTTCTGCTTCATTTGCGGTTTATATGGTGACCTCCATAGAGAGGTTTTATCCTGAGATATCTCTCTCATGGACTGCTTTAGGTGCATTAGTATCATAGGGCCATACAACTCTGCAGGATACATTGAGAAATGAGAAATATTACATTAGCAATTTTTTAAAGACATTTATTTATTTATTTATTTATTTATTTATTTATTTATTTATTTATTTATTTATATATTTATACAAGCACTGGGTACAGTCAGAAGTGTGGGAGGGTGAGAGAATTCACCAGAGCCAGAGCGGGGAGCAGAGCAGGCAGAAGGACCGAAGTACACTGCTGAGGGGAGCAGTGGGCGGCAGGAGAGGTCTGCACGCCATGCAGGACCCTCCTCCGGTGGCCGGGGAGCAGCCGGGGATCGAACCAGCGCTGCAGAGGCTGCGGGCAGTCTCGCAACCCAGCGCTCAACCGCTGTGCCACCGGGAGGCCCTACATTAGCATTTTTAATCTAGCCACAATAAGTGCTGAAATGTGTATTTTGCATTAAACTCACAATAGAACCCATAATGCCACATTATAAACTCTGTCCCAGAAGTCCTCAGTTTCTATAATGTAGAGTGACAGGTACATATGAGTGGTGTTTCCTGTTCATATTTCAACTCTAGAATCCTAGATTGGAAAGTGGGTACTCTATCTATTCCATTCACTTTTTAATGGTACTATTATTTGCATCAAATATTACAATGCCAAGGAAATCCATGTATTCAAATTTTACTCACCATCTTTTGAGAAAGAATGACTTGTAAATAAGCAAAATGTTAAAAAAAATTGTTTACTACACAGTATTTGTCTGGTAACAGAATATCATTTACAATGAAATTTGGCTAAATGGAATGATTCGGTGGGTAGAGCAGAGAAAAACATAATACTACTATTTGACTTTTGCAAAATTCAGTGATTTTCAAATATAACTTGTGATAAATCACTGACTGTGTAGTTCAACATGGATTTTAAAAGCAGAGTTAGGAAGGGGAGTCACTATAACTGGATTCAGGTCCCAAAATGACGGGTAAACTCTGTTATATCTAGTAAATAACCTTACATTTTGGTACTTTCTACATTTCTAAATGAGGGAAATGAGTGGCATGCCCTCCAAGAATTTGACTCTAATTTCCAACACACTATGTGATATTGATTATTACTTCTATCCATGAAGTTATTGAACTTGAATGTCATGAGCTCTAAAGTATAATTAACTTGAAAATTCCACTATTTTAATGTTTTCCCCTACTCATTTATTCAATTCATTCACATTCACTTCCAACACATTTTAAAATTCTTCACTACAATAATCCTTGATGAATTTCCCCAACTGATTTTACTTTTGTTAATCTTCTTTACCAGCCATGTTCTACTCAACAATTGAATTCATATTTCTGAAGTATTATTATTCAAAATTCAGTGACAAATTCCTGATATTTATAAAGTAAAATAACTTCTGTTTAAACATACCTCATGGTGTATTTCATCCTATACCTTTGTTATATATTTTGTTGACCATTTGGGGCCATATCAATTTTTCTCATAAACTGAAAATCTGTACATCTTAAATATGCTTTCTGGTTGTCATTCATTTATAAAATATCTCCTAAAAGCAGTAGTCTTTTATATTAACTTCATTGCTTAGCACAGTGGGGTTATATAACTGGTATTTAGTATATAACTGTTGCAGAAAGAGGCAATAGAGATATAGCTAATTGACCCAACCACCTTCCTATAGCACTAGTGTCTGGGTTTTCAAACTTCCAGTAATTAATGAATTTTGCTGATTCCCTCTATATCCTTTTCTCTGAGTTTCTTGAGAGTGAGTTTTCAAGATGAATTCAATATTTTTTCCATTTAGAGTTAACTTCAATTGAAGAATACTATCGAATATTTATGTGCTATAATAGAAAGGCACAGCTAATGTAGAATTTAAATATCTGATTCTGTGAGAGTCTCCTTAACAGTCTGAGGGGAATAAAAATATCTTCTATACTGACATAATTGATTTTACAAATGAATTAGATGAGGAGGTAGAAAATGGGAAAATACTCAAATAATGAGGAGTCCTGTGAGAGAAGAGATATTAATTATATTAGTGGTAGTACAAGTAGTAGTGATTGTAGTAGCATTACTTAAGGATCTGTTTGACCCACACCTAAGAATGTGTTCTTAGGATGACCTCCCACCAGTTTAAAATTTCAGAATAAAGCAATTTTGTATTCAATTTTATTGGACTCCCAGATCTCACTCCTTTTCACCCTCTCCCTTTCTCTCTGGTAGCTTCCATCTTACAGTCAGATTCCTCAGGTTTGTTTTTGGCTTGGTTTTTGTCTGACCCTTTTTTCCCCTTTAGATCCTTCATGAGGTAGCAAGGAATAGGACAGGAGTTGAATATCATCTTAAAGAGTTATATTGGGGTGGGTAGAATATAGGCAATCTAAATTTAAAATAGCAGCCTTGTCCTTTAGGATCTTGTATTCTCCATGAAATAGTGAGAACATTATTATGCCCATGTGAAGATCACGGTGAGTTTTAAATAGAGAGATAATTTAATAAGATTCATATTTTAGTAAGATCACTCTGCAAATTGTACAGAAGGTAAATTGGATGAAGGGATTAACCCAAAGTAAAAAAAATATGAGACAATTTAAGGATTTCAAGAGAGAAGATATTAGAGCCAAATTTGAGAGAATCGAACTAGAAGTGGGGAAAAGTAGCAAGTTCCAAAGGCACTGTGTAGGTAAAAGAACTGACCAGACTTAGACCATGAGATATAGACAGTAAGGGAAAAAAAAGTTGTCACTATTTTCACCATATTGTTTATGTGTGGGAAAATAAATGAAAATAAATGAAAACTTGTATGATAAAGGGGATGGGTAATTTCAAATTCATTTTGTCCTGTCCTGTAATTATTTCATTTGCAAACAATGTTATTTCTAGCAAGAGAGTACTTCCCCAGTCATGGTATGTCTTTTATGAAGATTTCTCTAAAGACAGCATATAAATGAGTTTATTCAAGTTAGATTAACAATAGGAGCATCTACATTGCTTGACTGAGAACAGTTCACCATGGCTATCCTAAAGGAGAAGTGCATTATGGTTGTTTGGCAATGTCTGCCATGGCTGCGAAGGGAGACCTACTTTCTTATACCTTAGACATTTAAGTTACCTTGCCTGCATTGAATGTTTGTTAGAAAGAATGTTTATTTCTCAACAGGAAAGCCATGCATTTGGTGAATTAAAATAAGTTGTATGTCTTTTAATTAACTCATTTATTTTATTAATCCAGGTTTATTGAATGACAATACTGTATATCTGTCTCATCGTGGAAGCTAGAGATATTGATAGAATAAAGGGAAAGACTCAGTTCTTGTCCTTAAGTGGCTTATATCTATTGAAACCAAAATGCAAGAAATGATCAGAGCAGAATAAGTGGGTGTAAACATCTGTGGTACAAAAGCATGCTAAGAGATGTATTACTTGAAACAGATATGATGTTATCATCATAGACATATATGGATCTTGCTTAGTTCACGTTGGCAGGGTTTGGATAAGTGGAGATAGGTGGCAGATTATGGCAGGCATTTGCCAGGTTATTCACCTTTGTTTCTCTGCATCAATGTCCTTCATTTTGTGCCAGTGTAGTCCTTTATAACTGAGAGGACTCAAGGTTCATGTTTTGCTTCTGATGAACTAATACCCTCTCTTTGCATTGATAATGCTCTCAGCTCTGGATATTGCCCTTACTCGTAATGATTGGGTATGTGTTATTGTTTGACCTTGAAATCAGCAATAGGATGTTAAAGTTATGATACTGAAACACCACCCTCTCAAACAGAAATCCCAGACAGCTTTAGAAAGGACTACAGGGAAAGCACGGGGGGTGGGGGGGGTGTGAGGAAATGACAAATAGTTTAATTTAAGTCTCAAGATTGGGATGTTTAGGTGTTAGTTTAAAATGTCTAGAAGAAAGTGTTATGTTATCCAGAAAGCATACTAAAATGGAGGACTGCAAAAGTATAACTTTGAGAAAGTTCTTAGGCAAGAGCTGTCTTAAGGTCTGTGAACCATACCAACAGGACAGGCATCTGTATCCATACATGCATGAAAATGAGTTACCTTTAAAAGACAATCAGGGATTTGCTTAATATTGTAGGTAAAGCTAATTTCTTTGAGAACAGTCTGCCAAAATTCCCCCAGAATTAAGTCTGATATTGATTATCTTTGACTTTGTCTGGCTTGCTTGTTGGCTATCTCTACTCTAGGAAAGAGTTTGGCCAAGGCTGAGCTGGGATGGATGCAAAATAGAAACAACATTAAGCATGATTTACTGCTCTCTTCACTGGCTCATCAAATAGGCATACAGAAAATATATATTGAGTCAAGTAATAAGTAGGATATTCAATCTATAAAGTCTTAAGTTTTCTTAATGTGGATAGTGTTTTTAATAGAAGTCATGTACTCTTACATTTCTTCCTTCTGCTTCTCTATTTATCACTTCCCTTCTCAAGTGGACATATGGTCTTCCACAAAGGATATTTGTTGCAGTTTGCCTGCTGCTACCCCTCCTGTGCTATATCAGCTAGAAAGCTCTATGTTTTTTTATTTGTGACTTAATAGTAGATGATAATAAAGCATCATTGGTATCATCACCATCATCATCATCATCAGGAATTATAACCTAAACTTTGAGCCAATATTAGTTTGCATGTCATTAGCTGCCAACATTCTGTAGTATCTTAATTGGGAATCATTTAATTAAACTAACAAGGTCAATGGCAATTCCCTTTTCTTAAGCTCCAGAGCACATTCACAACCATGGAAAGTTTTCCTCCTTCAGATTAAATTACTCCACTTTTAGACATCCATTAACTCCAACCCTAACACTTCTTTTCCAAGCTAACTTGAGTATACAAGGGAGAAACACACACACTCACACTCACTCACACACACACACACACACACACACAGGGGCGGCAGGCCAGGGGGCTGGGTGGAGAGAGAGAGAGAGAAGAGAGAGAGAGAGAGAGAGAGAGAGAGAGAGAGCTTCTTAGAAAAGAACCCCTCCTCTCTGACATTCTACATGCTGCTAGAGATTTGAGCAGGCTTAATGATAAATCATGCAGTGCTTCAGTTTATTTTTCAATGCAATTTCCCTCAATATTTTTAGATAACCATTTAATTTGCAGTGGGATATTTATTTACTAACCTGCACTTCAAGCAATTTGTCTTGAAAATGAAGTAGAAACACTAGACACCATAGTATGATTTCAACGGATAACAAAAAATTTACAGCAATTGTTGCCATATTAGGATATAGCTTTACTGTCTTCAGAAACAGATAGGATTTTAAGAGGAAATATGCCTTTCAAAATGACAAGCAAGATATAAAATTGAGATAAACAACTCAGGAGAGTGAGTACCCAATTGTACATGGACTTACTGGTGAGCTTGTTATATTTGCTTTTCTGAATGATTATATACCCCACTGACTCTGGATTGAAGTATAGTTTTGAGGGCTATATCCTATGAAGACATAATATTTGTATTAAAATTATATGAAAATTTATATCAATAAGTATTTTATCAGAAATTTTGTATTTCACCAAAATAAAACAATGTGCAAAGACTTGGGTAATGGAAGTGTAAAGAATACTACATCTAGTCAGAATTTATTTTTATTTATTCAGAATTATATAATAAATAATTATAGACAAGCAATAGAGTAGATTGCACCTAATTATTTTACCTGACTCCTATTCATGAAGCATTAGGAATAGATTTAGTTTAGCTATGCATATTGGGAATGAATAAAAGTTTATCTCTGTGACTTAATGGTAAATCTTCTCACTTCAAATCCTATGACACTGTCAGTGTATACCTACTCACTTATCCTTTAGAAAAGCTCTAATGGAATGGAGGGCAAATTGAATATTTATTTTTCAATGAGATGTTTGTTGGCAGAGGCTGTAACTTCTGATTACTCCAGACTTGCTTTCTATCAATTTAATCTATTCTATTGTATTTAAATTTTCTTTTAAACCAAAGGCAAAGCATTGTTATAACCACCATGATGAAAAAATACATATATCAACAAATACTTACTGAGCATGTGCCATATACAAGACATGCTGTCAGAAATGAATGAGGTTTCACACACCATAAAGCATCAATAAGAATTCAATAGACACAAAGTAAGACAAGGAATAAATGGCAGCAATTTTACAAAAAGCAACAGAATGTTAAAAACCACAGAAGACAGTGGCCATAAGAAATATTGCAGAAGAATTAAGTCAGATTAACAAATAAGTGATTCAATTACTACATGGGGATAAAGAGAAATGAAGGAGATTCTTTGAAGCTGGGGTAGGTAAGTTGAGTTGCTCCTAGAATATAACTGTGCCAAACAGGGGGAAGAGCAAATATATGTCCTCAAAGCAAGAAAGATCTAAGGGAATGAGAAGTTCGACTGCTTAAACTGTTTGAGAGAAGAGTGGTATCACTGAAATAAAGAATACAAGTCAGTTCCTCAAATGGCTATTGGTTTTACCCAGAGTGAGCTGCAAAGCTGCTGAAGGTTTATGAGTGGAAGCTTAATGACATTTGACTCATACTGTGTTATATACTGGGTATTAATGTGACCATTTGGCATATTTACAAATGAGGTTTTTAAATTAAAACTGTCAATATAGGAAGGTACAGGAGCTGAAATTATTACTCAGGCTTATATATACTCCTAAAACTAACAGTAGATACATGTTACTATTTCTTTTAAATTTGGTTGAGATTGATGATTTTTGAAATTGCCATGTAATGACAATTTTTTAAATCTAATTGGCACAATTAGTTGAATGAGTTTGGACACTTCATATCTATGAGGGTCATAGTAGTAAAGACTATACCTTTATTAAATGAATCTTGTCATAAGTAACTTAGTCCTGTTCAATAAATCTCCAGTTATACAGTAGGGAAAGTTCAGGATTATGAGTGAGCAGATAGGGATTTAAAACTAGATCGTAACTAACTAGTTCTATGGTCTTAGGCAAGTCAGTGAATTTCTATAGACCTCAGAAAACAATCCCTAACTGCCCATCTATGTTACTCCTACCTTGGCTCATAAAAATTCAGGCAGGCAGCTCTCTCAGGAAGGGGTCTCCAATTCTGAGCTCCACCACTTCTTACTTCTGTTCCTACCACCCCAGTTTCCATTCTTCTCTGATTCTCTAAATGTCATTGGACTCCGAAATTCATTGCCTGTATTTTGGATAATTTTCTGTGCACAATTTTATTTTAGCTACCCACCCTATCCACACTTTTCTCCTTAAACTATTCAATATTCTTCCTCCCATTATTCAGGAGCTAATATGCTTCCTTGGCACATTCTCCATTTGGCCTGCCAGTCATGAAAGGAGTGAATCTCCACAATTTTGTACATAACTAATTCTATGATACAAATCCACATATAATACAAACACGTGTCTTGCCATGGGACATTTAATGTGTACTATGAAACCTTTCTGGATAATTTATCATTTACTTGGACATTTGGAATCTGAGCAATGAAATCCTAAACCTAAACTATATCATAATAATGTTATGACTATCATTATTACAGTTAATGTATTTGGAATTCCTGCTGTGTACCAGGGATAGAGAGAGTCAAGAATAGTATATAGGTTTTCTCCCTACTCTTCATAGCTATCCTAGGAAGTATTATTAGCCCCGTTTTTTAAGCTGATAAAACCTAGGTAGAGATAAAACCTAAGTTTTTGTCCAAAGTCAAATGATTGCAGGTAATAAACCTGTAAATTGTATCTATAATACCTTGACATTGCTGATCCTCTACATGGATGTTGCTAGCTATTCACAGTGAAACTGGGATCAAGTTGTTTCAGTAGTGACCAAAAAAATAAATATTTTTCTTAACTAATATAATAAAAATGAATGAGAATGGTCATATTTCTGAAATGTTTATCAGTGACAATAGAATATGAAAAGAGGAGATGACAACATATATGTAAAAAATATGCTATCATGGGTACCAGATTATGACTGTGGTAAAACAAATTCATCCAACATACTTTAGGACCTTTCAAATCTTCAGTTAAAAAATGGTAGACAGTGTTATTGATTTGTGTTATTGTAGATTTTGAAACAGATCATGCTATATAACACAGACCACGTAGCATTTACAGATGAGCAAAGGCATTGACCAACTGTCCAAGTATACAGAAAGCAGAGGAAATGATGTGAGTTTATTTGGAGATGCCTATCATCAAGCTCACATTTCAGGGTATCGTAAAGCTGTGTAATACATTACAAACAGATTCGTTATAATTTAATAGTGTTTTTTCCCTCCTGGAACAAGAGAGCATAAATGTGAGCAATAACATTTTAGGATATGTAATAGTTCAATATGTGCTTTCTTTGGCATTTTGATGAATCAAAGAAAAGGGGAGATCATTTTTTTTATCCAGGCAAATGGATCTGGATTATTAGAATATAAAAGTTGATCATACAACCCTATTAAACACGGTAAAATAGAATATAATACTAATGCTACCAAAAAGTCTTCATAGGAATTAGAAAGAGGGCTGAACTGCAATTAGGAGGCTCATTGGTTCTTTTACTGACTGACTATATTTCACATAATTTCTCTGGGTTCCTTTTTCTTCATCTGTAAAATAAGGAATTTGGTTTAAATAATCTCTAGGACCCTTTCTATTTCTAGCATTTTTCTATTTGGATTTAAATTAGAACAGAGAATTTCATTAGGCCAAAAATAGATCCATGGAAACAACATCTGGTAATATCTAATACTTTGCTTAATTTTGATTGTGGGATTATTTTTGTTTTAAAAAGAATTTGTTGCACTATAAAGAATGGAACATTTGCCCTAAAGTCAGAGACTAAGGTTTTCATTCCAACACTTCCAAAAACAAGCTATGGAAATATTATTTAAACTTCTTGATATGAGGTTCAACATATTATTAGATGCTTAAAATAATAAAACTATTTCACACAGATGAGATAAGCATTACATAGTGTTTTGAAAGCACTTTATAACTTATGAGTCTACAAAACTATAAAATGGACTCACGGGTCTTTACAGAGACTCTCAGATATTTAATGCAAAAATTCTATTTGGACAGCAACAGTGTCAGTCTTGGTCTGGCATGCTAATCAAGATACCATAGTTTGAGCAGCTTGACAAAAGTGTTTATTTCTCAGAGTTCGTGATGTGGGGAAATCTAAGATCAAGGTATCAGATACAATCCCTTCATAGCCTAACTTAACGTTAATTACCTCTATAAGGCCCACCTCCAATTAATATTACAGAGGGAATTAGGGCCTCAACTTATGAACCTGGGTAGTGGCATAGACATGTAGCACATAACAGTGTCTGTCAAGTTCAAAATTTAAATCTGAATATATTGTATATCACAGTGAATGGCTCAGATTAAGAGATATTGTATATCACAGTGAATGGCTCAGATTTATGACTGAATAAGCAAAAATTAAAACCTGACTTACTTGGGTTCTCAGTCTTTCGATGATGTCTCAAATTGCCATTAGCTATTGTGTATTTCACGCTAATCTTGATCATGTATTTTAGGTGAATCCAAATCTTTATGATCCTGGAAAATAAAAATAAAAATGTTATTTATCTTACATAGCAAATATTCTCTTAATTTAAGGTTAGTATAAATATGTTATTAGAGACAGTTAATAAAACATGGGCATTGTATTTTACAGTGCTGGTTTAATTAGACTTGAACTTGTCCTGAAGTCTTAGATTAAAAAAGATGATGTCTTGCTAGATTATTCAGTGAGTTGTTTGATTGTGAATACAAATTAGCTAATACAACATCTGACTCATACTGGGAAATTTGATAAAGATTTATCCTTTTTTTTTCCATGTTACCATTCTCTATCATCAATAAGGAGGAAATTGGGGTAGATAAATGGAAAAAAAGAGGTGTCATGGTCCTATCTATAAAGATGAGATCATCACTTTTTGAGTAACACCTTCTCCAGACAGAGGAAAAGAGTAGAAGATAGGTAGGAGGAGAGAAATAAAGCTAGAGAAAGAGAGAGAGTGACAGTCAAAGAAAGAGGCTGGTTGAATCAAAAAACAAAACTCAACTTCTACTGTCTCCAGGAGACCTATCTGAGCTCCAAAGGTAAACATAAGCTCAAAGTAAATAGCTGGAAAACAAACCTATAAGTAAACAGAATGAACAAAAAGGCAGAGACAGTCATACTTATATTAGACAAAATAAACTTCTGCCTAAAAAGGTAACAATAGACAGGGATAGCCATTATATAGTGATTAGGATAACAACCCATAAGGAAAACATAATGTTCATTAACAAATATGCACCAAATAAAGGAGCATTAAAATATATAAGACAACTGTTAACAAACCTGAAAATAGACATTAACAAAAACACAAGAGTTGCAGAGGACTACAACACCACATACCATCACAGGACAGATCAACCAGGGAGAAAATCAACAAGGAATCAATAGCCTTAAATGAAGAATTAGAACACATGGGCTTAAGACACATTTATGGGGCAATGCACCTCCCAAAAGCTGAATACATATTCTTTTCAAGTGCTTAGGGAATACATGTCAGGGCAGGCCACATGTTAGGTCAAAAAAAAAAAAGGTCTATAAATTCATGAAGATTGAAATCATATCATATACCTTCTCTAAGCACAAAAGGTATTCAACTGAAAGCCAACCTCAAAAGGACAGCAGGGAAAACATCTAATATGTGGCAACCCCATAGCAGAGTACTGAATGACTGTTGGATCAATGAGGAAATCAAAGAAGAAATTAAAAAATACTTGGAGACAAACAAAAATGAAGACATAAACAACCAGAGCCTATGGGACCAAAAACAGTACTAAGGAGGAAGTGTATAGCAATACAGACCCATATCAAGAACAAAAATGAACTCAAATAAATAATCTAAACGTATACCTAAGGGTAAAGGGAAAAACAACAGGAAAAACAAGCAAAACCAAAAGCCAGTAATAGAAGGAAGGAACTAATAAAAATTAGGGCAGAAATAAATGAAATAGAAGTCAAAGAGAGTAAAAGATCAATGAACAAAAAACCAGTTCTTTGAAAAAAATAAACAAAATAGACAAACCTCAATCTAGGCTCTTATTCTAATAAGTAGGATCAGAAATGAAAGAGGAGAGGAAACAACAGACATGTCAGTAATACAGAGGCTGTAAGAGATGACTATGAACATTTATATGCTAATACATTAAAAACCCTAGAAGAAATGCACAATTTTTTAGAGGTATACAACCTCCCATGTCTGAATCAGGAAGAAATACAAAACCTAAAAAGACTAATCACAGGCAAGGAAATTGAAAAGTAATAAAAAGTCTTCTAAAAAACAAAAGCCTAGGACCAGAATGTTTTACTAGGGAGTTTTAACAAACCTTCAAAGACAAACTAATACCTTTCCTGCTCAAACTCTACTTATAAATTGAGGAAGAGGGAATGTTTCCAATCATATGTCATGCAGTCAATAGTATCCAATGCCAAAAAGAGACAAGGACATCATGAAAAAAGGAAAATTATAGACCAATATCCATGATGAACATATAGGCAACAAATTCTCAATAAAATTCTAACAAACTGAATTCAACAATGCATTAAAAGGATAATACATCATGACCAAGTGGAATTTATTCCAGGGACAAAAGAAAAAAAGGAGAGAAAGAATGTAAATAAATTAAAAAAAAAAGGACCTGGCTGAATAGCTTTCCCATAATTAATTATAGAAATATTATCATGTGCCTACCTCTACACTACCTACCTTGTTTGACTGAACTGAATAGAATAGATGCAGATCTAGATAACATATCAGCCATGTTGTTCATCAATGAAAGTACGGTGATTTTTTTAAATTTGTTAGTTTGCTACCATCATTCATTCCTAGAAATTTAATCCTTATTCTATTTCTTTATGTTCCCTCTTTCAACTTTTTAGCTCACTATGACTTCTTCTAATTTCTATTGATTGATTTAATTAAATATTTACTACTTTTACCACACTCCTTACTGGAAATAAGCTGTTAATTATTGGCTAAAATTCCCAGGTTCCCATTGTAATAGAAATAGAAAAAAATTAAGTAAAATAATTAATCCATATAGTGGGTAAACAGGGGCCAAATAACAGTTGAACTTTTTTTATAATCAAAGGAAATTTTCCTTAAGATTATTTGTACAGAGAGATCACTTTTTGGTCTATGAGTGATTAACTTGTTTGATTTTTAATTTTTTAGAGTTTCTGAAACTCAACAACTTAAATGTCATTGTGTTTTATTATAGCAGTTATGACATCATGATTCCCTGTTAGAACACACAGGTACACATTCACATAAACACACAAGTGTATGTTTGTTAATTATTTGAAAACTAACATTTTCAGTTTTCAATTATGTTCTCTTATTTCTCTTTTTCAAGTGGCAGTTAACTGGAATGTAGGGTTCTGATAGGTATAGAACAGTGGTTCCCGAGCTGATCCCTAGACAAATACCATCCAGCATCATCTAGGAATTTGTTAGCTTTATTGAATCCTAAATTTTGGGACCTGGTTCCAGAAATCTGAGCTTTATCAAGTCAAGCAAGTGGTGCTAATATTAAGACCTGGAATCCATTGACCAAGAGACGGTATAAGCAAGTTCCCGTGCTGCCCCCTGCTGTCCTCTCAACTTTCTGTCTTTAGTAAACCAACTCCAACAATTCTTTGACCAGGTTATTGATTCCTTCTATTGATCCTTCTATTAATTGAAAGTTAATTAAAGTATATGCTTTATTTGTTGCTATATTATAATGTTCACTACACCTTACCTTTCTCAATTCCTGCCTTTTCTCCTTGTCTAGATCACATCCCATAGTCAATCCTTATAAACATTCTTTTCCTATTCCCTGAAGTCACTTACTGCTTCTTATTTCATTATACTACCTTGCACCATTGTAGCTCTGGTTAAATTAAATCCAATTCCCCAAATTTTCTAAGTGTGTACCTACATAGCTGAATGTGAGTGCAAAAAGATCAACAACCATGTGACTGCTCTCACTTAACATTTGTGATCACTAAACTGAAGTGTGATATTAATAGTGCCCTTTAGTCAGACTGTAATTTTCTAGTCATTTTTCTCCCACTTCCCTGACCACTTCAGAAGGGCTCAACTCTCAAACCTACAAGATTTCTTCTGCTATTGCAGAATAAATATTAATGACTCTATTTGACTGAGAACACTCGAACAATCTGAGAACTTTCCAGAAAATCCTTCCTCATTTGCCTTCCGTATGCACTGCAAGTGCTCAGTTTGCTTTGTTGATAGATGAAATATTTACACTCCTAGATAAGGCCACCTTTCCATCTGTGTGTTAATTCCCATCATTTCCCTTCTTCCATTGCTCCAGTGGTATTTTTTTCTTTGTTTAGTGAGTCATCACTATGACCAAACAAGCATGTTATTATATTTTCTATTTTAAGAATATAAAATTTCTCCTGACTCTAACCACCCTCTCTGGCTCCTTCCCCTTGTATCTCCTTTTCATTTTTCATTTTTTAAAAAAAAAAAAGTCCTTGAAAGAATTATATACTAGTTTGCTAGTGGAGTAATAGGACTGGATTTATCCTTTCAATTGGTAAAACTAACAAATAAGACTAACTACATGAAACAGTGTTTTTTTTTTTTAGATATTGAACATCCTTTAGCAAAGGACAGAAATTTCCGGGAAAAGTGAAGCAAAGGGGATTACTTGCCCGATCCTACTGCCTAGGGGGAGATTCCAGGCTGTGGCATGTGTCCAAGTGGAACGTAACAGTTTCCCTATGTTGAGGGGACAGTCAGCCTGACTTCACTGGGCTGTGTCCATAGAGAAAATTTTGGAGATCTGCAGAGGTTTTCCTCCGTTTTTCAAATAAGTACTGATTAGTGCATTTGAGTATGAAAACAGACCTGGGGGAAGAGGGACAGCCCAAATGAGCCCAAATAATAATCCCTTTAAAACATCCTTAACTGGGCCTCCCCGGTGGCGCAGTGGTTGAGCTCTGGGTTGCGAAGCTGCCCGCGGCCTCTGCGGCGCCGGTTCGATCCCCGGCTGCTCCCCGGCCACCAGAGGAGGTTCCCACATGGCGCGCAGACCTCTCCTGCCGCCCGCTGCTCCCCTCAGCAGTGTTTGTCAGTCCTTCTGCCTGTTCTGCTCCCCTCTCTGGCTCTGGTGAATTCTCTCACCCTCCCGCGCTTCTGACTGTACCCAGTGCATGTATAAATAAATAAATCAATCTTCAAAAAAAAAAATAAATAAAAATAAAACATCCTTAACTTAAACATCTCCAAGGCTTGGGGAGGGCCGCTGTCTGCGGGTTCCACCCTAGCGGTGCGCTCACAATGGCAAGAAAATGCTCAGTCTCAGGGTGCAACAACAACGGGGTTTATTACTAAATGGCAGATAAGGAAAAGTAGTTTCTAAGGCCACAAGTGACCAGTCCTCTCACCCGAGAGAGTGTGTGCAGGGTCCAGGGTCCAAAACGCTGCTCCTGCAAGAAGGCGGCGTCCCTTCCATGACAGCCTGGAGCCAGCAGCGCCGGCAGGCCCTGGACCCACACGGAGCTCATGGCGGCAGCCAGAGGGCTCACTGGTGGCTGCTGAGGGGGCCAGCAACGTGTATTGGAAGGCCGTGCCCGCCAGTGCCAGACACGCGAGAGGCAGTGGCACCAGTGGCACCAGGAGACGGCCGGGAGGCTCAGAGGCGGAAGGCAGCTCTCAGAGGCGGCCGCACACAGGGCACATGCCCGGTGCCAGAGTACCCGCACTGGTGTTCAGCCCTTCGAGACACGGGCCCAGGGCGGCGGGCACTGCTAATGGTGCCATCCACAGGTGACACTGGGGCAGGGCTGGAGGCAGTGGCTGCAGTCAGGCCGCAGGGGGAAGCAGAAATCAGGGGCCAGGGATCTGGAGATCTTCCCAGTAGCTTGGGGCGAGTCTTCCTGACGAATCTGCCTATGAGCACCGTTCTAGGAGAAGGTTCCAAGACTGAATGGAATTGCTGAATGAACGCCAGCCTCTGGAGCCTCACCTTATATCTCCTGCCTTTCAAGTCTGTTAAGTCCGGTTACCTTTCCAGCTGTCTGGTGCGGATCAAGCTCCAGTCAGACTGCTCTATTTTCAATTCTAGCCCACATCTAAAGCGAAACTCAGCCTGTACACCTAGACGCGACCTGTGGTGAGGTCCAGGCAAGCTCATTGGTGGTGCATTCAGGGGAGCAGGGTGGGCGGGAAGTTCCTCCCCAGCCAGGTGGAAGCTGGGCCTGGTCTGCAGAGTGCTCTATCACCAGCACTTGAATCCACTCACCCTCCATGGTTGTAGAAGTCACACAGCTCCTGTTTAACCTTGAATTCTCATAAAATTAATAATTGCATCCTTATAAGCCAGAATATAAAGGCTTCAAATTTCATGGGATTTTGGGGTACACCACTCAGGAAATGGTATGTTAGTGTTCCAGGGCAGGGAGAGGGGCACTCCAGACCCCCCAAACCTGCCTGCTGTAAATAGGTTCTGCCATCTGCTGCATCAACACAAACCATACGAGACTTCAATGAAAAGGAACAGTAATACAATTAGTAAACAATCAGGAAAGGCAAAGAATATAGTTTCTAAATCAAGCATCCAAAGTTACCTGTCCCCTTGTGGATATAAGTCCACCCAAGCAGGATTGGCCTAGAAGAAGGCCCCAAAGCCTGCCACAAGTCTAAAGCATCTTCCAGTGGGGACCCACAGAAAAGGTCAGAAACAACCAGACAAATCTGGGAGGAGAAGAGCAAAATCAAAATCAAGACAAAAACCACCAATGTCACCTCCTCATGGGGTCTGTCACCCACATCTGTGTTAACCAGTCCACCACCAAAAGGCAAGCTCAATTTCTTCGCGTGTCTCTCTGCTCCATGTGCCTACTCCAGGTCTCCTTCTGGCTCTCCAAACTGTCTCCTTCCTTTCCAGGCTCTTCTGCAGCTTCTTGTCTCCCTTCTCAGCTCCTCCCTCCTTTTGATGGGGCAAAAAACCTGGAACCTCCCCCTTTCCTGAGGACCACGCTGTTACTTTAGTAGTAGGAAAACATTAGCTCTAAATGAAATGCTATTCTAGATTGGCTTCACAGAAGCCAAAAAGTGAAAAATGGATCAAGTCATTTAATTAAACCTCCCAAAAAAGCTCAAGAATATTTAGAGGAACACAAAAACATCCAGAACCCTATGAAATAAAATCAAAATATCTGGCATTTTAACAAAAGGGAAAGAGCAGAAGGTAACCAGTAATAGTCACCCCAGTCTCCCAGTCCTGTCTGTCTGGAATTTTCCTATTCCATTGTCAGTACCCCATCTTATTTTGGTGACCTTGCATTCTTTGGTAGATGGGAAAATAAACCCCCTTTATTAATATGTCTATGTCCTACAGAGAAAAATGTAAAGGAGACAGTATCTTAGACTTCCTGATATGCTATAATGAGGAGTTCATGAGGAATAGGAAGCCAGTTGAGTGTCTATGGCTAATGGAGCTACAATGGTGGAACCAAGTAGTATTATTATTATTTGCACTGAATCTATAAATAGGTATACCATTAAGGCTGGGTGAAGGGAGATTGAGTAGAGAAGGATTTAGGTGAGTCTTAAGTACTTCCAATCATCATCGTTTATTTGGGAATCTGTACTCCTTTATTAATTAATTAATTTATTTATTTGTCGCATTTTTTTTTTTTTTAACAGCCTTGTTAATTTTTTCACAGTACAGGATTTCTCCCCTCAGGTAATGGTCACCACAGTTTTTCCAGCATCAATGTGCCTACAGCCCTTCAACACATTGTTTACTGTATATTCTTTCCCTAACCATAAATAAAAGCAACTGCTGAGAGTAAAACTACCTCAAATATAATGTTCTGGTGCAGTAGTTTTTTAATGAAAACGAACAAAATCCAATTATGAGTTTTGTTTTCACCTATGCAGATAACAGCTCAATTAGTTGAATTTGCAGCATGAATTTCTTTGGATAATTAGTCTCATGGACTTTTGCCAGGAGGCATATTTCCTCTTTCCCAGAGTTTTCTAGAAACAGCTAAAATACTAGACAAGCACTCTTACAATAAATTATATTAAGAAGTTTAATTAGTAGGAAATAAAATATTATGCTGATACTAAGCATTAAGTGGTTAAACTGCATATAGACACTGACAACTTTGGTCTATGTAACTCTTCTTATCTAACAAGCAATTGTGTACCCTTCAGTCCATTCCTGGTTTGTCAGAAAACTTCCATTGTTTGCTCCATTGTAGTTTTGCTTCTGTTTTTAGTCTTGCTACTTCTAGAGATTCCTTTGCATCTGCTGGCTTCTGACTTATAAAAGACACATATATTTTGATATTCATTCAGATGCAAAGCTTATTTTCTCCTGAATGTTATCATTATCATGTAATATACATCAATATTTTGTAGCTAGTCAGAAATCTTTTTGAATCATCTCCAGCTATAGTTCCTCTTTGCCATAAGTAATGGATACCTTGACTTCTCCAATCCACAGATCAAACAGTCCCTTTTCTTTTCATGCTTACACTTCCACTGAAGCAAACAATGCTGAAATATTTTCTGAAGTCACTTACAGGAGGGGACTTTCTTTTGCAAATGATACAATCATTCTCAAGTTTTGCATTTTGCTTTTTATCAATAATTTATGTTCTTTCAGCTTCCCATCATTTTATGTTCTTGTTATGCCCACAAATTCCTTTCCCGGAAAAATATAGTTTATTCATATATACTGTAGATTTTCAGGGTGTCCTTTCGGTAAAGCAATGGAATGACTGTCAATATTTCAGATATTTATAAAATGTGAATATTTTAGGATATTTTGAATTCTATTTCTAATATGGTAAATGCTAAGCACTCACTCACCCAAATGTGAAAAAGTCTAGAAGGTTGTTGTAAGGCTGGCTATACACATGTTTTGCTTTCTCAAACTTTAGTATGTATATTTTTGTGTGTCACTGCAAAACAATTTAATCCTTTCAGATGATAATTATTATTTGTTAAGAGTCATGTTAATTTTATCATCAACTTGAGGAGCAATCTATTTTGTATTAAATTCTTAATTTTGGGCCTCCCCAGTGGCACAGCGGGTTGAGCACAGTGCTGTGAAGCTGTCCGCGGCCTCTGCAGTGTGGGTTCAATCCTCACCGGCCAGCAAGAATCCCACATGGCATGGCAGATTCTCTCCTGTCGCACCCTCTGTTCCCCTCAGCAACGTATTTCGGTTATCTGCCTGTTCTGTTCCCTGCTCTGCCTCTGGTGAATCCTCTCACCCCCCACACCTCTGGCCTGTACCCCAGCTCTTGTATAAAAATAAAATAAATATTTAAAAAATTCTTACTTTTGTATCATAATTATGCATATTTACCAACAGAGTTGTTTTTTTTTTTTTTAAGATTTTATTTTATTTATATAAGAACTGGGGAGGTCCTAGAGATTTTTTTTTTAATTGAAATCTTAGGGGTCAGTTTCTGCCCTGGAGTCTCCCCCTCCTCATCCCTACCCCCAGTATAGCAACATTCACCATCCTTAGCAGGGAAGCATTGTTTGTATCTGTCAACACATGAGGGGTTCCATACTGTATGGCACAATCTAATGTGCGGAATGTATGAATGATGTATCCTCCCTAAAAGCTGAAATTGTTTTGAGAAAATTGGAAGAATGAGTTGTTGCAGGTTCTTCCCTCAGAACATGTCTACACTTACCTCAGGCTGATTCTCAAGAGTTGAGATTTCTCTGTGATCCTGAGCAGTACAAAAGGGAGAGAAAGTATATCCACCTGACTCCATTCTTGTGAGTATGCAAGTTTAACAGAAATAATTGAAAAGACTAGATTCCTTTAGAAATACCCTGGCTTGGGCCTCCCCTGGTGGCGTAGGTGGTTGAGTGCAGTGCTGTGAAGCTGTCCGCAGCAGCCTCTGCAGGACCGGTTTGATCCCAGCCGGCCAGCAAGGGTCCCACATGGCAGGGCAGACCTCTCCTGTCTCGCCAACTGCTCCCCTCAGCAGTGTATTTCAGTCAGTCCGCCTGTTCTGTTCCCCGCTCTGTCTCTGGTGAATCCTCTCACCCTCCTGCTCCTCTGGCCTGTAACCCGGTTCTTGTATAAAAAAATAATAAAATAAAATAAAATAAAATAAAGAAATACCCTGGCTATATCTGTGATAAACTCTCTTAACAGAGAAAGTTCATTGAGCATGAATGGCCTTTCTTTTAATAATCTTGTAATTACCACTTGGTCTCATCCCCAACCAATATTTATCTCTCTATCTACACTAGAATAATTGTTAAGGCAAGTAGAGTGAAACATGATATGCTCCACAATGGTTGAAATTCAAAATTATTGCATATATGTGCTCTGATGTTAAGATAAATTCATACCAATGAGTATTGGAACAAGAACAGACATACAGACCAATGGAATCGAATAGAAAATCCAGAAATAAACCCACAGATTTATGGTCAACTAATCTTCGACAAAGGAGCAAAGACTATGCATTGGAGCAAAGAAAGTTTGTTCAATAAATGGTGCTGGGAAAACTGGGTCGCTACATGCAAAAGAATGAAGCTTGACCACTACCTCACACCATACACAAAAATCAACTCAAAATGGATTAAAGAATTAGACATAAGACCTGAAACCATAAAATATATAGAAGGAAATATAGGCGAAACACTACGTGATTTGCACATCAAAGACATCTTTACAGACACATCACCCAAAGCAGTGATAGTGAAGGCAAAGATAAACAGCTGGGACTACATCAAATTAAAGAGCTTCTGCACAGCAAAAGAGACAATAACAAAAACAAAGAGAAACCCCACCAACTGGGAGAACATTTTTGCACCCAACACTAATGATAAAGGACTGATCACAAAAATCTGCAAAGAGCTGATGAGACTCAACAACAACAAAGAAAATAATCCAGTCAAAAAATGGGCAGAAGAGCTAAAAAGAAACTTCTCTGAAGAGGAAATGCAAATGGCCAACAGGCATATGAAAAAATGTTCAACATCACTTGTCATCAGGGAAATGCAAATCAAAACTACCATGAGATACCATCTTACACCAGTGAGAATGGCACATATTAAAAAAACTAGCAACAACAAATGTTGGCGAGGGTGTGGAGAAAAAGGAACTCTCCTGCACTGTTGGTGGGAGTGCAAACTGGTCCAACCACTATGGAGAGCTTTGTGGAGATTTCTGGGCCTACTAAACATAGAGCTTCCATATGATCCAGCAATTCCACTCCTAGGTATTTACCCAAAGGACACAGAAACATCAATTCCAAAGAACACCTGCACCCCTATGTTTATAGCAGCACTGTTTACAATAGCTAAGCTTTGGAAACAACCCAAATGCCCAAAAATAGATGACTGGATCAAGAAGATGTGGTACATATATACCATGGAATATTACTCAGCATTCAAAAAAGATAAACACATGCAATTTGCAGCAACATGGATGGCGCTGGAAGGGATCATGCTCAGCGAAATAAGCCAAAAAGAAAAAGAAAAATACCGGATGGTCTCACTCATAGCAGGAATCTAGAAAACTTAAATAAGGGACCAGGAAAATGAATAACTATAAGAAAGTGAAAATCAAAATCAACAAAAAACTATGAACCAGAGACACTTTTAGGGGGGCAGGGGCGGGAGGGGAGGGATTGGGGTCAGAAATGGGGCGCTGCAATTGTATGGGGAATATAACAATAAAATTTATAAAAAAAAAAAAAAAAAAAAGATAAATTCATACCAATGAGTCAAAATTCTAATCAAATATTGAGTTGTTTGCTGAATTATATTGGAAAATAGGAGATTTATTTGACTTTGTAAAGATAGCATTTAGAAAATAAGACTATGAAACAGAATAATAGAAAGGAGTTAGGAAAGGGAGTCAAGAAATAATTGTTTTTTATCGTCTCTCTGCACTCACCATAATAAATTTGATTTTGGTTAGTTTCCATACTGTCCTCAGCCTGAGTCTTCCCAACTATCCATTTGGAAAGATAAGTTTGGCAATGTCTGTGGATGTTTTGGCTGTCCTAGGAAGAAAATTCAAGAGTGTATTAAATGTTTTACTTTATATGGAAAACTCCTGAACAACAAAGGATTGCCCCAAACAAAATGCTAATAGCTCCCTAATGAGTAAATTGGGCTAACAATATCTAAGACCACTTCCAACTGCAATATTCTGTGGTTGTTGTTATCAAATTATATTGACTCCAAAGACAGTTCCAACACTGAACTTAGTGCTGTGGTTAGCAAGATTGGAAATGGAATGTAACAAAACAACTGCTGGATATCTTTACAATAAAACTATTATAGAAAAGAAAAAGAAACATATCAATCACAAAAATTAAGAAAATATATTAAGATAATATTTTCAATATAACATTGACTAAATTAGAATTCTTAAACAATCGGTGGGCCTCCCTGGTGGCACAAGGGGTTAAGACGCCAACTATGACGCTGTCTGCAGCCACTGTTCCCCACTCTGTCTGTTCCCCACTCTGTCTCTGGTGAATCTCTGCACGTCTGGCCTGTACTCCTGCTGTTGTCTGCATAAATAAAAATAAATCTTTTAAAAAAGTAAAATAAAATGATCAGTGTTTTCAATAATAGAAATCCTTACATTTTTAAACAATCTTATGTGTAGATATAGGATGCTGAGATATATTCATAGTTCAACCTATCTCAAAGCATTATTTCCACTGTTACCTTAGAAGAGAGGCAAACTAAAATAACATAGGAGCATAAAATAATCATAGGAGCATAGCTGGAAGTTTCTAGAAGCAGGAAAAAGATTCTCCCTTTTATTCTCCAGAAAGGAATGCAGCCCTACTGACATCATGATGTTAGCCCTAGGGAATCCATGTCAGACTTCTGACCCTAGAAATATATAAGATGATAAAGTGTGTTGTTTCAAGCAACAGAGATTTTGGTCATTATTATGGAAGCGATAGAAAACTAATACAGATAGGTAAAAAATATATTTCTATTCAAGAAGGTAAATATCTTTTTTAAATGCAAAATTGGTCTTTTTTAATTTCCTTATGTATTTTTTTTTACTCAAGTAATTTTAGGAATTCTTCATATACATTGGATGTTAATTTGATTATTATATACTTCACAATTTTTTCCTCACAGAATTAATTAATGTTTATACTTTATCTCCCATTTAATATCATAATGTGGTACATGCACATCTTGATTTTCAACATTAAATACCTGAAGCTTATAGATCATAATATAATGTCATTTAAATAAAAAAAAATAAGATCCCTTCAATAACTTGCCTGTTTGATCTAATTACTTAATTTTCACAATCATTAAGTGGTGCTAGGAAACATGGATAGCCACATACAAAATAATAATAATAATAATAATAATAATAATAATAAAGCAAAACCCCTATTTAACTCAATTTGCAAAAAATAATTCAAAATAGATTAAAGATTAGGTATAATAACCCAAACCATAAAGTACTTGAAAGGCTACACATTACAGGACATCTACCACAAAGATGTATTTGGGGACTCAACTCCAACAGCAAGGGAAATAAAAGCAAAAATAAACAAGTGGTATTTATTCATATAGCATGAAAACGCTAATATGAAAATTTTTTACACCATGTAAACAGCAGCACTGTCCACAATTGCCAAGTCAAGGGACCAACCCAAGTATCCTTCAATGGATCAATGGATAGAGAAATGGTAGCATGTACTCAAAGGAATATTACACAACCGTGAAGAAATTTGAAAGAGTGGCATATGGGACAAAATGGATGGACCTCAAGGTGATTATGCTGAGTGAATTCAGTTAAAAAATAAAAGATAGATTTTGGATAGTTTCACTTATCTGCAGAATTTAAGTACCCCAAAAGATGAAGACTAGACACAAAGAATAGAAGGAATAAAACTTAAACTTGGAAAAAAAGAAGATAATGGTTATCAGAGGGAATGGGGAAAAGGTGAAGGGGTTGTGATAGGAAGACGGAGGGGTCTGGGCATGAGTGGTTTGGTGGAGGGAAAAACAAAGATTTTCATATTTGATCTGTAATAGGACTTTAGAATTTCCATCATAGAGATGAGGAAAGCAAGACTCAGATCATTTAAATAATTTTTGTAAAAATAAAAAAGATGTAATTAATTTTCAACTTTCTTATATTTTCATGCTTTCACCTATAAAGTACATGTACTAGCCTATATTTCAAGGATCTATGTGAAGATTTAGATGTATATTTAGGAGCCTAGAAGAAGGTAGATCATATAAAGATACCAACCAAGGTAAGCTCCTTTCTCATCCTATATATATTTTATTCTAAAAACATCCTAAGAATTGAATATCATCATCTTATTGGTGAGTACACTTAGGCTCAGAGAGGTAAAACATGACTTATACTAAGTCATGTATCTAAAAAATGGTGTAGTCAAAGTTAGTATGGAAGGCAATGGGACACTACACTTTTTGTTTTCTCCAGGGATTTTCTAATTCACATTCTGAACTTGGTACCACATGGACAGTTCTTTTGATCTAAGCAGTCCCTTCCTGTTGGAATCCCCTGAGTTTACTTCTCTTTGGTGTTTCAGGCCACTGGATTTAATTAAAGAAAACTGAGTTTCTCTTTGTAGTAAAACTTTCAGGAAAGGGACCTATTTTTAATGATTTGGAAAATGGAGAATTAAGTAAATCTGAGCCTGAAGTTGAAATCATTAGGAAAGATTTTTGGTAGTAGTTAGTAAATACCTTAATTGTGGATGGGGAGAAACAAATGTTCCATAGTAGAGAAAAATCATTGCAAAGGGAAAATAGCTCTTCCTTATACATTTGTATAAATGAAAAGACTTGTATTTAATAGGAAAGTGCCAAGATGGCTATATTTATCTTTACCAAGTACTGGTTAAAAAAAAAAAAAAAAACCCAAAAAACAAAAACCAATATTTGGTTCTATAATTAACAATTGTAGCAAAAGTTTTAGTTTATAGAATTGTTTTACATGGTGAATGATGTCTGAGTGTGGTACAACTATCAATAATTACTGGCGCATCCAAACATATGCCATTTTCATTGTTGTAGTAATACACTGGACCCTAGTTTGCATTCAGTTTTTACCCTGAAAAATAATGGAAATTTTAGGGGGAGGGAACACACTTAAATTCCTTAAAGGAAAGGAAGAGGTTTAACCAGTGGCATGCCATCTTGCATAACTTTAAATTTACCCTGAGCATAATTAATGTTAGTAATTATCCTGATCTTTTAGGTATGTACATCATGTGTTAAATGCCCATTTATTAGGCAAGATTCTAACACAGAGAAACATTGAATGACTTATCAATACTTAAATTGCTACTTAGTGTCAAAATTTGTGTTATAAGTATTCAGATATCTAGTCTAGCCCTCATTTGAATATACATGAGTTGGTTTGGCAAAGATGAATTTTTGTTGTGGCATCCTATTAAAAGGATAAATCTCAATACTAAAAAGAACTTCCCCAGAAGGTAATGCTTCCCATCCCTCTTGAGTCTGTGATTATCCATCCATATGCCCTCCATAAAAATGAATGCCTTTTTATGCCTTTTAACTTAAATGACCCAAAAA
Source organism: Talpa occidentalis (assembly GCF_014898055.3). Lineage (NCBI taxonomy): Eukaryota > Metazoa > Chordata > Mammalia > Eulipotyphla > Talpidae > Talpa > Talpa occidentalis. Next base: position 22,821,742 of record NW_023601322.1, read on the forward strand.
AAACTCTCATTAAACTTCTACAAATAAATGCTTAGTGTAATTGGAATAGTTTGTTCTGCCTACAATACAATTTATGGTCAAACTTTTTCTCCTTTAAAATCTTGGAATTTTAATTTCTTCAGGAATGATATAGAGCTACTTTTGCATGTGCCCCATTGCTGTCCAGTTAGTGAACTTGCACACATCCTGATCATGGACTCAGGTATAATACCACTTATATGTGTAATGGAATATTCAAATGTAAGGGAACCACTACCGAGGCAGATACTTGCTTCATAGGAACAAATGTAACTCATCACTTTGAAAGAATATTCTAGGAAGCATATTTCTACCAAACACATACTTTAAACTTATATCATTAAATGTTAGATCTGGAGAGAAATCTGGAGATTATTTATCTCTTGTAAATACTTTGTTTTACACAGGTGGAGACTAAGACACGGAAGAACTTATTCCAAGGCACCTAGTTGGTGAAGGATAGATCAAGTTCAAGTTCTCTGATGCCAACCACTCAGAGAGATTAAGAACATATTTTATTATTATTTTGTGTATAGAAATAAACATAAATAAGGTTCGAAACCATTTCAGATTGAACTATTCATTCAGAGATGTTTTCTTCCTTATATCTATTATCATCCTGAGGACTTTGTGTTTCTTCCATATATTTACTAACATCATAGATATTGTTAGTCAAAAGTACAAATAAATAAAAATATACATGCAGAATAAACAGCTTAGCCTATAGTTACATTAATAACTTTTCACAAATATTAAAAAATTAATATCTCATTTTAAACTGCAAAATAATGGAGGTGATTCACTACCTTTGAATGTATGAGCAAAAATTCCAGGTGCATCATTATAATGAACAAATACATTGAAGATACTACAGAGTTACAGAGTGGAGCAATGTCCACTAGGAAAATCAAATGCAGAAAATGTTTCACTTTGATCTCTCTTGCCTGGAGGAAACATTTTTTTCTCTCCTGCATTAATGATTTTCCTTCACGAATTTGGAACACATATGATGTCTATCAGCAAGTCAAGTATTGGTCTTTTTATTACTGTAATTACATGCAGTATGAAAATACAAAATCCTGCATTTTGGCTTATAGGGTTTACTTGAACAGAACAGAATAAATAAGACAAATATCAAAAAGTCTGAGCTCCCAATTCAGACTTTCTGGCTGAACTCTCTCGATCTCAGTATCTCTCTCTCTCTCTCTCTGTTTCTCTCTCTCTCTCCCACTTCTCTCTCTCTCTCTTTCATAGGGACACACACACACACAAGCACACACACACACACACAACTCAACAACATATTACCCTCTATCTAGTTCAAATGTCATTATCTGCCAAAACAATGTCTCAAGAGATTAGCCAACAGGCCTACAAAACAAGATTTATTGAAATTCTCATCTACACTGTGCTATGATTTAATCAATTAGCTTGGTTAAAAAATTAATCATTAGAACAGAAAAACAGTATAAAGTTGTAGAAAAAAATGAACAATGATTTAGCACCAAACAACTTTGTAGAAATTTTGGTTACGAGAAATGAACAAAACCTTCATTTAGAGATGCTAATTTTGATAGATTTTATGATTTATTTTTAAAAATATACTAAGCTTGTTCCTGGAGACTCTGGTAAATAGCACTGAGGCAGAGTTTAAAGCCAACAGTCTGAGCTATAGAACATTAGTCACCCAATAAAACTTGAACATAATTTCTTTCTGAAGAGAACCACTTCTTCATTTACTTTTGAAATAAACAACACATTCAAAAGATTACTCATTCTTTTGTTGACTTCAGCCTAGTGTTCTTACATGTTCACACTGAAAAGTTCCATGAAGTTTATTTCAAGCAACAGGGGGCTGAGAAAGCTGATTTCACTTATAGTTTGAGGTTTCTTCCCCTCTCTTTAAATATTTATACTGCCAATAAACAAACACAGATGTTAGAAAAGGGGAAAAAAAGCTAACTAAAAACCTTGCCCTGTGAAAACAGGCATATGGTAAGGGTTTTCAGTATGGTTTGATTTGGAATATCCTAGAAATGATGCAATTATTTAATGATTTTGCATAACAAATACCAAAATTCTTTGGCTTATATAAACAAAGTTTTTACAGGGCATCAAACCTATGTTACAAAGAGATAAGTGGTTATATTTAGATAGATGTGGCAGAGCTGTCTGAGGGGCCTAAAATATCTGGCAAGATCAAATATAGTCAAGTACATCAATCAAATACAAGCAACTGGATAAAAATAATATAGAGAGAGTCTGCTAAGTTGTCAGCTAATACATCAGCAGGAAGAATCATTTAGGAAAGTTACCAGTTACACTTTACATGTTATCATTGAAAGCTAATTGTTTCTTAATAAATGGAGAATCTCTGAGTACTGGGGTTTAACCATAATCAAAACACAGTGCAAGGGTCTTCCTGGTGGTGCAAGGGGTTAAGACACAGCACTATGAAGCTATTCGCAGCCACTGCTGCATGAGTTCGATCCCTGGTAAGGTTGGTGACACACATGGTGCAGCAGACCTCTCCTGACTTGCCCACTGCTCCCCTCAGCAGTATATTTCAGTAAGTCAGCATGTTCTATTCCCCACTCTGTCTCTGATGAATCCTCTCACTCCCCACACCTCTGGCCTGCACCTCAGTTCTTGTATGCATAAATAAATAAATCTTAAAAAAAAATAACAGTCCAACTTTTCTCTTTTCTCCTTTAGGTGTTAGCTTTGAGTTGGTCTTGACTGGTATTAGGAATATTGTGACATAAATAAAGATGTTCTTATTTTTATAAGCTCAAGTGCCCTAGCAATAAAATAGAATATGATACATATTTCATTTAGTGGGTGCTACACAAAATGGAGACGGGTCTTTATCTAAATTGCTCTATGGGAACTTCCTGCAGTTTGATTGCGGCAGCGGTGTCTAAGGAGCACACAACTCTTTAGCTTTGAAAAGATCCTAATAATTAATGTTCTACAATGTTCTACAAGGATTCAAGAAAAGAGCTGAGAACAGACTCCTTTAGCTTTCAAACAGCTTTTTTTTTTTTTTTGGTCTGAATTACTTTTCTTTTATATCCTTAAGAACCCTGAGATTTGAGAGAAAACAGAAAGTGATGGGTGGAATCAGAGACAGAAAGGAAAAAAAATGGAAAAATAAACTGATGAAATAAGAGTAGATTAAACATAATTCCTGTTAAAATACCACATTCAGTGGCTCTGAACTTTGGAAAAACCCATGATAAATGATGGGAAATGCCTGCAAGAACAAATGTGAATATTTTGGATCTCATCATGGTGTTTACAAGAAAGATATTTCCAGCAGACAGATTTCAATGCCATAAAAGGTAAAATGGAAGAAAAAAGTCAACATTTAATCAGGGAATTTAATCAAAAACCTTCATCACACTCAGGACATATAGTATGAGTGGCAATTATTTCAATCATTCATCAATTCATGAGTCAAAAGATATTTTTATGTCCTGTGCCAGCTGCTCTTCAGGTGAACATAAAATAAATATAAATTAAAAGGTGGATATTCACAATGGTGGCTATAATAAAAAGATGGGATATAATAAGTGTTGGCAAGGATGTATAGAAATTGGAATCCTCAGATACTGCTGACGAAAATATATAATAATGAAGTCACATTTAAGAAGCAATTTGTTCATTTTAAATTTAAGCATAGAACTACCCTGTAAACCAACACCTTCACTCCTGGGTTGATACACAGGAGGAATAGAACAAAATGTCCACTAAAAAAGTGTACAAAAATGTTTATAGCAGCACTGTTTATAACAGCCATAAAATGAAAACAGTCCAAATGTTCACCAACTGATGAACGGATGGTCAAAATGTGATTTAACCTAACAATGGAATATTATTCAGTCATATAAAAGGGTAAAGTTATGTTACAATGAAAAGAAACTTATACACATGCTAAGTGAAAGAAGTCAGACACAAAAGGTTATTTATGAATCAATTTATACGAAACGTCCAGAGACCAAATGTCCAAAATCCATAGAGACAGAAAGTAGATTATTGGTTGCCAATAATTGAGTCTTTATGAAGGATGGGGGCAGAGGAAGAGTGACTCCTCCATTCATGATTTCTGGGTTTTATAGCCAAGTACAGTGAGATAAAAAGACTAGATTGTGATTATTTCATCTTAACTGAATCTATAACCACATTCTCTTCAAATTTGATTGTTTTTGCCTCTTCAGTTCACTGAAATTGTTTCTATTGAAGATAAATATTCTCTTTGGTGCTAAATTCAGAATTGAATTTTTATCTTTACTTTCGTTGAAATTTAAGCTTTTGATCAAATCAATTCTAATTATTTAATGTTACAAACTTTGCCCCACAGACTGAAATTTTTCTTTGTTTTGCTCTATATTTATTTATTATTTTTTAAAGATTTATTTTTATTTTATTTATACAAGCACTGGGTACAGTCAGAAGCGCCAGAAGTGCGGGAGGGCGAGAGAATCCACCAGAGCCAGAGCGGGGAGCAGAGCAGCAGACTGAAGTACACTGCTGAGGGGAGCAGCGGGCGGCAGGAGAGGTCTGCGCACCATGTGGGACCCTCCTCCAGTGGCCCGGGAGCAGCCGGGGATTGAACCGGTGCTGCATAGGCTGCGGACAGCTTCGAAAACCAGAGCTCAACCGCTGCACCACCGGGGAGGCCCCTATATTTATTTTTAAACCACTATTTTTGTCTCAATTTTAGACAATTTAGTAACTTATGTTCATTTTTCTTTTACTGAACTAGAATATATATAAATAGTGACCTTTGTTTTATTCACTTTTGTATCACAAGTGCCAAAAATAGTGTTGAGATTGGAAAGCCCCTATCCAATACTTGTTGAATGAATTAATGAATTCTTAATGTTTCCTAATACCATTTACTAGTTGCTGGCTACATCATGACTCATTCTGTTGCATCTTCCATTGAGTCTCCATGAACATTGAACTCTAATGACTCTCTAAAGGCTCTTATTGTTCTCTGTAGATAATGACCTAAATGCAAGTCTTAGCTAGTGTTTATAAGGAAATGTAAACTATGCATCCCTGCTCTCCACACATTGTTATCAACTGAGAGGAAAGGGAAGAAGCCCGTGGCTAGAGTGAAAGCACTTTCAACTGGGCAGGGACTGTCTGTCCCACTGTGGCATCTGGAAGAGCATGGCGTTAATTAGAGGCAAGAAAGGACAAGAATTAGAAGGACCTGTTCTGATTGAAGCAAAGATCCCTAAAGTCCTTGGGGAGACATTCATGATCCTCATGAATTCCTTAGATTCAAGAAACATCAACATTAACAACTAAAGAAAATCTGAAAGAATAATCTATGTTCAATATTAGTATTGAAAATACTAATATTTAAACATCAAAAATGATGCTAAGTTAAGGTCAGCAAGCATATTTGTAGTTACAGTTCAAACATTTTTAAAGCATTATAAAATTTCAGAGCTGGTGAGGAATTAAGTATCATTAGTGTAATCCTCTCAAGGATAACAAAAACCACTGGAGCCTATGTGGTAATGCTGAGATTATACTAATAAGCCTGTTTCCCAGCCTAGCTCAGAAATGAATTGTTTTTGATACCTTGACATCCTATCTTGTGTACTTTTATGTCTATTTTGGTGACAAAATTCTTTCCTTTTATACCTAGGCCCCTGACACTTTGTTTTACCTTTTCCTAACAAAATTTTTTCTCACTATGCTTTAAAATCTGTATTTCACACATGAACTTGAATTACACCACTGTTTCACAAACATGTTCATTTTTAATTTTTCTCAATCTGTGGAATTAAAAGGTTTGTTCAATGAAACAAACATTCCAGGTAGGCAACATGTAAACAGGATATTAGAGGGAAGGGCGATCTTCCAGGACTGCTTAAATCACACCACATGGGCAACCTAACAATCTTCTCAGGAATTCCTTATAAAATACAGAATAAAATGTTGAATTTTATTTCCACATATTTTGTTCCAAAACGCACCCAATAATTCATATTTGAGAACCAATTTTATTGTTTTTTCTACATACAACCATTAGTGCCAATATTGTTTATTGAATGGTCCTTTCTGTTTTCATTAATTTTTAAAGTTAGTCTTATATTATGTCAAGTTTTCATATATAGATGCTTCTTCCTGGGACCTCTCATCTATTCCATTGCTTTATTTGCTTATTGCTTCTACAAGACAACCTGGCCTCCATTACTCTAGCTTTATAGTAAACCTTTATACATATAACAGCGTGCTAGCATATTTTTCAAAAGAATTTTTATATTAATCACTGCTTTGAACCATAGGAATTTGACTGTAAAATTTTAGCTGCCAGAGGGGGAAAGAAAATTGTGGATGGGTCCCAATGGACTGTGGTGAAGGGCTATGGGTGACTTGGTGTGGATGTCGTGTGGTAACATGCATTTGGAAAGGTGTGAACCTAGACCTCTGAATCATGTTGAGTGTTGTAAACAAGCATCACCTCAATACACACACACACACACACACACACACACACACGAATAAGGTTTTATTCTTTCATATGGATTGTATTCTTCCATAAGAACTTTGATTTTAAAGGAAAAGTGAATTTGTATTAAAATCATATTGACTTTTGACTGACGTCATTACTACATTGAACCCTCTAGTAAGAATTAACAATATTTCTATGTCACTAAGAACTGATATCATTACTATACTGAATCCTCTATTCAGCACTCACAGAGTTACTTTCCATTTAACCAGCTTGTCTTTAATGTTTTCTTTAATGACTTCAATAATGTTTTGTTATTTTCTACTCATAGGTATTTTGATGGATCTTTTCCTAGCTACTCAAACCTTCATGAATAAGATGCAATTATTCCTTTTTATGTTGTGGTTTCTACACTCATCACATCCCTATGCTCCTCTCTCTTTCTTTCTTCCTTTTTTCCTTCCTCCCTGCCTCCATCTCTCTCTTTCTTCTTCACTTTCGGATCTTATGTTTCTCCTATATTTTGAAATAGTTTCCTTCTCTCTGATTCACCTGGATAACTCCTAGAATTCTTCAAATTTCAACTTTGGTATCCTTTCCGCAGGGAATCTCTGCCAACACTGCCATCTGGTTAGGTCCTCTAGTATACATACACATTAGTACCTGCATGTTTTCCTTGTTCCTCTTGTACTACTTATTAATATAATAATGTTTATGTAATTTTAAAATTCCCATTAACTCTCTAGTTTATATGTATGTATTTTTAACAGCAGGGGAAAAGTCTGTCTTCTTTTGCCTTTTTTTCCCCACTAGTAACTACTGTAGTGCTTAAGGCTGAATAAGCACTCAATATTTATTGAGTGAATGTGTTGATTTTGTCTCCATGAATTGATTGTTATCACTATCTCTAACACTAGGGAAAAGTGCTACTTAAAAAGAGAGACATTTATTTGTGTTGTTTTTCTGATTCACAAATTCTGTAAAAGCAGTGTCATATGATAGATGAATATTGTGTAATGCAATGAACATTAGACCAAAGTTGACAGATTCTGAGTGCCACTAATGAATTTTGTGACTTTAGAAGAAATTCAGGCTTAATATTCCTTTTTTAATAATAAAGGGTTAAAGCCTCTCTGGTGGCCCAAGGGGTTAAGCACCGCACTATGAAGCAATCCACAGCCTCTGCAGCATGAGCTAGATCTCCTGCCAGCCAGGTAGAAACCACATGGCGAAGCAGACCTCTCCTGTCTTGCCCGCCCACTGCTCCCCTCAGCAATGTATTTCAATCAGTCTGCCTGTTCTGTTCCCAACTCTGTCTCTGGTGAATCCTCTCATCCTCCACACCTCTGGCCTGCACCCCAGCTCTTTAATGCATAAATAAATAAATCTTTAAAAAAAGAATAAAAGGTTAGATTCAACTGTATTTATGTTCTGTTGTAGACTTAAAGGTGCTTCCAAAATGTCTACGAATGCCATCTGTATAGGTCAGAATCAAGAAATACCTTTATTTATTCATCAGTGTAATATAAGGACAGAAAATCAATAAAAATAATGGCAAAAAGGACTTTGTTTTCATTCTGGGTTCAAAGCTCTCTAATCTGTTCTTTAAATATATTTCCATCAGTTGATTATCTCAATTAACATACTGTTTCATTTCTGTTATGTAGATTTTTAGTGAAGACTGTGACAATCCCCAAGAACTCATATTGTACTCAGGGGTACAGACAGTATGAGGTGAACCAACAGTAGGAATGCTAGATACTGTCCTTGACTCCATCCTTTCCTCATATCCTGCATCTTGTTCCCACCTTCTGAAAAAATTATTGAGGAAGCACATGTTTTATTAACTCTAAATTTTTTTAATTTAGTCTATAATTTTGGTTATTTGGAATGCATCTACTAATTAAAATAAATTTAAATAATAACTCAGTAATATATGAATCAAATTCTAGGATGTTAATAAACCAGTTTGTTTGTTGAAATATGTCTCTATATGTCAATGAACTCATCAAATCTTACCAAATGCAGAAAATCATGTCAATCTATTCTAAGAAGCCAAGATCTCCTAATTATATGTAGTGCTTAATTTAACTTAGATGGGAGAAACAGCATGATAGATTGTAAATAATACCAGTATTAAGGTGAGTGAGTTTGAAATCTGCTTTCTCACTTTTAATAATTACGTTAGAGTGAACAAGTCACTTAGTTTCCTTTTCTGTGACATGGCGTCAGTCTTATCTTGCAGAACTGCAATCATTGGGAATAACCTGTTAAATTACAAGGTACAATTCCTGGCAAATTAATGATTACTGTGATTATTAGTGTAGAAAGGAAAAAAAAAAGAGTATTTCTAAATGATTCTTAGTTGTTTGTGACCTGTTTAATCTGATGATCTGAGTTTAAAGTATATGATTATGAGCTTTAAGATATCTCCAATACTTCTATCACTTTAAGGACTGATTTAGACAATTTATAGAATGGGAATTTCTTGCAAATGAACTATAATATATGCATAAACCTTTTATAAAATTGTGATGAAGTACTCCCTTTTCACATAAAATGATAGGTCCTCCTTATGCTAGATAGTTAAGGGTCATTCAGGATACCGGGATTCTAATCAGGTTTGGAGAACACAGAAGAAAATTTTCCTAGTTCGGCTCTTTACTGCAGAGAGGGTATATAATAGACTTTATGATTAGCCTCTGAGCAGCAGAGGAATTACTGATAGCCTCTTAGTTGATTTATGTGCTGACAGTTGCTTCATCAAGACTGCTGAAATATATCCTAACAAAAGTATAGGAAATTTCTGGAGCATTATATGACAATTTGGAATAATTAGGAAAAAGTCTATTTAGTTGTGAATGGTTGAAGTTGAGGTCTCTAAAACATGTCACAACTCTTAATTACACATGCTAATAAAATATTACTTACCTTTAAAAATAAGATGCTCAGAAATCATATTTAATGCAAATGAAATGTGGGCTTGGAAACTAGAGCATCATTACTAATAATTTTCTTCTGATCCTAGAAAAACTGGCAATTTGTAAATTTCTTCTGTCTTGAACAATTATATTTCTGTTGGGTATAAGAGCAAATGTGGTATTTTTTTTGTTCTGTGATTTCAGCAGAAAGCCATGTCCAGGAAATGAAGTCAAAAGTATGATGTCAGGATAAGGACAGCTTGTGCAAACTTCCATAAGCTATCACTACTCAGATAAGAGATGTAAGTGGACCTCTGTGAGTTTTTTGACAAAGGTCAGAGTCAGGAGGGGCTTTTGAGATCACTCTTCTCTCCCAGAATTCTCTCTCATTTTTCATACAAGGAAATAATATGACATAGTTTATGTCCTGCGTCTTATTCTAGCATTAAAACTACTTCTGTGTAACTGTGAAGTTACACATAGTGGACTTTAGGCTCTCTCTCTTTATCATTCAATACAGATTTAGGTGTGAATGGTTGAAGTTGAGGTCTCTAAAACAGGTAGAGTCAGCACTCTCACAGCTTTTAACTGAAAGAAATTGAGTTTTCTTATGACAGTGTGACTTCAGGTAGTATGGGACTGAAGGAAGGGATACCTGAAAGACCAGAAAGGAAAATGAAGAGGGGTGGAGATGATGGCAAGTTAAATAACACTCTTGTTACAATTTACAATTCTTAGAGACTAGTGATTTAAAATTCGTGTTCCTTCTCATTTCTTACCCCTAATCTCACACATGCATAGTTCACTAGCTTTTGAACCTTTTTTTGCAATATTGAATCGTCTGCTATCCAAAAGTCCAGTATGTGCTTTTATTATAGTGAAGCTTCTTACTCTTCTATCTTGATTGTTAATTAATCTTGTGAAGGATTAGGGGCCAGAAATGCTTTTACTTGAGTAATTTCCAGTCCCTTTGTGCTTGATAATATTTCTGCTGAAAAGTCTTCTGACAATCTGATTGGTGTTTCCTTAAAAGTTAACCATTTTTTTCTTGATATTTTTATATTTGTTCCTTCTCATTGGCTCTTTTTTTAATTTAAATTTTATTTTTATATTCCCCATACAATTACAATTCCCTTATTTTGACCGCAATCTCTCCTTTCCCCGTCTCCCACCCCCCATAGAGTGTCTCTGGTTCATAGGTGTTTGTTGATTTTGATTTTTACTTTCTTATAGTTATTCTTTTTCCTGGTCTCTTATTTAAGTTTTCTAGATTCCTGCTATGAGGGAGACCATACGGTATTTTTCTTTTTGTTTCTGGCTTATTTCGCTGAGCATGATCCCTTCCAGCGCCATCCATGTTCCTGCAAATTGCATGTGTTTATCTTTTTTGAATGCTGAGTAATGTTCCATGGTGTATATATACCACATCTTCTTGATCCAGTCATCTATTTTTGGGCATTTGGGTTGTTTCCATAGCTTAGCTATTGTAAACAGTGCTGCTATAAACATAGGGGTGCAGGTGCTCTTTGGAATTGATGTTTCTGTGTCATTTGGGTAAATACCTAGGAGTGGAATTGCTGGATCATATGGAAGCTCTATGTTAATAGCTTTATTATGATTTATCTTAGTGTGCGTTTATCTGATAGTATTTTGTTTGGAACTCTTTGTCTTCTTGGATCACAACTTCTGGTCCATTTCCCAGATTGCGATGGTTTTTCAATGATTATTTTTTAAATAAACTTTTTATGTCTTTATCTTTCTTTCCTTCTTGGACATCCATGATACTAATATTATTTCTTTTTATGTTGCCCCAGAGGACTTTTACCTGTTTTCATGTTTTGAAATGTTATTCTTTACAATGTTCTATTATTATTTTCTCCAACATTATATTTTCCAACACATTCGCTCCATAGCTTTTGTTTGTCTGCCATTGAGGCCCTCAATTGTATTTTTAAATTAGCTATACTGTTTCTCATAGCAAGAAATATAATTAAAAATAATATTCATCTTCTGCAAAAAGACATGCAAATTGCCAACCGACATATGAAAAAAGTTCATCATCACTTATCATCTGGGGAATACAGATCAAGACTACAGCAAGATGCTACCTAACACCTGTGAGAATTGCATATTTTAAAAAAATGTTGGCAATGCATCGTAGTTTACAGTGCATAGGACTTGTATATTCTTCATCAGAGTAATCTCTGAATATAACTTTATTTCTTCTTTTCTATTGTACATGATTTTTTCCCAAAATTTCAATACATACCTATTTGTTGATAGTTTATAGCATTGTAATTGTTTTGCATCTTTATTGATTATCCTACAATTTTCTAAAAACACTTATTTCCAGTAACTTTCTTGCCGATTCCTTCAGGTTCTACATAGATAATCAAGTCATGCGCCAATAAAGCAGATTTAATTCTTCTTTAACAAGCAAGGTAATTTTTTAAAATTTTTTCAACATAGCTTATTCCCTATTCCTAGAATCTCCAGAATACCATGCAGAATCCCACATTTTAGGGGAAAGGCAAGTCAATTTTTAAATATGAAATACATTGGATGTAGGTTTATATTTATCAAGTAAAAAAGTTGCTTTTCCCCTTAATTTTTTTTATTTTTTAATGATAAATATCATGTTTCTCTCTAGCATATTTACCACCCATTATGAAAAACTTCCTAATCTCATTTTTGGTAATACAATCTACTATGGGTGTAGGGGGCATCTGGCCCATTTTGTATCACCCTATGAGATTCTGCACCTCACACATTTACTAAAATCACTTTTATTCTGGCTGCCCTAATGCTATGAATAACAAATAACCACCTTTCAACTCTGATCCAGGGGACCTGTGTTTTCTACAAACACCCATGATAACATACAGACTAACTTGGTAGTTGTCAAGCTAATAAGTAAAGTCTCAGACTCTTTGGAGCTCTTATCAGTACCAAGTTCTATATCCCTTGGGTCTGAGAGGGGAGGTCTCTAAAAAAGAAATATATTTATAGCCAGGATAACCAGAGAAACACTTGTGGCTCATTGTGAGCATGCAGCCAGAAGTTTCTGTGAAGCTAGAAATTATTTTCTGAAGGTCCTAGCTAAACCCACATGCTAACTTTCAGTCAAGTCTGAGAGTCTCAGAGGAATTATGCTATCATAAAATATAATTTTATGATAATTTGTATTTTATAAAAACACAAAAATATATAAAAATACAAACATATATGAAAATTTAAAAAATAATTATATATATATAAATGGTTTTATTTGGTTGCTTATCAGATATTAGATGCTAAATTCTTTGTAAGTCTAAACTAATTTAATTCCTATAACAACCCTATGAATTTATTATGGATTAGCATTTTCATAGTATGTCATTGAAATTGTCATGTCACTTTTTACTAGAATTTAAAATTTTTTTTTGGTAATAATACAGTAAGTGGGCCTCCCCTGGTGGCGCAGGCAGTTGAGCGCAGTGCTATGAAGCTGTCCACAGCCTCTGCAGTACTGGTTCAATTCCTGTCGGCCTCAGAGCAACCCACATGGCACAACAGACCTCTCCTGCCTCACCTGCTGCTACCCTCAGCAGTGCTTTTCATCAGTCTGCCTGTTCTGTTCCCCACTCTGTCTCTGATGAATCCTCTCACCCTCCCATGCATTTGGCCTGTACCCCGGTTCTTTGATGCATGAATAAATAAATCTTTAAAAAAATACAGTAAGTAAAAATTTACCTGGTTTTGCTTGTTTGTTTGGTCTGTTGTAAATCTGGCACTCAAAACTTAAATGTGGCTTTCAGTAAATGATAATAATGTTTTATCAATAATTAGTATTCTAAAGAAGGGTACTCAACCATGTCTGTACATTTTTCACATGCCAAGTGGCATGTTACACAAACATCACAGCTACAAAGACATATGCAGATTATGTACACAAAGTCGAATCACTCACATACCCACACACACACACAAACACATGCACCCAGATTTTTGGCAGTTTCCCTGGGTTTTATTTCTACATAACAGGTCTATGGTTTCCAAGAATGATGAGATAAGAAAATTATGTTGAACAGGAACCATTTTCTACTCATCATAGCACAATGATATGGGTACAAACTAGTAGAACTATTGGTTTGACATAGAATGTACTTGTTCAAACATAAATCAATGGCAACGCAGTCATAATAACAACACATTTCTAATAATATAGTTTTAATGGTAGAACAAGCATGTAATCCAATGTTTCATACTGTTGAGGTTCTTAAGCATACAGAGACATTTTAAGTCCATAAACTCTAGAAATTTTCACTGATAATGCTTTAGTAATTATGCCTAATTTGACACCCTATTCTCCACGTTTTATAAAATTGTCCTCAGAGATCTTAGCATGGCAAAGTGACAAAATAGCAGCCATTAATCTTGAGATTGAGTCAGAATAAGTTACCTGTTTATTTTCTAAGCTCAATAAACACCATATTTGATGCATCAGGATGGTGTGAAGATCCTAAGTAAAGATAGACTTGAAAGACAAGTAATATCATATTCTCAGAGTCATGTTGCATTCTCTTTCTTATTCTAAAAGTTTGTTGAAAAGGCACAAAAAGATAAAGTATGTAAAATGCTACAGAATTGCTAGGCTATAATAATATATATAATTTTCTTCCTTTACCCCAGTAACTCCCATCACTTGAATATAACAAGAGCAAGTAAATGAGCAAATTACTTGGTAAAGGGCAAAGACAGTCATGAATAAGAATTTTTTTTTTAAATCAATGAATGATAGGAAGGGGCTCTAAATCTTTCCTGGCAATATATTTATATTACTATTCTTTTTATTTAGAGATAATGCTCTGTCATCTTAATTTTAGCTTATGTGGGTGAAGAACTAAATACCATATCCAGTATAGTATATGATGTTTATATTTCATTCTTGGTTAACAAAAAAATAAAAACAAAAACAAAAACAAATTTGTCTGGGGCAGAAAATGGAGTCCATTTAAGAAACACAAATTTCCGAGTAGTAAGTTAGATAGTAATGACTATTGAGAATGACAGTGTGTTGGGAACTTCTGGTTACAACTTTTTCTCTCTGATTTAAGCATTTTTCTCTCTCTTTCCTCTTTTTCCTTCAGAGAATTAGAGCATGCTATGTTGATTATCACATATCATGTATAAGAGTGATTCTGTGATATTAAGGGAAATAATTACAGCCTAAACATGGCAGATGATCAAACGAATGATAGAAAATTGACTCCCTGTGGCATCATTGAGATGCACTATAGTGAATATTCTACACATTGACCTCTTGTTATATAAGATAAATAAACTTCTTTTGTCTAAGCTTCCAGCCAGAAAGCATTTTTAAGTGATAAATCTCCTCAGTCCTCACACTTCTGAAGATGTCTTGTGTTTGAGTAACAAATACAAAATACTGAAATGGCTTGATTTGTTGTGATAGTGAAAAATAGCTCAAAACATAACTATCTTAACACTTGGAAAATTTGCCATATTTTTTGTATGGATTTACATTCGGGCTAAGGGATGCTAAAATAATGAAAGTTTTCTTTTTATAAAAAGGATGGGAAGAGTCTTTACTGCTGAATATTAAAGGTCTTTGTAGAGCTTTAACTAGGACACAAAGGAATCAGCACCAACCAGGGAGAGGCAAGGTGGCTTGGCCTTCTTGAATTGAACCATGTACTCCAGAGAGATATTCATATAAACCTGATCGTGTGACTCCCACATTTCTTAAATCATACATCCTGATTCCTTAGTTCAATAAACACCCCCACAATGTTATAGCATATTTGTTTTGCTCTTAAGCTTAACTCAATGGTTTTCATAAAGGCATATTTTAAAACTGGCTATCTGTCTCTATAGCTCTTAACCATTCTTACGTATGTATATCAATTTTCCTTGCTATCCAACAATATCGGTTTTTATTGTTACTTCACAAATGTGAAGATAATGAATGACTGGGCAAAGTTGTAGCTTATGTGCTTGATGGAATACTATTCAGCCATTAAAAAGATGAAACCTTGCCTTTTCTAACAACATAGATGGAACTTGAAGAATTTATATTAAGTGAAAAACATCAGAAAGTAAAAGACAATTACTTGATGATTTCTCTTATATTTGGAATACAAATAACCAAAACTGAACAGACTAACAAATCATAATAAAAGTAACTTTAAGGTTCTGTGAAAAATATGATTACCAGAGTGAGAGGTGAAGGAGGGTGGGAGAAAAGGATTCCTCATAATGGGAATAGCACTGGAACAATGGTGGTGGGTGAGCAGGGCTTACAGATCCACACAGAGGTGTGAAGCCACACTCTTAAAATTGGTAAATCAATGGTAAATCTATAAAATTTTATTTAAAGAAAGGGTGAAAGAAGTGATATATAATTAAGAAGATGAATAAATTGTGCCCTCCATCATGCAAATTAATTTTGTTCAGTAGAGATAAAATTTATTTCCATCCCAAAGAAAAGATTATCCTAAACATTACATTTTGTATGCCCTATAAGATATTAATTTGCTTCTGTTAATAAATAAATTTCATAATTACTGATTGTATATATGAGTTCATTCTTCAAATTCACCTTTAAAATTTACTGATTTCATTGTTAGTGAACTATATAAATTAGCACCTGCAGATTTTATATTTGCATGAATAATGTTTTTAACTTTTTGAAAAAAAATATGTTCTAATGGTACTATTAACTCCAACTATAATGCTAAATGTTAGCTGTTCAATTAGATTACCTAACTACTAATAAATTAAGACTGAAGTCTAATTCTTTCTTCTTCTCAATTTATGCTTAAATAGTAATCCTAAAATTTGAGCTTGTATGTATTGACTCTTTCTCTCCCTGGAATTCTGTTTTTACCTCTGATTACCAATATATTTGCTAGCAAGCACACATACAGAGCCTGAGTTAAAAAAAGAGAGAGAGAGAGAGAGAGAGTAACTGAAAAGATATGGAGTCCAGGAAACAATGTCAAAATAGTCTATTTCGTTGATTTTGTTCATTATTTTCATTTGCACCAGGGGTAAAATGAGGAACGAAGGAACAAATAGAGAAGGCCACATGTTAATGAATGCAGAGATGCAATGTACATTTTGTTTTGTTTATGGTTATTAAATTGCTACATTACTTGTAAATAGTGATCATTTAAGTGTGAAGGAAGAAGACTTTTTTTTTTTTAATTATTGTGTTTTATTGTGGTCCTAATGCGCATCCTGCTGGCCTCTAGTTTTTCTTCCAACTGTTTGAGTATGATTCTCTCCTAGAGTCAAAGATGTTTCCATTTAAAACAATGGTGAACGTGTCAAAGAAACAAGGGATTCTTTTAAAAATAGCATGTTTTCTATTTTTAAAAAAGAAGGAAAATTTAAGGGGGGAAATGGGATTGTGTTTAAGAATGCCACATGGACTGAAATATGTATCTAATTAGAACTACTGTTTCTCTGTCAAAGACTGAGAACTGTGCAGAAAAAGAAACACGTCTTTTCACTCCCTGGACAGAAATATTCTATCAAGTTTATTTTCCTCTTTGAATCTATGGTGAGTAGGGGAAAAGAAGACTGAGCCCTACTATATCTTAGAACAGGATTTCAAAATTATTCTTTGCAAACTATTTCTTTTTTAAAAAAACAACATATGCGGGCCTCCCCGGTGGCGCAGCAGTTGAGCGCTGGGTTGCGAAGCTGCCCGCAGCCTCTGCAGCGCCGGTTCGATCCCCGGCTGCTCCCCGGCCACCAGAGGAGGGTCCCACATGGCGCGCAGACCTCTCCTGCCGCCCGCTGCTCCCCTCAGCAGTGTACTTCGGTCCTTCTGCCTGCTCTGCTCCCCGCTCTGGCTCTGGTGAATTCTCTCACCCTCCTGTGCTTCTGACTGTACCCAGTGCATGTATAAACAAAAACAAACAAACAAACAAACTAAATAAATAAAACATGCCTCTATAAAAAAAAAAAAACTTAAAAAAAAATAAAAAACAACATATGCATAAAATAGACCATCTCTTGCTTAGCTCTTGCTTAGCTGTGTTCCATGTCCAGTCAACAATCCTCAGCTAACAAAAACCTAAGTTCCAACCAATGTTTCCCAAACCGCTGTCGGAAAACTTCAATCATGTGTTACTAGGTTCAAAGGCAGAGGGGAGTGAGTAGGTAGTTTACTATTAAATATTCTTGTGAAACCCTGGCCTAATTAAAGCTAAATGTGTTTCTTCTTCTGTTTTTTTTTTTTTTTTGCATATTTAGAGACTTTGTTGTACTAACTTAACTATTTATTATTTATATTAGCCTACTGAGGTTGAGTTTGATGGAGGGCTGGTGGGCACCTTAACATCCCTGCTATTTGGAAAGGGCAACTATCATCAAAATTATCCATGACTCTGAATTAGAAGTTCTGTGATGGAGATAACCAAGCCTCTTTTGTTCTTCACCTATCTCCATTGGCAAGCACAGCACACATTCAATAAATGTTTTTTGACTGCTATGCCATCTCTTTTTTAACCAAACCTATTAATCACATGTTTTTTATCTTAAGCAAATCATTTACTACCACCTCTATCTAGTAAATGGAGTTAGTTGAGGATCAAATTGCACCTTGGAAATTAAACATATTCAACAATTATAAACACTGCAAATGTAGAATTATGGGATGTTGTAACTGGTCATTGAGAATTATCTGATTCAAATAATTTTTGTGGCAGTGGAGAAAATTAAAGGTACTTGAACAAGGTCACACAGCTCATCATTGTCAAACTACAACCGTAAGCCAGGTCTCATAATTTCTAACTCAATGCATTTGACACCATGTTTATTATTCCTACTTGATGTGGGTTTTGGAATATTTATTAGGCAATGCATTTAGGGGGAGGCGTAAATCATGTTTACTAGCAGGATATTTGAGAGAAAATGGTAGAAAATAACTTAATAATTGTCAAATACAATAGAGTATCTATTTTAAAGCTGTGCATGGTAATAAAAACTAACAGACAGATAAAAATACAAAAGACAAATAACCACTAAAATTGTCTCTGAGCACAGCTATTTTTATAGTTTTGAACTCACAGTTCTAAGCTCAATGCTCACAACGTTGTATCAAGAATTATGCAAAAGAATAGATTAACTTGACTTAAATGCCAAAGAGATGAAGATTTGGACTGACATTGTTTATGATGTCCATAGCTTCTTTGCTTGCTCTCTTTCCCTTAACATAATTGGCTATGACTGGGCAAATCATGTTGTTTTCATTGTAATGTCATTGCAATTTATGATTCCATAAGGTACATGAATAGATTTTTTATTTCATTTGCTTTGCATTTCATTTTAATGCCACCCAAGAAAATTACCTACACAACTAGGCATGCTACCTTTTATTAGCTTCACTATGTTTCCTTTTTTATATTTTTGATCACCATCAAATTTTTTTTTAGCTGTATTATAAAATTAACTCAATTTTCTGAATTAGATCATTTACCTTTAGACCCTTTCTTGTGAATTGCTTATCTGTATCATTATATTAAATGTGAGCGTGTACCCACTAAAATGAAATTATCACAATAATCTGCTTATTATTGCATAACGTTTATGATACAATTTTATTTCCAAATAAGAATCTTGCTTTAGATTCTATTTCAGTCTTTCTTTTAATAATCTTTAAAGAAGCAGAGATACAAAACACTAATATAAAGATATTTTTCGTTGACAAATTAGCTGTATCAACCTCTTATTATATGTAAATGCACAGTTTCTATTCATAAGGCTAAACACAAATATAATCAGATAATGCTATTTTCATACACTTTATGGCAAATGAAATCTGTGATGGGATTGGCAAGTATTGGGGAATTAATGTGACCCTATAAATTATGCTCCACAATGAAACAATTTCCTTTGTGTTTTTTTTCTCTCAGAATTCAAAGTACATTTATTTCCCTGTACATCATGTTATCTAGTCACAAGCTTCCATTTGTCCATTTGTGTTTGGAACTAGCTTACATTTGAAATTAGATTTTTTTTTCTTTTTAGTTTTAGCCACAACTTAATGTGCTTTACAAGATCATTATGGTTTTAGTCTCTTTTATATGCAATGGAAGACTCTTTAGGCAGAGGAGAAACTACAAGAGAACTGAGTGTGATGAAGACTAGGCACAGTATTTTTAGTGTCACTCCAGAATTTTCAGTAAAACCTAATTTTTTTATTTTATATAATTCTTACATCATTTTTCATTTTTGCACAATGTATGCATTTTCATTTTGGTTTTATTCCCCATACAATTCCCACCCCCTTATTTTGACCCTAATCCCTCCTCTTCTCCCCACCTTCCCCGTAGTATGTCTCTGGTTTATAGTCCTTGTTGATTTTGATTTTTCCTTTATTGTAATTAGTCTTTTTCCTGGTCCCTTATTTAGGTTTTCTAACAACCCAAATGCCCAAAATTAGATGACTGGATCAAGAAATGTGGTATATATACACCATGGAATATTACTCAGCATTCAAAAAAGATACACATGCAATTTGCAGCAACATGGATGGAGCTGGAAGGGATCATGCTCAGCGAAATAAGCCTAACCTAAATTTAATGGAGTAAAATGATTTATATTAGAAATAAGAAAACGGGTCCCAGTTGTCAATCAGGAATCACTGATGAGCAACACTAGTTAGGTCATCTACCTGAGAGGCACCTGCCAGCTCCTAAAGGAAAGTAATATTGCAATAACTAGGGCCTCCCCGGTGGTGCAGCGGTTGAGCGCTGGGTTGCGAAGCAGCCCGCGGCCTCTGCAGCGCCGGTTCGATCCCCGGCTGCTCCGGCCACCGGAGGAGGGTCCCACATGGCGCGCAGACCTCTCCTGCCGCCCGCTGCTCCCCTCAGCGGTGTACTTCGGTCCTTCTGCCTGCTCTGCTCCCCACTCTGGCTCTGGCGAATTCTCTTGCCCTCCCACTCTTCTAACTGTACCCAGTGCTTGTATAAATAAATAAAGAAAAATTTAAAAAAAAAAAAAAAAAATATTGCAATAACTAAACCATTTTTTTTTATAGTATGTATAAAGAAGAAGGTGAAATAGAGAGTAAGGGATCAAGGGAATAGAGAAAGAACAAAGAGAATGGAGAGAGATGAAAGCAAGATGTAAAATATAAAAGAGACATAGAAAGAATAAAGAGAAAATAGAGATTCAAATTAGGTCTTCATATTTTAGGAATCAAGGTGAGAAGAAACAAAGATTTGATTAGAATTGATAAGTTAAAAGCTTGGTAGTGACAGGAATTAATTTTTTTAAAGACTAGCTAACAGTGAGATTTGCATAACTGTCACTCAAAATATTTGCATAATTAATGAAGTGCTCAAATTGGCAGAGACTTGCAAAGGGGGAGGGTATTAATCTCTATTGATGTTTTTAGAATTTAACCTGGAAACAAAGAGACCTAGAGCTTGGTAAAAGGTTTATTTCCAAAAACAGCATCATATACATTGAAAGTAAACCTTTTTTTTTTTTTAATGGAAGAATTTATAACAGCAAATAGTTCTCACAGTTATATATTTATTCTCAGATAACCTATTTGCTCCTAGGAGTGTTAACATTAAAAAAATAACAGTTTGGCTTACCCAGTAATGTAATTACATGGGCAGACGACAGGTGACACAACTTGTCATTTTGTTTTACATCTTATATTCTTGTTGGGCATCGGAAAATGTACTTTCTGATTTTTACATCATTTCCTGTGAGCTTAGATGATGATCATCTACCTTTGACATGGGCTTCTACTGCTGAAGCCCCCACAGATATCAATTATGTGAGCATAAAATGTTAAATAGTTTGTATTACTGCAATTTTGACAATGTTTGCCTTAATTATAAAAAGTGAGAATCCTTTTTCCAAAGGATTTATATTTTTTACTTGTTTAAGACAGAGCAAATATATGTAAGTGGCTTATTTTGCTTCCTTCTATACTGAGGGGGATCTATAAGGATAAGCAACTACTGTTTCTGTTATAATGTTATAATAAACTGTGAGTTCATTCGCTTACACCAGTTATGGGGTATTTACTTAACATTATCTCACCCCACCCAAAAAAAGTAACTGAATCACTCAAATTTCTCTTGATTTTAGAGGGAATGAGAGAAGGAATGTGAAAGTACTAACAGTTAGCATTTAGGGCATTTATACATGAGATGAAGCTTTGTGAATAGAACACTTAAAATATCTCCCATAGTTTATAAACAGTCACACTTACTTTATTCCCCTCCACTTTTGTTTTATTATTTTAAAAAAGCAGAACATTGAGAAAATATTCATACTCCTCAATTTTTACCCCAGTATAATAGGGAAAAGATCATATTTATTAAGACTAATCTTATATTACTCATTTTTTTTTGTAATAAAGATAGTTTTGCTTCTTTCTTTCTTTCTTTCTTTCTTTCTTTCTTTCTTTCTTTCTTTCTTTCTTTCTTTCTTTCTTTCTTTCTTTCTTTCTTTCTTTCTTTTTAAATTTATTTATTTACTTGTACAAGCACTGGGTACAGTCAGAAGAGTGGGAGGGTGAGAGAATTCACCACAGCCAGAGCGGAAAGCAGAACAGGCAGACTGACGAAGTACACTGTTGAGGGGAGCAGCGGGCGGCAGGAGAGGTCTTCGTGCCATGTGGGACCCTTGCCTGGTGGCCAGGGATCAAACCGGTGCTGCAGAGACTGCAGGCAGCTTCGCAACCCAGCGCTCAACCGCTGTGCCACCGGGGAGGCCCATGTTACTCATTTTTGCCAGGAAAATTTTAGAGACATTTCAACTTCATGATATTTTACAGAGTAGACATTTATTATCTCCATTTAGTAGAAGATAGAGTGAAGACACACAGGAAGGCAAATGCCTTGGCATGTAGCTTATCAATATAAGGACAGAAATTAGAATCCCAAAATAATTAGATTTCAAGTTTATTCACTCCCATCCTTTCTCTCAGGGAGATATAGTAAGAGAAGAAAAAAATTCAAATGAATAAGACTGGGGAGATTTTCAAAATCTTCACTCTATTCTATTTCTAGATTTTTTTTCACCGTAAAAATATATTTATACTCTGATTTTAATTTCTAAGATTCAAATCACTCATAAAAGTAGAATGATGGCAAGGAAAGTTAAGCCAATTCAAAATGTTTCTGTTGAACATTACTATGTATAAAATTTCTTCTTAAATTTCTTCTGGAGAGCAAAAAAAGGAGAAGTAAAGGAGAATATTTTAACTACTCTCACCCCCTACTGACTTCAGAGAGCTTTATGTCTTTAAAATGCTTTCATAAATTTTATTACTCAAAAATATTTTTGATAACTTAAATATTATGTCAATATGAGTTAAGGAGATTGAAGATCCAATTTCTACTTTCTATAAGATAGAACACTAAGACCCCAAATCTTTCTGTTTTTCTTGCTTATTTAGACACCAATCAATTTTGCTCCCAATTTAACAGATTTCCTGAATTCTTTATACATTGAATGTGGTTTAGGCATAAGCAAGCTCCATAATGCCAACATCCATAGAAAATAAAACTGTTGGCCCTTATGGCTAAAATTTTCATAAAAATCCATTTAATAAGAGGAAACCCCACTAGAAGGAACTCAATCTTGATGCTTCTCTCAACCAAATTAAACCTGTAATGTGTCACTGCAGTTGGCAAATCTTCCTTTTTTAACAAAGAATCCTTTGAAATTTCTTAAACATCAGAGTTCTCAGAAAGTGTCATGATGGGTCAAACAGAACTAAATCAGAATACGCAGATTCTATTTCCTTGAAGTGTACTCTGTTTTCCATGAACAGAGAGGAGTTCTTTCTTCTGTACAAACGTCATTCATACTTCCACCTCTCAAGGCCATTTAGAATGTTCCAAACAAGATAGGCTAGAGGGAGAACAGAGTATACCGTCATGCATTGCATGACAGCATTTCAATCAACAATGGACCACATATAATACAGTGGTCCCAAAAGACTGTGTTATGTAGTCAGGGTGTAGTAAGCTACACCATCCAGAGTTGTGTAAATTACACTCTATGACATTTCCATACAACAAAATTGCCTAATGACAAGTTTCTCAGAACATATGCCTATTATTAAGTGAAACATGACTGTATGTCAAATCTGGAAGAAGAGAGTACACATGGATAGCGTGTTTAAAGTACTTTTTTTCTCATAGCAATTTAAGTTTAAGAAGCGCAAACTGTTTCGTTTTGAGACGGTGAATAACCTCATGGATGAATCTAAACATTATATATTTACTTTCATATTAATGACAAAACTATTTGTTCATATTAAAAGTAATAGAATATTTCTATCATTGATTTTGCAACATAATGAATAAATCAACAATTATCTGCACATACTCATAGCAGTACTAATCATAATAGCAAGAAATTGTAAACAATCCAAGTTTTCACAAATGGATGAAATGCATAAGCAATTGGGAATATATACTTGCAATGGGATATTAGTCAAGCATAAAATGGAACAAAGCATGTGCCTCCCCTGGTGGCGCAGCGGTTGAGCGCTGGGCTGCGAGGCTGCCCGCAGCCTCTGCAGTGCCAGTTCGTTCCCCGGCCGCTGGCAAGGGTCCCACCCAAAAAAAAAAAAATGAAAATAAATAAATAAATAAATAAATAAATAAATATAAATAAATGGAATACAACATGCTATAATGTGAATGAACCTGGAAAATATTATGTTCAGTGAGACACCAGCCACAAAAGGCCACATACTAAATGATTTCATTTATATGAAATATCTAGAATATCTAAATTCACGTAGGGGGATACAGATCAGTGGTCACCAGAGTTGAAGGAAGGAGGCATGGAGAATGACAGCTATTGACGGTAGGATTTTCTATGTGGGTGATGAAAATGTTTAGAATAAGAATGAAAATGATGGTTCCATAACATGGTGAATATATTACCAGCCACTGAATTATACATTTTAAAATATTCTTATGTTAAGTGAATTTCAACACAATTTTGAAAGAGAATAATATATAACCAGTTAAAAATAATTTACACACAAAGAATTATACACCCTTGTTGACTTATTTTATAATGTTATTTAATTAGCTAGAAACAAAGTTTTGAATGCATAGTTTCTGTGCAACTATAAAACCAAAACAAATTTACAAATACTATACTGAGAAACCCTACAAAACTAATAAAACACAAATTAGCGGTTTAATTTAATGTGACAGATGATCTTGGACTGAAACTAAATTGTCCCTTGCAATGTGAATAAGACATTTACTCTGGTACAGGTTCCATTATATTCAGGATCCAACTACCACTGTGTACCTCAGGATAATCTTCCCCATGTATTATTTTGCATAGAAAACTTCATTTTTATGCTTGTCATGGGATAAAGGATCCAAAGGCACAGACATATATGAGAAAAACATACCAAAATCTTATGGCAGTGCTCAATTTTATATAAGGTTACAATTAAATTTGTCTTCCAAATCGTAAAAATGTGAAAGTAAGAAGATGCTAGTAATAATTACTCGGGAACAGCAGGTAGAAGCCAGGACTCTTCCTGGCAAACCAGAACATATGGCTCTGCCAATTGTTATGGTAGTCATCCCAAACTCCAGAATTTGGCTCTGTATGTATGAAATTTCTTAGTGATTTGATTTTAAAAACTTTATTTATTGCTCCTCATGCCTGAAAGGGGAATTCACCATTGGTCATTATTAGTGCTTTCTATCTCTCTCTAACTCCTAATTTGAAAGCACCCAGACTTTTTCAGAGGGTAGACTACTTTGGATTTTAAAAGGGACAACTAATCTTCATGTTTTGAAGACATAGTGACCATCACTCATAGTCCAGTCCTGGTGAGACCTCAAAGGCCTGGGCATCAGGTGTTATTATGCCATGCTCAGGTAGGCAGAGGGACATTCAAATACCCTGCTGGCATCTATGAGTTTCTTCAACGACTATTGAATTCTGTTTCCAAATTGCTTCCAAAATAGCATTGAACATTTTAATACCCCTAGTAATACAATATTAGGATGCTTATTATACAACATCCCTACCAAAATTAAGACTCTAATTATACACGTAACTGACTCTCCTCCTAGGCTCTCATGAATATTTGTGAATAAAAAACAGCCAAACCCATTACTTTAATCTGCGTAATTTTATTATGCCACAAAATTCTATATTTTTGTCTTTTAATGATAATTTTCTTTTTTCTCTTTTCAATTAACCATGAAATTTTAGTGTCATTTTCCATGCATTCAGCTTTGCATACTCATTCTCACTGGTGAGTCTTTGCTCAGATAAAACTTTTTGGCATCTGTTTTCAACAAGTTCAAAATCTTCTTGGAGTAAATTTGAATTCTTACATTGTATTATTTTTATTATTAATTTGTACTCTCATTTAACATGCAGCAGTGTGATATACTGGCTTTGGATCCAAAAACATGTTCTCAATCTTGGTTCTGGCACAATCCAACGATGTGACTTTTGGGCAAAACTTTCTGTCCATGTGTCAGCTCGATAACTTAGATATTGATAGTTACCTTAATGCGTGCGTTCATATAATCAGTAAATATCTTTCAAGTGTACTGTGGGGTAGTCTTTATTCCTTGTAACAAGGATAATTGCTTATTCCACTAACATAGCATATTTATGCAATAGGTCTTACCTGTTATAGATACACAGATGATGTTTAGTGATGGAGAGATGGCAAAACAGGGTAGCCGTGTTAGTATAACCTCTGAGAAATCACATAGTTCATCCACCATGCACATTTATCCACCACATTGCACTTCTGACCACCAGCACAAGATGTGTGCTTTTTCTTGTTTTCTCTTTGGCAAAGATAGTCTTTGCTGTGGTGTCCATGCACTTTCTCATTGTGAGATTTCCCAGTGGGCTTATGATTCCACTATCAGGGAAGGAACAGAGTTAACTGACCCAGAGAGAGACCTAAACTTTGGCCTTGACTTCATTAAGATTGTGTGCTGACTACTCAGGCTGACCAGCAACAGAAATTCTGTCCATTCAGCTGATGTGTCCTGAGGATGGCTATTTCCAGGCATATTTGAACCCTGATAACTATTTCCCAGAATCTCCCCACCCCTGGAGAGAATAATTTGGAAGTCACAGTCAAGCTTAATGCATTTCTATTTAGGGATCTAATGTCTGGCAAAAAATAATATCTTTATCATTTATTTAATACATAAATGGTTCTTATTCTTGTCTGATCCCCCAAAGCTTGGCAAAGTAAAGGCCATCCATTAATCATGCCCTTCAGTGAATGCAGTCATCCAGTCTGCGAGGACTATAGCCTCATTAGCCAAGCTTGTGGCCTGACTCAACAAAAACTTGTCCTGGTAAGGGCATAATAATTGGCATTATTTACAGCTACAGATTTGGGATGGAGGCAAAATGAGGCCATTTTCCCATTAGATATAGCAACCTTCGTGAGGCAGGAATAGCTTTTGGAAGAGGACATGCAGGTTTATAGTGGAAGTGGCAGGTCCTAACATCAGAACCCCATGGGACTCATCACTAGGTGCTGACATATCTAAGTTTCTAATAAAAGGATTCTGTGTTACCTCAATCTTAGTATATCTAAAATAGAACTTACTATCTTTCCTTAACCCCAATTTTCTTCCTCCTAGTTCCCATCTACTGTGCTGGTCTTCAGACTATGAAGACTGGGTAGTCTCTGACCTGCATTTCTCTGTTATCTCTGATATTCAGCATATGACCAAATCTGCCAATTTCTCTGCACCCCTCTGCTGTCCTCATCACTAGCACCTAGTCAGCTTATGTTGAGATTACTCTCAGCAGACTTGTTAACTGGTCCCTCAGGCCACAATCATCCCACACATTCCCTTTTATAAATAAATACTGTTGAATGCCCTTGCTTTTCCTCTGTACTTTTCCTTGAGAGATAAGGACTTTTTTCTAACACTTGTGATATTATTTATCCTTGGTCCTCAAGGGCAAATAAAATGTGACACCAACTCTCCTCTCTTGTTTCCAACTATTTCTCAGTATTCTTTTTCTTACATTTATCTGTCTTCCTTTGCTAATGATTCTTTGCGTGTGTTCTTCCCTCTGGAAGTTCAGATGAAGCTTTCATCAAATTTCTGTTTCTTGTTTTATGCAGAAGATCAATATTAATTGAGTGACTCTTTTAGCTAGACCATGTTAGGCATGTGAGATATATCATTTATATCTGACCACGTGGAGCTTTCATTTTGAAAGGTAAAGATACTGTAAGTACATGGCCAGAACCCAAACCCTAACTCTCCATGCTGCAGTGCTCCTTTTCTAAAAGTTGCATACAGTAACTGCTAGAAGTTCATACCTTAGTCTCTCTCCATGGGGAGAGTGACTTTATCCAAGGCCATGGGTAAAGCCCACATGCAGTGACTGGTTGATGTAGGGGTATAACAATCTGGTCCCCTTGTTCCTATTCAGATATTCATCTCAGCTTGAGAATGTTATAGTGACTTGTCCTTTATTGAGACTTAGTCACCTTTTCCCTTTACTCAACCCCGATTTCTTCTTTCTCTACAGGTGTTCAATTTGACGGCATTCTCTAATGAACTTCATGTGTATAAATCTGTCTCTGAGTCCTGTGGCATCTAGCTTAAGATAATGGGGAATTTATTTTGTTGTATAATAGATTGTACTGGCCTTGAAATAAGAATGTCAGACATTGGTAAGTGAGGGTGGGAGGGTAGTAAGTAAATACAGCTTAGCATATATTTAATTAATTTATCTCTCTCATTTGAAATCTCAATATATTCCCATGTCAATTAACTCACTCTCAACTGACAGTTACAAGTACTGTGTCTTTTAATTGCTTTATAGCCCACGGACATAAAAGCCTGGTATATAAAATTTCTAAATGTCCTGAATAATAATCAACTCTTCAGCGTCTTTGCAGTAAAATACATTTTATTTTTAATATTTTGTTTTGAGATTATTTCAGACATACAAAGTTGGAAAAGTTATATAAATAACTCTTTACCTAGATTCCCCAAATGTTAAAATTTTGCCATTCCCTTTATTGCTTCATAAGTTTTCTCATTCTGTTTCCAGATAGATAGAAAGATAGGTAAGTAGGTTGGGATGATAGATGATAGATGATAGGTAGGGTAGATAGATAGCTTTTTTTCCTAAATAATTATAGAGGAGATTGCATAAAAATATCTTTTTGTCTCTAACCAATTCTGTGTAAATGTCCTAAAAACAATGCCATTTTATAGCCACAGTAAAACCATGGAAATCAGAAAATTAACATTGATTCAGTGCTATTATATAGCATATAGTACTTATGTATATTTTCCCTTTAATATCCTTTAGAGACAAACTACACCAATCCAAACAAAAATATTCCTTGTCCAGAACCCAGCCCCAAAACACTTTTAGCTGTCATGACAAATCACTTTTAACTTGGGCAAGTTTCTTGGCCCTCATTTGTCTTTCTTGACCTTGACATATTTGAAGAATGCAGTTTTTGGTTTCTTTTTTCCCAGTATGTCCTCAATTTGGGTTTGTTGGATATTTCCTCATGATGAAATAAAGTTATACCTCTTGGCAGGAATAACACAGAAGTAATATAGTATCTTTCTCAGATAATCAAATCAGAAAGGTACAGGAGATCTATTCTTTTCAGTGTTGGTTAAGTCATTTACATAATTTCTTCAGCATAGTTATTACTTTTTTCTTTGCAGTTAACAAATATTTTGCATGGAGATACTGAGATAATGTAAATATGCTATTGTTTAAAAAATTGTCTTTTTCCTTTTCACATTCAATGGTGACATTTGAAACAGTTATTACATAGAAATTCTGACTCCATGATTCATTTACATATATTGGTTGGTTGTATATTGTAAGAAAGAATTTTACCTTCTTCTCTGTTTTTATTTATTTATGTCAGCAAGTGCTTTTAATTTCTTACTTTCTTCTATTGGAAATACTTCTTTTACTGTCATTATTCATTTTGATGCTCAAATTGCCCACATTTTGCAAGCGAAAATCCCATTAAGTTCTAAAGAGACTTTAGTGTCACTTTGCCATGCCCTATCTTTTCCATAATCAACTAATTGATAGTGTGTCCTTACTTTCTGAGGCTGCAGAAATTCAAATACTCGTCCTATCACAGTTGTAGAATCACCTTCAGATCATTTCTCAAAGGGATCCTGGATCCTTTTTTAGTCAATAATGGTATTTGGGAAACAAAATCAGGTGTGCTCCATGTACTGGGGCTCCACTGTTTCTAGGCCTGTTTTAGTAGTGTAGGTGAGTATGGGCATATGTACACACAGGCACATTTTTAACTGTTTCTATACTTATCTACCTATATATGTTAAAAGCTATAAATTTATAATGATATTTCTATTATAACACAATACCAGGAGCTTCATTTGTCTACCTCTTTTCATATTGTAACTCCTGTTTTAGTTGACTGGGATTGCCATAACAAAATACCATAGGCTGCATGGCTTTAACTACAGATCCATTTCTCAACTGCACTAGAGGCTGGGTAATCCAAGATGAAGAGGGCATTGGTTTCTCTTTCTTGCTTGTAGAAGACCACATTCCTGCTGTATCCTTACTTAGGAGGGAGAAGAATCAGAGAGAGGGGAAGAGAAATAGAAAAAGGGTGAGAAGAACCTTCCTCTTTTTATAAGACCACCAATTCTATTGGATCAGTATCTTACTTTTATTACCTCATTTAATCTTAATTACTTATTAAAAGTCCTGCCTCTGAACACAGATGCATTAAAGGTTTAGAGCTTCATCATATGATTTGTGTAGGGGACACAATTCAGTCCAGAGCAATTTCTTTTACCAAAAGTGAGAAACAGGATGTCATTACTCACAATAAATTTACTTACTTGTTCACTCATGGAATACAGATTAAGTATTTTAGCATTGTTAGCAGATACCACTAAGAAAACAGAACCTATTAACAAGAGTTTAATATTTGTTTATAATTATTTTTCTCTCTGGTCTAGGTATATAGTCAAATTAATGTGTTCAAGAGTTATTTGAATTCATTTTTCTTCCCCTTTCATTATTTAGATTGTTTAGTGTTTTGTTTGTTTCCTTGTCAATAGGTTAAGTATTCCATTTTGTCCCATTCCTACTGAATTTTCTTCATTTTCTAAATGTGAACATGACCTAGATATTACAGGGCAAAATTAAACTCAGAGGGAATATCTCTCCCCCTTACAATCTCGTCTGCCCTGTTCCATCCTTCTTGCTCTTTGCCCCATATAAGAAATTGATCTTACCATTTTCTGGCTGTGCTTCCTCTGTTCCTTATTTTTGGTGGAGAGGGGAAGAGAAGATAAATAATTTTCTTATTTCCCCCTTTTTTCTTTTCCCAAAGTAGATTTCTATAGTTATACTTTTTTTTTTTCCTTAAGAGTACATTCTGGAAATCATCCCACATGAGGCATAAACATTTTCCTCACTTAGTCTTTATAATTATGTGGTCCTTTATGGGATAGATATTATATCATTTTTCAACTACTTACCTCCATCAGGCCATTTGAAATTAAACCAATGCTGAAAGTCATCAGTGTAAATTATAAATACATTGCTTTACATTTAGAGAGCCTAGGATGAGAGTCAGTTAGATATATAATTAGATTCTTAATTTTGGTAGGGATGTGGTATACAATAAGCATCCTAATATTGTATTACTAGGGGTATTAAAATGTTCAATGCTATTTTGGAAGAAATTTGGAAAAAGAATTAAATAATTGAAGACACTCATATTCTTTCACTGAAGTGTCTTCGATACCCCCTTCACAGAACTCTACCCTTAAAAAAATGAATCAACAACTAGGCAAATATTTATACATAAGGATTTTTAGAGACATTATTTATTCTGGCAAAACATAAATATAACCTAAGAATATAGGACAGTTATTAACTCAAAATACAGTATGTGATTGCATATGATACAGTTATTAAAATGTTATTTTGATGACTATATGTACTTACAGGATAGAAAATACTCATAGTGATAAATGAAAATCAGTATATAATTTGAATATATATTTTCACTTTTGAAAACTGCACATATATTTTATCTAAATTTAGTAGAGTTAGTTTAGCCACAGTACAATATGAAAAATGTTTCTTCTAACTTCTAAACATCTAGCAGAAGGTAATGTCCTTATTTCACATAAATATCATAATGTCCAACACAGTGGAAATGGAAGATGTTAAATTTAACAGACATTAGTATCTTAATTGTGTGTTGGGGATGAATTTGGCATTTCCACATATGCTGTTGTCCAAGATGGTGCTGGATGTATAAATAGAAGGATGAAGAGCTTCATATCCTTGAAGAGTCTTCTGACCACCTTCACTGGTCCATGTTCTACAATGACTGATCTCCTAGAAGGTTGCCTGTGAAATCCAGTTAGGGGTTTTTTTTTTTGTTTTTTGTTTTTTGTTTTTTTTTTTTGCTATTTGGGCAACCTAAGGATTATTAACACTGGTGTCTGTGGTTCTAGTCATGGTTCTAGTAATAAGTGCACCTGCTATGGCCATTTGTACTTCTCCAAGGTAGGTGCTCACCTATTCCATTCCTATTCCTCACCTATTCCTCATTCCAAATCCTCTATATATCCAAAGTTACAGGTAAAATTTCTTGATGCCTTAAATATCAAGCAAAGCCAAGGATAATGAACCTGATTAAGCCTCAATACTTAAATGCCTCCTGTTATTACTTCATATCCTGAGTTCTTCAAGAACATATTAGAACCCTTTGATCTATTTCACCATGAATAAGTCATGATAGGCTTATTAGTAATTATGAAAATTTGGAAATTCCATTATTTTCCTTAAGGACACCTACTTTCTAGAGTACATGGTAAATTCAAACCAAAAAAAAAACCACATATTTATGCTACCATATATATGGATTTTTTTTTTTCATAGACGAGTGCAATCTCTCTTTCTCTAGGACAATAATACTCAAAAATCAGCTTTGGAGATGGAAGGATGGAAATAAATATAACTTACAGATAAAATCAATGACAAAAGCTCATATACCTAAAGACAATAAAAACAAACTATTTCATTAGAAATATAAGCAAACAAACTGACTAAAAGGAAGCATATAAAATGTTAACAGTAGTTAATTTGGGCTATTAAGATTAGAAACAAGTTTTACTTTCATCTTTATAGCCTCAGTGTTTTCAAATAATCTAAAAAAGTATGTACATTTTTATAATAAAAATGCTAAAAGAATTTTAAGTGATGTAATACCCTCTTTAAAATTCCAATCTCCTTTCTGAAAAAAATAAAACCAAAACAACTTATTTTACAGTGCTTTGGCTGCAATACTCTAAACTTTTTAAACTGTTGGAGGAAAACACCCACTGCTTTCCTGAAATTGAGTCTTTAAAAATATATTTATTTTTTATTTTGCATTTGATCTTGTTTTAAATAAACATTTCTCAAGGAGATTAGTCTGAGTCAGAGTACAGTTCCTCACAGTTCCTCATCACTTTATGGTGGGCCTTGCATTACACAACATCTGGTTATACCTCATTTTGCCAGTAATATTTCATCCAAGACATTTTGTTCCCATTAATTATCATACATAAGAGGGGATCTTTGTGTTATTTTTATGGTTCCAAGTTTCACATAAGGCAGGCAAGGCAGTGTTTGTGGGGTGGGGCCTGGGGTCTGGAAAAGAGACTTATCCCAGTGGAATGGCATGTCAGCAGCAAAGCTCATGCAACACCACTGCAAGCAGATGTTGTAGACAAAACACAAATCAAGTTATCAAACAATTGCTTATTACCAGCAATGTTGGGTCTGTGGATATTTTATTGATGGCAACTGTAGTAAATGGAAGTGGAACTTCTGTACTTCAAAAAAAAAAAAATAATAATTCAACTACTCCATAAGAATTTGTGGAATATACACAACTCAAGGTGCCTAGTGTAATGGAGAAAGTAATGACAAAAAGAAAGAAATGGATAATAGTAACACAACAACCTTCCCTGCTCTGGAAGGTTTTATAATGTACTGAGGAAGACAAACGAGTAAACAGCTAACTATATAGAAAGCAGAAATAAGAGTCCCAGTTTTCTATGGGTTACCTTTCAATAAAGTAGAAAGATTTTACATGACATTTGAAAGACAGCTCAATTGTAAAGAATTTAGAGATAGTTCTTAATGAAGAAATAAGATTGCTAAGAGCAAGAAGGTGTTCCAAGCTGAGGAACTGATGCTACAAGGATACCAACATCATGGGTTCATGTCTTAGTGTCCAGGAATTACCAATTTCACTTCCAAAAATTCTTAAAGACATTTGCTCTTCCCCATTTGTATTTCCATTGCCGTCGTTTGTCACTCAACCTATTGTAGTAACATCTTCATAGAAACTTATTATGAAACATACAAATAAGATTTACAGAGTTAGAGGAGATACCAGGACTTGAATCTAAGTATCCTGACTCTGAAAAATGTGCTCTCAAGTTCCTAAATTCTTCAGATATCTTGGTAAACAGCTAGGGTCCATTTACTATGCCCTCCATGTCAAATCTAACAACTAAGTGCTTTTGGTAAATAAAATAAGTTGTAACACTTGCATACCCTTATGTTGACTTACTTTTTATGGGTACCTTTCAGTTACAATGGCAGAATGAGTGCAGAGTTAAACAGTTGCAGTAGACACCGACTGGCCTACAAGCATGAAATATTTACTATCTGGACCTTGAGAGAAAGTTTTCACTCCCTTGAGACCTCCTGGTATATTGGAGTTTTGGAATTATCTTGTATATCTTCTTGTCATTGCAAATAATTCATTCACTTAAAAATACTAGTTAAAAAATTATTAAATGCTAGATATTATACCAGTTACTGGTGGAAAATCAGTGAAGAAAAGATAATTCTCCTACTTTGTAGAGCTTGTATCTCAGAATATAAAGGGGTGGGGAGAAGTGAAAAGGAATAAGAAAAGCAAACATAAATGCATACAATATCATTAAAATTAATAATTCCATAAAATAAGTAAGTTCATATGATGGGATAGAGTAAGCCTGGTGTATATGGTTGTCCTTCGTCATGAATCATCTTGTTGAAGAAGTGCTTCATGAACTTGGACCTAGGACACATGAAGGATTAGCCATGTGTACATCAAAGTTAAAGTGCTCAACACAGAATAGAAAGTTCAAAGTACTAAGGGAGGAATAAGCATGGACTGTTAAAAGAATTAAAAGAGAATCAGCGAGGCTTACAAGGCAGGCAGCATGAGGTCAAAACAGACATGGAAGCTGAGTCAACATTTATAAGACAGCTGCCCTGAAAAATCATTTGGAAGTGCATCAAACTTTGTGCTGAGGGAGAGAAAAACTTATTTTTTTTAAATTGATGATAAACCACCAAGATACAGGGGTTGTTTGTTCCTGCAGCATATCTAAGCCTTCCCTATTACCCATAACTATTATCCTTAGTTTTTCTGCACTTGGACTCCCAACTCAAGTATTGCCTATTATGGAAAAACTACAATAAGCATTTATTGAGCATCTACTATGTGCAAGCTACTATATCCACTGTTACAAAACAACAGGGCAAGATTTTTTCTTCTGTTTCTCAGAAATTCAAAGACAAAAGAAATAGCATGCATTATTAACCATAATGCATTGTGGTATTTGTTATAACAAACATATAGCCTGTGTCCATGGAGCATAGAAAAATAACCCCAAAAGAGGTAGGATGTGTTCTTTAAGCAAGCCCCTCCTATCCACTTTTAGTACATTTTGCTTACCCCTTTTCACTTTCCCAATAATCCTGTGAGATAAGTATAAAAGGTGTCATAACTATCATTACCAAGGGAAAAATGAAGTGTGAGATTATAAAGAGCTGAGCTGCAGTAACCTATCAGTAGTTAGGAGTAGAGAATTTAACCCTTACTTGTGTCTGAAATAAAAATTCAGTATGGACTATGGTGGAAAATTATCAGTGATTTGGTGCTGGTAGAGGGTGTGGGGTGAGAACATACAATTGTAGAGTGTGAAACTATACCCTGGAAACATATACCATGTTGTAAATCAGTGTTACCTCAAAAAACATAATTAAAAAATAAAACTTCAGTCTGTATTTTGCCTGACATAATGAAAACAACAGAGTGACCACAGTATCAATCAGCAAACAATAAAACATGAGAGGCTTTGAAAGTACAGCTTGGCTTTACACAGCTTTCCATTTAATAACCTCATTGATTCAGATTGAACCACTTAGAATCTGACATTTTAATCAGAAGTTTATCTTGGTTAAAATTGTTTTATTAAGAAATCACACACATTAATTGGGTAAAAAAGCTCACAGGGGGCATGCTTTAAATAATTATGAGAACAATCTGTTTTCAAATATCATCCAACCTTCTGGTTTCTGGCCTACATATGAGTAGCTTGGAAGTCACCACCCTGTCCTAACAAGTTAAAAAGTGAACAGGCTTAAAAATCAACAACTCTTTCTAGATTTGTAAGAGAGGCAAATTGCAACTGCCAGGTTTAGAAAGACAGAGAGGAGAATTAAAGATTCCCAGAGCAAAGACTCAGGAGCAGACACCATGAAGGCAACCAGCACTAGGGCAGGTAAACCTAAATTATAAGTCATGAAACGCTGAGGTTCATTGCAGAAAACTGTAACAGTTAAAAACTGTGGGGGAACCCAGAGGGGACCCCTCACAGTAATGTGAGACTTACCTTAGGGAGCTTGAGTAGATACACATAGTAAACACTGGTAGGAGTAAGGGAAAGATACTGTTTCGAAATACTCCATAGCACTGTTT
The DNA here is from genome assembly GCF_014898055.3 of Talpa occidentalis. Lineage (NCBI taxonomy): Eukaryota > Metazoa > Chordata > Mammalia > Eulipotyphla > Talpidae > Talpa > Talpa occidentalis. The sequence goes on from NW_023601322.1 coordinate 22,857,983, forward strand.
TTAACAAGGCCTGCTGTCAGGAAAATCTAGTTAACAAGAGTGAAACTGACCTGAGTGAAAAGAAATACCCACTCAGCCCACTCTAGTCATCCTGTCCCACCTAATGGGTGGGAGTGAAAGAATTAAAAATAAAAACAAACTTCAAGTTCACAGTACAAGGGCAATAAAAGACACACCTAATTTTAGGGCTGGAGAAGGCTGTCCACCCTCTCATCTTTCCATCAAGTTACTAACGGCCTATTTATAGCAGTTCCTCTTACCTGGTGTACCTTGTTCCTCCATCAAAAAAAAAAAAAGCACAAATTACATCCGTTAAAAAAAAAAACAGAAAAAACAAATAACATCCGTGCACATAAAAGAATCTGCTTATCTGCTTCTTTACCCACCAGTGATCCCATGATGATCACAGCATTTTAGAGATGAAAAGAATCCTTAGGTATTACTCAGCTAAATTATCTTGCCTCAAAACAGAGGCAATTAATACTAAGGTTTATAAAAAGCTTTATTGGGCAGTTTGTTGTAAACCCAGCTGATATTCCTTTAGGAACTTGAAAGCAGCTAAAGCACTATCCTTGCATCACACTTAGTACTGGTGTCTACATAGGTATCATTGGCTTAGCAGTGGAATACATAGGATTGGAGATGACCCAGCTGCCATATAGAGCCCTAGGGCTCAGATCAGAGCCTTCAGTTAGGAAAGATATGAGCCTAGAACACAAGTGACCCCTGTTGACTGAATTGTCATTTCTAATTGAATCTAAAATAAGGAAGTGGAAGCCTTGGCAAGTAAAGATACAAATGAAAAGGTTGCACAAATCCTAAGAAGTTAATTGGTCAAATATGGAATGAGCAGGCAGCAAAGTCAGACTTAACAATTTCTGTTAGTGGTGAGAGTGAATCCTCTTGCAAAGCCTATCTCTTGTTTGTCTCCACACGGCCTTCAATTTACATAATCTGTAATGTTCTCCATTCTGGAGCCCTTTATATTATGTGCCTCTTGGAAGATATTTAGCACATATACTTTTTCATTATTTTAATGAATATTGTATGCATATATGAATTCCTTACCCCAAACTAATTGGGGTATCCAGAAAAAAAATGTTTTTAGTCCACCAAGCTTTTTGAGTATTTTATAGTCATCTATACTTCTTTACTTAATTAATTTGTATTCAACTTCTTTATTGCCCCTTAGCAATTCTCCTGGAGGGGTCAGAACAACTTAGGCAACCTCTTGATTTGAGTCATTTCATCACAAGACCTCCTGGATTATGGCTTCTGGGTCTGGGGCCCACAGGTGGGTAATCAGTGATCTTCACCAGCCCACCGTGGTTTCCTTGGAAGGAAAGAAGCAGCTGTTTGTCCCTTCCCCCATATGATCTGCACTCATGTGTCACTTTTGACATCTGGAGGCAAAGACAAAATATTTTCTGGGAAGAAATTCAGACTTCATCAAATTCTATATTTGTCCCCAAATCAGCAGTTTCTGTGTTTAATTAAGAAGAAAATAGAGACACTGCACAAATGAGTAAAGACTGAGCTGACATATCCTGGTATATTAGGAAACATTCATGGAACCTTGCTCCAAAATGACAAAACTGCTCCCAGAATGTTAAGTGAAACAAGCTGACTAATTCTTCATTTAGAGATATGAATTATTAATTGATAATGCATTAAAGCCAAACTTAATTCAGTTGACTCTTAGTATTCCAAGACTTTAACAAAGCAGTTCAAATAACGAAGTCTCCTCACCTGCTCTCCACACGCCCTACTATGTGCCCTTACAAGTACACTTTACACAAGGATGTTAATGACCATGGATACAAGGACAAAAGACCTTCTATTTAGGGGTCTCCCGGGGGGGGGGGCAACAGTTGAGCACTGGCCTGCGAAGCTTCCCACAGCCTCTGTAGCCCGATTCGATCCCCAGCCACCAGCGAGGGTCCCACATGGTGTGCAGACCTCTCCTGCCGCGCCCACTGCTCCCCTCAGCAGTGTGCTTCATCAGCCTGCCTGTTCTGTTCCCCACTCTGGCTCTGGTGAATTTTCTCACCCTCCAGCGCTTCTGATTCTACCCAGTGCATGTATAAATAAATAAATCTTTAAAAAAAAAAAAACCTTATATTTAGAGGCAAGAGTCCTGAATAGTTAGTTGTTCAGAATCATTCTATTGAACTAGATGTATGACTTCCAATGTGTCACTTATCTTTCCACAGCCTGGAAACCTTATTTAAGGAAAGAAGTGTTGTACAAGATGCGCTCTAAAACTCAAGTTGCATTATTTGACATAGATTCCAGAATAGCACCTTGAAATAATAATTTCCCTCTCTCTTCCTTCCTTGAAATATAAGATTCTGCACAAGAACTCTACTCTGATCTTCTAATTTCTTCGCCTTCTTACCACCCAAGCTTAACCTCTTTCTGAAAACTTACTGGCTTGATAAATGAAAGAAATAAGCAAAGTCATTTATCCTGAAAATATCCAGCTGGTGGGAGATTTTGGCCTACAGTACATACTAATTAAATAGAGAAACATTTGAGATTAAAAAAAAAACTTAATTTACTAATTAAAAGACAAGTACTCTTCTCAAATTGTCCCTTTGGCTTACTGTGCATTTCGAGAATTAATTAACAATACAATCAGGCTACAGTTGTGAAATGCCAATATGGATGTGATTTGAAGACACAGCTTCTGTTTTCCATCATGACTTTGTGGGTTGTTGTTGTTGTTTTTTTAAATGGGAGCTGCACCCTAATGAAGATACTGGGTCTTTCAATTTGTCTGTGTAAAATTAAAACGAGCTTGTGGAGCCTGCAAGCTCTGCACACAACTCAATGGTATATTTAATGGTGCATTGCCTAGCCCCTGACACAGGCGTGTGTCTTGATTAGATTTCTTTAATAGTTTAGTAGAAATGAGGAACATAAAGTCAGTTTGGGTTTTGATGATGTCCATATGTTGAACACTTTTGAACTGGGTGATAATAATGCCTCTTGGGTGTGGAACCAACTCCTCTGATAGAGTGAGTTCAAAGTAGGTTAATGCCCTGAAGTAATGAGGAGAGGTAAAAACAGAAATGTACGTTCTTTTTTGTGCCTTGAAATTTAAGTTGGCTGACAGAACAGTCTTTTTAAGAAGTCCGTGAATTTTGTTACCTTTGGTTTTGGTGACTTGCTTTCTCTTCATTCTTTCTTGTTCAGCACGCCCTCACTCACTACCACCCTATCCTGAAAGTTCCCCTCTGCGGTTTGCACATGCCAGGCTCTGTCCTGAGCAGGGACTGGAGGACAGTAAAGTGCTGCCAGGTGGGTGCTGCAGAGGAATGAATGGGCACTTGAAGATGGCAAGAGCTGGCAGTGAGGAGAGGAAAAGCTGATGGCAAGTCTTTCCACTAGACTTGCTGTCATTCAACAGTGAATTTTGAGCATGACAGAGTAAAACTTTTAGTCCTGGGGTTTGTGGAAACATCTAACAAGGTTTCAGGTTTCCCTCCTTTATCAAAGTTAGCTTTGAGAAATGTTTCAAATTAGCCATTTACTCCTTGCTGTAATTCTCAGTCTGTGAGTTATTTTCCCACATACTTGTATTTTTATCTGGGTAGTAGACAAACAACAAATGACTTTTCTGCATTTTGGAAAGGAAAACTAGACTTCCACCCTAGTTGTCACAGTTACCCCTTTGGAGAAACAGAAACCAACCCTCATGAAATCTCATCAATTATTTTGTATGAAGCTTCTGGACAACTTTGAACACTATTATAATGCAGTTCTTTCCAAATGTGCACTTTTTATTTCATCATGAAAAACAGTCTCCAGCCATTCCATATATGTGGTCTGTTCTAGATATCTAGTGCTCTTGAGGACTGTAAACGTTATTACCTTGACCCCAACACCTTTTGGTCATTGAAGTAAATAGATAATCATTAAACAGAAATGTCTTTAAGTTTATTGTAATAAAACTTCTATGACTTTCTCAACAGGCACAATTTAATTGTGATGTCCAGTGAATGCTAAAAGAAATTATACTCTCACACCTCTACCTTTCCTAGAGGTTTTTGTAATAATGCTTTGTTTCTCTTATTCACTTTTGATGTTGTCTCTGAGCAATTTCATTTCATCTTGAAGCTTGGAAAAATATCCCATGAGGGAGGCATGGTGTGGATTTCAATATTCATCCCCTACTGTCACGTTTACTTCAGACCCCACAATGTCCTGTTTTGCATTCTTTAACTATTTATTCATCCATAGAATAAAAAACATTTATCATAGTAATGATAATATTCATATTAGTATAATGTCTGAGTACATTGTACAATGTACCATTGGTACATTGTACCATTCTGTTTGATAATTAGAGAACACAAAAGTGAATACATCATTAGTACTAAAATGAGTTTAATGAACAGGGAAATTGAGGGATATAGAGCAGAGGTATTTAGCCTAGCCTCAGGAAACAAGTTTTTCTGTAGTGAGAGCCACTATTTAGTACCCCCACTGTGCCAGACTCAAGCTTTTGATATTTGGGACTAAAAGGTGATTTAAAGTACATTTTACTCTTATGAAAGTTGCAGATTATTTGAGGAAAGAAACCAGTAAGCAGACAATTAAACCTCAGTTCAAGTCTAACGTTAAAGCTGAATGCCAAAAATGGCATTTTTCCAAATAAGGGGTATATATAACAGGCCTCAGGAATGAGTTTCACTCTTAAGTAGAGTTAGGAGGATGAGCAGAAAGAAAATAAATTTTAAGTGTTCTGAAGCAAGTGTCAGAAGGGAGACTGACATTTTTAAGGAACTACAAAGTCATCTCAGAATTCCCCATGGCTGAAGTCTGAAATATAAAGTAAATAATGGGTGAACTGGTAAATGGCTGTGGTGGTTGGGCAGATTAAAAATGACTTGCACACTATTTCAAGATGTTTGGACTGTAGCATAAGGGCATAGACAACTGTAGAGGGTTTTATAAGAGATGAGTAATACAATCCATATTTACCAAATTACTTTGCCCTGTGATGGTTAAACTTGAGCTAGAATCTAAATCTGAGTTTTTCCCCAAGTTCATGCTTTGAGCTCATGACCACAGCTTTGCTCTTCAGCTATGAGCTCTTTATATCATTTCCACAGAAGGGTTTCATTGTGAAAAATAAATGACTATAAATGGCTTTTTCCCTCCTCCAGCTTTGAAAGTTATTTTCTTAGGCTTCTAAGATGAATAATCTAATTCCATTTTAGTAGTTATGTTCTGATAATTACTCTTTATCAGTTATCAGCAGTGTAGGTGGGTAAATGCCTATTAATGAATGTTTATTAGACAGCTGAACAAGCCCTCTGAAGATGCAGGTTAGAGTGACACAATTACCACGTTCCCAACCATGAGCACTATTCCCAGAGCACAATGAATACCCTGGGAGATTGCTGTAGGAAGATACAGTAATGTTGGTTGGTATTAATCATGTTTCTAATTCTCTAAACTTGCTGCTTTAACATCTTCTCTGCTTGCCTATGCTGGGCATGTCTTGTTGTATACATCTTAATTAATATGCTTAAGTCACCTTGCCCTGGTCTCCTGCCTACTGTATCATCTTCTCTTCTCAGGAAGTGTCCTCCTTCTTGGGGTTAACTTTTAAATACAAACAAACCAATCCAGTATTTATACCCACAACCACTCCTTGGTAGGACTCTCACAAAATCTAGACCACTATCTACTTGTTCTAACATCCCCAAACTAGTAGTTTCAGACAAGTCGGGACAGCCTCTGTGCCCTAGATTCTTCTAGAAGTATTCAAACTAAGCAACCCTAAGTCATTCCACTCTATCTGGCTTCCTTCCCACGGAAAGCACAATAAAGGTGCTTGCCCACAGCACATCCTTTCCCCTCTGCCTCAAGTGCCCCCTCTTCCCCTCACAGTGTGACATGTGCGCCTTCTCTTGGGATCTAAGTATAATCAACTATATTTTCAACAGCAGTTATCTGCTGGTCAATAGATCTTACCCTACCTAAATAACAATAAATCCCAATTAAAACACGCCCTCTTAATGAAATTGTTTGATGTCCTCAGGGCTTAGTTTGTCAAAGTCTGTTTGTAAATGTCCTTGTACATATGGAATGTCCTTTGATGATTTCTCAAATCCTTTGGGTGAAGTGGTTCAGCTGTGACTCCTCTTCATTTTGCAGAGGAATAAAGGCACAAAAAACATCAATTTGCCCAGAGTTGTGTGGCTACTAGGTGACAGAGTCAGAACTGAGAACCAGATGCCCTGATCTCAATGTGGGCACAATACCATGTCTGGCAGTCTCCTGAGGAGACAGAGCAAGCACAGATTGTTGTACTATCAGTCCTTAAAAAATGGGAGCAAACTGGAGTGTGGGGCTATCTGAAACAGTGGCATAACTAATTAATCAGAATATGTTCTATATGTAATAAATCAAATTAATTTGATAACAAATGCTTCTAAGTAATTTTTTCAAAACTCTGTTAGTATTCACATGAAAATGATTCATGAGTAAATATCCAGGCATATAAACTTATGATAAAATATTCTTTAAAAGCTTGTACTCTGAAATAGTTAAGTTCTTCCAATGCAATTCTATTAATTTTATTCACTTCATGAGTAAAACCTTCATTGGCATATGATATGAAGGTGTAAAAGTCATAGGAATGAATTTGTCACTCATTCTAAACTAATGAAGAATTGGATGGGACATAGATATGATCAAATCCAATTTCCTCTTATTTTTACATAAAAAAGACCTAACTTTACTGAAATACAGCTAATGATAGATTTCAAACAAGGTAAGCCAGTCTGAATCTTTATTCAGTTTTCATGCCCTCCTTTTGTTAGTATTACATTTCCGAGTTGTCTGCCAGAAGGCTTCAGATTCCTGCCTCAGGAGTGGGTGGAGTGTATTACCTCACTAAATTTCTACCAAAATTGGCCATGTGAAGCTGGACTGTCAGGCTATTTTGGGTTAAAATGTCAGCATGTGTCACATTTTTTCTTCTCACCCTCATGTACTCCTGTCATTTGCCAAGAGAAACACTGGGAGTAGCCACCAGCTCAAGGAGAATGATGAGAAGGCCTATGAAATAGAGCTGAACCCAACCTTTGGTCTGGAGTGCTCCGGGCAACCTGCAGATTTGAGCAGGAGAAAAAAATAAATATGTGTGTCTATAAGCTACAGAGTTTAGGGGTGCTTTCTTCCAAGACATTATAAACTTGGTTGACTCATACACTAGGCCATCACTTTTCTACCTTCCTTTCCAAAGCTCTTTTGATTACACATATGTTCATTTTTATGATTTTGGCTTAACTAAACATGTTTTCTAATGAGGTTTAAAGTCCCTCAGAAAAAAAAAATATGATCTTGTTTACTTAATTTTAGGGTTCTTGAAACACTATCCAGGCAAACAAAAACTGCCAAGCACAAAGTATACTGGGAATAATCTAGAATCATATATTTAACTGAAAATGAACTTTCTATATTCATTTAGACTAGAAAAGCCTATTCACTTATCTACTTTGAGTTACTTGAGATCCAAATCAGGCACCAAACCTTGTCCAAATTATTCTTCAGAAAGCTTGTACTGTTTTTTTGTTTTCTTCTCATTTTGATAGCAAATTATAAACCCACCTTTATTATTCCTGAAGATGCAGCCCCTTACAAGGAAACATTGTTTATTAAAACATCCCTGATAAATGTGTACAATGTTCTAATCTGTTCATTTGGACGGTTTTTAAAGGTCCTATAGTCTACATTAATTAGTATTTTGTAAATTATAAAGCAACTCCATGTCTATTACTGTTGCATTCATCAGAATGCACAATGTTATTCCACTGTGAGGACAGTAAACTGCTTGGGTCATGTAGCTAGGAAGTGGTCTGCTTCAAATCTTGTGTATTGTCTTATTAGCACATCAAAGTCGAACATTAAGCACAGAAGCCATGCAAAGCAAAGGATATGATATGCGACAAATCCTGGCGTTTTTAGGAAGCAACCTGACTAAGTAAAGGAAAACAGTCAAATTCCTCCAGTGGCAAACTGACCCCTTTGCTCTCTTGTCATGTGGCATCCTTGTGTCAACCAGTGGGGAAAACAGAATCCACCCTTATGTAGTTAAGTAAAAGAAATTAAAACGGGGAATTAGCTGTATGTGTGTTACAGTAGTTGGAAGGGGAAAATAGGAGATAATAAAGTGACCCAGAGACAAACAAGAAGATACCACTATTATCCATAGTTTTGAAGGAAAAGTAAGAGGATGGCTAGCAGGCCCTAGAAACTGCGACCATGTGCAAGTGGTAGACATTAGGAAGAAAGTGTTGCTTTGAATGTGCTGGAGTCTCGAAGAAGACACAGCAACTCTCACAGAGGTCACCAGCAGCCCAAAAGAAAGAAGACATACCTTTGCTTACCCCCACTCTTCCTGTTCTATACTCTCCCACCAGTGCTACTCATAGTCAAAACTAACCTGAAGCAAATTGGCAAGAGAGTCTAGGAAACAGAATCTGCAAGGGTCATCCATTGCCACGTGGTCAACTTTTGTCTGAGACCACACAGACAGACAGTAGGTACAAAGCCTTTACAAATTGTGAACATCTCAGAGAAGCACATTTTAAGAGGATTTCTTGTGAAAATGTCTTATTTTAAAGGGAATCAGGTTAAGTGTCCTGACAATGTGACAGGAGTGACTATTGAGGAGGATGGTAGAGTGAGAGACACTGAAACAGACAAACTCTGAGTTGATAGGCATTTGCTGTTGCTATTTAGCAAGCCTGTATTATGTTCTGCAATTAATTCAAGGTTATTTATCACCTGAGAATTCTAATAACCTCTCTTCCTATACTCCCATTATAGAAAAAGGAGGATGAACGAGTGTTTTTGTGTGCATGTGTGTGTAAGTGTGTGTGTGTGTGTGTGTGTACATCAGAACCAGTGGCACACAAAGTCATGGCAGGGGGGCTTGGCCCATGTCCCTGCCCGGCTGTATCTGATCAATGAAGGAGACACAAGGCCCATGCGCTGGTCCTGCGTGTTTGGCAGTGTCTCTGAAGCTGGAATTCTGTGTACAAAGAACATGCTAGCCAGGGGCACAGGGATAGAATGGAAAAGTACTCCTGAAAATGCGTCTAATTTCTTTCAGCTGTCTCCCATCAGCTTGACTGTTGGCATGCTTTCCTGTTTTCCATTTAGTACCTTTTATAGTCACATCTTCAAATATGAGATGATTGAAAATAAAAAATTTTAAAGGGAATGTCACACATAGTCACACATATGCACATGAAATATAAAAAACTTAAAAAAACACACAAGATATGATAGTACATAAAGCATACACATACATACTTTAAAGGAAAAAAAAGACTTGATTATTGTTTATTTAATTAACTTTGATTTTTCTGTCTCCTCTATTGGTGCCTACAGAAGAAAACAATAATAAATCATTTATAAAAATGGCCCAGTCCTTTCTACTGGGAAATACTGCCAGGCAGACTTTCTCATAAATTGTCCAGATTAATGCAAATCTCCAGTGATTTTTTTTCTGATATGTGTATTTAAAGGAAGAAAATAACAATAGCAAGCTTTGATACATGATTTTATTGGGTGGTGGTGAATGGAATTTGCCAGGGGGGCAAGGGGTATTTTGGGAAAATATGTGCATTTTAACAAATAACGATGCAAGTTATTTCTTCATATCCTTGCTAAAGAACACAGACTGTCAACTGAAAAACAAAAACCAAAGCTAGGTCAGAGGCTAGAAACCACAAACAGAAACAGTGATGGCTGTAAATAAGTGAGAAAGAAAGAAAATAAATAAATCCTCTTCCCTCTCCCAGGGTTTTCCATAAGCTTTGCTCTTGCTGGGGACTTAGGTCCTGTTAATGCTGGCTTTCCAAGCCAAACATACTGAAACACTGCCTTGCTCATCAACTGAAAGAGAAATAACTTGGGAAGTGCCTCCTCGTGGAAAACATTTACTCAGAATTCATTATTTAAACATGAGTTGTTTTTTTCCTTCTAAGCAAATCAATTGTTCAAATTAAAAATGCAAGGAGAATGTTTAACTTACCTAAGAGAAACAACTGTCCTGACAGATATAAAATATACTTTTAAAAATAACACAAGCTGATGATGTGCCATTCACATCAACTCAGAGTCTCCAAGGTGACTCTTGTACCTTACTTTTATCATCACACCAGACAATTTGTATATTTTCATCTTTACACTAAAGTTGCTTTGTAAACAGTTTTTTTGGTGGTGGAGAAAAATGAGGTTTGGTCTATTATTTGTCATCATTCACAGTTTTAAAAAGATGATTAAAACTACAGCATCATTACATATTCTACTAATTCCTATTGAAAGGTGACTATTTTGTTACATTTATAGATTTCATTTAAACACTCAACTAAGATATACGTTTATATTATTTTTATTTTTTTCTCAGTGCAAGCAATGCTATAGTGATGTAAACATCTGCAAGTACAATTACTGGATTAGAGCATATACACAGAATTTTTTCAATACACATTTACAGTTGACATCTATAAAAGTTGTGCCAATTTTTATCCCCATCCATAATTTACCTACTGTATCCTGACTAATTTGTGAATATTGTTACTCTCATGATCTTATTTTAATATGAATTTTGATTCCTAATGAAATATCATCTTTTCATTATTTTATCATTTCCATGTACTGTAAGGTGACTTCTTATTCATATTCTTTAATAGTAACACCAAAATGTTTTAGTTGATTTATATCTGATTTAAGTACTGTGCTAAGGATTTGGGACATAGAACAAAGGACCTTTCCCCACAAGAAGCTTGAAAGTGCAGTGGGGCAGAACATGCATCACAAAGGTGTTGAGAATTGGAAAGACTGGAAAGCTTCAAGGAGTTTACCTAAAACAGACAAGGGCCCACTTACAAAGGTAAATGGTCAAATATTTTGGTGTTACTTTTAATTTTTAAGTGCTGTTTACCTATTAAGAATATTATTTCTGCAGGGATAAATACAGAATATTTTCTTAATTTGCTCTTTGTTTTTAATTTCGTTTTCACATTTTCTCTTGTCAAATTTAGCATTTAATTTCTTTATAGTTTAGCCGTTGGTTGTATTCAGAAATGTCTCTCTAAAACAAAATAGTAAAAATACTTACGGACATTTTGTCGAATAATATTTATTTTCTAAATATATTTAAATCTTTATAGGAATATATTTTATGGTTTAAGATAATTCTGCAATGCTTTGGTTTTTTCATTTTGTGTTAAGATTATTTAACTGCAAATGTTTGCAAGATTTTATTTTTAATAACTCATTCTTTTTCAGCAACTGAAGGAAATTTATACTATGGTAAATTCTGCACTTTTAAAATATTCCCATTTATTTATGTGAAACAGTGCCAATAAGTTTTATTTATCATAGTTTTATATCTTATATCTTTTTGTAAGACAATATTCTCAGTATATTCTTGTTTTAAAACTGCTTGCATATTCTCATCGTAGGTACCAGGGAAGATTTGACATATCCCCAATATGTGGCATCGCAGATTACATTTGTTCTGATATATAACTCTTTAGTCAGCTCAGGATTAATTGCTGTACTTCCTTTTTCTCCTGTCATATCTCTTTCAGTTATTGTTCATAGTATCTATGACTTCAGAGGTAAAATATAGAAATACTAAATTTTTATATAATCCACATTTGATTTCTAAAATTAACTTATGTAGCCATTTAAATGCTTCTATTTATTGTCAACTCTGCATTTGATATATAATGACTCTCTTCCTGAGTTATTTATTTTTCATTGTTTCAGAGTGCTAAAATACATCTTCCCATAATTCTTCCAGTAGGGAGCATGCATATTATTTATTTTGTAATCTGAATGCTTAAGGGCATCTTGTTTCTTTCAGACACAAACAATATGACTGACAATGGGAGGTTTCAGTCACAGTCACTTCTCTTAAAAGTATTTGGAAACACATAGCTTATCTTTTGCTATTTAGTCATACAAGAAAATATTTGAATGCAGTTTTTATGAATTTTATCATCATCACCATCATCATCATCATATCTCCATTTTCTTTACATATTTTATTTTTACTTTATTTGATTTTCTTTTCAATTTGAAAATAAAAAAAAACTAATGCTTATATTCTGATATCTCTTTCTTTTTAAATATTTCTTGGTACATGGATTGGCAGACTCAGACACAAATATTTCTTCTGCCTACAAAGTCTTACTAGTGCAATTATTTAATCATTCCAACTGTCTGCTTAGGTGCGCCTTTCTAAGATTCTTGTATGTTACAGGACATCCTACTTCTGCCCTTCACATAAATTACCTTTTGTCTAATCATGCTCATGGTTATTATTTGACAGAATTGTAATTGTCCTATGTATCTAACATCTCTTCACAGCTTAATTTGGCAAACAGGATTTTATTCTCATGCAATCTTTCATGGTCTCAGGTTATTCCTCATTTATGATTACTTAGTCTTCTTAGTGACTTTACCTTCTTGAATTTTTATACAAACATAAAAATGTTCTAGAATTTCCTTCTTTCTTTATAAAATAATTTTCAGAGTAACTATTCTTGCAAATATTTACAGAAGTTTCCCCTTGTTACATCTTTTCATAGGCATTTCAATTTTTCTCTTTCTTTCAGAGAGGAGTGATTGTTCCAATAAAGTTGTACTACTAGGCCAGTGAAATGGTTCCTACAGGCAGATTCTCTGAGGACCCATTTTATCGCACTCACTCTTATGCTTGCTGTGACCATAGAATTCAGACAGAAGCTGTCTACTCAATAGAGTGTATTGCTGAGGAATATGTGGTCCAGCACTTGCTTCCCCGCCAATGCAGATATTAGCTCATGACAGAAGAGGCAGAAAGCGATTTTGGTTTTCTGTCTTTCCCTTAATGCCAATTCCTTCTAGGAAGAAACTCTTCTACAAAGGTAGAACTTTCTCTTCATTGTAAGCACCATTTCAAAGGAAGTCTAGCTTCCCAGCTATTTTTATTTCTAATTTTTGTCAGTTGTTTGGAATGACCCTATTAACTTTTTTCTCCCTTCTGAATTATGGGTGTCAGTGAGGTTTTGATATGGTATCTCTTTATCACATCCTAAATACACTGCTCTTTAATGGAGGAGAAATATAAATCTCTTTAGAACTTTATCAGGATGCAAAGAAATATAAATCGCTTTGGAACTTTATCACATCAGCTTTTGCACATAGATATTACTTTCTGAGGCAGTTATAACAGTTTTATTCTCCATATTTCTAGTCAGTTCCATAAAACTTATAATTGTGTTCATTAATGTTGCCAAGATATTAGGAGTATACATTCTATTGAGAGTTAGAGACTGGAATATCTTAAAAGGGAAACAAATATCAGACTTTTCAGGATGATTCCCTGAAATAATCTGAATTATCAGAGTTGTCAATAAGACTTTTTCATTTCATAAGAGGACTCCAAATAAATATGATATAACTTTTTAAGACTTGTATGAAATTTATTAGCTATCTCCCTAGAGGAATATAACATTTCAATATAATAATAGATGGATAACAGTAAATTAATTATCAAATGTTAAAATTATTTAGATTTATAAAATGTTTAGAGTGTGAACATAGTAAATAGTGAAATAATTGTGAAAAGTGAGACTGAAGTTTTACCTTGAAGGAGAAAATTCAGCTTTGAAATTATAATTTTTGTAATAATTATCATAACACAATCTACAACCTAGTATTTCCCAAGTATATTAATACCAATATTTTATTTAATCTTCTCAACTACTTTTTGAGCTAACAATAACTCTAAATCACAGTGAAGAAACTGGTTTCATGAACGAACACAGAACTGACTAACTTCCAAAGTATAAGGTAATGCTAACCCTTATCCACAGGACCAAAGAGTCACTGATGAAAAGTGAATACACTGTGTTTGGAGGATAATGGCAGATTCAGTGTAAAAATGAAAATAGTAAGTGCCCATGGGAGGATCTTTCAGAACATTAGTGCGTCAGCAGCATTTGGACTTCAGAAGACCTGAATATTATTCACTTTCATAGGATGCAGTCTGTGTGGAAAGTTTACCAAATATCTTTATTATTATTTTTAAAGATTTATTTATTTTTGCGTAGAGGAACTGGGGTGTCAGCCATAAGTATGGGGTTGAGGGTATTCACCAGAGGCAGAGTGGGGAGAAGAACAGGCAGATCTACTGAAATACACTGCTGATGGAAGCACCCAGCGAGATGGCAGAGGTCCGCTGTGCCTTATGTGGGTTAGCTCCCTGGCTGGGGATCGAACGCAGGCCTTCTTGGTTATAGCACTGAAACGTAACCCCTAGGCCACCAGGGAGGTCCCAAATATCTTAATTAATAATAGGTTATTGCCCTTTATATCGTCTCTCAAAAATACTTCTATTGGCTTTTTTATATGGAGCAACACACTGGGGAACTGACAAACATAAATAAACAGACTTTGATATTGTCTTGCTTGGATTTAGGGAGCTGGAACAAAAGAGGAACTGTGCTTGCGCGAATAACTCCTCCACATATTGGAGCTGGACTTTCCTGGTCTCTTCAGGATACCATGGGGAACTGGAAAGGATTTATTTTTATGGCTTTACTCCCAGTGGTTTTGAATTAGCTTAACATTGTATAATGAGTTATTGTATGCTAATGGAGGGACTGAGACTTCTTAGGTTCTCAAGCAGATTTTGAGCTCTACCCATTCTATCTATGTGAAACAGAAAGTGTTTTTTTTAGTCTTCTTATTTCCTTATGAAAAGACACAAGTCAATATTTTTCAAATGAGTTTGATGATTCTTCATGATCTTTCTTCACCTTCTCTTTACCTCTCCTAACTTTAATCTAGCTGGTTTCATTTCCCCCTGAATTATGTCTCTACATGTTTACAACTTCTCAATCCACTATCATAACCTCAGTGCATCCACTTTGGACCTACACAACATTGAGAGTTTGATCCTATTGTCCTACATTTTGAAACTTTTTTCCATGAGACTTTACATAATTGCTCACCCTTTAATTTTCTTCCTCCTTGATTATTTTCTCTTTTGTTCTTTTACCAATCATTACATTGATGTTAATATTCTCTAGGATGCTTCATGTCTTCTTTAGTTATATTAATAACAAGAGCAGTTTTTGAGACTTACTCTATTCAAAAGCCTATTTTTCTCTTATGGATTATTTCTCAGCTACCCAGGACTATAAACTAAGTAAGTGGGTAAGTTTCTCATACTCATTTATGAAAATGAAACCTGTAATTAGGGAGATATAGATTATTATTTCTTTTTTTTTACAGATTTATTTATTTATTTATGCATAGAAGACTTGAGTATAGGCCAGAGGTGCAGTGGGTGAGAGGATTCACCAGAGACAGAGGGGGAGCAAAACATGCAGATCTACTGAAATACACTGCTAAGGGAAGCAGTGGGCAAGACAGGAGGGGTCTGCTGTGCCATATGTGGGTTAGCTCCCTTGTCAGGGATCAAACTCAGGCCATAAGTGGAACTCAGGTTGCAGCGGTAACAGCATGATCACACACTGAAACTTAACCCCTATACCACCACAGAGGCCCTGAAATACGGAATTTCCTCACAGAGCATAGTATTAGTGTCTAAGCATGATGGTTTTACAGCCTTTTTCAAAGTCTTTCATGTATCATTTTATCCATAGCAGTGATCCTAAATCATTGTCTTTATGTTCTTGATTCTAAAATTCATATATATTACCAGCACTGACCTATAGATTTGTGTTTTTACATGTCGTTTAAACCTTGAGTCCCACCCAACTTTCTTAGCTATCTTTGGCCGCAGTGGGCTAAGGCCATATCATGATGATAACTAGTTACCTTACTTCTGCTTTACTCTTTGCCATAGAATGCCCTAAGTTGTATATATTGCCCACAATATGTACTGCTAAACAACTCCTTGTTCCTACAAACATAATTCAAATAGGTTCCCTTATTTCTAGCTCTTCCTGACTTTCACATGCAAAATTAATTTCTTCCACATCTGTGTGCTATAAAAAATTCACTGAACATAGCTCTATTATAATACTTAATGCATAGCATTGTCATTTGTTTGCTTGCCATATAATATTTTTGAATAAATAAATGGCGAAATACATTCATTTATGAAAGCCTTTTTACATAGGGTAGAAATAAATAAGCTTTGCACACAGTATGGTCTTAGTAATCATTTGATGAATGAGAAAAAGTAAACAAAGACATCTTCAAAATTACATTTAAAATATAATAATTTTTAGAGTTAGCAGATTATGTTCATGAAATTCTACCTGGTGTCTACAGCTAATCAAGGCAACCAGGACATATTGTTAAGGACTCAGAATTCTGATGCAATTTCTACCATGTCAGAAGACATTTGATGGAGATAAATACAAACTTCTAAATAACAAGGTAGACACTGAATAAATGCATGACATAAATTATTAATTCTATAAATATTTTCCTTAAATTCCTTCTCTTCCATTTCTGCATATCCGGTTCCACCTAGCTTTATAATATTAGCTCAAGGATCATTCGTTCCATGAATCTTTCCAAGACCATGCAGTTGCAAGACATCTTTTAAAATTTTTCCTGCAAATTATCCTAGCTCTGTGTCTAAAACTCTTCCATGGTGATCTCTTTATATCTTACATCTAATTGCTTCTACTCATCTGTAAGATGCTTGAGGCCAAGCTACTCTTTCTTGCTCTCTTATTATCACTTGTGCCTAGCAGTTTTCTCATAGTAGGCACACAATGACAACAATAATCCATGTGTGACTAATCAGTGATTCCTGTTTAAATAATTAATCTAAAAAAAAATAACTGAATAGCTAAGTCTCCCTAGGTCAAACCAATAAGAATCAATTAACTAGGGCCTCCCCGGTGGCGCAGCGGTTGAGCTCTGGGTTACGAAGCTGCCTGCAGCCTCTGCAGCACCTGTTCAATCCCTGGCTGCTCCCCGGCCACTGGAGGAGGGTCCTGCATGGCGCGCAGACCTCTCCTGCCATGCCTGCTGCTCCCCTCAGCAGTGTACTTAGGTCCTACTGCCTGCTCTGCTCCCCGCTCTGGCTCTGGTGAATTCTCTCACCCTCCCGCGCTTCTGACTGTACCCAGTGCTTGTATAAATAAATAAATAAATCTTAAAAAAAAAGAAATATTAAAAAAAAGAATCAATTAAATATTAATCCTATGCCCAGCCAAATGCATTGTTCTATGAATTTGATAGAAGAAAAACACAATTGCTCCCTTTATGGCTTTTAAAAAGTAGTTGCAGAGACAGACTTTTTACAAATGAACTGGAGAGCTGTGTGTAATCAAATGAGTGATTTTTTCCAATTACATCATCACCATTTATATGATGGAAGAAGGTTCTTTCTCAGCTTCTTAATTGTGTCCAATGATTCTGAACTTTAACAGCTGGAAGTGAATAGTTTGACTGACATTAGTCAGTGGAAACTCATGCCTGGGAATGAGTTCAAAGCACTGTGATTACCAAGAGGAGTATTGTCAAAATCAAGTTCAATCCATGGGGAAAAAGCTCTCATCACAAAGACTATCTAGTAGACAGGGGATGGAGATGAATCAATGCAATTGGAGATTCAAGCTGTGAAACTGGAAGTTATTTGGGTGAGGTTTGATGCTGAGGTCACTATTGAATTTAATGGCTTTGTATTGCTAACAGTAACCACCAGGCAAAAGTTAGGAACAATTTGTCCTACTTTAGGAGGAGTGCCAATCTAAAGTGTGTATGTGTCCAGAAACCATCCACCCACTATCTCCCTGACTCCAATACCATTTAGCTCTTGACCCTGGCTGTTTTTTAAGTGAGCTTTGTTTGAACCAAAAATCCAGAAAATATTTATTGACCTTTGATATAGTGACTATAGGATTTATTAATTTACTTTGAAATTAAAAGTTTTGCATATGCGATTATTTGTTTAAAATAGCATCTGGGGGCCTCCCTGGTGGCACAGGTGGTTGAGCACAGCACTGTGAAGGTGTCCACAGCCTCTGCAGTGCCAGTTCCATCCCTACCAGCTGTGAAGCAACCCACATGGCGTGGCAGACTTCTGACTCGCCCGCTGCTCCCCTCAGCAGTGTATTTCAGTAGATCTGCCTGTTCTGTTCCCTGCTCTGTCTCTGGTGAATCCTCTCACACTCCCGCACATCTGGTCTGTACCCTGGTTCTTGTATAAGATAAATAAATCTTCAAAAATTATTTAAAAAAATGCAATGGCATATGGTAACTGAAGCAGCCACATATAGTTTGTTTAAAATATCTATGAAAATATAAAATGCTTTAAAACTCAAAAATGATTGCAAGTATTCATAAACACTGAAAATGTATTTCCAAAATCTGGGAAATATTAGATTTTATTTTGTGCCTATGGTGATTATTACAAAATAATAATGCTTCATCTTGTACAAGATATTTTCATTCTACCCATAGGGATAAAGGTTGCACTCTGGTTTATCTCTGGCTCTCATTCTTTTAGAGATATGTTCTGTGCAAACAAAAAAACTGAACAAAGGTCCTTCTCCTGCTTCTATATAGGTGTTGCTTTTAAAAATAACCTAGAGCCTCGCTTATACCAAAAATAACCTAGAGCCTCGCTTAAAATATATTCACTGTTTAGTTATCATTGCACTTCAACAGACCAGTTAATTTGTCAAAATATATATGCATTGTTACTAGTCCATGGATAATTATTTATATCAGAAAAAAGGTATCCTCCTTTTCAAATACTTAATTTCCATTTTTAAAAAGCTATCATAATAAATTAGTATCTTTAGGGCATAACATTTTACTGTCATTTACTAGAAGGTTTTCTTAATAATTTTCTTAATAATAAGCAATCCTATGATGTTTATGTGGTGAGAATGCCATATAGACATGGGTGCGCACACATGAGTATGTATACCTGTTCTTCTCTAAAATAGTATTAACTCATTAAAACATAAAAGTAGACAAAAATGTCTTACTTTGTGAGTTGTTAACAAGGTTCTTGAAGCTTCACTGAAGTTATTTATGATTATATTCCTCACTTCTTGCTCTGACATTATTAGTAAAATCCTAATGTGGCACAATTTTAATACAATGTAGAAAACAATTTATCTATGAAAATGACATTCTATTAGGTAAAAAACCCTGAAAAATAAAGAGAAGATAAAATAGTGACATTAGGACACAGAGAACAATAGGGTGGTGAGTTATTTGGGTTTTCTTTTTGCTTCTTATGACCACCCTGGATGGGTTAATGTGAAAATGGTCCAGTTCTTCAGCAGGAGAAAGCAGGTTTCCCATGGGCATTTTGTGTGTTTGTTTATACCTGTTGTCAATCTTGGTTGCAGGTCATTTCCACACCCAACTAAGAGTATGCAGTAAGTCCTCACTGAACATTAGTTATGGATGGAGTCTTAGAAAATGAAACTTTAAGCATCAAAAAAAAAAAAAAGCATGCCTTCGAATAACCTTGATTATTTCAACATTTTAGGAATTGTTTTGTTTTTTTTTTTTTAAGATTTATTTATTTATTTATTTACATAAGCACTGGGTACAGTCAGAAGCGCGGGAGGGTGATAGAATTCACCAGAGCCAGAGGGGAGAGCAGAGCAGGCAGACTGACGAAATACACTGCTGAGGGGAGCAGCAGGCCGCAGGAGAGGTCTGTGCGCCATGTGGGACCCTCCTCCAGTGGCCAGGGAGCAGCCAGGGATCGAACCGGCGCTACAGAGGCTGCGGGCAGCTTCGCAACCAAGTGCTCAATCGCTGCACCACCAGGGAGGCCCAGGAATTGTTTTATTCTTACCAGCATTCTAACAAAAAGGCATTATTGCAGGATCCACTGTGTTAGAAATAAGAAAACCCAGGGAATCTATAGCATTATTGTTTCTCAAGTTTCCAGGTGTTTGGTTAGACATTCTTATTTCCAGCTTTCAGTATATTATCACTTGTATTAATTATTTCTAGGGTATATAGTAACATTTAAAGTGAAAACAGGAAAAAGTGGGTCTATATCATCCTGTCCAGAATAAAAGTCCTTAGTAATTGTTTTGAATTAATTCTTTTTTAAAATATTTGCCTATAGAATTTATCTTACCACCCACTTATTCCAGCCAGCTTTCTTAATTCTCCACATGTGGTTTCCCTCCTATGAGCTTCCCTTGAATCTTAATACTTAAAGAGCCTTGTTTTCTGTTAGCAAATCGAGCAGTTTATCCAATAGACATTGCCAACAGAACTTGGTTCCACTCTCAAAAAGAGCATAATCTGACAATTAGGTGCCTTCCAATACCAATAGTTAGCATATACATACAAAATGATAAATATAGCACGTTATTATGTAACAGCAACGAATTATTTTGCACTACTGTTATGTCAGTCTGTATGAATATTTTGAAAAATTTTATGGCAACTTATGTCACGCCTAGGTAGCAACAGAAGCTCCTGATGACGGGCAAGATCTAACTGTTGATACTGAGTTATACTGTGCCTCAACACCAAAATCACAATTGTGGTTTCAGAGGTCTATTACTACATTCACTAACGCTTTGTTTGCTATTACTGCTCCTGAGACTTTAAAAAAATAGAAAATTATTGGTTGAACTTGAGCTAATCCACATCACTATATTAAAAAACTAATATGCTAACAATATAAATACCTTATCACTTCAGTTATGTAACAATGCTTTATAATAAAAATGCCCTGCAAATTGTGTATTGTGACAGGAACTTCTAGTTGCTTCTGATTAATATTTGATCAAGACGTTATGAAAAGATTTTTTCAGATCCTTGACATTATGCAACCTCCTGTTCTATGTAATTATGCAGTTGAAAATTCATCTCCCAACTCAGATAATTTGTGATCTGTTGGTCTACAACCTCTCAAAATATGATTTTCAAAAGCTCATTACTTAGATTTTTATAGAGAAAAATATATGAAAAAATTTGGTTTGTCCACAAATTTAGGAAAAGTTCAAAATATATTTTAAAAATTGTTGATGCGGACCTCCCCTGGTGGCGCAGCAGTTGAGCGCTGGGCTGCGAAGCTGCCCGCAGCCTCTGTAGTGCCGGTTCGATTCCTGGCCCCCAGCAAGGGTCCCACAGCAAGGGTCCCACATGGCGCGCATTGCTCCCCTCAGCAGTGGCCTTCTTCGTCGGTCTGCCTGTTCTGCTCTCCGCTCTGGCTCTGGTGAATTCTCTCACCCTCCCACGCTTCTGACTGTACCCAGTGCTTGTATAAATAAATAAATCTTTAAAAAAATAAAAAATAAAATAAAAATTGTTAATGCTTATAACTTAAGAAGTGGCTTTCTTATCAGTTCCAGTTTTTCCTTTGTCTTTGCTTTTTCCTCTTTTTCCTTTTTCTCTGCCTCCCTCTTCTACCTCCAACCTCCTACACTCTCAATTTTTGATTGTTGCTTTTTATTCCAACCTAATATGTTTTGCTCAGCAAATATACTTTAGAGACCAAAAATCGACCTAAAAATTTAAGCTTATGTCATTATCTTTATTTCAGTATTTTGATCTATATACCGAGAATCTCATCACTGAGTATCTCAGGGACTGTTTTTTCTGATCTGTGATCATTTAAGTGACCCATGCTTCATGCTTGGTTTCAAGTGTGTCCAATATTACTTAATCCAATTAATTATTCACATAAGTTTTTATGGAAGGTGTTGTGTCTCTGAATGTATATAGATTCTTTGCTATAACCTGGTATAGAGTAAATAGTCAAGTCATGCAGAAAGAACTGAAAATATGAAACTATTTTTTCTGGAGACTATTGCATTAAATTAAGCAAAGAAAAAAGCTGAAAGTTGAGCATTACAGAAAGAACATTTTAAAAAGTGGCTATGAATCTTCATTTGGTTCCTAAATTCTCATTTAGGAGACTTTCTATATTCCAGAATTTGTCTTCTTTCTTCCTTTCCATCCCCATCAGTTGTGTCCTCAGGTCTGCTGTTTTGTCCAGTTCATTCCCCACACATGAGTAGTAAACTAAAGATAAAGATCTCTTTTATGAGGCCAAGGTTTCAAAAAAATACTAGTGTAATAATCTCTGTGGGTTTGCTAGTTTGGTTCAAAACTAGTAAATTATTAATTAATATTTTTTATAATGAATAATGACAATCATAATTTATTTTATACTTCAGATGACTATGAAATCATCTCATTATAATAGAGCATTATTATTTCTGCAACAATATTATTTCACCATAGACTTCATTACTAGTGATAATGACAATGATTTTATTATCAAAAGACTTATCTGCTTGTTATATGTTGAAAAACTTGATAATTATTTTATTCTGTGTCTATAAAAGACAACTAAATCATATAAAAATAATTTTATAAGATATTAACATGTATGATTTAATACCTTATATATTATATATATGTTCATGAATGACAATAAAATTTATCATAATTCCTTTCTAGTTATGTCCCTTACCCACCTTATTTTACTGTATATTAAGGCCTGGCATTTTATGAATCACTAACTATAGTGTCATGATGTAGGAAGAATAAAATAGTATCTTAGGTACATGAGTTCATAATGAAAAAAAATGAATGAAAGGGCCACCGATAACTTCTATGCTATTAAGTAGATTAAATTTTTCTTGAGAAGAGGCCTAAATTCAGAAGAACACAAAAAAGCACCGTATAAGGATCTCAAACTATATGTTTCTTCTTTTTTACTTTATTTTTTCAAATTACATAAATGATAAATAATTATAATACATAAAGCCACTTATGACACCAACATCCAGGGAAAATCACTATTTAAATTGTTCATATACAGCTTTCAAATAGTTCTCTTCATATAGTGGACCAGGTAAATAGATGCAAAACTTAAGTATTGGGATAAATAGTAATTTATTTTTCATTGCTTTTTAAACAATATATTGTAAAGATGAACTTTACCTACTTAGTGATACAGATATGAAACAAGGTCCCAGACATTAAGAAGCTTAAATTGACTTTGAGGAATAAGACCAACAGTGATACAGGACAGAATCTTCATGATAGCAAGGACTCATTCATTACTATATCCCTGCACCTCACATTGAGAATGACCCCACAGTAGGAACTCAAGAGATGTGATAAGTAGATGAATGAATGAATGAAAGGATAACTTACATGCAGTATAACACAAACAATTGAAGTGGATGGAGTGACTTGGATTTGCTTTGGGTGGCCATGGATGTGACCCTGACTTAACTTGGGAATTGAGGGAGAGAGATACCAAGAGAAGAAAGGAAAGGCAGTGTTCTCCAGAAGGCAACAAGAGGAAAGCCACAGTAAAGGAAAGCACGAGATCTGTCTGGAATATCCTTGCAGACATTTGACTTGGGTATAATGTGCATATCTTATGAGGCATTATTGGCTTACACCCGACTGCAGAGTCCATGAAAGCTTGAATGAGGAGAGTGTTATATCTCTCAGGAATTTGAAAGCCAGTTTCTATTTGCAATCCAATTGCTGCCCGTAAAAATTATATATGAAGAGAATGTCCCTAATTTACAGAATAAATTTGAGAACGAAAGAGTTGAAAAGAGGAAAATTGACAATGGGAATAGTCTGGGAATGAAATAAGCGTCTGAAGCAGAGGGGTAGTTGTGAGAAAGAGAATTTATGGATGTAAATGAGTGCAACTACACAACAGCAGGCACTGCACAGAATCAGAGGACTGATACTCTTGGCTCCAAAAAAGCAGGGAATGAATTATGGAGAGGGCTAAATGAACATGTGTTGAGTCAAGTAGCAAGTGCATGGTCGGGCAAGAGTAAGAACGTGTAAGACCTGATTTCACTCTTCACTAACTGTGCGATGTAAAGGAGTCAGTTTAACATTTCTGATCATCAGTGTCCTTATATTTATAATTAGAACACTAAAACTACTCCATCAATTTATACAAAAAGTGAATGAACTAAAGCTTATGAAGGATTTTCACATAGAATTCACTCCATAAAGTCTGGCAACTGTGATCAGCATTTTACATACTATTCCTAAACTAACATTTTTTTTAGTTGCTTTAAAATTTTTATGTCATGTTTGATAAAGAAGAGATTATACATGATCTGTTTTATGAAGCATAGTGATAAACCAAACCCTTATGAACTAACTATCCATCTTCAAAACTAAAACAGAACCAATATCATTGAAGGACGTGTCTGCACCTACATAGCCACAATTGTAAACATTATGTTTGCTTTTTAAGGAAATTTTGGAGTCCTAATTTACATACAACAAATTGTAGCCACCTCAAGTGTATAGTTTCATGAATTTTGACAAATATATACCACCCTAATGCCAAATGTGTCAAATGTGTAATACTATCCTAACAAAGATATGAAATAATTCTATCACCCTGAGATGTTCCTTTTGCCTTTTAACAGTCAATTTCCACCACTCTAATTTGTCTCAGGCAACCACTGATTTGGTTTATTCCCATACATTCATTTTGGCCACTTTAGAACTTCATATAAGCAGAATCACTTGTTGTACCTGACTTCTTTTGCTCAATCTGATATTTAAATTCATTTATATCTTGGATATTGACAGTTCATTAATTTTTATTGCTGAGTAGAATGTGTCATGTGGGTTATGCTGCATCTGATGACATTTGGGTGCCTTCTAGTTGAGGCTATTAAGAATAAAGTTTCCATAAGCATTCATGTACAGAACTTTTTAGGGATATGTTTTCACTTCCACTAAGTATCTAAGAGTGAAAGTTCTAGTTATAGGGTAGATAAATGTTAGCTATGTAAGAAATTGCTACACTGTTTTCCTAAGTTCTTGCCTATTTGTTTTTGTCTTTTTGCCACTTCACTTCCATCAGAAATAGATGAAATTTCTGGTAATGCTATAGCTTCACCTACACTGGATAACATAGTATTTAAATTTAGACTTTCGATTTGGTATAAAATAGGTATTTCATTTAATTTTTTATTTGCCCATGATTAATCATGTTAAGGATTTTTTCATGTGCTTATTGATCAAAGGTACATCTTCTTTTCTAAAATGTTCATTAAATTCCTTTGTCCATTTATTTTTATCAGGCTCTTTGTTTTCTTACCATTGAATTGTGAACATTATATATAAATTCTGAATGCATATCCTTTGTCAGGTACATGCATTGCGAATATTTTTGCTAGACTGTGATCAGCCTTTTCATTTTCATGGGGTGTCTTTGAAAGAGCAGAGAATTTAATTTTGATGAAGTACAGTTTATTGTTTTCCTATAAGATTTGTACTTTTTTTGGTGACTTAAAAAAAATCTTTGCTAACTTCAAAATTTTAAAGATTTTCCATTTATTTTATCTTACAATGCAATAGTTCAACCAACCATCTGGTGAGGTAGGGATTACCTGCCAATTCAGAATTATGACACATGGAGACAGAGTTAATAAAGATGTACAGACATTAAAACCAGGCCTATTCAATGTTCTCAGGAATTACAATTAAGGTAAGGAACAGTTACAACAAAATAGGACTTAACATTTAAGATCCTGAAATCTAACCACAAATCCTCTCCCTCTGGGCTGTGGTGAACTTGTTTAAGTAACTTCAGTGCCTCTGGGTTCAGTTTCCTCATTTGTTACATAAGGAATTAGTATAGATAACCTCCATGTTCACTGAACTCTAAGTTTAAAAGTAAGCAAAGCCCAGTTTCTTTTTTTGTGGGCTTTTGAGGACCAATCACAGTTGCCTCTGGAAGCTTCTCATGTATATTGTAAATGATGTGTAAACTCCTTCAGCCCAACAAATGAGAGGAGCAGGCACTTCTATGCCAGTTCGCTCTGGTGTGCTGGCTAAATTCCAACCCATGTAATTGTATTCTGCAGCTCCCACCTCCCCTGCGGTTTCAGTTTGGATGGAGTGTGCACCCCAAGCCACCCCGCCTTTCCCAGCAGTTGGGATCTATTGCTCTGTGCTGTGAAACAACCAGCAGGCCAGCCCCCCAGGTGGCAGTTGCTGGCAGTTCCAGCACAGGGATCCAAGGAGAATGCTTTAATGGGGGTAGCCTTGAGATCAAAGCCTTCCTATCTTGAATGTCTCTGATAGGAATGTCTCCCTCCAAGCACAAAGAAGAAACCCAGGGTTTGGGGAACTCCAGGAACAAGGATATAGGCAGGGACATTTTTAATGGAAGAACAATTACATTTTTTTAAATTTTAAGGGAAATGAAAAAATATGGTTTTAGGCAGAAGATAAATGCAAACCAGTGTTTATTTCCATGGGGCTGCTGCTCCAGAGGTAACCTCGCTAATTAGATTTTTTGTGATTTTGTTATTAGATCTTTGTTAATGAGCTCGCACCATCTCATCTCGCCTGCAGTCTCCCCAGGCTGCTTTGGAAATCTGCACACAAGCAAGCAGAGAGAAGCTTGCATGGGAGGAAAATATTTGTTATTTTTGCAGCCATACCTGCTCTATATTGGGCATTACAAATACTCTGAAAGCCCAATGAGTCACCTTTAACATTTAGAAGAAACTGATGATTCAAGCAGCCTGGAGTGGTTATAGCAAAGAAACTGCTACCTGTGACCTAATCTTGCCCTGCCATTCAGACAGAAATTCACTCAATTCTTTTTTCTAATCCCGCCCCATCCCAGTGAATTTTTTTTTATATTGGATTTTCATGCAATTTAATAAATCTGTAACTTTCTAGATCTCATTTAGAAGAAAAGGGAGTAAAAGTGTGACTTACACAGTAGGGCAGAGGGCAGAGAAAAAAAGTACATGAGGAAATATTGAATAAAAAAGGAGCTGCTAAAAAAAAGGAGGGGCCATCCCAGTGATTTTTAACAAACTTTTCTGTCTCTTTACACATTATAAATCACCTTGTTCAATCAATAACCATGATGATAAAGTTTACCTCTGCAGCCCATGTCTTCACTCTCCTGGTTTCTTCTTACCTGCAATATGAAGGGTCAGACTCTAAGATAATCTTTGTATCTTGATAAGAAATATGAAAATATTTGACTCTAGGCAACTGAATAGAGGCTGCTGAAAATTGGTACCTAGGCACACTGAGGCATGCTCAGGCATACCACTTTCTAGAAGGAGCAGAAACAAAAATGGCTGACCACAGACATCCTAGGATTGAAAGCAAGAAATCATAAATCAACTAGCATTTTACCTGTTTTGTGTACTATTGCACCAACTGGAACTTCTCGCTTAAATTGCACAATGGCTGCCAATCAGAATGAGAACTACCCCAACTTTTCTATGAGGGTCTAAGCCCTAACGCCTTTGGAGAGCTCAGAACATAATTCAAGGGCTTCTTGAATTTTCTGTCTTGAGGACTGAAGTGAAAATAAAATCCCATATAAAAGCTTATATTTTGCTCAAACCAGATGTCATTCATTCTGGGACTTCAGGTTCATGATCTCAACTTCTTTGTGTGCATTGCACACTCATGTATGAGTGTGAGTGACTGTGTTTGACCTTTATGTATGGGCATTATAAGGATAAACTTATAGTTGTTGCGAGTTTTAAAAACTATTTCATCAACAAAATAGTAGAAAAACTGTTCCCTTGATTGAATGAAGCATATCTGTCCTTGAAAGTTAATAGACTATGTCACCTTAAATAAAATATGCCTCTTTAGCATAAGGATTATTTTGAGCTGGCTTTTGAGGAATTGCAGACATTTGAGGAGCTCAGAAAAAAAAGTATAAATTACCCAATTGTAAAAGAAAGTTATATTTTAAATATATATCTCCTTCTGTAAGTGGATAAGCATTTCTCCCTTTTGTACCAGGAATAGAAGGAAATTCCTGTCAATGAGGAAGGCACAAACTTAATACTCCATAAAATCTTTATCCTTGTTTATCTTGATTTTCCTGATAATCTCCCATATCTTCCCCATTTAGCATCTTTCATTTTTAGTTGAATTTGGTACATAAGGTATTTGCTTAGGCCATCATGGATAATTTACTCCAAACATGTTTGTTTTTCTCTTGTTAGTCTTTTTATTGCAGGTGTCTCAGCAATAACTCAGAAGGGCAGAGGGAAATAATTTTTCTTCCCTGACACTATCACATCATTACTAAATTTGGCAAAAGTTTCTAATTAAAAGTAGCTCTTAAAATTAAGAGCAGAATCAGTGTGCTTTCTCTGGGAAATAGCCCCATTTTCACCTTTCATTATTTGGTCATTGTTATGACTGCTTATGATTTGCCTTTTCATTTAACTATAGTTTTTAAAGGTTCCTGCTGCCAGGAAACCATGAAAACATGATGCCAATAGCTTTATGCTCATAGAGCCATTACCTCTTTGCAATGTAATCCATCTTGTCTTCCTATAACCAGTTTATAGAAAAAAAAGAAGTTAATGTTGTCATGCTAATGATTACACTAACTAAATTTCCCTGGACTACTCATATAATTTTCTTGCCTCAATTTTTAAAATATGAGTATCTGTCCCACCAAAATCACAGAGACATAGAGAAAAGTAAATGTATTCACTTAAAAATAATTGCTAAGTCGTTGCTACAAAAAAAAAAAAAAAGGAAAATACTATCATTAGACTGTAGCAAAATTTTGTTTCAGGAGAACTGTTTTGGAAATGATCTGAAAGAATGGAGAAGGAAACATACTGGATCAAACACAATATTTTGCAAAGTTCCTTGAAAACTATATGCATAATATAAATGAAACATGGTCATGATTATTAAAAAAAAAAAAACAGAACATTAGAGTCAGTCTTGAGGACATTTGTATCTCAATAATGGAAACCCCTAAAGGCAAATACATGGATACTTAGAGCTATTTTTGTTGTTTTTCTGGTGAATCTGGTGTCAAAAGAGGGTGAGGACAGAAAACCCTAAGCAAGACTTTTTATTTTAAAGATTTATTTATGCATACAAGAGCTGGGGTAGAGGCCAGAGGTGTGGGGGGAGGGGTGAGAGGATTCACCAGAGACAGAGACTTTCAATATTCCTCTCCAGCTGATTCACTCAGACCTTTGCTTACAGTTCTCCATGGACTATGGCTCAAAATAATAAACACGGGCACTTAGAAACCACTTGAATTTCCTCGATAAAAGGAAAGTTGAGCTGCAGTAACAAATTACTGCAATGTGGTGACTTTAGACAACAGAAATATTTATTCTTTCACAGTTATGTAGGTCAGAAGTCCTAAATGAATACTGTACTCACTCTGATGCTCTAAGAGAAAATTCTCCATTGTTTCTTCCAGCATCAGGTGACTTGAGATGTGTCTTGGCATCACACTTGTATTTGATTTTTAAGACTGTCACAACAAAGTACCACAGAAGGGGTGCCTTAAACAATAGAAATTTCTTTTGGAGGCTAGAAAGCTAAGGACAAAGGTGTCTGCAGTGTTGGTATCATTTGGAAGCCTCTCTTTGATTTTAGATGATTATCTTCTCCATTTTCACATCATCTTTCCTTTCTGTGCCAGTTTCCTAACCACCTCTTCTTATAAGAACACCAGTTATATTGGATTAGGGCTCACCCTAATAACCTCATTTAACTTTAATTACCTCTTTAAAGCCTTACCTCCAAATGCCTTCACATTCTGAAGTTCTGGGGGTTAGAACTTCAACCTATGAATTTGGGGAGGTCAGAATTCAATCCATTATAACTACAACATCCACCTCCATCTTCATGTATCTGTCTCCTTTTTCTCTTACTTCTTTCCTCTCTGTGTTAAATTTATCTGTGCTGTTCTTATACAGGGACATTTGTCATTAGGACCCACACAAATAATCCAGAATTATCTCCTTATCTCAAGGTGATTAATTATATCTGGAAAGGCCCAATTTCCAAAGAAATTCAGATTCATAGGTTCTGGGAACTAGGGCATGGACATACTATTTTTGAAGCTATTATTCAATACACTTCAATTGTGTTTCACTAAGATGCTGGTTACCCTAGATTCTTCATTCTATTTTCTTTCTTTTTGGTAATATAATAAACAATTGCATTTAAATTTAAATGGAGATAAGATATCTTAGGAGAGGGGAGAAATGACTATACAGAGACAGTTACAGCATAATCAGAAGCATTTTGGCTTGTCTGACACTTTTTAATGTTGTCTTTTAACACCAAAGATTCGGATTGCATGAAGACTTCTGGTTCTTGGCTAAGATTTACTGAGTCTTTCTGTATCTGTATTTCAAGAAGTTAGCAGGAGAAAAAAGCAAAAATGAGAATTTCAAATAGTAAGAGTTATGACTGCCATAAATAATATTACTTTGGTTTTCATTCATTTTTTAAAACATTTTCAAATGTTTATTATAGATTCAGGTCATCTATAAATTCATTTATATTCTTTTGATTAGAATGCTTATACAATTGGCAAAAAAATCACATGATCATAATAATATACTTTAAGGTAATAAATTTATATTCATAATTTAATATTCATGAATATTATTTAACAATCAACTTACATGTAGCCAGTTATTATAAAAGTAATTAATACCCATTCTATATATTCTCACTGTATTTAAAAGTAGTGTCACATTATTTTATTCTAAGATTCATGCAATCATGGATTCATTCCTACAGAAAATACCATGTTTTCCAGGCTCCTGGGAGTGACATTTAGGAAGTAGAAAAATATTAGGGAGCGGTTCAGAGTAACCAGAGGAAATACTTCTTGAGAGACTATACCCTCCTGTTACCTTATTCTTAAGAAGTTGCATTTTACCTTTTAGGCAGAAAAAATAATCATTGAAAATGTTATCAAAATATGGAGACATTATATAATCCAATACTAGAAATGTAAATAACTACAAATTTGCCATAAATTTGCAAAGCAAAAATATATACATATATATTAATGCCAGTACCAGATGATCTCATTGTACATAAGAGTTGTAAATATATTGAAAAATATACTTTGTAAAGATGCCAATTCTTCCCTTATAATTTGATAAATTCAGTGTAACCTCAAGCAACATTACTTCAGTTTGCATGGTATTTAACTGTAGAAGTTACTTCTCTATTTCAGGTGGAAAATAAACGTTTGAAATAATCAGCAGTACAAAAAAACAGTAAGTATGAGGGGAGCATATATAACATGATTAAAATACATTATTAAGTTACTATAGCTTAACAATTTGTCCCTAGCATTGGAAGACTAACAGATCAATCAAAAGAACAGCAGGAGGGGGAGTCTATAAACAGTCTTGAGTCTACATAAGAATCTAATATATGTTGGTCATTATTAAAAACAATTTTATTCCTTAATTCTTCAACAAATGTTCACCACTGATAATTAAAAACTAAACCATGAAAATTGATAATAATGGAAATTATTTTTAATATTTCATGGGAAGATATTTCTGATATAAGATTAAAAAAACTCACAAATCATAAAATAAATAATTTCTGAACAAAAATATTAAAAAGCAAAAAATCAACTAAGAAAAAATCTGTAATTTTTAATAAACAATTAACTTATTTTAATTTTACTTAAAATCAAAAATTTAAAAACCTCTAATTACATGTATACTTATTTACATGTATCTAACATTTCTGACAAATGAGCAACTAGTACAAGACAAAGAAAATTTGTGAACAAAAAATACAAAAGAAAGTTAGAAAATTTGTGAACAGGTACTTTAAAAGGGAATACAAATGACTTAAATATATAAAAAATACTGGTAGGAGTCAGAAAGTATACTATCTCATAAACTATTAGTGACAGTAAAAATTGATACAATGTCTTTTAAGATTATATGGACTATCAAAATGTGAATATGTATTTTATCCAAACAATTATATTTTTATGAATTTAACTCATTAAGACCCTGAAATAAATGCAAGAGAATTCATACCCAAGAGATTCATTGCATAATTCTTTGTAATAAATGAATTTTGGTAATATCTTATATATTCCCGGAGATCATTTCACTAATATGCCCATTAAATAAACATTTATTTAGGAACTTCTTTAAACAAAATTGTCAAAAGCTCTTATGAGATCCAGAAATTCACAAAATTGAATACTAGAAAGCTATGGAAAAATGAGCAAGATAATAATATGGCTAAATACCAAGACCTAGTTAATTAAAAGGAAATGCAACTGAAAAAAGTGGCAATGTGTACAATATGATTCCATGTGTGGAAAAATATTGGCACGCAT
Organism: Talpa occidentalis; assembly: GCF_014898055.3. NCBI lineage: Eukaryota > Metazoa > Chordata > Mammalia > Eulipotyphla > Talpidae > Talpa > Talpa occidentalis. Next base: position 22,890,144 of record NW_023601322.1, read on the forward strand.
ACTTATAAATATACATCTATAAATATGCGTATATCTGAAAACATATAATTTTTGACCCTTGTTACCACTAAAGAGGGTAACTAATGTCCTGGAGACTAACAATTTATTTTTATTGCATGTACTTTTATGTTTTATATTTTAAACATTTTAGAATATTTTATTCCTATATAAAATAAAATAATTTTTCTACAAGGAAGAAAAATAGAAGGGAAAGAGACAGAAACAATTTATTGAAATAATCCAATAATACAATTGCAAATGGCTACATTAAAAACAAGAAGGAGGATAGGAAGAATAGACAGATTTAAAGATATTTAAAGGCCAAATTATAGGATTTGATAACTAAATGAATGTGGCGAGTAGAGAAAATGATAAGGAGGTTTCAAGAATAAGCTTAAATTTACTAATTTGAGTTGGAAATTGGTAGAACAATTAATAGTTTTTTTTATATATACATAGGAGCAGCCTTGGTAGACAATTTTGCATGTCTTCAACTTGAGATGTTTATAGTATGCAGAAGTGAAAATTTCTGGAAAATAGATAAAAAAGATAATAGAATCAAGCAAAACTACTTCTCATTGGATATTAAGTTCCATATTCCTCAGATGAAGTTTTGCATAAAATTGAAATAACACTCTGTCAAAGGTATATCTTCCCTGGGTTTTTTTTTACTTATTGATAATAATTGTGAATTTGTTTTATTCCCTGACACTTCCTTTTTCTTCTCTTTTACTATTAAGACACAAAATAAAAAATTTTACTAGTTCAATAGTCCAAAGTATCAAGAATGGGAAACACTATTTAATTCTACCTTCTTGTTTGTAATTATGAAGGAAATGAAGCAGAGTTTTTAATTACTTACCTTTTGTGTATTTATCAAGGGACATCTATCAAGCATCTGGCAAGGCTGAACAGATTTCTACAATCACATACATGGAAGGCAATTTGTACATTAATTCAGGTGGGTGAAACTATGATGTCCAATGTGCTTAAGAAAGAGGAGTCAAATAGGGGGCCTTCCTGGTGGCACAATGGGTTTAGTCTCAGCACTATGAAGCTATGGCAGCCACTGCAGTACAGCATGAGTTTGATCCCTGGACTGACAGGGAGCTGACCCACATGGCACCGCAGACCGCTCCTGTCTCGCCCACTGCTCCCCTCAGCAGTGTATTTCAGTCAGTCTGCCTGTTCTGTTCCCCACTCTGTCTCTGGTGAATCCTCTCACCCCCCACACCTCTGGCCTGTACCCCAGTTCTTGTATGCATAAATAAATAAATCCTTAAAAAAAAAAAGAGGAGCCAAATATATAAAATAATCAGATACTATGAGTCACCTTGTTAGGGGGAAAAAGATGTTCTAAAGCTCATTCCATACAGGCTTTGTGGACTCCACCCCCCACTCCAGACCAAAGCCAAAGACACTGGGAACTCCAAATCCCATCACCACCAAAGGGAAGGTGGCTGGGCCCTGGGGGTGGGGTTAAGCAGCCAGGTTGGTCTAAAGCCAGACACGTGGGCTTTGGAGGGGGGGGTCCCCCATTTTGGCTCTCCGCCAGCTCGCAGTGTCCTGCCAGCTCTGAGAGTGCCTTTGCATTTCCAGGTCGGCGGATCGGGTAGGACGCATTAAAGACTTTATTTCCCTATTTTCTCCCTGAGTTGTACATTTCCTTAATTCCCTTTCCCTTGTAAATAAACCTTTTATTAACCTTTTGTGTGTGCCTGTAGTGGAGTATTAATAAGTCCCTTTTAAGCGCGCAGGGGAGGACCCACAGCCAGGCAACCCGTTTTATATCGGGGTTGCCCTATAACAACCTGATGGGAACAAAATAACTAATTTTTTAGGTGGCTCAACAATCAAAAGATAATCCATTGATGTTTATCAGCAATCAGAAGGAATGACTCAGGTTTACAACTTCTAAAATATGGTTAGGAATTGAAGTTATTTGAAAGGAAGGCATTTAAAGGCTAAGTCTTAAATTACGAGCCTGATTTGGGATGTTTTGGTTGGGAATAACTAATCTCTGGCACATATCAGATCCAGAATGAGTCGCTTTAAGCACTTTTTTTTTTTTTTTTTACAAATTTCAATTTGTCCAAACTCAAAACACTCTTTTTTGTTGTTAAGAATTTTCCCTTAATTATTAAACCCATGTGGATGCAAATGGAAATGTAATCCATGTTTTTCTCATTCACTTGCATTCAATTCATCAAGTGCTGTTTTGTAACAACCTTTGACGAGAAAGCAGAATCGGGGTCCTTTTTCTTAGAAACAGGAAGTGTTGTTCTGCCAAAAAGTAAATGAACTCTAACCTCCATAGATTTCAATTCCATTTAAAATGCTGAGGCTGAAAAAGAAGCATAAGACTTAACTTGGCAAAACATATTCCCAACCTTTTATTTCTTCAATTTCACTTATGGAAAATGACCTAGTGAAGATTGAGCTGGGCTTGATTTTTCATCCCAGATCCCACAAAGCTGAATGTCAAGTCATTTGGAGGGAGAGCATTTGTTTTGACTGTGGCTGGTGTTTCTGTGCCCAAAGATACTTGAGAGGTTGTTGGTGAAATTCTTTCACCCTCAGGAAAACATTGCAAGCATGGAAAGGAAAAACCCTGTTTTTTTTTTTTTTTTTTTAATAGAGGCATGTTTTATTTATTTATTTGTTTGTTTTGTTTATACATGCACTGGGTACAGTCAGAAGCGCGGGAGGGTGAGAGAATTCACCAGAGCCAGAGCAGGGAGCAGAGCAGGCAGAAGGACCGAAGTACACTGCTGAGGGGAGCAGCGGGCGGCAGGAGAGGTCTGCGCGCCATGTGGGACCCTCCTCCGGTGGCCGGGGAGCAGCTGAGGATCGAACAGGCGCTGCAGAGGCCGCGGGCAGCTTCGCAACCCAGCACTCAACCGCTGCGCCACCGAGGAGGCCCGAAACCCTGTTTTTTAATGAGACCACCCCCCTACTCTATTGCAAACATCAGAGAGCTTCTTTATTCTTTTCTGGGTTGGGTGATTAGCAAGAGTGGTGAAATTAATACGAACAACATTAGCATAATTTGCTGTTATTCTCTGGGCTGATTTATCCTCTTAGTAGAATAGTTGTGTGTGGTTAACTATCTTTTGATAAAGTTTTCACAGCAACAACAGGGCACAGCACTAAACTAGGAGTCATAAAGCTAGAACATAGAGACAAATGACAGAACTAAAATGACAGGAAGAGGAACCATCACATTTAGAATGGGGGGTTCCCTCTATACCAGGAAGGTCCAGTCATTTGGAAAGGACCTTTTGTAGTGTGGGTATAGGGTAAGGTAAAATTATCAGGCTTTCTGTTCTGCTCCCCGCTCCAGCTCTGATGAATTCTCTCACCCTCCTGCACTTATGACTATACCCAGTGCTTGTATAAATAAACAAATAAAATATTTTAAGAAAAAAAAAGTATCAGGCTTTTCTGCCCTCCCACCATTAGGATAGATGACGGAACCCTGTGGTCCCGAATGCATGCCTGATGGCGGGCACCTGGAGTAGGGTGTGGGCATAGGTAGATGGGATTCACCTGAGCTAAGACTGGGCTTTCAAGGGTGGTGTCACGGAGATGCCAGCAGAAGCAAAGAAGCAGAAGCAGCCAAGAGCGGAAGAGAAGCAGAGAGAAGCAGAGAGAACACCGGAGAGCCCAGAAAGAGTGAAGACTTGCTGGGGGCTGGGAAGCCTGCCAGCCTTCCGGCCCCCCAGCACCCCTGCCTGCTGTGTAATTGGTAAATCCCAATAAAAGCCTGCAAAAGCCGCTGAGGGCTCCAGGACTCCTCTTTTACCCCGTCTGCTGGATCAGAAAACCTGCTCCGTGTCCTGTCTTCCTGCCCCTACAGTGGGCCAGTTTGTAACTATCCAATAGCCTGCAAATTCTGTATTCCCTGTGTAGGGTAAGGAAAAATGTCAGGCTTTTCTGCCCTCCCACCATCAGGAGAGATGATGGATCCTTGAGGTCCTGAATGCATGCCTGATGGCAGGCACCTGGAATAGGGTGTGGGCCTAGGTAGATGGGATTCACCTGGGCTGAGACTGGGCTTTTAAGGGCGGTGTCACGGGGACGACAGCAGAAGCCAAGAGAGAAGCAAGAGAAGCAGAAGCTGAGAGAAGGCCGGAGAACCCAGATAGAGTGAAGACTTGCTGGGGGCTGGGAGGACTGCCAGCCTCCCGGCCCCGGCCTGCCGTGTACCGGGTAAATCCCAATAAAAAAGCCACTAAGGACTCTGACTCCTCCTTTACCCGGTCTGCATGGGATCAGAAAACCTGCACTGGTCTATTCCTGACCCTACACCTGTCTCCCTGCCCACTTTACCCAATGACATACTACCAAACCTGCACTCCTGACACCAGGGAACTGTACTGGTCATCATGATTGTAAGGGCAGGAATGGCCACTGTGCAGGTTTTCTAGGATCCAGCAGACCGGGTAAAGGAGGAGTCAGAGCCCTCAGTGGCTTTTTGCAGGCTTTTATTGGGGTTTACCAGGTACACAGCAGGCAGGGATGCTGGGGGGCCGGGAGCCTGGAAGGTCTCCCAGCCCCCAGCAAGTCTTCACTCTATCTGCGCTCTCTGGCGTTCTTCCTCTCTCTCAGCTTCGGCTACTCTTGCTTCTCTCGGGGCTTATGCTGGCGTCCCTGTGACGCCGCCCTTAAAAACCCAGTTGAATCCCATCTACGTGTGTCCACACCCTACTCCAGGTGCCCGCCATCAGACATGCATTCAGGACCGCAGGGTTCCGTCATCTATCCTAGTGGCCGGATGGCCGAAAAGCCAGATACCTTTACCTTACCCTACAATGATCATTTGCTATTTCTGCTTTTCTCTCTAGACCAGTAGGGCAGGCTTGTGACAATAGGACAAAACAACCCTTACCCATCTCAAATGAAGGAAAAACCCCTGTCCCTGACAAGTGAGTTTCGAAAAGCAAGCCCAAAGGAGTGTCCACTGTCCTCGAGAGATGACATCCCGTTGACCAGACTGAAAATAGCCATGGAAGGCAAAGCTAAGATGCCTGAGGCATGGTTAGATGAAAAGCATTCAGAGTAAGGGTTAATTGGTCTGTTGCATTTCTAGATCCAAATCCAAGTTACACAATGATTTAAATGAGAGCAACCAATCAGACTATTAAATTTGCTTCTGTGTTTGTTCCTCAACTCCATAAGGACTGCACAAAGCCCCATCCCCAGTGAGACTGATTAGAGAACCTTGCCTCCAATTTCCTGCCTAGTGGTCTCCTATTAGACTGCTGCTTTTCTCCAAATCTGGTGGCATGGTTTTTGGTTTCTGTGCCATCAAGCAGCCCACAACACCTGCAGCCTATCCCTCAACTAGTAGAATTCAACTGTTTTGTTCTCTAAGCCCTGATTACCAAATGTGATATAACCTTCTTGCCTAGCCTTTTAGGGAGGTATATGAATTTTAAGACTCTTATATTCTGCTGAATTGGCTCTGATTTAAGTCCTTTAATTTCACAAACCCTTGTTGAATACTTTTGGCAGACGTGTGCATCAAGGAGAGGAACCCTTGACTTCTTGTTCACATCGCAAAGAGATTTTTGACAAGAAATGTGAAGCGCTTTAGAGTCATTTGAATCTGGGTGTAGGGTAAGTAAAGTATCAGGCTTTTCTGCCCTCCCTCCATTAGGACTAATGATAGATCCTTTCAGCCTTGAATGCATGCCTGAGGGAGGACAACTAGAGTAGGGTGTGGGCATGCATAGGTGGGTACACCTGGGCTGAGAGACTGGGCTCATAAGGGTGGCTCAGCAGAGTGCACTGTGGTGGTGCAGTGCAGAGGATGGAGGGGTGCAGTAAAGTGGACAGAGGAGTGCGGCAAAGAATGGTGGAGCATGAGGGAATACGGCAACAACGAACAGCGGAGAGCATGAAGACAACATGGCTGCTAGAACTGGTAAAGAACCTACCCAGTATTGTTTGGTTGCGTTACACTGGGTAAATAAAACAGTGTCAGCAGGTTGCTGAGGGGCTAGTCTTGGGCGTGACCAAGCTATGCCTAGACATGTTCAGACACACTGCCTTAGGGAGAAACTGAAACTGAAGTTTGCTTATCATAGACCACCCAAGACTGAAACCACCAATCACTGTTCAACTAACTTTTCACCTGATTTTCACGTCATTGGATCAATCAAACCTCAGCCAACATCTATCCTAAATTGCTTAGTGGGCCACCAATTGGATCTCAAGGGACTTCTAACCCTGATTTGCATAGCTTTACAGGTATAAGAATTAGCCTGCCTTTTTTTTTTTTTTTAAGATTTATTTATTTATGCATACAAGAACTGGGGTACAAGCCAGAGGTGTGGGGGATGAGAGGATTCACCAGAGACAGAGTGGGGAACAGAACAGGTAGATCTACTGAAATACTCTGTTGATGGGAGCAGCGGCTGAGATAGGAAAGTTCTGCTGTGCCATGTGGATTACCTACCTGGCTGGGGATGGAACTCGTGCTGTAGGGGCTGGCCATAGCTTCATAGTACTGATGCTTAACCCTTTGTGCCACCAGGGAGGCCCTATCCTTCCTCTTCTATGTAGATATATTGTCCTACCACTTCCAGGGACTTCAGAACATAATTCAAGGCTTCTTCAATTGTGTCTTCCAGACCAAAGTCCTGGTAAAACATCAATCAATGATTGTATTTTGCTTCAATAAGGTCTCACTCACATTTGGTTGACACTTTCCTAATTTTTACTTTATTTTTATTATGTCCCAGAGTGATGACAGTGTGCAGTCGACTTTAAGAATTAATCTCCAGTTTCCTACATACTCAATGTAAAATCTCAGTCTTTCAGTCCTCAAACCTACTGAATCAGATCCCTAGGTGATTCTAGTGCACATTAACATTTGAGAAGCACTTTTTAAAATGCAAATACCTGAGTTCACCATCAGAGATTCTGATTTAATTTGACCTGGGCATTCGAATTTTTTTTTAATTCCCCAGGGTTTCCAATGTGTAGAAAAGTTCAAGAATGATTATTATAGGCTATTTTGTAGAATCTCAGGTCCATTGATCTTAAGAAAATCACCATCACAATTTGATGATAACCTATTTATGACTCAGCAGGGCAGAAAATGATGGCCAATGATCTCATCTTGTGGCATCACTGCCTATTTCTGGGTTGAGTGGATCATCATTCAGGTTAAATGACTGCCCTAGAAAGAATTCCCAAATTAGTACCTCCAAGAAAACATTACACCACTGGAAAATCTGTTTCACTGAATTTTTTTTTCTAGGCATTCACTTTAAAATGCAAATCTTTCCACAAAGGTAAATACTCTCATCAATGTAGTACAAATAAAGATGCTTGATTACTTTCTTCTGATTCACTAGAGTAATTGCTCTGAAACTGAACATTGGGGTGTTGAGTATAACTGTTTGAATAAATCCCCAGGTTACAGAAGAGAAAATGGCAGTCAGTGAAAGAGAACTGATATGTCTGAAGGATGGAGGGGTGGGGGTTTTGGATTATTTCCTTTGAGAGATTAACTTCAAGGTCTTGAAACTTGTAAGAGATGCCTTGATTTGATGGTAGTAGGGAGCAAAGAACATAAGGAAATCAGTGTTTCAGATTTAAGAAAATTAAAAAATAAAAGAATGAGGAAACTGACAGGATCGTGCAATGGAATAGAGACTGCAGGATGGGCTTCATTAAATGAATTTTAAAAATGGGTAATAACATTTACCAGCCAGGGTTTGGTAGAAACAAAAAGGAAGAGGATGATGAAAAACAACAGCAAAACAATAAAAGTAAGAACTGAGTAGTGGGCCAAAAGATAAATAAAAGTAAAATCAACATTGGTTCAAAAAGCATTCATCTATTTATTAAAAGGTGTCTAAGGAAAAATAATTGGGGTATTTATTTTTCCCTCCATATCACTTTCTACCTCTATTCAACCATCATGTTCCATTCAACTTATCCCCTATATGTTTTCAAATTCTTTCTTTGGAATATCACTTAACATTACTATTTATTTTTTTTTTTTTTTATAAATTTTATTGTTATATTCCCCATACAATTGCAGCCCCCCATTCTGACCCCAATCCCTCCCCTCCCGCCCCCGCCCCCCTAAAAGTGTCTCTGGTTCATAGTTTTTTGTTGATTTTGATTTTCACTTTCTTATAGTTTTTCATTTTCCTGGTCCATTATTTAAGTTTTCTAGATTCCTGCTATGAGTGAGACCATCCGGTATTTTTCTTTTTCTTTTTGGCTTATTTCGCTGAGCATGATCCCTTCCAGCGCCATCCATGTTGCAGCAAATTGCATGTGTTTATCTTTTTTGAATGCTGAGTAATATTCCATGGTATATATGTACCACATCTTCTGGATCCAGTCATCTATTTTTGGGCATTTGGGTTGTTTCCAAAGCTTAGCTATTGTAAACAGTGCTGCTATAAACATAGGGGTGCAGGTGTTCTTTGGAATTGATGTTTCTGTGTCCTTTGGGTAAATACCTAGGAGTGGAATTGCTGGGTCATATGGAAGCTCTATGTTTAGTAGGTCCAGAAATCTCCACACAGCTTTCCACAGTGGTTGGACCAGTTTGCACTCCCACCAACAGTGCAGAAGAGTTCCTTTTTCTCCACACCCTCGCCAACATTTGTTGTTGCTAGTTTTTTTAATATGTGCCATGCCATTCTCACTGGTGTAAGATGGTATCTCATGGTAGTTTTGATTTGCATTTCCCTGATGACAAGTGATGTTGAACATTTTTCATATGCCTGTTGGCCATTTGCATTTCCTCTTCAGAGAAGTTTCTTTTAAGCTCTTCTGCCCATTTTTTGACTGGATTATTTTCTTTGTTGTTGTTGAGTCTCATCAGCTCTTTGCAGATTTTTGTGATCAGTCCTTTATCATTAGTGTTGGGTGCAAAAATGTTCTCCCAGTTGGTGGGGTTTCTCTTTGTTTTGGTTATTGTCTCTTTTGCTGTGCAAAAGCTCTTTAATTTGATATAGTCCCAGCTGTTTATCTTTGCCTTCACTATCACTGCTTTGGGTGATGTGTCTGTAAAGATGTCTTTGATGTGCAAATCACGTAGTGTTTCGCCTATATTTCCTTCTATATATTTTATGGTTTCAGGTCTTATGTCTAGTTCTTTAATCCATTTTGAGTTGATTTTTGTGTATGGTGTGAGGTGGTGGTCAAGCTTCATTCTTTTGCATGTAGCGACCCAGTTTTCCCAGCACCATTTATTGAACAAACTTTCTTTGCTCCAATGCATAGTCTTTGCTCCTTTGTCAAAGATTAGTTGACCATAAATCTGTGGGTTTATTTCTGGATTTTCTATTCAATTCCATTGGTCTGTATGTCTGTTCTTGTTCCAATACCATGCAGTTTTGATGATTATGGCTTTGTAGTATAGTTTGAAGTCTGGGAGTCTGATGCCTCCATTCCCTTCTTTTTTTTTCAGGAGAGCTTTGGCTATTCGGGGTTTTTTGTGATTCCATATGAATTTCATCAATAATTGTTCTATTTCTTTGAAGAATGACATTGAAATTTTGATTGGAATAGCATTGAATCTGTATATTGCTTTTGGAAGGATGGCCATTTTAATAATGTTTATTCTTCCAATCCATGAGCAGGGGATGTCTCTCCATTTCTTTGTGTCTTCTTCTATTTCTTTTAACAGTGTTTTATAGTTTTCTTTGTATAGGTCCTTTACCTCTTTTGTTAGATTTATTCCCAAATATTTGATTTTTTTTGTTTCAATAACAAAAGGGATGGTCTTTTCGATTTCTTCTTCTTCAGATTTATTGTTTGTGTATAGGAAGGCTACTGACTTTTGCGTGTTGATTTTGTATCCTGCCACTTTACTGAACTGATTGATGAGTTGAATTAGCTTTTCTGTGGAGTTTTTGGGGTTCTCTATGTATAATATCATATCGTCTGCAAATAGTGATAGTTTGACTTCTTCTTTTCCTATTTGGATTCCTTGGATGTCTTTCTCTTGTCTTATTGCCCTGGCTAGGACTTCCAGTATTATATTGAAAAGCAAACATTACTATTTAACATGATCTACTTTTTCCCCTTCAGGCTGACCTTACCAGTCCATTCCCCACATAACAACCAGAGTGATTATCTGAAACCACTTAAAAGTCAACAATAAAACGATCTTCCACAACCCTAAAGAAGTTGGCTTCCGCTTGTTTTGCCAGTCTTGTGTATACCAACTCATCTGTGAAATAATTAACGATTCCAGTTACTAGTAAATGGATTTAAAAGTATTTCTTTTGTTATAGATTAAGTCCATGAAATAGGTGTTATTAGTGAAAACGAAACTGACATCTTGAAAAATTAAATGACTTGTTCAAAATGGATTACAGGATATAACCCCAAGTTTTTTTTTCTTTTTTTCCTTTATATCATGGTTTATATTATATATTTATATTTTTATTATGTGTTATATTATAAGATGAAGTTTGTATTTACTTTTTTCATACTGATGGAGGCCAATAACAGAAAAGAAAAAAAAAAAAGAAAACTAAGAAAGGAGGAGCCACAAGACCAGAAACCTGGCTCACACAAAGAGGTGGGGGCAGAAGAGATTAGCATAACCATCAACAGTTGCTGAAACTAGTATCCTGAGGGGCTAGGATAACACTAGCATCCTTAGGTGCAGATGCCTAGATTACAAAGGGTAACATCCAAGCAGGTATCAGACTGCTGTCTAGAGCACAGGCCCAAGGGTAAAGACATGGAGATTGAGCCCATTGTAGAATCTCCTGTTCTTTCAAATTCTACATGGTTATCCAAAATTAGCAACCAACTGACAACTCACAAGAAGTGGCCCCTCCCAAACAGAAGAAGACTCTATCAGGGCAGTCTCTGCACTGGCTCTGGGCAGCAATCCCACTGCCCACCCATGACTATGCAGGTGCCTGTTTTCACCAACTCTGCAGGGCAGCATTCTTCCTGCCTGCCCATGACCTGTCAAGGCCTCCTGCCTGCAACAATGCAGGCCTCTTTTAACAAACCTGTCCCTTCTGGGGTAGCTCTTCCTGCCTGCTCGTGCCTATGCAAGTGTCTTTAACTGTTTTATCCCTTCCCTAATAAACCTGCCCTTTAAACTCGCCTGGGAAACTTGGTGCGTGTCACTGAAACGAGAGCTCTGGTGAACCTTTCCCTGAGTGAACCCAAGGACCCCGAACTCCAAACCCACTGATCCAAAAAAGGACAAGAATACCAACTAAGTTTGTAAGTTAGCGTCTTTATTAAGCTTGAAGATGCAAGAAGAGTAGTAATTTAAAATGATGCCAACCCTGCTTTATTGATGTTTAATTATTGCCACACGGTTATGTTAGGGGGAAAAGGATGTCCAAATATCGGGGCTGCTCTATAACAGTTAGATCCTTGGGGCAAAGAGAGCAATGCTTAAAAAAAGTTAAAAGGTCAGCTATACCCAGGACCCCAGGAAACACTTGCCAGAGCAGATGTAGCCCAGTGAGAGCCACTGAACAATGCCCAGAGGGGAGAATGGCAGTCCCTCATCCCAACCTACAGGCAGCAGATAAAGTTTTCCCAAAACATTGTAAAAGGTTTAATTTTCAATGTTTTGCCAGAAAAGGGGGAGGGGAGAAGGAGAGTGGAAGGAAAAATAGAGACAGAGAGGGAAAAGGAGCTGGGAGAGATCAGATTTAGCTGTGTGACTGATGTGGCAAGTTTGGGGACAAGAAGAAAGAGGGGAAAATATGACTGAACTTGATAAGCGTTGGGGGTAAGCACAGTATCTTGGAGACAAGGTGAGATCATGTCACCTGGAGGAACAGGCAAAAACACAGAACTAAAGTTGTGAGTGGGATGAATTTGCCAAAGCAAGGGCTCCGCTAGTAATAACTGAGATGGCTGCTTGTGTCTCTTAATTATTAAAAAATATAGGAATATTTTAAATCAGATGTTAAAAATTGCCCAGATGCTCATTATCTCAGGCAGTGATACTTTACTTTCCATCTCTGGGTCTCTTTCATTACTTTTGTGTTTGCCAAGCCTCATGATGTGAATTCTATAGTTCTCCCTGAGTAGTGCCCCGGGAAGCTGGCTATTGCATATCTAAAAGCCACATTCAGGATTTAATTAATGATAAGGGAGATTGCTCATTTAAGACTGAAGCAAGAAAGAGGCACCACTGGATGAAGGTGAGGGGAAGAGCCTCTCAAGGCAACTCTAAAACCATTTTTCGCCCTATTAGATTCCTGACCTGGTGTATCTTTATTTTGCACAATATGAACATCAGAGTGGGGAATAAAGTCGACCAAGATTTCTCAGACATTTGAGTAGAGATGAGTGCATAGCAGCTTTCAGAGAGTCTCTGAGGATGCTCTCCTTTCTAGACATTTTGGGGCATAGATAATTACCTTATTAGCCTCAATGGACTCTGTTAAGCTAAAAGGATGATTTGACTGCAAAATTAAACCGCTTTAACTTCTAGCTATGACTGAGTAAGTATATTGGCAAATCCTCTCTCCAGAAAGCAACTCTGAAACTGCATAAAATTGACAAAATAGCTGTTTTGGAAATCTAGAAACTGACAAAAAACAGAAAACAATCTGAGAAGCACCATACTAGTAAAAGTGCTGACCTTTGAGTATGCCTGAACTGTGGGAATCTTTGGTATTTTGGCCTGGGCAGCTCCCATCTCTGCAGCTGTACTGACAGAGGGCAGGCCAGTTTGTAAGGACTGGCAGGTTGTCCACCACATTAAAAGAGGCTCATTGGAGTCTTTGATGCTGGTACTTCCCATTCTATTCCCAGAGGAAATTATCCTCAAAGGGAAGAATCACATATAGAAAAGTTTTAGTGCCATTAGTCCCCAGTAGCCCTAATGATCCCTGGAGCTACAATTCTTTGTGAATGATGATTTTGCTGATCAGATCCTCTGACAAAGGGAGGCAGTCTACATAGAGACACCCCATGGAATTTTGGTCTGTCTCCACCCTAATGTGGCTCTAGACACAACCTTCATTGAAAAGTAACTATTATCTTGCTACTAGCCTCTTGTCAAAACTAAATACCTGACCATGGGGAACCGGGTGAGAGCTTTGCCAATATAATTCCATCTGAGGGAGAATCAATTCAAACTGCTGTAACTAGCAAGATGACAAGAACCCAATAAACCTAGCTTGTCAAATGGAAATGGAACATGCAAGAATGCAGATAGCCTGATCCCAGTGACATTTTAGCTTTACAGTGTCATTTTACTCTTACTTGGAAAAGTGTCAGCTATGTTTTGGGGAAAACTTTAATCTCCCATTTTACTGACCCACGCAAAGCTATTGACTCAGTGGGACCTTGCAGTCAGAGAGATTACCTTGCTCTAAGTGCCTCAGCTGGGAGCACTCAGTGCCCACTTGAAACCCAGTGATATCTACTGAGCTGCTATGGCTGTTCATCTCAATGTCCAGTTTAGCAGAAACAAAACCATACATCATTGCCCCACTTGGCAGAACTCAAGACATTTCTCATAACTTTGAAAATGTCTCCCCTTGATAAATTTTTTCATATTTTTTTTCTGGTTCTTAGGCTACTGCTAATGGCTTAGCTGGTCATATGGATAACTATAAATGGGCAGACTAAAGACATCCCCTTTGAGGACCACAAAATAGGAAAACAAATTATTGCTGCCAATTGAACAATTTGGGGCCAATCAAGTACATATCTTTGGAAAGGGCCTGTTTTTTGGTAAGTGGCTAGAATCAAGTTGCTGACAGACCCTAATGCCCAGAATGGCATTACTGCTACCTTTGTAGATCATGGTATCAGATATGATAACATAGCCACCTTTATAAACTGGACACAAAGTAAGTCTCTATGTTTCTGCCAACCCAGAAGAAACCACCCACTGGATGCCAGATTTGTGATTCCTTCAAACATCTTACCAGTTTTCTCACAGTGCAGGAAGGCTCCAGACAATTGAACAACTGCATCAGACCTCCCTCTTGGAGATTTCAGTGGTGTTTTTTCACTGATGATGCTTTATTCAGTTTACACTCTCGTCCAGTTTTATCAGTTTGAATATCCAATACCACTGTGACTTTTTAAACTAACCTACCATGTTTTTAGTTTTCTGAACCATTTACTGTTTGACAATGAGCTAATAGTCATGATTCTTGATGGAACTTTTATATTTTCTGTCACTCAAATGTATTTGATAATATTGAGCATTGATACAGTCTTCTAAAATATTGACCCCAAGGTATTTCTTATTATATATACCCCTGTTAGTTTCTAGTGGTCCACACACCTTAGTAAGGAATTTTGGTAATTGAATGGGACTTTCCCTGTAAAGGAATTGTCTACTTTTATCTTGAACAAAAGACATACTTTGAAAGTTTGATATTTGTGCTTACCACTCCTGGATATTTCTTTCTTTCCTCTAGCAGCACCTCTAGGCTGATCTGTAATCAACCCTATGGAGGGGACAACCTGGATAAACAGGGACCTAGGACATTCAAATTTAAATCTGGTTTAGCCACCTGGATTCTTTTCCTAGACTGACATGGACCTATAGCAAAAGGCTAATGACCATTCAACTGAATACAGCTGAACACAGTGATATTCATTAGAAATGTCCTGTCCCTCCTGCATTTGGCCTTCCTACATGAAAAGTCAAGGTAAAGGGCATGATGGGGATGGGGAGAATGTAAAATTATAACCACCTGAATAAGATACAATTTTGTAGCAGTGGAGATAGATCATAATCAGAGTATCTAAGGCAGAAGCACCTTGGTTCTTGGGAGGGGTAGAGGAAGGAGGGCCATTAATAATCTTTGATCTTTCAGTGCTGCTCCAGAGCATCCCTTACAAAGTAAAGGAGGTGTCATTCTCCTAAACCGTTGCAAGTAATTGTTGACTCCATTATGCCCTGTATTCAGTAAAATCCTGAAGACAATTTGATTGTTACTCTCTTTAACCTTAATGAAAGATCTGTCAAAAATAGCTGAGGATGTTCCTTCCTCCTGACTTCCCAAGTAGAATCACCTGTCAACTCTCCTAAATGTCTTCCCCACAAACATTACTTGGGGGCAGAAAAATGCCACCCATGGATAGTATGGGCAAACAGAAAAAAATGGAAAAACAAAAAAGAATTATCAGTCTATTCTTTTGGAGGCAGCCCTCCAAAAAACAGAACTAGACTCAATTACTAAAACTCTACTGGGAAAACTTAGGTCAATAAGTTAGTTGAAAAGTCACTTTGGAGGCATTATCAAACTGCCCATCTCTCTTCACAACTAATATAGATTCCATTTGGGGTGGCCAATAATTGTTAAGAACACTGTCTTTCCCAAGTTATCATGTACATTCCTGGCATGTTACTTCTTGTGTTGAGTCAAACATTAAGTTGCCTCCTTTCCAAAACCATGACTTGCATGTTAAGAGTGGTTGAAAGTGTTAAATAAGCACCATTTTGTACCTGGAAGTCATTCAGTTCAGCCCCAACTCACTGGCCAACTCCTGAAACTTCTCCATGGTCTGTCATGGGTTGAATTGTGTCCTCCTAAAAGATATGCTGAAGTCCTAAACCCACATAATCTTATTTGCAGCCATAATCAAGCTAAGATGAAGTGATACTGGATTAAACAGGACACCAAAGACTGGTGCCCTCAGAAAGAGAGAAATTCAGAGTTAAAAGAAGGGACTTTATGAAAAAGCTATGAGTTGATGGAAGTGGAGATTAGAATGATGTATCACCAGCCAAGGAAAACCAAACACCACAGGGGACAAAAATGGATTCTCCCCCAGAAATTTCAGAGAGAACATGGTCATGTGAGCACTTTTATTTTGGACTTCTAGCCTCTAGAACTGTGAGAGAATAAATTTCTGTTGTTTTAAGTGATCCAGTTTGTTGTAATTTTTCATGGCAACAGTACAAAAGGAATATGTGGACCATGGCAGAGTGTGGGCAATTGCTAATATATCTTTCTGTACCTGGATAAATGTTTTAGTCCAAATGGAAAGGTCAAGTAGTAAGGGATGATATTTATGGTGAGGTTGAAGATGAAGATGTAAAAGTTTTGGTTGAGAGTTATGAGTGCATTTTGTCCATTTTACCTTTGAGATTCTCCTACTGTAGATGTCATTCTGATCTTTCAAGGCTGTTCTCAGTATTACTTACTTCAAAACATCCTGGTAAAATTTAACACTCTTTTTTTTGCAATTCCTCAATATCATTCCCAGAACTTTATAAATATATATATCACCTTGCCTGAATTATTTGTATATGCATATCCAGTGAAAATTATTTAGGTCTTTGAGAATGGGACCTCTATTTTATTCATTTTAATGTCTTCTTTGATTAATACAATACCTGACTCATTGTTCACATTGTCAGTAGCCAATTAGAGTTTAGTGAATGAATCAATGTTTTACATCGTTATATACTTCATTGAATATCTCTAATATGGTTCCACTCAATTGCAATTTAAGTATGTAACTATGAAATAAATAGGGCATGAGACAGTTGATTAATAGTAGATAAAACTTATAATCTATAAATTCATGCCACCTAAACTCACTTGTCTTTTTTTTTTTTTTTTTTAATAGAGGCATGCTTTATTTATTTGTTTGCTGGTTTCTTTGTTTGTTTTGTTTATACATGCACTGGGTACAGCCAGAAGCGCGGGAGGGCGAGAGAATTCACCAGAGCCAGAGCGGGGAGCAGAGCAGGCAGAAGGACCGAGGTACACTGCTGAGGGGAGCAGCGGGCGGCAGGAGAGGTCTGCGCGCCATGTGGGACCCTCCTCCGGTGGCCGGGGAGCAGCCGGGGACCGAACCGGCGCCGCAGAGGCCGCGCGCAGCTTCGCAACCCAGCGCTCAACCGCTGCGCCACCGGGGAGGCCCTAAACTCACTTGTCTTGATGAAGGGTGAGAGCATTATGTCCATTCAATCTCACTTTCCTCAGTAAATCCATTCGTGTTCTCTGGATTCTTGTTTTAATATTTTGTATTTAAAACCAGAAATTGATTTTTCCACAGGCATTCCTGGGTTTTACTCTTACTCATTAACAAGACAGTTTTATGCTACTGTGGCCAATAAGCCAACTAATAGGGTTATGCCATGGAGTTGAGTTAAGATCTGTGGAGAATTTCCAGCTGTTTATTTTTCCATCTCCCAGAAAAATACAGGAATGGCCTTCTAATGCCTATTAAGTTATAATTTTCATTTCTACATAGAAAATGAACTACAATTTGGAAGAAAAGGACTCTGTGTTTGAGCTGGCAACTGGCTGCTATATAATTATCGTTGCTCTTCTTTATTAACTGCCAGCCTTTGCCTTATGTGGTGCTGTTGTTAGAAGTAACCTCAATCTTGTTGCTATGGTGACAGTAACAGTAGCTGAGAAGATTTTGTTTGTGGTAAACAAACTCAAGCATATGCTTGAAGCCTGGTGGAGCAGTTTCCTGGCTTCCCTTACACTGCTGTCCTTGCATAAAATCAAAGAAACCCAATAGAAAAACTCAGCCTGGACTTAATATGGGAAACAGTCCAGAGAGGACCATTTCTTATGTGTGTAGGACTGACAGGTATGTCTTCCCAGGCTCATAAGCACAGCTTCCTCTGCTGGATGTGCTTCCCTGGGTGACACCATCAGGTAAATGGACCTGAAGGTGAAAGAAAGTCTCAAATCTCTGAGAACTATTGGCAACAATAGCAGAACTGGGGCAACCCGTTAATATAATGACAAAAATTACTTCTCTCTATTGTCCCTTCAAATCCTCTCTCCTGGGGCATTTTGTATGTTGGAGAGACAATTCCTTCTAGAACACACTCTCAGCAACACCGAAGTCAGATACCTTCAACCCCTCTCCTTTCACCTCCCCTTCCATGAAAGTGAATCACTACTTGAAGGAGAGCAGTTATTGTGTGGCTAGGCAGAATGCTAGGTCAGATTAATATTTCTGCACTGCAGAGAATATATTTGCAGTTGGTCTGGTTTCAGTGATCTAAGGCCCTTCCAAGGCCCTCTCATTTCCTGTCTCTTTCACCTACTTTTTCAAATGGTTTATCCCCAACCTGACAACTAATGTCTGCAAGTAAAACACCATAGTCATTCCCCGCATACTCCTTTACGGTAACACTGTGATTGTTTCTTGACTTTTTGGCTAAGATCAAGTGTAAGATAACACTTTAATGTCTCAATTAATAATGGAAATTTGAAAAAGCTTTCAGATGCTATGAACTTTCTTATGCCTAGTGATGTACATAAATTAGAAATTCTTTCTTAGTAGACAATGATAGAGGAATAAAGTGGATTGCACAACTTCTTGTAGTAAATGTGGTAAATATCTTTCAGTAGAGAACAAAAGGGCCACCCGACTGAAATAAAAGGAACACTTTTCTTAGCTAGTAGAATCATATTTGTGCTTGTTATTTTCTCCATTAATGAAGTGCTTTGCTGACTCCTAATTCTCTGGTTCCAGAGCTCTCAAGTTGCCTAGCTCTCCTGAAAGGTTTGGGATTTGCACAACAATACAGGAAGCCAAATTTAAATTTCTTATATACAATTAAACATGTTTGTTTTAATTTTATATTAAGGTATTGGTCTCATAGTCCTGCACTGAAAATACAGTACTGCAGGGTTTAGTATAGCCCATTAATTCCTGTCCTCCAGTGAGGGATCGGAGGATGGTGGGGTGAGCATTTAAAGTGGTCTCTGCTAAGAACATTAATCAGCATATCCTTGGTGGGTGCCACCTATTTGTTAGGATTTACCTACATAAGATAGAAACAACAAAAATCAAGTATTTCCTGATTTAAAAAAAAAGTAATTAATCATGGTGATAATGATAAATAAAAGTATAGTTTTACAATTTAAAACAGAATTTTCTCTTTAATAAGTTCATAAAATATTGAAGACACAAAGCTGAATAAGAAAGATGACTTACCTCCAATTTCTAATACTGCTGCCCATTTTTAGGCTTTATAACATATATGTTTGTGTCCACTGATGTCATAGGGCAATTTCTGGGGTGTTCAACCGTCACATTTACTCTCTTAATGGCTAGTCCCTAGGGTTCTCTTAGGGACTGTGCTTACTCTGTGATTCCTCGGTAATTCCTCAAATATCATTTACACACAAATACAGACACAGATACACACTGACTCTCTTGCTGTAGGCTGCCCTGACAGAGCTAGAACCCCCCAATTCAACTACCCATAATTGACTCCTCTTGGAATAACTGGAAATCACACCATGTTGGTGAATGACTGAATGAGAATCTCAGCAAATATCAGCTATTTTTCTCTTTGTGACTATCAGTTAAAATGCAAAGACTATTCTTCAGTATCTATTAGACAAAGTAGGTGGACAGGAGTCACACAGAATGTAAAGGAGCCTCCCTTTACACTCAAGTCTGTCTGCCCACAGAGCCCATGTTTTTAATTATGACTCTGAAATCTTTTAACAAATACTAAATAGTATTTTCCTGAACAAAGTTTCTGCCTATGGAAACTGCTTCTCTGCTTTTTCTGCTGAGCCTCGATGATAACTTCAAAGACCCACTTACTTTCTCTTTTTAGAAGTTGAAGTCAAAAAGCTGGCCATAAATAGCCAATCTCCAATCCTCCACTCAAATGTTGTTGCTCTCCTGTGCCTCTAGCTCTGCTTTTGAAATTTCAGTTATGACCTCCCCCTGTATTAAATGCACCTCCAAATGTGTCTACACATCCCAAATTCCAAATGAGTAAAAAGAGGTCCAGTATTTCTTTGTCCAAGGAAATTATGATACTTTTTAAAAATAATTTTAAGTTTGGGCCTACCCTGGTGGCGCAGCGGTTGAGTACTGGGCTGCGAGGCCCAGTACTCAACCGGTTTGCTCCCTGGCCACTGGCCGAGGGTCCCACAAAATAAATTAAAATAAAATAAAATTAACTTTGGTGTTTGAGCTCCATTTAGTTATAGACATTTGGTAGATACTAAGAAATAGTAGTCCTAAGAAATATAGATTGTTGGTGAGGCAGAAGGAGGAATGTGGGACTATCATGCTGCAACAAGTAATAACCAATCATATCTGATTTTCATCTCCTTCTATAAAGACATGGTTTATGCAGGGTCAAGTATGACAGACTATAAGCTCCATCTCACTTTATGGTCCTGGAGGTTTGTAGGGTAAACGACTTTCAGGCTTTTCTGCCCTCCTACCATTAGGATTGCACTGCCCAAGGTGGGCACCTGCATTTGTTACATTGTTATAAGTTATGTTGTGGGACATGGCAGCAGTATTGAGATATTTGCTAAGAGAAGAAGAGGCAGGATAAAGAGGCAGAAAAGAAAGAAGCCCAGAGTGAAGACTTGCCCCGGGGGGTGGGGGGGAGCGTGGGCTTGGATACCTGCTGGCGCCCTGCCACCACCACCCCCACCCCTACCTGCTGTAGCTGGTTGCTGCACTGCATGTAAAAGCTCAGTAAAAGCCTGTGCAAGCCACCTAGTGTTTTCAAGGCTCCTCCTTTACCCATCTGCTGCAATCTTAGAATCAACTCTATGTCCCATCCTGCCCCAGTATTTTAACAGCTTGAAAGAGAATTTTGAGAGGGATGAAGGATGAATAGGTGGGAGACAAGAGGTTTTTAAACAATGAAACTGTTATAGGACAGGGAGAGGGGCAGCCCAAGCCCCGCAAACCTGCCTATACTAAATGGGTTCTGCCATCCGCCGCATCAACACAAAACATATGACACTTTAATGGGAAGGATCTTTAATAAAAACTAGGAAACAATACAGGTGAGGCAAAGAGTCTAGTTTCTAGATGAAGCACCCACAGTTACCCATCCCCTCGTGGGTAAAACTCCATCCATATGGGGTCGGCCCAGAGCAAGGCCCCAAAGCCTGGCACAAGTCTAAAACATCTTCCAGTGGGGACCCACAGAAAAGGGTCACAAACAACCAGACAAGCCCGGAAGGAAAAGAGCAAAATCAACATCCAGATAAAAGCTGCCATGGTCACCTCCCCACGGGTCTCACCCACATCTGTGTCACCCAGTCCACGACCAAAAGACAAGCGCAGTTTCTTCACATGTCTCTAGGCTCCATGCGCCTCCTCCAGGTCTCCTGGCTCCATCCTGCTTCCTTCCTTCCTCAGTCTCTTCTGCAGCTTCTCCTCTTCCTGCTCAGCTCCACCCTTCCTTGGGTGGGGCAGGGAACCTCCCCTTTCCTGGGGACCACCCTGTTACAAAACTATAAACACAAAAACTTCATGTAAACTAAACTTCAATATTCTTAAAAGTAAATAAATATTTGCTTAACAGTTCAAACAATTGTCACACACAAATGCAATATGTGAAAAATAAAGGAATCTGTGAGGGGAGGGGAAGGGAGGATGGGGAGACAGGGAACTATACTTTCAGGTCAGTTTTTCTATAAATTGAGAACTGCTATAAACTGTTTTTTTTTTTTTTTTTAAATAACCAATTGGCACATTTTTTTTTTTTTAAATTTATTTATTTATTTATACAAGCACTGTGTACAGTCAGAAGCGCGGGAGGGTGAGAGAATTCACCAGAGCCAGAACGGGGAGCAGAACAGGCAGAAGGACTGAAGTACATTGCTGAGGGGAGCAGCGGGCGGCAGGAGAGGTCTGCGCACCATGTGGGACCCTCCTCTGGTGGCCGGGGAGCAGCCAGGGATCGAACCGGCGCCGCAGAGGCCGAAGGCAGCTTCGCAACCCAGCGCTCAACCGCTGCGCCACCGGGAGGCCCGAGAACTGCTATAAATTTAAAGTCTATAAATTAAAAGAGAGGGAAAGGGATAAAGGAAGGGAGGGGGAAAGAAAGAACAAGAGGTATTAACATGAATTTCTGGCCAGGGGAAATGAAAACTGAACAATGTCAGTGGTTGAAAGACGCCCGGTGGGGGCCTCCTCCTCCAAGTCCCCCTAGTTATACCTCTGACTATTTTTGTACATGTTTGGAGTGTTATGTCCACACATATAAACCAACCATCTGGGCTAGGGAATGAACTGTAGTCCCAGGGTCTTACCAAGGTAAAGATGATTGGATACCTCTCCTCCTCCTCCCTTCCAAAACAACAACTTGCCTATGTTTCTGTTTCAATAAAATGCACAGATGTGTTAGAATTTAGCTGTCTCCCTGGGGAGCAGTAAAGTGCTGTTCTGAAGTGTTTCAAGACTAGAGCATCCCAGGCCCTGGCACCATGGTAGGACACAAGGGAGGAGATAAAGCACAAATTGAAAAGCAGTATTATTTGGGAAACTGTAGTTTTAACACGTGTGACAGGCAGTCTCTCCCTGTCTGTTGGATTTCTTCTTCATTTCTTTCAGAATACCTGTGTCATGATAGGAGGGCATTGTCTTCCCCTTCTCTCTCTGCTCCTCCATTCTCTTTTTGGTGCTAGTTTGAGAGGAGGAAGTTTAAATGAATATTACCTGGGTAGCCCTCGGCAGAAACTTTGCCTGTCTTATCATCTAGCATTTTATCTGTCAGCCTCAGTGTCAATGTTGCCACTCATCTCCAGACCCTGCATACATCTTTCAGGGCTTAGTTCACATCTACCTCCTGAAACTCCATGCTGATCCTCATCTGCACTTCTCTCAGCTTCACAACTTCAGACCTTGACCACATGCCACTGTAAGTTGTATTTTCAATTTTCAACCCTATACAACAGGGGAAAAAAAAAAAAAACAAAAACAAACTACTGTATCTGTAACTGTAACTATATACCTGCTGGGGGAAAGGATGTCCTGAGCAAACTCCATACAGGCTTTGTGGATGCCACCCTGTAGGGTAAATGGTTTTCCAGGCTTTTCTGCCCTCCCACCATTAGGATTGCCCTGCCTGATGAGGCACCTGCAGTTGTTACATTGTTGTAAACTATCTTATTTACTTCTGTAGGCCATGGGAGGAGTATTGAGTTAGTCACCAAGAGGAAGAGAAGCAGGAGAAGAGACAGCAGAGAGAAGAGGAGAAAGAGGCCAGAGAAGCCCAGAGTGAAGACTTGCTGGGGGCTTGGAGGTCTGCTGGCCTCCTGGCCCCCCCGGCACCCCTGCCTGCAGTGTACCTGGTTGCTGAACTACATGTAAAGCTCAATAAAAGCCTGAGAAAGCCACTGAGGGCTCCAGGACTCCTCATTTACCCGTCTGCCAGATCATAGATAAATGCTCAGTGCCATCCTGCCCTTACACACCCCCACTCCATCAAGACACTGGGAACTACAACTCCCATGATCCCCAAAGGGAAGTCGTTAGCAGCCATTTTCTCTGTTTGTAAATAAAACCAGCCCTGTTAGGGGGATCTCGGCACTTGGCTCATGCTCTTGGCCAGGCAGGTTTGGTCTCAGATGGTCATTTGGGATTCCAGGTCTGTGGAATGGGTAGGACGAATTTAAGAATTTATCGCCCTCTTTTCTCCCTGAGTTGTATATTTCCTCATTTTCCTTTTCCTTGTAAATAAACCTTTTGTTAAACTTTTGTGTGTGCCTGCACACGGGTGAGGACCACAGTCAGGCAACCCATTTTAGAGTGGGTTGTCCTGTAACATACCTATCTAATCCTAAAGTTAATATTTTCCCTTTTATTTATTTATTTTTTTTAAAGATTTATTTTATTTTTATGCATACAAGAGTGGAGTACAGGCCAGAGGTGCTGGGGGGTGAGAGAATTCACCAGAGACAGAGTGGGGAACAGAACAGGCAGAATGACTGAAATACCCTGCTGAGGGGAGCAATGGGTGAGTCAGGAGAGGTCTGCTGTGCTATGTGGTTTGCTCCTTGGCTGGGGATTGAACTCGTGCTGCAGTGGCTGTGGTTAGCTTCATAGGTTGCATCTTAACCTCTTGCACCACCAGGGAGGCCCTATTTTCCCTTTTAGATCTGAATAATTGGTTTAGTCTGCTCTGAGATGGAACGTGTCCCTAGAAAGAAACAAGGATAAAGGGTCCAACTATCTGCCCCAATACTTCAAATCCCTATGGCCAAGATTCTCCTTAAAACTCAAATTTCATATCTGCATATAGAGTTTGTTTCTGTCTCTCACACATGTATGAAGTCCCACAAGATAATACCTTGGAAAGCTGTTATACAGTTGTTGTGAACTATGAAAGACAGGTAAGGATTTCTTGAACATAAACCAAAGACATCATGACAGCATTTTCCCTTGGGAAGATGGGAGGTGGTGGGGGATGTCGCTTCTGAAAAAATAAGAAGGGGTTGTCACTTACAGAGTTTCCCTACTTCAGATCTTTGTCTAGGATTAAGTCTGTTTGAAGGTACACATCATTCAAAATGACTGAAACAAAGCTGGGTAATTGTTTTTTGAGACTCCTCATTTCTTGGATAATGAAGTTGATTGAGTGACAGAAAGATTGAGTACAAGCCCAAATTCAATGCATGGAAAGTAGTCACACTCATATCTGGGGCTGAAAAGTGAAGATTTGCAAATTATTGGATCTTATCTTGAGTCATATTTGTTCTGTATTGGTTAACTTAGCCATAGTTCGCATTATTTTGGAAATTTTAAAGGTCATCTGGCAAGAACTTTACAATTTCCCTTTGATTTCCAGTGTTGATTCAACTCCTTTACCTAATGTGAACACTAACACCAACAGTGTGGTTAGACCACATTCACTTATGTTATACTCTGCATTTGTAAAGGTTTTGCTTAGTTCAAATGGTGCACTACAGTGGCATTTTCTGCAAAGGAAAAGGAGAAATTCCACTCCTAAGTACTCGTTTTCTTATTCAATTCTATACCAACAACAGACCAAATACAAGACTTAGATTTTATTATCACAAAACTGAGCAATATTTTGTAATCCAATAATTTATAACTTAAATTATAAATGGAAAATAATTTAAAAACAACTGATTAAGAGTCAATTACCTAGCATTTATTGAGGGCTTGCTAGAAACCCAAAACAAAGCAACAGACACTACCAGATGCAAAGAGGCCAACTCAACTGTACAGAAACCAAAGGAATCGATGATGTGGGACAAAATGAACTCCAACTATGAAACACAGGTTTAGGGGAGAGGTAATTGCCCTGAATTTTGGAATTCAGGGGATGATGCATACAGTGATTATATTGAAGATGTTCTGAGATGTATCGTGCCTTCAGTCAGCAGAGTGGCATTAAGGAGAATGCCATTAGGCAAGACACTTGAAGGGACAGAAGACAAATCAGATCAAGGTCAGTAAGAAGTCTGTTCTGGTTGGCATAGTGTTGGTCTGGGAAGATGACGAAAGATGAGGCAGAAAAACATTTTAGTATAGACTGGTTCACTGATTCTGCCAAGATGAAATACCAGGATTTGTGTTGTTAGCACTGATATGTGAACAAAAGATGGAGTTTCAGAGTCTGAGCACAGACGCAGAGCCATTTGAATTTGACTTTTGGCATAGAATACTACCACCTGCAGGGCCTGGGCTATTTGCTGTATTTCTCCAAATCTTGATTTTCTCCAGTATAAAACTGATTAATAAAATTGTATACTCCTTTTATAGCAAGAAAAGTATATCTTGTAATATAGTGGGTACTGAAAAATATTTTTTGGCTGTAGTTTTTGGCATTGTTTTCATTTTTTGCTTGTTTTTAGGTAGTGGTTATTACTTTTTAATTTTTTTAAAGATTTATTTGTTTATTTTATACAAGAACCGGGGTACAGGCGTGGGAGGGTGAGAGGATTCACCAGAGACAGAGTGAAGAACAGAACAAGCAGACTGATGAAATACACTGCTGAGGAGAGCAGCAGGCGAGATAGAAGAGGTCTGCTCTGCATGTGGGACCCTCCACGCCCGGCCGGGATCGAACCGGCACTGTAGAGGCTGTGGACAGCTTCACAGTATGGCGCTCAACCACCTGTGCTTAGGCCCTAATTTGTTGAAACAGAAATTTTGTTTTGTCCTAATCATTTTATTTTTTTAAATTTTTATTTATGTATATTTTTTACATCGTTGTTCATTCTCTTCTCATGTGTAATCCCCATAACATTACCACCACAAGATACTCATGAACCAAGCGAGCACCATGGTCTCTGTGCTCTTCCCTCCCCTGGTACCTTTCCCTCACCCTCCCCAGCTGAATGAAAAAAAAAAAAAAGTAGCAGTAATATTGATATGTAATTGCTTTTTTATCCACTTATTAGTAATTATCCATGTTAGAATTCCTTAAAATAATACATCTTTCTCTACCTATTCTCATAATTTTATTGGTGTTTGGAGTCAACATGTTTTCCATGACAGGATTGTTAGTGGTAGACTGAAGGGTCCCTGGGGTCCCCAAACATGCCTGGTCTAAATAGATTCTGCTCTCTGCCACATAAAGACAAAACATACTCTTATGTGTAAGACTTTCAGTAGAAAAGAACTTTAATAAAATTAATGTGTAATAGACAGAAAAGAAAAAAAGAATATGTTTATAATAGTTTGCAATTAAACACCCAAAGTTACCCATCCCCTTGTGAATAAATACCCAGTCA
Organism: Talpa occidentalis; assembly: GCF_014898055.3. Lineage (NCBI taxonomy): Eukaryota > Metazoa > Chordata > Mammalia > Eulipotyphla > Talpidae > Talpa > Talpa occidentalis. The sequence goes on from NW_023601322.1 coordinate 22,916,600, forward strand.
AATAAGTTTGGCCCAAAGCAGGACCACTAGGCCCAAAAGCTTGTCCCTGGTGAGGACCCATAGGAAAGGGACAGGAGGGGGCCAAGCAAGTCTGGAAGGAAAAGAACAAAATCAAAACACAAGTCAAGATAAAGGCTGCCATTTTCAGCCTCCCCACAGCTCTTTCAAGTCTCCTTCCATGTCCCACAAGTCCCTGGTGCGAGACAAAGGCCAAGAAACGTGCATGGCTTCTTCTTCACATGTCTCTGTTCCATGCACCTTCTCTAGGTTTTCTCCCAAGTTCTCTTTCCGAGTCCTTTTTAGCTTTCCTTCAAGTCACTCAGCTCCATCCTTTAATTGGTGGGGCAGGGAACACAGAACCTCCCCTTTTTAGATGACTCTGTTACAGGATCGTGAACTTTGAATTTCAGTACATCTCTAGCCAACATTTCTTTATACATTTTGGAAGTTATAAACCTCTGTCATTCTCTAACCTCGTGGCATTTTTAGAAACTAAAAGTCACAAAATAAAACTTTACAATGAAAAATTGAAAGTTACATGCAAGTAATTTAATTTTTATACTAAAAGAGAACAGCTGACTGGACTGGATGGGTAGATAAAATTGGCAACTTTAAAACAGTTTTCCCCTTCAAAAAAATAATCCCCTCATTGACCTCCTATGGTGTTTGAAATTCCAACATATGCTCTCCTCCTTAAGGAGTCATGGGCCCAGCAGGAGCATATTGATACAATGATGGTTTACACGGAATTATATTCCCTAGGAGGGATAACACATTAACCAGCCAAGTCACCAAAAGGACACATATCATCTCATATTGGTCACACTGACTACTACTCTCCGCTAACCTCCTGGAGGTGCTTCAAAAGTGCCAGTGACAAAAAAAGAATAATAGCAAAGACCTATGTTAATTCCTGTATCCTAGATGTGTAGAGTTCTCCTAACAGTTTCAAGATAGGTAATATTGCTTATTTTGCATTTGAAGTCGCTGAAGCAAAGGGAGATTTCTAACTTTTAAAGATTCCAAAGGATAAGGTACAGGACTAGGATTTGAACTGAACTTTGGCTCCAAGTCTGGTACATAATCATTAAATAAAATGTCTTACCCTCTATAATGGTTGCTATTTCTTGCTCCATAACTAGAAGACATGAGGGAAAAACAACTAGATCTGATGACATTTTTTTTTTTTTTTACCTCTATAATGGAAGGTTTTGTTTGTGTGTATATATAGGGTGTGTGTGTGTGTGTATGTGTGTGTGTGTGTCCCCTCCTTCCCTCCCTGAGAATGGGACTGGACATATGGGGGTAGCTTCACCTCTGAGAAGTTAAAGGAAATCATGTCTTGTTTTGTTCTAAACTTTAAAACTGAATGGCAGATGGTATTTTCTTGAAGTTTTTACATTATAAACCCATGCTTTCCACAACTCGCCTAACCTAAATCTTAACCAACAATGAAAGCATGCATTCTATAAAGCAATTAAGCAAGGGGGCCATTAAACTGAGGCGGCTCTGATGCCTTGGCAGCCCACATAACCAAACTGAAACCTAAGTCAGATTCAATTCCTAGAAATGTTTCCAAGTTTGGTAATCAAAACTCTAAAACAACTAATGACAAACAGCCAACTGGGCTTTTCCAAATAAACCAACAGCTTTTCTATCGCCAATCATGTAATTTCCTTGTTTTGCCTTCACATCTGTTTTATAAATGCCTTTCCCTTAGCTCCTACTGGTAGAACATTCTTAACCATTTTTGATTTGATACAGTTTGATTCAAAATGATATTTGCTCAAATAAACTCTTCAAAATTTTAATGGACCTCATTTTATCTTTTAATTGTCACATTATACTAAATTTCCTGCAAACCTAATTTTAGTAGGAGACACCTGGACAGAGGGAACAATACAGAAGAAAAAAAAAAAAAGAAAGTATTAGGGAATGGAACACAAGATAAGAGAGATTTGATAGAGGAAAAGGCTAAGAGGCTGATTGCTCAGGGGAACATGAGGGCCCAGAATATTTACAGAGTATCACATTTGAAGCAGATAGTGTTCAAAAAGGCAAGGGGGGGGGTTCTCTAATATATGGAGAACTTGGTCTGTTTGGGCACAAGCTATCTGGAAACTTAACTACCCAAAGATTGCATGTCAATAATTGTGGAGGGCTTTATTTTCCAAAGAGGACCACCACAAAATCTCCCGTCCCTTACTTTGCTCTGCAGAGTGAACTTGCTACCCCCTTCATCAAGAGCTAGTCCATTTCTCCACTTTCTTGAATCTGAGTGTACTTAGCAATAGATAATTGGACCAATAATGCAACTGAAGGGGGCAGAACATAATGCTACTCAGAGTGATCTTAACATGTAAGTATTAAACAGAGGGAATTCTAAGGTACTGATGCATCAGCATATGGTATTTATAGAAACTGCACTGGCCATACATTTCCCTTGATTGGGGTTCTGTGCCTTCGCTCTTCCCTTGTCTTCAGCACAGTAAGAACCTCCTTCCTGGGATTGTTGACCTTGTTCTTTTGAATCACTGCACTGCAGGTTCAGACTAAACATCTTCAATCTCTAGGTTCCACTGTAGCTCCTGCAGGAAGTACTCTTCTGCCAAAACCTGAATAGATGCTCTATCAGGAGACAAGAGTTAATGAATAGAAGGGTGCCTGAAACTCAAGCAAGAAGCAGAAAATTCTACTTCTAAGAAGTGAAGAATTTCATTTCCATCTTTCATTCTTTGACTATCTGTGACCATTTTTATGAAGAAGATAAAAATAAATATAGAGTTGACCAAAATAATACCTCTCAGACCAGAGAATTAGCTGCTGAATTTTTCTATTTCCATCTTCATCCTCCAAGTCTTGTGTAGACATGGCACAAAAATTCAAATTAGGGATCTTTGAAATAGTGACTGGCTGCTGCTGCTGCACTTGAGTCTCTTTATTATCAATGAAATTCTGTTTATTTTCTCTCCCTTCTTATCCTCCTACGGTTTTGATGTGGCTGCTCACAGTTTGCTATCTGTGTTCTCACCACCCAGCTGCCACCTAAGCATGTCTGATAATTTCACTTGTTTAGTTCAATTTATATGTATTTGATCTTTTACTTCTTTGATTAAATGTCAGCAGCAATTTGATTAGTTGCTCAAGCACATTAGTGCTACCCATAAGCTGAGGTGAAAAGCACAGAATTTTTTTTCTGCTTCTTAAACTTCCATTTCTAGATATCATTTTGAAAAAAATCACATCATAATTCTAAGTTTGTCTTTCTTGTTAAATTAAAGGCAAATATATGATCTGTGAGGGGCCATAATAATCCTTCTTGGACTTCATCTACTAAGGGAATACAAAGTGTCCCTGGATAGCAGATCCCAAGGTGACTAAATAAATCACACTTCTATATGTAAAGTACTGTAGAAATTATCAACTTGAGTGTGTGCTGTTTTAAAACTCCACTGTGGAGTGGTCCAGAGGTTAGAAATCCTCTAGGGGAGCTTGATGTAGGCATGGTAATTTAAAGTGAAGATGGGATGTGACAATCAAAGACTTAGAGTGGTGACTTTGGTGATAGAATGAGCCTAGAGTGAATATATTTCAGGAAATACACTCCTGTTTGATCCTTTTCTAGCAGACAAGTCAGGCTTGAGGAGAGTGAGTAGAGTAGGGTGAGATGGGTGGGAAGAATTAACAGCTGTATCATTCACAGCTACCTACTGTCTCATTGCTTTAGTAAAAATGCAAACCTATGCTCATTTTCTTGCAAAGAAATTGCCCCTTTTTATTGAAATCTCATTCTTGTAAGAGTCTGTGTTTCTCATACATAGCACCATTCAGTGATGGTGCCCATCAAGAAAATCATCTGTTCCATATAACTGAGAGGGCATGTAAGGTATTTCTGTCCTGACATAAGCAGTCAGGTTGAATTTTTAATCTCTTCATGTGATCTACTTTTCTTCATAACTAAACTCCTTCAAAAACCAAATAAAACCCAGAAAATGATCATTTCATAAAATCCATACAGATATTTAGCTTCAAAACTAGATCTAGGAATTAGATTGCAGTACTATAGCAAATTGCTTTTCCTGCAGCATCATATAATTTTTAATTTATTGCAGGTATGTGTGCATATATGCATGTGTGCATGTATGATCATCATAATGTTTTTCTTTCATCTATTTTTTTTCTTTTATTTTAACTTGTTTAACAAATGCTTATATGATATATAATGCACTGTTTTATACATTTGCACATAACTCATTAACACAAGTCTTGTCTGTTCTCAAAAAATTATCAGAGAGACAAAGAAGTAGGAACAATTGAAGGCAAGGGTTGTGAGGGATGCAATGGTCACATGCCATGAGAGCATACAGAAACAGTATCTAACTATTCCTGGAATGATCAGAAGGCATTTTTAGGAGTGACCACTGAAGAGAATTAAGGAAGCTCCCAGGTTGGAATCCATAGTCTGAAAATGTCATACATTTTGGACAGAGACATGAAAAAATAAAATACACAGTGCAGTTGGGGGTTAGTTTGGCAAAGGGCAAAGCCCCATAGTGAAGAGCAAACTCCATGTGGACTTGATTCCTGATCTACCACTTATTCATTGTGGGAATTTAACTAAATAAATGAACTTCCTGTACATCACTTTCCTCATCTGGCAATAACATCTGGCAATAATAATGATATCTACCTCCTAAGGTTGTTCAGCAGATTAAAGCAGATAATTCATGTCAAGTGCTTACAGAAGTGTATGACTCCATAAATGCTGGCAATTTTTATAGCTGAAATTAAGGACCCAATTGGGAAAGAGATGGAGAAGGAAATGGAAAGTCAGGGAGGAAAAGAGTATAAACTTTTAAGATCATGGTGTGAAGTTTGGAATTTATTTGTATTCAAAAGCAAGCCACAGGGATACTTTAAAGTGGGCTGCTGATACGACTACTCATCTACACAAAGATTTCTTCATTGTAATATGCAGAAAGGAAGACCAATTAAGAGATTCTTGCTGTAATGCAAATGAGTATTTGAAATAGAGACACAGGAATTGAAATTGGAGTATGGATGGATATTAAAGACTATAAAGATAATCTAGAACCTCTTTAGGTACTATTTTTAGATAATATCTATAAATGGCCTAATGCAATTGCTTTTCTTTTTCTGTATAATGAGGTGGGAAGTTATGACTTTCATCAAAATAGGAAATTTGGGGACAAAATAGGAATACACAACGAGGTGGTTTTCAGACATGATGAGCTTGAGTAGCTTATGGGCTAAGGTGGACAACTATAAACAGATGTCAGGGGTTGATGATTTACTCAAATGAACGCTGAAGTTAGTAGCCCTGAGCTTAAATGTAGACAAGACAAAGAAAGTGTAATACAACAATACAATTAGAATTTACTATGTTCTTACTGTATATTAAGACATAAACCAATCTTTTGCATAGATAATCACACATATTATACATAGCAAGCCCTGAGTCAAATACTATATGGTTCCTATTCCACATATCAGGGAATGTTCTCAAAAACTTAGTGACATACCAAAGGCGAAGCAACTCATAAGTGAGGAACAGGAATGCATCAGTAACCATTGGATTCCTGTGAGTGACAGATGCTTCAACATACAAGTGGGTTAAATAAAGAGAATGTATTTCCTTTTCATCTCCAATATACTTAGTTTCCTTTGAAGTTATTTCTCTGTAATTCTTAGCATTTGACATCCTTCTCAAAATCCATCATGTTTATATTCAAACAAGCAGGAAAGATAAAAGAAGGAGCTAAATTATACCACTCGGTTTTACAGAATCGCTCTAGAAGTTGGACACAATGCTTCTGCTTATTTTACTTTTGTAGAATATAGTCACATGGCATGACTAGCTGCAAGGAAAATTGGGAAATGCTGTATTTTTTTCCTGGGAAGTTATTGCCAATGTAAAAATTGGAGGTTCCCTTATTAAGTAGGAATTGGAGAATAAAAATTGAGACAGGATTGTCAGTCTCCATTACAGGGATCTACTAAGAGAAAAAAATATAAAGTTTATAAATTAATTAAAAGCATCAATACGACTCCTGAAGAAGCTCATTATTGAATGGGACAGCTGGAGGAAGAGCCCAGAAGTACACTGACCAGGATAAGTCATAAACCTATGGTCATGATCATCATAAGAGTCTGATTGATGGAGTTATGGACATAACAGTACATAAGACACACTGAAAAATTAATATTCCAGTAGCAACTTGGTGTCAGACAACTCTGTTGAGGGGAAGCAAAGAGACATTTGGAGAGGAGTTAGAACTATACATAAATCAAAGCATCACTTCAGTCCAATTTCAACTTTAAGGGAAGATGACAAATAAGCCAAACATAATGAAAAGTGATTATTTCCTTATCACATGTTTGTTCAAATCATGAAAGGGTTTACTTTGGAATTTCTGTAAATAGTGATCTCTCCTAGTGCACTTAAAATAGAATTTAGTTTAAAGGCATTAAATTTACAGGGAATTTTTAGACACACATTTATGGGGTAAGTAAACTGTACCTATCTCAAGCATAGAAAGGAATAGGATTAATGCAAACAGAAACATTATAGGTAAATATTTAGCCTTGAGGGGGTAGAAGAAATGTTTACTTTCTGAGGGCACTCCTTGGGAGAAAATTTTTTTAAATATAAATACCTACCTTAAGAAATGTTTGATGAGACTACTTAAGCAGAGCAGGATATTCAAATAGAACTCACATGAATGTGCTTAATTCTGTGCTAAAGCTTCTTCTCAAGATTGTCTATAATTTTGTAATAAGTTCAGGAATGCTGAAAAGGCCTTATCAATTGTATCACAGACCTGATAAATGTGTGAGAGAATAGAAAGTCTTATCATCCCACCATCTTACCTATGCACTTTACACTTTTGTTAATGATACACATACACATACACATGCATACACACATATACTCACATATATACTATTCACCCAGAAACTCAGACTCGAATTGAAGCAGAGATTTGATAAGGCTTTGAATCTTTGCTATGCATATACATGCTCTAACCTTTTAAAATCAAACACTACATCATCTCTCCAGTTCCTTTTGTCCCAAAATGATCTAGTCTTTTCCTTGGATTGTTTCTGTGATTAGGATATTGGTTGAAATCTAGTCATATTTGTTCACTACCAAAAGTTGTTTAGCCACCTCCTCTCCCAAACTCTATTCTTCGTATTTATCTTTTTCATTTTGTTGAAGCCTGGAATTTCACCATTAGAAATTTCCCTTTAGCTTAAGCTCAATAGAACATTTTTACCTTTGTTATATATAAATTTCTGGTAATAGAATACGTAAATTCCCCCATTTACAGCTCAACAATCAAAGGATAATTAAAACACCTGAAGCTCGTGGATAAATGATATAGAAATATGAAAAAATTGAGTATATTTATACTTCTCTGTTTCTCTATTGCACTTGATATTCAGAGATTGTATCTCAAATCACTTAAGAGATTCCTCAATAGGACTTTCTCTAGGTAATTTTTAAGCAGGGAAATGAAATAGTTGTTTAAACAGCCCTTTGCATTGTTTTATTTCTGGTAATAATGAAAGTTGCACATATTTTGCTTCAGTTGAGCTATACTCATGACTTTTGAATAAAGCTGGTTCTCTTTGACCATACTGCCTTTGTTAAGTCTCTGCCCTACCTGATGGTCTTTCAACCCTGCTTCCATTGAAGTAAAATATATACAATGTCATATGCACACAGATCCACGAATTTTCACTAGATGGTCATACCTATACAAACATTTTCCAGATTAGGAAATAAAGTACTCTAGAAACTTCTCTAGTGCTCTTGCAGGGGATGGGAAAAAAAACTCTTCCTTTAGGAAACCCTCTATGTTCTATATTGAAGTCTGAAAATTAAACTGAAAAAAGACAGATATACTGTTTGTCATCCTGTGTGTTCTAAACAACATACAAGTCTACTGCCAGAGCTGTCTGAGGTTATCCATCAGATTTCCCAACCAGTGAGGAAATGACAAATTGATTATACTGGCCCTAACAAGACTATAAATATCCTTTGATTTGTGCAGACACTGTATTAGGCCTAATCCAAACTATTCCCTGTTGTCTCACAAGACCTTCGCCATACAGGGAATTAGAGAACTGAGTAACTTGTACAGATCCCTTTGTCAAATAGACAGTGATTGGTGATCACATTTGTGGAATCATAATGTTCAACACTGGGTTAGAGAACATGACATTGAATGGAGGTTACATCTTCCCTATAGCCCATAAGCAGCAAGGTTGGCAGAAAGGAGAAGTGGAATGTATACTGCATATTAAATTACTAACAGGTAAAAGTAACTTGGCCAGTTGGAATAAAATATCATTTCAGACATTAATATATTTGAATGATTCATCAGTTGGACTTGTTGACCCATGTGTCAGACTGTGGACTGCTGCTGACATGACCAACTCTGAAAACATATGAAAGTTAAGGGAAACAGCCATAGCCCCCACTCTCTCCATGGATAAACATGCTGTACTGTTGAGAGCGCCAAGTCCTATCAGGCCTGGGAGAAGTGTTGTCTAATGCAATTCACAATTCTACTGACATCCCACTGGAACAGCTCAGTTATGTTTCACCCGTGGTTGAAGGTGGAACTATTCAATCTCTAATGAGATCTTATTGCCCTGCTACAAGTGGGAGCTGCACTATACCTAGAGTGGACCTCATACTATTGGAAGAGGGGGAAAGGAGGGAGTCCTGCTTTGGAATATCCTGTCCCCAGCCCACCTCCTTACACTGAATAGTGCTACCAAACCTGGCCAACATGTAGAGATGCAGGACAAGTTCCTGTTAATGCAGCCACATTAACTTCTAAAGAGTCAGGCTACTAGTGTAATTTTTACAGAAAGGGAAGACCTTGCCTTACAAGTTCCCACTAAATATCTGTCATTTCAACCCTGGACTTGTGCTCCAGCCAGGCCATAGTGGTCTAGACAGGCACTTCCTGGAAATAACCTTCTATAGTTGGCCCAACAACAACAACAAAAAATCAGTTCCAATATTAAGTATGTGGGCAACTTAATCTAGCTAGCCTCTCAGAATTGCCATGGTAGGAAACATCTTTCAAGGAGGGAGTTGGAAGTTTCTCAAACATACATTAAGAAAGAACAAGCAAGGACTAGTACTCTTAATTCATCTGATAATTACCAATATTGATCCCAAATCTGGCCTGTGGTACATATTATTATTAATACTGTCCCTGGTATCAGACAAACTGCTGACTGAAAGAATCCTAAAACCACCATCATCAGAACCACAGGTGGGTACACTCAGATTTGAGTGTGTATCTGTGGTCCATGTGGCTCACCCCTCACCCTGGATTCTGGACATTTGAGCACTCATGTACTATTATATTAGGAATAGAAAATCCACTCTAAAGAGAATCAATCCAATTATACTAAACCTGAGATGAATATCATTAAAACTATGCATTCTGTCACATTAAAGGATAGCGACTGATTTGGCAGTGACCAGTTGTGCTGTTGAGTAATTATTGGGTAACCCCAGTGGGACCCATTGCTTGCATGGCACAGATTTTTGGTCATGGCTTTCATCTGGTTGTTGGGTCACTATATCATGGAGTTCCCCTAGTCATAGGAAAGGATCCAGCCATCGTAAAAATGTTGCCAGTTTTCCTCTTCTCAAGGCTACATAGACAAGGTTTGATTTATTCTGTTTTCTATTGACCACCACCTTTGTTCTCTCTATTGGACTTGAGGACATTTGAGCACACACAGAAAACACTATTACATTCACTCAGCAAGGACTAAATGATAGCTAGGTCTGTCGTCACCGAACACTGAAATGTCTCTAATGAGAATACCTGTCCTTCAAAACAGGATGGCTTCAAATATTATCACTGTTTCCCTGGGAGGAATCTGTGTAATTATCCAAACAGAATGCTCTGTCTTCTGATGAGTCTGCTAATGTATTATCCTTATTGAAACACATGAGGATACAAGTGAAAGTCCTGAGTGATCCCAACCTAGCAAACCCAGTAAATTAGCACTTCTGATCACGGGGCTCTGTGTAGAAATAATTGTTACTTTGTGAATCAATTTTTATTTTATTTTATTTTTTTTTTTTTATAAATTTTATTGTTATATTCCCATACAATTGCAGCCCCCCATTCTGACCCCAATCCCTCCCCTCCCGCCCCCGCCCCCCTAAAAGTGTCTCTGGTTCATAGTTTTTGTTGATTTTGATTTTCACTTTCTTATAGTTATTCATTTTCCTGGTCCCTTATTTAAGTTTTCTAGATTCCTGCTATGAGTGAGACCATCCGCTATTTTTCTTTTTCTTTTTGGCTTGTTTCGCTGAGCATGATCCCTTCCAGCGCCATCCATGTTGCTGCAAATTGCATGTGTTTATCTTTTTTGAATGCTGAGTAATATTCCATGGTATATATGTACCAAATCTTCTTGATCCAGTCATCTATTTTTGGGCATTTGGGTTGTTTCCAAAGCTTAGCTATTGTAAACAGTGCTGCTATAAACATAGGGGTGCAGGTGTTCTTTGGAATTGATGTTTCTGTGTCCTTTGGGTAAATACCTAGGAGTGGAATTGCTGGATCATATGGAAGCTCTATGTTTAGTAGGTCCAAAAATCTCCACACAGCTCTCCACAGTGGTTGGACCAGTTTGCACTCCCACCAACAGTGCAGAAGAGTTCCTTTTTCTCCACACCCTCGCCAGCATTTGTTGTTGCTAGTTTTTTTAATATGTGCCATTCTCACTGGTGTAAGATGGTATCTCATGGTAGTTTTGATTTGCATTTCCCTGATGGCAAGTGATGTTGAACATTTTTTCATATGCCTGTTGGCCATTTGCATTTCCTCTTCAGAGAAGTTTTTTTTAGCTCTTCTGACCATTTTTTGACTGGATTATTTTCTTTGTTGTTGCTGAGTCTCATCAGCTCTTTGCAGATTTTTGTGATCAGTCCTTTATCATTAGTGTTGGGTGCAAAAATGTTCTCCCAGTTGGTGGGGTTTCTCTTTGTTTTTGTTATTGTCTCTTTTGCTGTGCAGAAGCTCTTTAATTTGATGTAGTCCCAGCTGTTTATCTTTGCCTTCACTATCACTGCTTTGGGTGATGTGTTTGTAAAGATGTCTTTGATGTGCAGATCACGTAGTGTTTCGCCTATATTTCCTTCTATATATTTTATGGTTTCAGGTCTTATGTCTAGTTCTTTAATCCATTTTGAGTTGATTTTTGTGTATGGTGTGAGGTAGTGGTCAAGCTTCATTCTTTTGCATGTAGCGACCCAGTTTCCCAGCACCATTTATTGAACAAACTTTCTTTGCTCCAATGCATAGTCTTTGCTCCTTTGTCAAAGATTAGTTGACCATAAATCTGTGGATTTATTTCTGGATTTTCTATTCGATTCCATTGGTCTGTATGTCTGTTCTTGTTCCAATACCATGCAGTTTTGATGATTATGGCTTTGTAGTATAGTTTGAAGTCTGGGAGTGTAATGCCTCCATTCCCTTCTTTTTTTTTCAGGAGAGCTTTGGCTATTCGGGGTTTTTGTGATTCCATATGAATTTCATCAATAATTGTTCTATTTCTTTGAAGAATGACATTGAAATTTTGATTGGAATAGCATTGAATCTGTATATTGCTTTTGGAAGGATGGCCATTTTAATAATGTTTATTCTTCCAATCCACGAGCAGGGGATGTCTCTCCATTTCTTTGTGTCTTCTTCTATTTCTTTTAACAGTGTTTTATAGTTTTCTTTGTATAGGTCCTTTATCTCTTTTGTTAGATTTATTCCCAATATTTGATTTTTTTTGTTTCAATAACAAAAGGGATGTTTTTTTTGATTTCTTCTTCTTCAGATTTATTGTTTGTGTATAGGAAGGCTACTGACTTTTGCATGTTGATTTTGTATCCTGCCACTTTACTGAACTGATTGATGAGTTGAATTAGCTTTTCTGTGGAGTTTTTGGGGTTCTCTATGTATAATATCATATCGTCTGCAAATAGTGATAGTTTGACTTCTTCTTTTCCTATTTGGATTCCTTGGATGTCTTTCTCTTGTCTTATTGCCCTGGCTAGGACTTCCAGTATTATATTGAAAAGCAGTGGTGAGAGTGGACATCCTTGTCTTGTTCCAGATCTTAATGGAATTGCTTTCAACTTTTCACCATTGAGAATGATGCTGGCTGTTGGCTTGTCATAGATGGCCTTTATGATGTTGAGGTATGTTCCTTGTATCCCAAGAATTTCAAGGGATTTTATCATGAATGGGTGTTGCATTTTGTCGAAAGCTTTCTCAGCATCTATTGATATTATCATATGGTTTTTATATTTCTTTTTGTTGATGTGTTGGATAACGTTGATTGATTTTCGGATGTTAAACCATCCTTGTGCTCCTGGAATGAATCCTACTTGGTCATGGTGAATTATCTTATGGATACATTGTTGGATTCTGATGGATAAAATTTTATTGAGGATTTTTGCATCAGTGTTCATTAGGGAGATTGGCCTGTAGTTTTCCTTTTTAGTGTTGTCCTTGTTCAGTTTTGGTATTAGTGTAATGTTGGCTTCATAGAACGTGTTTGGTATTGTCCTTCCTCTCAATTTTTTGGAAGAGTTTGTGAAGGATAGGCACTAATTCGTCTCTGAATGTTTGGTAGAATTCATTTGTAAATCCATCAGGTCGGGCTTTTGTTTTGGGGAGGTTTTTGATTACCATTTCAATTTCGCTAATTGTAATTGGTCTGTTTAGGTGTTCTATTTCTTCTTTATCTAGCTTTGGGTGATTGTAGAGTTGTAGGATTTGTCCATCTCCTCTAGATTATTAAACTTATTTCCATATAACTGTTCATAGTAGTTACTGATTATTCTTTTGATTTCTGCTGTGTCCGTTGTGATTTCTCCTCTTTCATTGATGATCCTGTTTATTTGTGCTTTCTCCCTTTTTTCCTTTGTGAGCCTGGCTAGGGTTTGTCTATTTTATTGATTTTTTCAAAGAACCAGCTCTTGGTTTCATTGATCTTTTGGATTGTTTTTTTAGTTTCAATTTCATTTATTTCTGCTTTGGTTTTTATTATTTCTTTTCTTCTACTGGTTTTGGGTTTTTTTTGTTGTTCTTTTTCTAGATCTTTGAGCTTCGAGATTAGGTTGTTTCTTTGAGTTCTTTCTTGTTTCTTGATGTGAGCTTCTATTGCTATATATTTTCCTCTTATTACTGCTTTTGCTGCATCCCATACATTTAGGATATTGGTGTCCTCCTTGTCGTTCAATTCAAAAATTTTTTAATTTCTTCTTTGATCTCCTCATTAGTCCAGTGGTCTTCCAGTAGTGTGGTTTTTAATCTCCATGAGGTAGGAAAGTTCCTTGCCTTCTTTTTATGGTTTAGTTCTAGTTTGATGCCTTCATGGTGAATCAATTTTTATTGTTGAATTTTTCTATTAATTTGTCAGCCACTTACATATCAATATGACTTTGGTGGGGATTTTTTACTCCTCAGTATGTGTACATGCTTAACTAACCTCCACCAAACTTTCTGTGTCAGGGCCCAATCCCCTTCATGCCTCCCTCTCCACTACCCCCACACCAATTCCCTTTGGTAACAAGTATTTTTTTCACAAAGTTGAAAATTGATTTTGCTCTGCTCTTGCAATATATGGCTTTTGGTTATTTATATTCCACTGATAAGTGAAACCATTGAAATTTGCCATTCACTTTCTATTTCCTTAGCATTATCATCTCAAGACCCATCCATTTTTTTTTCCCCAAAAGGCACTATTTCACCTTTTTTCATAGCTGAGTAATATTCAATTGAGTATATATTCCACAATTTCTTTTCCATATAAGTACTTCATATACTTTGGAGATTAGTCCCTAGTCAGATGTGTAATGTGCACATATCTCCTTATCTTTAATACTTTTTGTTTTTTGTGATGGTTCTTTTTGACATGCAAAAGCTTTTAGTTTGATGTAATCCCATTTATTTATTTTTGCTTTTGTTTCCCTTGCTGTTAGGATTGCATCACCAAATGCATCATTGCAGTAGATGTACTATAGTATATCTCCCTATGTTTCCTTTTAAATGTTACATGGCTTCAGTTCTCATATCCAAATCTTTAAACTATTTTGAATTAATTTGTGTGTATGTAGTTGTGTTTTCTTTTGCATGTGCCTCTGCTGCTGCCTAATAGCAGTTCAGCTGGGTAGTCGCCACACAAACCACCTCCACACTAATGAAATCCCTTGCTCAACCTTAGAACAAAAGAGGAGGCCACGTGAAATCTCAGAGCTACCAGAGGTCAGGAGGGGTGAAGCGTTGACTAGTTCATCAAGAAGATCTGGAACTAAGCCCATGTGCTAACGAAAGGTATCCAGAAGTCCTCCACAGTCCCACAATCCCACTATTTGCATATTTCTGGGTTTTCCAGCTCAACCTTTGGAGGTGTTTCTATCAGTCAGGAACTAGTGTCCTGTGGGCCGAGGTGGAGAAGTATCCTCTGTTCATCCGATGTCCGCCTGGGCTCTTTGGAATTAGCCGAGTTTCAGGAGTCCCTCCCACAGCTGTGTAAACGTCGCCACTGAGCGTAGGCATGAAAAAACCGCCTATTCAGTCTAAGGCTGGGCCTCCAAGTTTGCAGTAAGAAAGTTGAGATTTCAAGTACAAAGTGCAAACGTAAATGCTGTGTGTGAGCCTCAAGGGGCCCAGGGACCTGGGACGCTGATCGCCAAGGACCCACCAGACGGGGGACTGCTGTTGGCTACAAGCAGTGAGTCTTTATCTTCCTCAGCATGGTTATATAGGAATTGTGAACAAGGACATCTGTGTTTTATCCTAAGTCAGAGAAAACAAACGACCTTGCCTGGCGCGCCAAGTACGTGGGCCCAAGCGCACCAAGTACGTGACCCAAGCGCGCCGTGGACGTGGGCCCAAGCGCGCCAGACGGGACCCAAGCGCGCCGAGGACGTGACCCAAGCGCGCCGAGGACGTGGGCCCAAGCGCGCCGAGGACGTGGGCCCAAGCGCGCCGAGGACTTGGGTCCAAGCGCGCCGTGGACATGAGCCCTTGGGCTTTTCGGGACATGCCTGCCCTTGTGGACATCTGCTGCACTAAGTCACCACCGAGGAGACTTCCAAGGACCGTGCAAGTACAGGGCGTCCCTCCCAGGCGGTTTGTCCTGGCACAGTGGGTCCGCCCAGCGTTTCTGTCAGCACTTTTCCTTGCCGTCCCCAGGTCACCTCTCCATCATCCTTATGCAACACTGTGTGTCAGGAAAGAGGGCAGACTATGCCCCATATAGAATGTTCAGGTGGGGAGGATGAAGAATTTCAATTCATGAAGAAAGCCAAAGAGCAAGAAGCCGAGCCGAGGAGGATTCATCTAGGGGCCCTCCACGGCGGTCTTTGCAGAACCACATTGGTGACGATGTGAGAGCGAGAGATGGGGCTCCACATGGGAAGCTAGTGGAGTCTGAAGTGTAGGAGAAAGTAAAAAGAGCGGGGCACGGGAATGAGAAAATAGTGAAGTAGAGAAGAAACTGATGACGAAATAGAGCCGCCCCGGGGCTTGGTGCATCAACGAGCTCAGGGGAAAAAAAAAAAAAAACAGCGGAAGAAATGGAAGTCATGGAGGTAGAAGATGAGGGGCATCCTGGAGAGGAGTCAAAATCAGAGTATGAAGTGTACCCGGGCAGTGAAGATGAGATGAAGCTTCACCCTAAGGCAGTCTTCATTAGAAAGAGGAATCGAGTAACAGTTCAAAAACACAAGGCCGAAGCTCTTAAACAGAAGATGCTGGAGAAGGAGGCCGAATGCACGAG
Organism: Talpa occidentalis; assembly: GCF_014898055.3. Lineage (NCBI taxonomy): Eukaryota > Metazoa > Chordata > Mammalia > Eulipotyphla > Talpidae > Talpa > Talpa occidentalis. The sequence goes on from NW_023601322.1 coordinate 22,932,449, forward strand.
TGAGGAAGGGCACAAACACTTAAGATTGTGGAACAGGAGACCAAGACAGAGCTGGCAGAGAATGGCAGTCCCTGTGGGGAGGGATATGACGAGAAGAAGGGGAAGCACTGAAGGGGAAAGCAGAAACTGAAGAGTGAGAAACCTGACTGGAAAGAGGCGAGATGAGCTTTGCAGCAAATGGCAGTTCTTACAAAAATATTATCATCAGGGGTGCCTTGTTCATGGCTGAGGATGAAATTTACAAGAGAGATTTCCCCACACCTTCCCTGTGTCAGACAGGTGTTCCCAAAGTCATCCAGGTCAACAAATGCAGGCGTTCTGGTTGTACTAAATACACCCACCTTGTGGATCAAAGCAGCATGGGGCCGAGAGTGCACAGAACACAAAATTCTTGAAACAGAAGGCGGCTGGGGTAGGAGATGTATTTGAACTGCCATCTACCCTACCAAAAAAAGAGTTCAACTACTTATTCTTTCAACTGTAGGACAAAGGAAAGTCTTAGTATCTGGGCCCTGATTTACTTGTACCATCATTTACATGACTCTTGGACAAAGACTTTTGGAACCAATGCCATATTTGTGACACTGGGTAACGCAGTCTTTGGAAGTCCTTTGAGAGGCTTGGACTCAGTGAGAAATCCACAAAAAAAAAAAAAAAAAAAAAAAAAAAAAAAAAAACAAAAACAAAAAACACTATCCAGGTAGGATCAGAGACTTCCCATTTTAAAACTATTTCCAAAAAATGTTAGGTTTCATCACTGTTCTGGCTTCCCTAACTCAGTTGGGACTGTTTTCTTTTCCAGCCCCTTAGCTTGGGTGAGAAACATAGGATGCTATATCACTGTTACCTTACAGGAAATCTAAGCTTGGTCCAACCTGTTTTGCATTTTTGGTTGACATCAGTTTTTCTAAGTAAACATATTTGTTGATTTATTTGTGTGTGTCAAGAAATAAAAACACACACCATTAGACCCTGCAAGTAAAATGTGTATCAGTCTATTGACTAAATAAAGGACAGAAGAGAATTGTCAAAGAGAAAGAGAGAGAGAAGGAAAACAAAAAGGATGTGACATCTGCTGCTCCCTTTAGTGGGGAGAACACCATTAGAGGCTCCTAAGCTCCCCTCCTCCAACCTGGAATATGCTTTCTGCCCACCTTTCCCTTTAAGATCACCTTAAAACTTCTAAAATTCTGGAAGGCCAGTGCAGAGATCGGCTTTTGCAGCCACATGAGAAAAGCACCAGAGGTAAGTTCCCTTGTTTACTAAAATTTGCACCTACCAATCTGCAGTGACTTGCCTCTTTCTAGGGTCTTCCCTTATCTTTTGTGAGGGAATCAGAACCAATAGTGGGAGAAGGTGGCCTTCTAGGAGTGGTAAATTTGGGGAAGTTGACTCAGAAAGGTATGGCTGGTAAATGTTGTTTAGTAAGGTTTATTATGCCTGGTAGGGGAGAGGGACATACCTTTACAAATGGCAATTTGGGTCACTTTTACAAAAAAAATTATACTCTGCTTTTAGGTCTTAGGTTTTTCAATTGCCTTTAGTTCAAAATAATCCTTATACCAAAGTGGCATATTTTCAGGTGGCACTTTCTGATCCCCATCATTCCATCCAGTTATTAGCACCCTCTTCCACTGAATCCTGCTGGTAATCACTAGCCTGATTTTATCATCATTATTTTATTTCAGCTAGTTTTGAAAGTTTTATAAATGGAAGCATAATATGTACACTTTTGTGCATAGATTTCTCAACATTGTTTTTTATGTTTGCAAGATTCATCCATGTTGATTTATATTGGTTGGTTTTGTGTGTATACTACATCCTGTTCATCAAGTCTATACTTAAAAGATATTAGTGATGTTATAAAATTTTTTGTATATGTTATTGGTAAATATGTATGTATGTAAGTGTTGGGTATATATGCAGGGGTGTAATTGTTAAATCATAGGTATGGGTTTAAGCACCTTTAATAAACACTGCCAACTAGATGGAGTATATGAGTTCTGAATGCTTTGAACACTAACACTTAGTATTTTCTTCATTTTGAAACTTTTATCCAGTTTGGCAGGCATGTAGTGGTATTGCAGTGTTTCTTTCATTTGCATTTCCTGTCTCATTAATCATGATGAACCCTTTTTTGTAGGTTTATTTACTATTTCAGTGTAAAGTTTCAGTTGTAAAGTTCAGTCTTTTTGTTCATTACTTTGCCCATTTTAGGTTGCCTGCCTATTCATTATTGATGTTGTGTTCTTTATATATTATGAATATGAGTTCTGTATGAATATGTATTATAAATATCTATTCTTACTTTCTGGTTTCAATTTTCACACACAAATGGTATATGTTAATGTAAGGAAGGCTTTAATTTCTAAAGTGTCTTTATCAATTTTTTCCTTTATGCTTTTTCTAATATCTGTCCTGTTTAGAAAATCTTTGCTTATGGCCCTAGGATATGAAATTTCTCATCTTTGTTTACTACTCCTTAGAGTTTTACTTTTTATTAAGATAGCAACTTTATTAAGATAAAATTTACACACTATACAATCCACCCATTTAATGGATTGAGGCATGATTAAGGATGTTACTTTTTAACATTTAAGGACTCATTATTTCCAATGTTATCTATCCTGTTTACATAATGAGCAACCATAACCATAGTCAATTATATAACATTTTATCACTTTAAAAAGAAACCTTGTACTCCTTTGCTATTGTACTTCCAATTTCCTCAACATCTAAGCAACCACTAATTTAATTTCTGAATACATAGACTTGCCTATTTTGGACATTTAATAGAAGTAGAATCAAATAATATGCTTGTTATTTGTTACTTTTATTTAGTAAAATACTGTCAGGGTTCATTTATATGTGATATGTATCATACATTTTTTGACACTAATATTTGATTGTCAAGATAGATCATATTTTGTTTTTCCATTCATTATTGATGGACAATTAGAAGTCTAATTTTTTATCTTGCATTTTATATCTACAATGCATCCAAAATTAAATTATGTAGTAATATAAAGTACACATTCAATATTTTTATGTGTATTGAATCTGGACAGTTTCATTTATTGAAAAGACTTTCCTCCACTGATTCAACCTATTTTTTAATTTTTTAAAATTTTTTTAAGATGTTACTTATTCATGCATACAAGAACTGGGGTATAGGCCAGAGGTGCGGGAAGGTGAGAGGATTCACCAGAGACAGAGGAGTGGGGAGCAGAACAGGCAGATTGAAAATCACTGCTGAGGGGAACAGCGGGCGAGTCAGGAGAGTCTGCTGCGCCATGTGGGTTGCTCCCTGACTGGCTAGGGATCAAACTCGCACTGCAGAGACTTCTGAATAACTTCATAGTGCTGTGCCTAACTCCTTGAGCCACCAGGAAGACCCCGACCTATTTTTTTTTTTTAAATCATGCACCAGGTCATTGTATATGTGCGAATTTCTCATCTCTATTCACTTTCACCTGTATATTTGACTATCCTTGCACCAACTCACAGTTTATTAGTTATAATAAGGCAATAAATCTCTGATAACACAAATCCTCTGTTTTTGTTTATCTTTTTAGGGTTCCTTAGGCTTCTAAAGTCTGCATTTCCATATGAAACACTGGATCAGCTTGCCAAATTCTTTAAAAGAAATGGCTAGAATTTTTGTTAGAATTGCAACATATAGATCACGTTGTGGAACAATATCTTTATATTTTGATTGAGTCTTCCATTCCATAGTGTTTCAATATATATCTCCCCATTTATTCAAACTTTATTAACATTTTTTCAATAATGATTTATAGTGTTTTGGACAAATCTGTCACATCTTTGAAGACTTATAGTCTTAGAAATCAGTGTAGTTTTTTTGATGTTTCTTTTTGAGTCACATTTGAATTTGCTAGAAATTGTGACTGCTCATTTTTAAAATTTGTGCTCCAAATGGGAGCCTTTGCTCACAATAGGTACTTAATTGATATTTGTAATATGAATGAATGTCTAACCTCCATGAAGCTTTAAATTCTTATCCAAACCCATCTTTGCCATCTTCTCATAAACCACCCAATTCTCATGTTACAATCAGCAAATGTTGTACTACTTTGGCATATTTTCCATTTCTGATTTTTCAGCAGTGCACTAAATCAAACGTAGTTTTCTTTGGTGTTTTCTTTCTTTATTCATCATCAACCCGTAATACCTATTATCCACTTAGAAAGATTAAATAGAGGTTGATTAACTGTCCAAGAAAGTAAAAATTCAAAGGGGTAGGTAGATGTGGTGACCTATGAAATTCAGATAGGAATTTTGTGTTTGCATTTCCAACCGCCTCTCCTCACTTTGTCTCTATTCTGTAGAACTGGCTTTACAGAATATTCATCTCACTTCATTTCCCAGAAAAATAACACTTTTGAGCCTATTCCCTCTCCTCACTGGAAGTTCCAGCAGGGGCCCATGTTCAAAATAGGTGCCTCTATCTTGTTTCCAACATCACCTGCTGAGGGGCAGCAGCTGTAATGGAGAATAGGCTTTAGTTGTGAGCATACCACCTTCACTTGCTGGGCAAGTTACTTACCATCTCTAGTCTCTGTTTTCTTATCTGAAAAATGCAAAGTACTTATAAAATGTACTGAATGAATTTAAGTTCTTTTGTGTATTTTTACTCATAAAAATATTGCAAAATATATATTCAAACTAAGGTACTTATTGTTGATATTAGCCTTCCTAAATTAGTGTTAAACATACTGGCATCAAAATAGTATACTGAAGAAATATTAAATCATAGAAATTATGTTTCATGGGTAACTTCTTATTCTGGTTGTGCATAGCATGTCTCCTAGATCTGAGAGGGGGATTTGAATTCTGTCATTTTGGATGCAACTTAATACTATCTGAGACTCTATTAAAAAGTACTTCTACTTAAGGGAGTTTGATTATACTTTTTACTTGACTATAGAGAGGTTTGCAGATTTAACGAATAAAAAAACAGGACAGTTAAATTTCAATTTCAGATAAACTGAAGTGTTTTACTATATGTCCCAAATATGTATTATATTTAAAATACTGCATCATGCCAAATTTACATACACTAAAAATTATGTCTTATGTAACATTTAAAACATATTAAAATTTTATTGTTTATCTGATATTCTCATTTAACTGGGGAGCCTGTATCTTGTCAGCAACCCTAACTGATTCCTTAAAATGTCCACTTAGAAAATGTCCCTGGCTTGAGAAATCATCTCTTGGGAGAGGTTTCAGGAGTTAACAGAGATCTTAGAAACAATTGCAAGAAAAGTCTGAAACCAAACTCCTTCTGTATTCATTTACTTCATGTTTCCTCTTGTTACTATGAGGACCCCAGTGCAGATCTCAACCCATCTGCCCACTAGTGCACTCCACCTCATGCTTCCTCACACTTAAGGATGTGCTCTTATATTTATCCTTTAAACTGGTCGTCAATTTTCTTTTTCTTGCTAGATTATTTATATAATAAAGAGAATATCCATGGTTCCATACTTTCCTCTTACTCATCTTCCATTTTTTCCTAAAGCAATTCCAGAAAGAATTACCCTTCAGTCAGTTATACTGACTCTCCTTTATCAATTGATAAAAAGTCAAGCCTTGTCAATGGTAGCTGTCACGGAGTAGTACAAGAAGTAAAGACCTTCTTCTTGGTTCCAGTGTGCTTTATTTCTCTATAGTCTTCTAAACTAAGAAAACTAAAGCAACTTAAGAAGCTAAAGCAGGGCCTCGCCTGGTGGCGCAGTGGTTGAGCACTGGGCTGCAAAGCTGTTCGATCCCGGAGGCCAGGCAAGGGTCCCACATGGCATGCAGACCTCTTCTCCCGCGCCCGCTGCTCCCCTCAGCAGTGTAGTTCGTCGTTCTGCCTGTTCTGCTCCCCGCTCTGGCTCTGGTGAATTCTCTCACCCTCCTGTGCTTCTGACTGTACCCAGTGCTTGTATAAATAAATCTTAAAAAAAAAAAAAGAAGCTAAAGCAAAATTTAAGTTAATGATTTTAAAAGTATGTTTTCTGACATAGCATGATAAAAATCTGAGCAAACAAAATAAAAATTTATGATAGAGTTAACTTTATTTGTATTCCAGTTGTACAAAGAATTAAGCATAAGCAATATATAATATTGAAATATAGGGTAAGTTTAATATCTTGTAATATGATGACTTTTTCCTTACTGTCTAACAAAATAATCTCAATTAATATGACTAATAGTATGTTTTTGATATTATTTTCTACTTTGTTTCTTAAGATTTAAATTGTCATAATTTATGAAATAATTCTTTTTGACATGCTTTTTAAATGCCTGAACTATTTTATCTATATTTGGTTTTAAGGACAGCAAAATATATACATATTTTAAAGAAACAGTAATTTTAGTACCCACTCTCTTCAGTTTTGTTTTTTCTTTTCTCTAACAAGGATGCCAATAGTTTCATTAAAATAGCAAATTTTTGCTAATTGTTAGCAGAAATACCCATTTTTATAGTTATTTATGTGACTTTAATGAGTCATTCAATGATGTACATTTTGAACAATATGACAAACTGACCCAGATGTTCTTGCTGCTTCACCTTTCTTCACTCAAACCATAGACTTCACTCAGCAGTTATCCAGTCTGAGTTGGAGTGAGACAATCACTTATAAACAATTGATAATGTAATACTCTATTCTTTGAACTATCTCCCATAACAGAGTAGTTAAATATAGTTCACAGATGGCATAGGACAGAGGTCGGTAAATACAGCATATGATGGCCTGTTTTGTAAAGAAAATTTTGTTGCAATAAAGCTTCTTTCATTATTTCATGTGGCTTATAACTGCTTTTGCACTACAATAGCAGTTGAACATCTGACTCACAACCTAAGGTACACTCTAACTAGCTCTTATAGAGGTGACCCCTGGCTCTAGGGTGATAGCATAATGATGTCCACAAAATCAGCTGAAAAATAAATTTTAGTCAGGCAATTTGCTTTTATGCATCAATCAATAATTATGCAATTATTATGTCCCTGCTCTGATTTTAATATTCTTGTGGATAAAATTGAAGTATAACACACTTGATCTCTAGTCACAAGAAATTTATAATAAAGTTTGTATTGAGACAAAATATCAATACAAATAAAATGTCATGGGAAGATATAAAGGAAGGCTTAGTAGTGTAGATAATACACATTTTAAAACCTTTGTGATTTATATATGGAACTGAATCTTTCCCACAATTCCTAGAAAATACCTCAGTGATGTTGGCTGACTGAGACCATCTATAAGCATATCTGGGTGACTACTTCAGTTCCAGTTTTTCTGAGCTAAAATGTCTTCTTATTTCTGATTTGGGAAGAAGTCCATAAATTAGTCCCTCAAACTAGTAAGTTCTTGATAAATGACACACACACTGAATTGTGTCAATAACCAGGATGTTTCTACAGAGTAATGAATTTTGCTAACTTTGAACAATGGATAAATGACTCATCTACTCTGTTTAAATGACCTGTTTGCTGTTATCTGCACATATTAATTTGCTGGAGGAAATTGGATTTTGCTGGCCTATACTTCCTGCTTTGTTCACTTTGTGCTTCTTTTGTGACTCATAAATGAGTCAAACTTACTTCAACATGATGTTTTAGGGTCTAATAGTTTGTGACGAATCTTCTTATTTTTAAATGATTCACATAAAATTAAAATCATTAACCTGGTATTGAGAATATTTTTCTAAGACTATGAAAATTAGGATGAATAAAATGTTAAGAAAATATTTCAAAAGTCTACAATCCAGAAGAGTTAGCCTCAATAATATCACTCCTGATTGACTTAATTTCACGTTAAAACACTTAATAAGGTGAATAACATGAGTATTTGTTCCAAACACTGGAAGTATTTGTTTCAAGTAAACTAACCTTCTATAGCCTTGAAAAAAGCAAGGATAGTTTTTTTTGTGTTAACTTGCTGTCTAATATCACTAATGGTATGAACAAAACTAGCTCTGCCACCCAAACTCTAACATTGAGCTTAAAGAAGCGTTCTATCAGTCAACCAGGAAGTATCTGTGAAACATCTACTTAATGCATAGCACTATTCTGGATACTTTAAATTTCTTATTTTTAAAATTAATTATAATTTATTTTGATCTATAGATGGAAAAACAGTGAAATGTTGAACATAAACTTAAGTGAAAACAGAGAATGCATATAATAAATTCTGGGTATCTATTGACTCTCTAAGAGATTAGTCCACCACGTAGTATGTAGGATAAGTTAAATTAGTTGTTAATGAATTATTTGAAATGTACATGGTTGTGATTATTATAATGTCTCAGTGTAGCTAAGTTTAGAGAATTGTAGTTTAGATTTTGAAAAAAATTAAGACACCTTCAACGAGTTATAGATTTTCAATCTTATCCTTTCTGAATGGGAAGTCTTTGATTAAGTAGTGTTGAAGTTGACATTCCAGAGAGTGAGAAAAACACTTCCATATACATAGAAGTGGATATAGCAAGTGAGATAAAGGTGATCTACTTATATGTTAATCAGTAGAAAAATTGGTCAGAATTTCCTGGATACTTGATAACCAGAAAAAAATTTAATGACATAATGCAGAGCAATTAGCTTTTGCAAGTTCTTAGAAAGGTTAGCTAGCTATGAAATGAGTATTTTGTTTACAGTAAGAATTATCACAAATAACCAGGGCTTTTGTAATAGGTTCTTAAATCTGGGTCATATTTACTTTGTTTAATTAGCTAGCATTAACATCGCCTTTTCTTTGTCAATTATAATGCAGTGGCAATTTATTAACTTTTTCAGTAAGTTTTTTTTTTTTTCAGTAAGTTTTGACCATCCTCAACTTAGACCAATTATCTTCACTAAACTTGACCTTTAATGACTCATTCCCTCCAATTTTTAAGCTTACAGCCAAAATCACTTTCCTGATGTATTAAGTCAGCTTAAATTCTAAATTTCTCACAGTTCCATCTTCTTTTGTGTGCATTAAAGGCCTAAAGTAAAGTTCAGAGTGATGGCTATCTTGTTGATATATAAGGAGTCATGTACCAAAGTGTTTGTCATTCATTGGCTCAAATTAAATACTTTATATTGTTTTTGTTCATAAAAAATAATCATTCCTATAAATAAAAATAATCATTCCTATAAATTCCCTTCAAACTTTTTATTCAAATTGTTACATAAGACCACATTTCCTACATATTGATTCTACTTCTAGCAAAATAACAAACTGAATTGATTATCTAAAATACAAACAGGATATAAAATTTTTGAAAGTAATTTAAAATCCATCCAGATATGATTTGCAGCAAAGGTAATGAATAGGCAGTTAATCAAAAGCAGGATAATGAAGTTTTAAGGAGATAGAGGCTGTTGAGCTAACCCTTATAAAGGATGCAGGTCAGCAAAATTTCCTCATGATGTTTCCTTGATGTTGTGATGCTACTCTTACTTAATGATGGGGATATATTCTGCGAAATACAATGTGTGAACATCAGCTTTAACAGTGAAATTTGTTTACTTAGGGGCCATGATGAACAAAACATAAGATTAAATCAAGCACAAGATAAAACATTGCTGTCAAGAGACAAGGTAATCATGAGCTGTATGAGGCTGCTGTCTGCATAAAATGCTATGCCATTATGAAGGTGATATCACTAGGCAGTAGGAATTTTGGGATCACAATTGTATATACAATCTATCCTTGACAAAGTTGTTATATAGAGTATGGTGATACAATTGCTTTTATGAAAGACTTACATTAATACATGTTTTCACCAACCAAAAGAAAAAAGAGGATTTTCAGTTTAACAACAAAGGGGGGAATAAAAGGGGCAGAATCAAAACTAATTAAGAATAGTTAGGCAATTCAGTGTTTGTTCTGTAGCAGCCTTCCTAGAGGCATATGCACTCTGAATAGCAAGAGTGACACCATCAAGCTACTACTCATGGAACTATTTTATATGATATTTAATATATCATTCCTGCTTTTACTATATGCTAGTGTTGTGTGAGGTTTTATATGTTATTTGGAATGGTTTGGTAGGTTAATTTTTGGGTCTAGGAACTCTAAAATTTTTTTCCATATAGATGAATGGTAATTGTTTGTTTATCCTATTTCAACTTAGGGAGGGTTTTATAGAGAGTGCCATTTTTAGATAGTAAAGGAAATCTCATTTGGAGTAGACTGGAAAGAATTAAGGGTAGACAGAGTCCGTATGAATATTAAAGACTCCTAGGGCAACAGGTTAGAAGCAGAATTCTAGTCTATTTAATTAGGAGAATTTTAGACAGAAGTGTGTCTTGAAACTTTGATAACTCAGTAAACTTCAGGTCAATTGCTTTAATCAGAAAACGTGTCTTTTATTTATTCCAGAAAACTAGAGTTATTAGTGTGATCATCTCCTCACCTTCTCATTAACATCTATACAATACACGCACACACACAATTTACTTCCTTCACTTTGAGAAATTTAAGTGTAAAATTTCCAATTCATGATCAACACTTCCATCTTTGTTCTTAAATCTGTCTTTTATGTGTTTTCTAATACCTCACTCAATCACTTAGCTCCACTTTTATGTAATTGGTGTTTTTCTAGCATAATCTGTTCTGATTATGGAAATTTCCCCAAAGATGATTCTTCTTCAGCCACCTTCCCATTTCTCTGCTTTCCTTTGTAGCTGTACTTCCTGAAAGATTAACTAACATTTTTCTGTTTCTAATTTTTCAGCTGCTATTCCTTTCTTACCTTCTTAACCTTGTAATCTGATTTTAATCCTGCTATTCTAGAGAAACTATATTCTTCAAAGTTGTAAATAGCTTCCTGATTGCATAATTAGGCAATTATTTACTTGGAACACAGGCGCACATAACATTATTTGTAATTTTATCCCCCAATTTCCCTCTTAAATTCTGTGACTCCTCACTTTACTCACACTTCTGATTTTCTTTGAGTGTTCGATATTGTTATCCTTTGTGAAATCTTCTATAATCCATTTCTGCTTTATTGTACTCTTCTCTGTAAGCTCTGTGTATTTTTTAGAGAACATGTTACTGATAGAAACAATATATTCACAGGCATTTCCAAAACATAACTGCATAACTGAATGGACTTTCACGGAGTGAAACAGAGTGAACACAGTCATGTAACCATGGCTCAATTGACCGAGTAAACATAACAACCACCCAGAAGTTCTTCTTATTCCTTTGTCCAGACAATGCCCAATACTTCACCCCAAGAAAATAATACAGTTTTATCTTGATATTCTTTACATAAAGAACACAAACATATGATGAATACATATTACAGACATATGTAGTATATGTTCTTTTGTAGTATATGTAATGTATGTTTTACTTCTTTTGCCTAGTGTTCAATTTGAGAGATTTTCTGTGCTTATGTGTCTGACAGTATTTTGCTCATTTTAGCTCATGATTTTTCATTCTACTGGTGATGGTCTTGATGTTTGCAGTTTTGGGCTACCGTGAATTGTGCTGTCGTGAACATTATTATTCATATTTCTCAATGCCAATAGGCACACATATCTTCTAGATAGATTCCTAGGAGTAAAATTTCTGGATGATTAGCTATGCGTATGTTCAGTTTTAGTAAATAACTAAAAAGCGTATTCCACAGTGGTTAATGACTTTGTGCTACAAACAGCAAGGAGAGTTCCCATTGCTCACATCCTTCTAGGAATTTTCTATGGATGTTTCTCCAGTTGTCTAATTTTGTGTCCAGTGTAAAATTCAGTTACCTAGTGCAGTCTGTCCCCTTCTCAGCAACAGTACCACTCTCATCCCCTGTGATGGAGGTAAGATGTAGGGCAATGGGAGGAGGGAATTCTCTAGGTAATAGAGAAAGATCTGGTCCTGGTTCTCCCATTTTCACCAGTTGGGGAATTATGACCATCTTCCTTCACCTCTACCAAGAATGCCTTTATGTCCAGCTGTTTCTGATGACAAATGGGCTAATGTCTTCTTTGTTCATTTTAATCATTTTGGTAAATATGAAGTGGTATGTTTCAAGTTACAGATCTCCACTGACTCAAGCATTCTTTATGCTTATTGGTTTTTGGATATTCTCTTTTCTGAAGTGCCTCCTTACTTAAACATTTTACTTACTTTTTGATTGGGTCATCTTTCATTTAACGATTTGCAGGGCCCTTTGTTCTGGACATCACTTATTTAGCAGATTGTATATAGAAAATATTTTATATGATTTTGTGACATAAATTTCAACTATTTTATTGACATGATTTGTTTTGATAACTAGAATTTATTAATGTGAATATAACCACGTTTACTAGTCTTCTCCTTTATGTAGAGTACTTTTGTGTCTTGTCAGTTTACTGTTGATCAGACTTGTCATTCTTGCTTCATTCTAGTTCTTAGATGTTTTCAGAAAATTCATTATGAATTATAATTTGGGATAGGTTTTTATAGGTACTCTTTATCATGTTAAGAAAATCCTTGTGTAGTCCTACCTAGAATATTTCACCATATATGGGGACTGAATGTTTTCAAATGCTTTTGATATGATTGGATGAATTTTTCTTAATTTTTCTGATTATATGTGAATTGCATTGATTTAAAAATTTAAACTAAACATTTTCACCAACTTAAGTATTGATATGGTATTATTTTTATATATTATTGGATGCTATTTGAGTGAATAATCAGAACTTTGATTTTGAACTTGTTCTTTTCTAATATACAGACTTTTTAAGATTTATTTATTTATGCAAGAACTGGGGTATGGGTCAGAGGTGCAGGAGGGTGACAGAATTCACCAGAGACAGAGCGGGGAGCAAAAGAGACAGACGGACCGAAGACACTGCTGAGGCGGGCAGTGCATGAGACAGGAGAGGTCTGCTGTGCCATGTGGGTTTCTCTCTGGCCAGCTGGGAATTGAACCCACGCTGCGGAGGCTGCAGACAGCTTCAAAGCACGGCGCTCAACCCGCTGTGCCACCAGGGAGGCCCCTAATATACACACTTAAGCTGTAAATTTCCTTCAGGCATGTTGTATCCCTGTATCAGTCAGGATTCTGTCATGAGACAAAACCCACACAGCAATTTGTCCAGTTGTTTACAATAAATGTAAATTATAATAATCACCTATTAAAATATAAAGACAACTCTAAACAATACAGGAATAACAGATGGAAGGGGCAGATATTAGAGCTATCTCGGTCTGAAACAGAGCACCCAAGGAAGGATACAACCCTCTGGAGGTGCAACTTTCTGCAATAGCTATGATTATTAGCTTGTGATCATGGCATTAGTGAAGGATAGTAGTTGCTTACTGGAGATTAATAGGCTGATAAGAATCTAGACTGGCAGAACTTTCTGAGCAGCTACCTTATGCAATTCCAAGGGAAGTTGCCCATGCACTCTATGTGCTGGAAAGTTAGCTTCAGGGATGATATATGCATGCGGACTCTGGGAAGCTGTTCATGAAGAGGTAGGAGGCTGTGAGACTCACTGGGGATGAGCACCACTGATACTCTGTGCCAGCTTTGTCCTACCTCAGGAATAGAACAAACTGGATCCAGAAAGAGACCTCTGCTCTCTTTATTTTCCCTCCAGCATCACCATACTTATAAAGTTTGGTCTAGTGGCAACTGAAAAAAAAGAAATGCTTACAATCCTTCAAGACAAAGAGGGTAGTTTGGAACTAAACTGTAACAAATTGATAATACCCATAAACTGTATTCTATGCTTTTTGACCTGCTATATTTTCATTATCATAATTTATTTTCGAATTTGCATTTGTAACATTTTCTTTGGCCAGTGTGTTGTTTAGAAATACATTGCTTGGGCCTCCTCTGGTGGTGCAGCGGTTGAGCGCTGGGCTGTGAGGCTGCCCACAGCCTCTGCAGCGCCAATTCGATCCCCGGCCGCTGGCAAGGGTCCCACAAGGCACGACAGACCTCTCCTGCAGCACCCACTGCTCCCCTCAGCAGTGTATTTCGTCAGTGTGCCTGTTCTGTTCCTTGCTCTGGCTCTGGTGAATTCTCTCACCCTCCTGCACTTCTGACTGTACCCAGTGCTTGCATAAATAAATAAATAAATCTTTAAAAAAAAAAAAAGAAATATATTGCTTAACTTCTACACTTTATGGGGATTTCCAGTTACTTTTTCCTGATTGTTTAATTTCATTGTTATGAGAGATCTTATTTGGGATATTATTAATCCTTTGGAGTATTGTTTTATAACCTTATATACTATCAAACTGATCACTGTTACATATATATTTAAAAAAGGCTTAATCAATCATAGTTGCAATGTTACTTAATTTTTAAGACTCCCAATTTTCACTTGTATTGTCAAGGTTTACCATATCTTCTGAATTTTTTGTTTGATATTTTTGTCTGTTTGAGTTCATTAAAAATGTCAGCATGTTCCTTTTAGTTCTGTCAATATTTCCACTGTTTGAAGCTATGTCATTAGGCATACACTAATTAGAATTATTACTCATTAATATGAAATATACTTTTTGTCATAAAATGTCCCTCTGTAGGTTTAATAATTTTCTTTTTCTAAAATTTAACTTTTCATTATCATTTACTTTGGATTAGTATTTACTTGCTGTAAGATATTCCATTATAGGGTCTCCCTGGTGGCGCAGTGGGTTGAGCACCGCACTGTGAAGCTGTCCACAGCCTCTGCAGCTCAGATTTGATTCCCGGACTGCCAGGGAGAAACCCACATGGCACGGCAGACCTCTCTGTCTCACGTGCTGCTCCCCTCAGCAGTGTCTTTGGTCCATCTGCCTGTTCTGCTCCCTGCTCTGTCTCTCCCGTGCCTCTGACTGTACCGTAGTTCCTGTATCTTAAAAAAAAAAGATATTCCATTATAGACATAGAGTTTATTCCCATATTTTTAACTGTAGTGTACTTGCAGTTGATTACCAAATATATGTATTCCCTCTAGAGCTCTATTATGACTTGTAGTATTATTTATTTAAATACTACTCAGAAATATTTACTTTGTATCTTACAACTACCTCAAGTTTAATATGCCATAAATTCAATCTCCTTAGTTTAAAAATCAAGGTTCTTGATCTTTGGATCAAATGCCTTGTCTTATTCTAGCTCCTTCATTATACACACATTAGACTGTGTGTCTTTGGTCAAGTTACTTTATCTCTTTGTGTCCTAATTTTCTTATCTGAACGATGAAGATAGTAATAGTAACAAACTTGCAGAGTTGTGTTTTAAGTAAGGACACAATGAAGCAAAACATCAAATCAATGTATGACGCAGAAATTGTTCAATGTATTTAGACTGTGAGGATAAAAAGTGGAAGAATTCTTCAATTCCTAAAACTTGTCTCTCAACATCCATCTTGGTTAAGAGATGAACTAGAACCTTGGCTTCATCAGCCCCACTTCTCTTTATCTTTCTCATCTAATCAATCATCATAGCAAGCCAATATTGCTTTTTAATATCCTGAACTATTTCTACCTCAGGGAGTTGAGGATTGTTTTTGGATAATTTTCATCTTTTGTTTGGGAAAGATAAAAAATATGTTTTAAATAGCTACATACATTTTTCTGGTCTCCAATTTTTATTGTGTCAAGTTCACCTTTTATTAGAATATGATGCGTCCTGCTAGGCATTTATAGCTTTTTTGGTTGTGGTTTGTTTTCTGTATTTAACAAATTCACTACTATGTGGTCTTGGTGGGAGCTCACATTACTGCAAAACAGAGAAGGCTATGTATTTTCTTTTATAATTCCTGTTGCAGTTAGAGAAAATGCACATTGCCTAAACTTGACCATGATAAGCAGGCACCAGAGTGTGCTTTGGCACTTGAACTTACCAGAAAAAGAAACAAGAACAGTGTTAAATTCTTTCTGAATGTGTGTAGGATTGAATACCTAGTTGGTTGTAACATGGGCACTGCATCCTTATGAAAATCCACCTTGGTTTTATGCATTTGTGAATTTGGTTGTGTTTCTGGTTACCCTTCATTGTGTTTACCTGTATTTTAAGTCATAGTCTCTCTCTGTCGTCTGTACTGTATACTAAAAAACTATTCTCTCAATTTCTTTCTTTGATCAAATTAGCTAGAGTGGATTTCTGTTGCTTGCACAGAAAATTTCTACCATAAGCAGTTGAAAGAAACAGACTTCCAGGAAACAGACTTTCACAGAAATAAGATAGCTCTTGGATTTGTTATGTGCTTTAATTGGGCTCAAAGGCACTGAAAATGTAACTCACATATAAAGGATTGATACTTGATGAAGTAGGATCAGAAGTGGTCATGGGCAAAAGAAACCATTGCTTTGTTTGTAAACACAGGTTTTGAGAAAGAAAGTGAATGGTGCCATAGGAAAAGAAAAAATATAAAGGATATAAGAAATTTTTAAGGAGGGTTACTCCTGTGATAAAAAAATAATAAATAGAATGGTAACTCAAATAGCTAAATTCTCAACTCAGTTGAAGCAAGTTGAAAACTAATTTCCACAGAGATGATGCTCAGGGACTTAGCTATCCCCTTGCTAGAAAAATCTATCTCTTGCAGCAATAACTTGGGCACTCAAAAACAAAATGCAAAGATTAATACTGGTGCTGAATTGCAAAGTCAGTTGAATTCTGTCTTGATCCATGTCTAATGTGAAAAATAGGGCATTGCTCAGAAATGAATGAGACTCTCAAACTGGAGGGTAGTAAAAAATAATCAGAGGATGTAGAATCCTCAAATGCCTTCCTTAACACTGAGAACATTTTCTGTACTTTTTTAGATTGTTAGAGTTATTTTCAAATGCTTTCTATTGAAGTAACATTGCCATACAACTTCTTATGTTTCTGGTAAGCTTCATTATAATCAACATATGTGTCTACTACATTAAGTTCACCATTAAAAGTTGAACTCATGCCTCCTTGGTGATCTAGGGGTTAAGTCTCAGCATTATCACCTGTATAGCCTAAATGTGATCCCCAGCCAGGGAGCTGACCCACATGGCAGAACAGACCTCTCCTGTCACTCCCCTCAGCAGTGTATTTCAGTTTAATCTTGCTCTGCTCTCAACTCTGTCTCTGGTGAATCTTTTCCTTGCCTTCTGTCCACCCCTCCCCCCCTGCCCTCGGCACCTCTGGCCTACAACCCAGTTCTTCTATGCAAAATAAATAAATAAAATATTTAAATAAATAAACGTTGAATTCTGTGCTTCACTAATTGTTCCCTTTTACCCAGTATCCACAACTCTCTTCACCTTTCCATTTGGTATCCACTAATTTGTTTTTATACTCTAAAAAGTTATTTTTTGTTTAATTTGTTTTGTTTCATTATGAACCCTATGAGTGAAATCTTATAGTTTCTCCGATTTATTTCACGGAGCATAATACCTTCTAGAATTATCCATGTTGTTGCAAATGGCAGGATTTCCTCCTTTTTATAGTCAAGTAGTATTCCATTTTGGGGGAGAGTCCCTCTTTCCTCACCAATAATGTGTCGCTTCTGCCACATACCAACATTCCATTCATTAGAAAGAATGTTTGGTGCTTTTATTCTATTCCTCTCATCTTCTTTCTGTGTATGCATCAACATCATGTCTTAGTTGCTACAACTTATTAATGCAACCTGATATGTGGTAAGGTAGATTTTTCAGCTGTTCTTCCTTTTGGATATTTTCTTCACTATGTCAGTCCTATTTGATTTTAGAAAATTTTTATTAAGATCCTTGTAAAACTTTTGGAATTTGGATTAGAATTTTACTAGATCTGTAAATTAGTATGGAGGATAATAGATAATTGTATTATTTATAAACATGATAATTCTCTGTCTACTTAGTTATTTTAATATTTTTATATAACTGATAATTTTAGCAGTAGAGAATTTGTGCATCTTTGGTTAAATTTATTCCTATTGCTAGATTCTTGCTGATATTGTTGTAAGTAATATGTTTTCTGGGTAGTCTTGCTGGTATCTAAACATGCAATAGCTTTTGTACCCCAGCTATTGTATAACTAAAAAAATTTAAAAAAGAAAGATAAGAACCTATGTGTAAAGAAATGTCTTTAGAGAATAATCCTTGATTGGACCCTAGAAGAAATAAATTTTCAGAATTCTGAATATATAATGACATTTTAAAAAATTACAGAGGAGAAAGCTATAAACTAATTTTATCTAACTTAAATTTTTCTTAGGAACATATCACAAATTATACCATATTTATTATACCATATTTAGACCTGTAGAATAGGGACTCTTGCCTTGACGACTCCAATATGGTCCTTCTCTATCAAGAACTCTTCCCATGTTAGAGAGAACCCTAGAGCCAAGAAGATGTGTCCCCCTGAAGCCTGTACTCCCTCATCTAGACTATGTGCATGTTGCTCTTCTCAAGTGGCCTGATCCCACCCCTAAGACTTGCATAAACCTCATTCTCAGCATGTCTTTCCCTAGGTAAACCATTTCCACCCTGTGAAACAGTCAAAATCAAGTTGTTTAGCAGTGTGGTGGCTGACAAAGAAGAGGTGATCTGGGTGTACTCATGTAACTGAGACTTTTGGCAGTGTGGTACAAAAGGAGCTTAGTTGGGAAAGAAAGGGTGTGGACTACAGTTCTACACTTGCATTCTTACCCTCTACCCCTCAAATATTAAAGACAGGCCCGCATCTGTGTGGGAATTTTCAGTGTTTGTGATCGCTTTGTTTTATTTGGTATCTGTGGATCTATTGTGGAAACAACTGGGACCCAAACTGCTATCTATGCTTGGTTTTTGGAAGTATCATTTGTATCAAATATCCCCTCTGTTGTGCTTTAAACACTTTAGTTTAACTCCTTTGTTATGAATCCAAGTTTGACAATTAGAAATAGTTATATGGAGAGGTTCTGAAAGTGGAGAAGGAACCCTAAATACTTTGGGAACATGGAGAAAATACAAGCAAAGGACATGTCTTGTTTGCTTTGAATGTGGAGTCAAAGGCAGAGCCTGGCACAAAGTTTATCATCAGTAAACATTGTTGTCTTTTGATGGTACATAGACTGTTGAAAAAGGAATTTCTAAAACAAAATTTCTTGGCTTTCCTTCTCTCCTTCTCACCCATACAGTCCATTTTAAACCAAAACTCAGTACTAGCTGTTGAGGAGGCCCCTCAATGAATATTTGGTCAAGCTGTGGTTGTGGATGGGAAGCTAATGGTAAGATTGCCTAGTCTGGGGCCTCCCCTGGTGGTGCAGTGGTTGAGCGCTGGGTTGCAAGGCTGCCCGCAGCCTCTGCAGCACCAGTTCGATCCTTGGCCACCGGTGAGGGTCCCACAAAAAAAAAAAAAAAATTGCCTAGTCTGGTAGCTAGAGTGAGAGAAAATCCTCAAGTACTTTGCAAAGCCTGGGATTCAAAATAAGGTAATGGATTCTAACCCTGCTTCCACCACAAACTAGGTGTGAGACTTGGGCACATCATTAGATTTTATATTTAGTTCCAAATATGAAAGTTGTAGTAGTTGTAGATCTCTATCCTTAAAACTATTAGAAAAAAAGTTTTGAAGCAATTACTAATATAAGCATGTAAAATATTAATTTTAATTATCTTTAATTCAGAACTAAACACTTTAGTTTCTCTGTATCTATAATTGGATAGAATATTTAAATTGAAAATATATCCTGAAATGATGCTATACTTGGTGCCTCACAGACACAATAAGAAGTATAAACGCCCTTGTTTTTGGTTTGATTTGAGTGATTTTAAATGAAGTCATACAAATATAGAGAACAAAGTCTATGCATTTTCTAACTTGTGTATCAATTTTTGAATGGAAAGTGAGCTCAGGAAGAACCTAGGTATGAATCAAATTCAGTAAGCAAGCCCTAAGGGGGCTAAAGAAGGTTATTTTTTCTAGGTATAGATTAATACATTCAAATACTGCTCAAAATTATCAGGAACATAAATTTAAATCTCAACTATTCCTATTACCTGTTTCTCAGCCTTAGTTAAGGCAGATTACATCTTTGTTGTTTTTTTTTCCCCCTCCCCCCAAGATTTATTTATTTATTTATTTATACAAACACTGGGTATAGTCAGAAGTGCGGGAGGGTGAGAGAACTCACCAGAGCCAGAGCAGGGAGCAGAGCAGGCAGAAGGACCGAAGTACACTGCTGAGGGGAGCAGCGGGCGGCAGGAGAGGTCTGCGCACCATGTGGGACCCTCCTCCAGTGGCCGGGGAGTAGCCGGGGATTGAACCAGCACTGCAGAGGTTGTGGGCAGCTTCGCAACCCAGTGCTCAACCGCTGCGCCACCGGGGAGACCCTCTTTGTATTTTTATTTTCCCATCAACATCAAAAAAATTATGATAAACCCTGCCATGATTTTCTCTTAGGGTATGCAAAAAAAAAAAAAGGGACAGAACAAATGCTATCAGTACTGATAATTGTCTACTATGTTCTGGCCTCAGAAATAGTGCTAATTTTGCTCCTCAATCTTTCATCTGGCTTCTTTTATCACCCATGACCCACAAGGATAAAATGATTAACTAAGGTTGAGAGTGACTCTGGAAGAAAACAAAAATGGCTGTTAAACAAGGACCTGAGCCGATATGTTTCATCTGGCTGTATTTACTGAATAGATTGGGATTTTATGGATCAAGTTAATCTTATATTCGGGATATCAACATTTTGCTTCATCCTGTGTGGCCTTTGTCTTACCTGAGGAGCAGTGCCAGGTTGAGACTATGATTTGCATAATAATAGCAGCCAAATATAAGCACACCATGCATTTGGGTAAAACATTTAATAAATTTGATAAGCAACAAGACCATCTGAAACTAACAAATGCCAAAACTAAGAATAGGTACAAACTTTTAATTAGAAAGGCTGCTATCGATTCTGCTTCCCTGATACAACTACAAATATTTAATCATCTACAAACTTGAACAGCATTTGGGATAGAAATTTGGATGGTGGTGTGATGTATTTCGAACAATCATATCCAGAAATAAATAGCTGGGTGAGTTAAATTAATATCTTAGTGTGTGTACACATAAGCACACACCATACAGAAGCTCAAATACATTATTTTGTCTATAGATGGATAGAAAGCTTACATATATTTATACTGAAATATTTGTATATACCTTAGAAATTACACTTTCCTGTAAGACTATTTTTCTTCTTGAAAACCTTAGTTTCCCAAAACACTTGGCCTCTACAGTGATACAATTGCAGGCTGAAAGAGTATGTAAATTAATTTCTAACCTCTTACTCCTTGCCCTTCTCCTGCCAGCTTAACTATGGATCCCAACCAAAAATATTGACCCACAATTCCAAAGAAAAACCAAGGTCACTATCATTCCTTTGTATTTTGCATGCTAATAGTGTCCTTTCTGGGTTGGATGATTTGGGAACTCAGATTTAGGGGTAAAAATTATTATGACTGCATTAAGGCTTGGCTTCCACATTTCACTGTCTTTTTACTTTAATGGTCATTTAAAAGACATTTGTAGAGTTTGACAAAGCATTGATGACTCTCAATAAGAATAATGTGCACATTCAAATGGAGCCTGGCTTCCCAATAAATCTGAATCCAGACTATTGAGACTTGTCTGCATGCTTTCCAGATTTGCTGCTGAACACTGCCATCAAGTGTGAATTGAAGAGACAGTTTCCAGAGGTCTTTTCAGTGTAGATGTGGTGATATAAGAGCCTCCCAGAAACCTGACCTCAAGATTTTTATTTTTCAATTTTCTGACAAGTTCTCAGCAGATGTCAAATACCTTTTAAAACTTTCAGAGGATCTTGCATGATACAGTTCTTTTAACCTTTATAGGAAGTAAGAAATATGTCACTTTAATGGCAAGAAAGACTTGTAGACTATTCCTCTGTCTTTTTTCCCCCCTTCAGGCTTTGAACCAAAGAATGAGCTAACATAAATAGGTACCTAGTGCCTTTCATGTGTGCCCCAAATTATTCTGTTCAATATTTTATTATTAAGAAGCCTTCTACTTCTCACTTTCTCAACTAAACTAGGAATAAATGTAAAATAAACAAGCAAATATATCAAACCTCTGTAGTTTTTAAGCAAGAAATCCAAGTATAAAGTGAATCTGTATTATCTTCCAAAGTATGTTAAGTATATTGCCTGACAGACTAGACAATCTAAGACTACATGTTGAATGAATGCAAAATTAATAATAAAAGTCAGCCTGTCATTCAAAATTTACAAAGTATTCCTCTAGCACACCTTTCTAATCATACACAGTATATACTCTCCTTACAAAATAAAGCTTGTACCCCAACCAGTATGTAAAGATCAAGGAAAATATCATGTTTTCCTATTTCTCTGACATTTTAAAAATGTCATTTCCTTTACATACTATGGTCTACGGTCTTAACTTTACTAATAACCATGCTTTGGAATTCTACTCATTCTCCCATGCCTGATTCCAGTTTCTGTATAGGTAATCTTACCTAATCCTCATCTGATCACTCCTGGCATTGAGTCTGAATCTCACATCTAAAATGAATTCCCTTCCTTATAAATGTATCTCCTACAAATTTAAAAGTTATTTGAGGACAAAGCTTATACTTATTTTAATTGATCAAGACCAAAACATTTCCAGTTGTCTATCCTGTGATCCTAAACATGGACAGCCCTATCCACTTTTGCCCTCTGTGCTCCACCTGCCTTTCAGTGATATAAATCTTTCAAATTCCAACTTTTTCTTTTGCCAGATATTTCAGAATCCTGGAAGTGGTGACGTAGCAAGGAGAGTATGACTGGAATCTGCACAAGATCTTCCTCTGAACCAAAGTCACACATTTTTCTCTTTATTACATCCATGTATCCATTTACATAAAACATCACTTTCCAAAATCCTTTGAGATGTCTATAGGCAGGGCATACAGAAACATGTCGTTTGTACGGCAAAGCACTTAGTTAAATGACATAGATATTTTAATTTCATTAAGAGTAAAACTAGTAAGAAATAAATTAGTAAAAAATAAGAGCAACGAGGGTAGAGGTCACATTTTACATAACTTAATTTTAAGTGAAATAAATTATCTATCTATCTATCTATCTATCTATCTATCTATCTATCTATCTATCTAGAGAGTTTCAGAAAATTCCAGATAATTAATGCCATATAGCTTGTCTTATCTACATGATTATATATGTTCCAAAAGTTGAAAGTTTGAAAAGTTCTATTGAGTTCCATTATTGCATTGAAAAGTACTTTTAATGAAAGGAATAAGATGTTTTACTTCATCTCTAATATCTGTAAGTATGACATCTGCTTAGAAGGCAGAATTATAGAAACATAATGACTGGCTCTGTGCTAAATGTTTCACACACATTATTTCCTACTCCCTCGCAGTGTGATTGGTAGGTAATTTTTTTTTAAGATTTATTTATTTATTTATTTATACAAGCACTGGGTATAGTCAGAAGCGCAGAAGGGTGAGAGAATTCACCAGAGCTAGAGCAGGGAACAGAACAGGCAGACCGACAAAACACACTGCTGAGGGAGCAGCGGGAGAGGCAGGAGAGGTCTGTCACGCCATGTAGGACCCTCGCTGGTGGCCGGGGATCGAACTGGCGCTGCAGAGGCTGCGGGCAGCTTTGCAGCCCAGTCCTCAACCACTGCGCCACAGGGGAGGCCCTGGTAGATAAAATTATTCACCAAGATTTAATTGAGAAAACTGAAGTCACAAAGTTTTAGTCACTGTCTCAACTACGTTGTTAAAAGTTGGGATAGCTGTGACTTGAGTTCAGGCCTATCTACTGATACTTTCAACTTTCAAACAATATAATAAATATAATAATGTAAAACATAACAATCACTGAGCTGATTGTGTATAACTTGAGTTCTTTGGATTGTTATGGATCAGGTTGATGGTTGTTATAGATTAACTCTTGATTTGGGCATAGAATTTACTGACAGTTGTCTCATTTTCTTTCATTAGTGTGAAAAGCATATATACACATAATTCTAGAAATCAAAATTTTGTACTCCTTTTGAAATATGCACAAACATTTCTTTAAATTATTTTTACTCGCTAATCTTACATCACCATGGCCATTCGGATGCTTCATATGCCATCTGTGCTTAGATTATCAATTTTTATTTACATCTTCATATGCATTATAAAATATCTTTTTTGATTCATGGATCTCAGCCTAACTCTATTCAAGTTCCTTGAATGCAGGAATCCAATCTCATGGAAATTTCCATCCACTATTCATTCCTCCATAGATTATAATGTACTTTCTCATGTGGTTGCTACTGAACAGATTCCTGTATTCACTAATTTTTAAAGTTTTGGTGACTGAAAATGTTGTAAGAGAAATTATCTCAAAACTCTTGAGTTCTAAGTCATTGTCCTCCTATTACACCACATTTAGATAAATGGTAGAACTTTCTTGTATCAAAGAAAGAAATTTACCACATAAGGAGTAAAATATAAGAACATGTCTATATTTAAAAGATAAACAGTAAAAATTGGCATTATATTTAAGCAATAAATGCGGCAACCAATGTATTTTGGTTAACTTTTCAAATGGAGTGTTGTAATAAAAAAAATTGTTCTGGAGTAGGGATTTGGGTTGTATTTCCTGTTTTCTTACCATCATGGTGAAATCTGGAGTATATTTCTTAATTTCTTGGTTCCAGTTTCCTCACCTGTAGAATATATATGCCCAACCCATTTCATGAGTGATGAAGATTAAATGTGAAACAAGAGGAAGATAATTAAAAGTTTAGTGTCAACATAAAGGATTAATAACTTTGAAAAGTACATGTTTGAGAATTAGAATAATAGGCTTTGTTCTTCTGGGTTGAGCATGAAGTCCTCTCACTCAGCAGTTGGTTTGGGTTGTGGCTTAGCTATTTTAAAGAACTCTCAGTCCATAGCACTGCCAGTGCACTCCTCACTGATTAAGTGGCTCTTCAACTCTGTGGGCTAAGAATGGCTGTTCCATTTTATTCTATCAGTTGTCTGGTGGGCAGCATCTGAAGAATGCAGGTGGCATGGATCTCCATAGATAAACTGAGTGGAAAATGGTTTGAAAATGACAAATTTAGTTACTTTGGAACTATCTGAACAATGTGAATTTGCCCATTACAAGCAATGTCATGACCTACTTTCAATGTAAATATGTGTTTTGTATGTGTGTTTATTTAGGATAATATTGTTATAATGTGCTAATAAAATGGAGTCTTAGTGAATTAATACCTAGCTTTGACATTTATCCTGCAGAATTAGGACAGTGCAAGAATGTGATTTTTGAGTATGAGATAAAGTTTTATAATAATTTTTGTTTTAGACTAACTATAGGGCTCTATTTTCTGCAAAGGAAGAAAGTCATTTTAGCAGTTAAGGAACAAAATCTCAAATAGCCCTTCCTTAACTCCTATCTGATCCTTACTACAGTTTGGGATTTCAGTGACAACTCAAAGTGAATGACTTTATACTTGTTTTCTTATAGTCAGAATCTGTTCTAAGAGCTTCTCTGAGTACCCATTTTCTAATGATTATTTCCCTCCTTTAAAACTTCTTTAACATCAACCATTCATATGATTATTTGAGATATAACACATACTTTATTTTGGAATTATTAATCTCTTTCAATATATAGGCTAAAGCCACTATATTATAGTCTTCTATAGAACTAGTTTTATGTTTCATAATTCTCTCAGGGTCACATTGTGCTTTGCAATACCTTGTTCATTTTTTGCGCAGTAAATATGCTGATGATAAATTAAAACTTCTAAATTCTGCTTTTACTCTTAATGCTTACTTCCATTACCCTGATTTTATATTCATTGTCAGTTGTTTCATTTCTTCCCTGCAAGCCAATGTGACTTAGATTGCATAATTTAGTAAAGAGACAAATTACTAACCACGTTGAAAATGGATATGATTAGCATTTAGTTTGGTTGCGTCAGATATTTTGATTATCTGACTACCCAAATCAAATTGGCCATATGACTAATTTCATCATCTTGACATCAGTCTTTAAAATGACTCATCTTGGATTGTTGCCTTTCATGACACTGAATAAATATCATCATAACTGCTAGTTTGGGATATGATATGAGCTTACATTTTGTTTTACTGCTTAAGTCAAGTCTAACTAACAAAACCAAATAAGAAATTTAAGACAATCCAGTAATCCTATGCTGTAGATGGGGTGCAGAGGAAGTCTGTACACAATGATGTTAACTACCTTTTATGTTTTCAAAGATTCTTTTAAAATATTGTAATTAAAACCTCAGTTGCTATTACTGTGATACACATGGAATATATAGAAAAGGAGGGAGTTCTCTAAATTTATGTAGTTAATGATCAGAATAAAATTAGGACTAGAATTCTTTTTTTTCTTTTTTTTTTTTTTTTAGGACTAGAATTCTTGACCAAGATGATTCGAGTTGCGCCACATTGCTTTTGATACTTCAATCACTAGACCACAGGAATGAAGATATTTCTAAGTTATTATGGTAGGATTCCTCTCTTTCCAACCACCTTGCTGATTTAGTCGTTACCTTAATCTTTTTGAGTAGGTGTGAAAAAGCAGGCTGGGCTAATTTCCTCTCTTACAAAATGATTTCCTAAACTCTTGACATCTGCCAAAAGCTTGGACTCAGAAGGGACCTTTAAAAAGCTCTAAACTTTAATTTCAAGTATTTCTTTGAAACTTAGCTGTGACATGATTCCTCAGGAGTCCTAGCCACCTGCCAAATTTGAAGTGTTTTTTTGTTCAGCTGTTTTTAACTTACTGCAGAAAAGGTCTTAATTTTAATAAGATGGAAAATTGTATTTTTTCTGTTGGCCTATAATTCCAAAATAACTAAGTGAGTATTCTTCATGAAGAAGTAAAGAAAGAAACAAGCAAATACAAAAACAGTATGATTAGTGTTTGGATATTTTGATAAGTAAATTATGCAGTTAAAAAAGTGACATACTAATGTCAGGAAAAAGACAAAAGACCCAAGGCAACACAAAATGGTTTACCGAGTACCAGGAATATATAGCCCATATTTGGTACTATTTAGGAAATAACATAGGAAGATGCTATCCATGGCTTAGTAAGACATTCAGTCTGCTGATTAGTATGATTATATTCTTGAGTCAGATATTTTAAGTCAGAAAAGTAAAACATCCAAATAGGTGTATTAATTTTTCACAGTGTTGTTGTATCTCTAGCTAGAACCCATGTATTTTAGGAAGCAAGGAGCAAATAAAATATCCACTAATCCAATTCTTTATTATTAAGTAGTCTTAATAATTGGGACCAAATAAGACATCATGTAAAAAAAATAATAACAGTACAAAACACAGCAAAGCAAAAAAGGACAATTATAAATCAGAGACATCCTGCAGGGGAGGGGGAGGGAGAGGGATCAGAGGGAGGGAGGGAGGAGCATTGGGGACTGAGGTGATGGTGCACGGGTGCATTGGTGAAGGAAACTCTATGGGGACTACACCTGGGGGGGGTAGAGGGAAGCAAATATTCTTTAAAAATGAACAATGATGTAAAAAATAAAAAATAATATAAAAAAGTAATAATTGAGACCAGTATTTGTGAATCTGGTAGCCCATCTCACTGTTGAGAGGGACAAGTTAATAAACAAGTTAGCACATCTTTTCTTTTTTTTTTCCTATGTTTCTTTTCCAGTTTTCTCAGAGAATAGCCAATTTCAATCTTGCTGATTAGATCGACATAATTGTTAAGACAGCAAAATTATATCACATCAGCCTGTAGCTATGATCTCAGTTGAAACCACAGGGCATGTAGGTATTGAAGTCTGTCAAAATACCCAGAGAGAACAAGACGCTTGAGTAAGCGTTTTGCTTTCTTGTCCCATCCGTCAACATATTTAAGCCATTTGGTATATGGAGACATTGCTTCCATGCCAAGTGTTAGACAATTGAGTAATGCTGCCTGATGCTTGTTGGAACGCTCTTGTCCTAAATAGAAGGCTGAGTCTTTCTGGAGTCATGAGTCACCATTTTGCCTGACCTCTGAAAATTTGTTCATGTCCCACCTCTGATCCAACAAAATAGAATATTGGTACATGACTGACTGTCTCCTACATTTTCACAAATAAATGTTGCAAATCACAGACACTTCTCTAGAAAGTGAGAGACATTTATTTTGCAATAATACACTGAATTTTGTCTCTATTATTCAAGATGATTGATGTAGATGTAATCATTCTGTCTCTTAGATACTAGTAAAATAAAGTGACAGTTGTTGGCTGTGCAACAACAGACCATCTGCACAAGGATGCTTGGAGAAATTGAAAGGTTGGCATTTTCACAGCATGAGATAGAAGATCACAATTATTCAGCTAGTGTATGAAGGCTATAACTAAATCAGAAAATTCAGATTTAATATTCTACTTCAAATCTTGAATTACCTAGATAGGTTGCCACCATGGTCTCTTTTAAATGTTTTAAAAACATTCAAGTGATATATTCATGAGATTTCAGGTGCTTCATCTCCATGTGTAATTACAATGCCCAAACTAGAATTGCTCATGTCTATCTGTCTAATTGCTGTGCTATGCTTTTCAGCCTGGATTAAAACCTAACGTTTGCAATAGCACATAAACTAGGATTGGAACAACCTATAATCCTTTTCCTGCTTCAGCCTCTTACTCAATGAAGACACATGTAATGAACAAACACTTTTATGTTAAGGACTGTGCTCCATGATGAAACTCAAACATAGAGTGAAACATGGCCATGTTTTCCAGAAAGACATATAAACAAACAAATCTGAGTCAAATGATTGTAGAATGAATACTTTGTTTCTCCCTGAATTCCTCCCTTAGTCAACACTATAGGAATTTTTATCACTACTCCTTTCCTCTCAATGTTAGAAAAGGAAATATGTTCCTTCTGTCCATCTTTAGTTCCTGCCCATGGGAGGAAGTCATTAGCCCTATATATGAGTGTGCAGTGTTTTAATTCTTGATCAGAGCCACTTAAATTTTCAAATTACAACTTGTTCATGCTTGACCTTTGTGTGTTCCCCCACTTCCCCTCACTGCCCTATTTTTTTCCTTCCTGCCATGGAAACATGTTTTCATTCCTGCCATTATTTTAAAGTTGATTTTTAAGTTAATATTCTAATAGGAGAAGATTAAGTTCAGAGGACACTTTAACTATAGGGAAGGAATATTTTCCAGTGATAATACTTCCAAAGAAGCAGTAGTAATATGAAAGTTACCTTTTGCAGATATAAAATCAATACAAAATATATTACCACTTGTAAGTGAAAATAAAGGGAGAAATGAAGCTGATGCCATTTAGCATATGTGAAATATGAGGAGGTAGATTTTGAATAGGTTGAAAGGAAATAATTCAAGACAAGGATAATAAATAATTATAAATTCATAAATAAAGTATTAAAATGAAGGGCTATATTTCTATGCTTTAATTTTATTATCACTTCACAATATTAATAACATATCCATTATGGGGAACTTGAAGGGGCAAGAAAATTATTTTCTTAGCTCTCACACAGAATGCAGTTCTTTAATGGGGTCCTCTACCTGGCATTACTCTCTACTGTGACCTCCTTCTTTTTAAATAGAGGTTTTTTTTTTTTTTTGCTAATTAAAATATCAAACTTGCAACTTACTGCCTTCTTCTTACATTGAAGTCTGAAAAGTCACCCTAAAATAAAATTTTATTTGTTCACCTAACCAAAGAAACTTCTTTTTGTTTATTCACAAATATTAGACTTACTCTTCCACTCTTTATGGTCTCTTTTAAATGTATTTTAGGGTGAATCTTTTTATAAAAGATTTATTTATTTATACATATATCAACTGGGGTACAGGATAGAGTTGTGGGGGTGAGAGAATTCACCAGAGACAGAGTAGGGACAGAATAGGCAGATCGACTGAAATACACTGCTGAAGGGAGCAGTGGGCGAGTCAGGAGAGGTCTGCTGTGCCATGTGGGCAGCTCACTGGCAGGGGATTGAACTCCTGCTGCAGAGGCTGCGGTGAGCTTCATAGGTTGCATCGCAACTCCTTGCGCCCCAGGGAAGCCCCTTTAGAGTGAATCTTAAAAATAGAAATTACTTTTTAAAAAACTTTTATTTTTTTCAATAACTTTTCCCCCTTTCACTGATGCCTTGGACATTTAAAATGTGTACAAAATCAAAATCTGAGGGGTACCGGTTACCATCCTAGCATTTAGAAATATCAGGGTGAGGTTTCCCTGGAAACCACATGCACATAAAAACCATGCAGAGCAGACTTGGTTTCATCTCTGGTTACATGTTCTATTGAAAAGAGAAATCATCCTGGCTTATATTTTGTTCTGCAGGTGAGATTCAGGGCAGAAAGCTTTGGAGGTCATTTTATTAGGTTTCAATATCCAATGGCATCTAGGAATTATGGTTTTAGAACTGAAAATAAAATTAAATATGAGGCAAACCATACAGAAGTCTAAAAATGAATTGAAAGCCCAATCTTGCTTTTTTTCTTTCTTATGGAAAGAATGACAGGAGACAGCCTGAAAAGATGTTCTGGGTGGCCTTCCTATCACTGATGAAAGAGGAGAAAATGGGGACTTTGAGAGCAGAGAATAAAAGGTTAATTATCTTCAGGGTACACCAGGTGGTCAGTTTGGAAGAAGGTGTCCACCAAGCATCTTTTACTGCTGAGAGAAGGGAAGAAGCACACTTAATATCATATTGATTTTCCGTGAAAGTACTATAATAATCAGAAGATAATAATGTTTTTCCATTAGCTCATGTGTATTATAAATATAGGCTTATTGCCCTATAATTTTGTAGGTAGGCTTTGTAGCAATGACAAGTCTTTAAACAGCTTCCATTGTCTTATTTGAATTTCCCATCATAGCGCCTGTGATTCTGTATTATACATTATACAGATGTTTCATGCAATGTATTGCTTGGCATGTACTTTCATTTAAAAGTGGGGTCAGTTTTTTTTTTTTTCCTTTCTTGCATAAAAGTTTTAACCTAACTTAAAATGAATATCTCTTAAAAAATAAAGTTGGTAACATGGTAATGAATTAAATTATGGGGAATGCACAGCAGTATTTCAAAAACTTAGAATTTATGTTACTTTACCTAGAGTACAACAATTATTCTTTAAAAATAAAAAAAAATTATCTTTACTTCTACAGAATTGCAAGGTTTTGGCAGGACAGTGTATATTAAAGAAACACAGGGATAAAGGTCATCGCCTATCTGAAATTGTCCAATATTTCTGTTTTCCCAAAATTCTTAATGACTCATCCTGAAAAGGACTGTGAGAAAGAGGGAAGAAGAGTCAGTAATCCTCATCTTCTAAAGACATCCAGATAGCAGATGCTGGGTCCCCCCCTTAAGCTCCTGCTTCTGCTGATTCTAGTTATGACCATTTATTAGAAATGTGAAAAGGAGAGATTGAAAGTCAGGTGATAGAGGCACTTTGGCCCTACTCAGAATGGCTGTGGCTAGAACTATTCTGTGTTCTAAGAATGAGATATTCTTTCTTTACACTTAAAATGACCAGTTTAATTTGATCTCATAGCTACTAAATTATTCTAGGTTGTTTTTTTTTTTTTTTTGGTTCAGTTACCAGTTAGTCATGTATTTATTAATTTATACTTTTTCACACAGTTTCAAATCCTTTTGACTATAATCCTTATTTTGTAATTGTTTTAATGAAAAATTCCACATTATCTTCAAATAGATTATATAGGTACAAACCAAAAGCCTTCAAGTTCTCTTGTTTCCTGTCCCAGAGTTAATATTACTCTATATCACAGGGTACCATTAAGAGCCCTGTATGCACCTAGATTCATGTTTGAC
Source organism: Talpa occidentalis (assembly GCF_014898055.3). NCBI lineage: Eukaryota > Metazoa > Chordata > Mammalia > Eulipotyphla > Talpidae > Talpa > Talpa occidentalis. Next base: position 22,964,248 of record NW_023601322.1, read on the forward strand.
CATCCCAGAAGTACAAAGTTATAATATCTCACATGGAAACTTTCAAATTATGGAGGATGGGAGGGGATGAATAAACGTCTTCCTTTTTTTCTGGATGAAAAAAATCTCAGATTATTTGTTAGGGGCTTAAGGGGTACTGAAAAGATATTCAGGTTTCCTGGGGGTATTGAGTACCCCACCATAGTGGTGGCTAAAGCAAAAAAAATGCCTCTTCAATGACTTTCTTTGACTCCAGTATTCTAAATTTCTGCTTTCTGCATATAAACTTTTATCTCAGGACCTGGCTTTTAGAGGAGTTTAGACTATGTAAATCTAAAAGAATAATATTCATATTTTACTCCAGAATTACACTGAATGATTGTTTGGTTCAGCAATCATCAAATCTAGTAGAAACTTGGAAGCTCTAATTTCTTCGATTCCTCTAAAACAGCAAAGAAATTATAAAAGGGAATTGTTGACTGTGGAAAAAATTCCCATAAACTAAAAGTAGCAAAAAAATCCTGTGTTTCCATAACACACAAAATAAAGCACAAATTTAGATGCAGATGTGATGGTTCCACAAAGCTGCTGATTCAATAATGTGCTCAAAACGATGGTTTAGCCATATCATTTATCTCTGAAAAATTTAAATGTGTTAAAGCAAAGATGACATTACTTGAATCCTTTGCTGCCTTTCCAATTAACAAATACAGAGTTTCATGGAATCATAATATTGCATATTAGTAACTCTAATCATTATTCTAAACATAGTTTGCTTTTTGTCAATTATAGGTCTTTAGGGGGCAATCCAAATCACTGTGTAAAGGTTTAGAAGAACACCACAATTTAATGTACTAGAGTGGCTTTTATGTTGATTGAGCTTTCATTTTAGATTTTTTTAAGCATAAATAATTTTTGACATTAGCTCTTTTAATTTTTTTTAAAATGAGTATAAAGTATTATAAGGACTTTTTGCAAATACATAATATAACTGACTTGATTACCAAGAGTAATGAATATTAAAATGACTAAGGATATTGGATATGAATTGGAGTTTTAACAATGACTTTCATTTATCTTTTCTTGACATTTGAGCTAAGTAAAGCCAAGACCAGATAAAATAACTTGCCAATCTTAGGATCAATACTCTGGTACTTTGTTTTTCAAAGATTTATTTATTTATGCATGCAAGAGCTGGGGTGTAGTCCATAGATGCGGGGGGTGAGAGGATTTACCAGAGACAGAGTGGGGAGCAGAACAGTCGGAGCCACTGAAATACACTGCTGAGGGGAGCAGTGTCCAAGACAGGAGAGGTCTGTGGTGCCATGTGTTTCAGCTCCTTGGCTGGGGGTCAAACTCATGCTGCAGTTGCTGCAGATAGCTTCATAGTGCTGAGACTTAACCCTTTGCACCATCAGGGAGGCCCTAGTCTGGTATCTTAACTGAAAGTCAGTCTCTTCCGTCACTGAAGATTTATTGGAAAATTATATCTCTTTTCTTGTTTTTTTAACAGTTCTTTCAGTGTTTCTTGCTTGTACTTTCAAACAGGAGCTACTGAAGTGAATAAATATCAACAATTGGGAGCATGAAAGAGGGCTACAAGCATCCTTAATGTATTCCAGGTGGGAATATATTTAAATGCCCTTCTGTTGGCTAGCACTGGCATTATAGTAGAATAAGCTTCTGATAGACATCCTCTGCAGATATCCTTCCTGAATGACCATTTAGATCTATTCATGGAAATAGAAGTGGCCACTCCAGTGCCATTCCATTGACACTGTATGATTGACTCCCCTTGCATGAATCAACATATTATTTGTCATAGACTGTTGATTAACTTTAGGAAGCCTTAGTTTTGTTTTGTTTTGTTTTTCTATTGGAAAGAATCTGAACATACAGGTAGTATCCAAATCATCTATATACCTATCTCAGTCAAAATAGGGTAATTTACATCCAGACACCAAACATCCCTTGAAGCTAGTAGTTTGACACACACACAAAAAAATGCTTTTTTTGTTTGTTTGTTTTAGGTGTTTTTGTTGTTGTTATTTTGTTTTGTTTTGTTTTTCTCATTTATACTATGTTGGGATGGAGAAAATTTCTCGTTAATTTTTCTGGGTTCTTCTTGGACTGTTTGAGCAATCAGGTTAGCATAAGATTAGTTGCGGGAAAAAAAAAACAAATTTCATTACATACATATGGAGAATTAATGTGGGTATAGATGCAATACCAGTAGGGTAAAATGATGGTACATATCCCAAGCTAAGGAATAGGATAGGGGCCACGGCTTTAAGGAGAAAGGAGGAGTATTCACATGATAAGAAAAAGGTAACTCAAATGGTGAAGACCAGATTCTCTGTAATTAGACATTTGTCCTGCCATATAGATAGATTTCTCCAATAAAAAACTTTTTTCTGGATAGTTCAAAAAGATGGCAGCAGAATGAAATGTTGAATGAAATGAAATGCTCCCCCACATTTTCATAACCAAATTATTGCAAAACATGGTCAAGAAACCGTCCCATTAAATGGATGACTGCATAGAATAGGAACAATACAGTGGGAAGGGGTTGGAAAAACTGTAATTAATCCATGTTTAGACTGATGTGAGGACAGTGCAAGGAAGGGGTGGCAGCTTATGAGCTCTCTGCTTTTGTTAACTTAAGGCAGCCGCCTATATCAGAGACTTTAAAAATGAGGCACAACACTGAAGGGGGAGGCACACAGCATTGGCATGCAGGGACAGAGAGTTTACCATTGGAGAACTATAGGAATAAGGAGCAAGTTGATGATTATTGGCTTAGGCCTAAGTTGCTCAAACTAGAACAGTTGGATCTCAAATCAGCAGGAGGGACAGACAGGATCATTATTATTTCTCCTCAGAGAATAGGCTATTATATATAGCCTGAAACTGTGATATGTAAAATACCTGCCTTACCCCACCCAGAGCCAAAAACCAAGTCAAAAACTGAATGTTCTCACTAAGCAGAATTTGAAGCACTTGGATACTAATAATGGAAGCAAGAATTCAAGGGTAAGGCTCCATACTTGAAAAGCAAAGAGAATAGTTCCCAGCTTGTGGCCCTGACTCAACAGTAGTATTCACAGCACTATATATAGTGTTGAACGGCAGCCTAGAAGTTGGGGCCATCATGAGATTTTATGAGAAATTTTGACTGTGGAATTGGCCTAGGGGAGGGGATAACTGGAGTCTACCAAACAACTGTGTACCTAAATCACTGCAGGAAACTTGAATCTTTGGTATTATAGCAGATGATCTAACCTTTCAGTGCCCTTCTGCCCAGTTCCTTTTTAACCTATTGACATGAGTGCCCAAGTCATCTAAAAAGGTGCAAAGGCATTGGTCTGTGAAATGATAGACAGCTAAAGATCCTGAGTAAATAAAACCTAGACTTATACCCAGTTTCTTTTAGGAGGAGTAGAAAACCAGCTCACATGTTGGAGTAAAACCAAAACAAAACAAATTTCCAGCAGAGTTTGGAATATGCCCAAGGAGTTTAAGTTATAACCATCCTTGCTGAATTAAGACAAGGGATATATTAAAAACAGGAACAAAATAAAGATCAAGAAAATATGATACTATTAGAATTAAAAATGAAAATATTGTAAGTGGGTTAAAATATTGTAGAGGGTATCAACAGTAGACTAATAATGCAAAACTACTAATTTTTGCTAATAATGCAAAACTACTAGTTCAAAGAGATATACACAACCCCATGTTCATTGCAGCACTGTTTACAATAACCAAACTATGGAAACAACCTAAGTTTTCAAAGACAGATGAATGAATTAGAAAAATGTGTGTGTGTGTGTGTGTGTGTGTGTGTATAATGGAATACTACTCAGCTTAAAAAATGGATAAACTCTTAACCATTTGCAACAACTTGGATGGAACTGGTGGGGATCATTGTAAGTGAAATAATTCAGAAAAATAAAGACAAATGCTGGGTGATGTCACTTACATGTGGAAGTAGAGAAAAACAAAATATTAGATAAAACCAACCAAATAACAAACCTTAGAAATCTGATTGTAAAATTGTTGTTACCAGAGGACGAGAGAAAGGAAAAGAGAAAAACAGGGAAAGGCGTACAGTGGACTATAATGGAGGACTATGGGTGACTTGATAGTAAGTGTGATGTGGTAACCTACACCTACAGGGTATGATGCTATATTTCTAATTATATACAGTGTCATAAACCAATGTTACTGGAATTAAAAAAAAGATAAAAAGAAAGCATGTGGATGGATTTTTCCCCAGTTTGCACTTTCAGCTAGAATTCGGAAAGCCTAGCTTCAAGAAAAAAATGATTTTTGGTCTCTCGATACATTCTGGCTTTTGTAAACATACAGTGTGCCCTACATTAAGCCTGGGCCAATTGACCACAGCATTTTGAGACAGATTATTCTGGAGTGATGATTAAATTTGAATGTGGATCTTCTCATTCGAGTTCCGGCAAACCACTACTAATTTCCCCAGTGAGAACTCTGCCACATAAACTGAACTCCCTATATCTTAGAGATGACCCTGATGATTCTCCATGGAGAAGACTAATATTTGTATTGTTTACAAAGTTACTTCTTTGTTCTTTGAGGATAACAGACCTCTGATTCTTGTACCTCCTTTCACTCTTTTCCTCATTTTATTTTTATTTATTTATTTATTTATTTGTTTATTTAAAGATTTATTTATTTATTTATACAAGCACTGGGTACAGTCAGAAGCACGGGAGGGTGAGAGAATTCACCAGAGCCAGAGCGAGGAGCAGAGCAGGCAGAAGGACCGAAGTTCACTGCTGAGGGGAGCAGCGGGCAGCAGGAGAGGTCTGCGCGCCATGTGGGACCCTCCTCTGGTGGCCGGGGAGCAGCCGGGGATTGAACTGGAGCTGCAGAGGCTGCAGGCAGCTTTGCAACCCAGCGTTCAACCGCTGCGCCACCAGGGAGGCCCCTATTTATTTTTTTAAAGAGGGAGAAACTATTTTTTTTTAAGATTTATTTATTTATTTATACAAGCACTGGGTACAGACAGAAGTGCGGGAGGGTGAGAGAATTCACCAGAGCCAGAGCAGGGAGCAGAGCAGGCAGAAGGACCGAAGTACACTGCTGAGGGGAGCAGCAGGCGGCAGGAGAGGTCTGCGCGCCATGTAGGACCCTCCTTCAGTGGCCGGGGAGCAGCCGGGGATCGAACTGGTGCTGCAGAGGCTGTGGGCAGCTTCGCAATCCAGTACTCAACCGCTGCGCCACCGGGGAGGCCCTTTCCTCATTTTAATGCTTAGATGTTGTGGCCCTTTCCTGTCCAAAATAAGTTTTGCCTACAATTTTGGACAAACCACTCTGGCTAGAAGTTGTTCTTTGATAACCAGAATCAATGGTGTAGTTCCTTTGTGTTCTACTCTCTCTGAACAGAGGTGATGAAAGGTGGTGTTATTGATTAGTACCACTCATCTACATGTTCAACAATCCTTTGTTGACCATAGTTCTACCTTCATATTCTGAGTTCTGTGCTTCCATTGTAAGAAGGGCAAGCAACTATTATTTATTTAGTGAAAATGATATCTGAGAGAAAATCAGAAAGTAAAAGTCCAGAATGTTGGTGAGAGACTGAGGTAAACATCACAAAGACAATGAGAATATTGGAAAGAAGTACCTACATAAACAAAGCAAAATTGGGAGGTACTCAAATAAAAACATATTAATTGTCTAAGTTTGCCTCTGGCCAACAGGATTTCCAATGCACTTTGGAAAAAAAAAAAAGTTCCTGTAATGACAGATTTGAAGGCTGTTATGAACCTCAGTCTGATACAAATTAGCTTCTTTCCACAGTTCCAAATGTCCAGCTTTTCACCCAGGAGCAATGTGAAATTTGACTCATAAGCTCAACTGTCTTTTCTAATAGGGGCCAGGGTGACTGTCCACCAGGATGGAATGTTCCATCAAAGGACCAACATTCTCGTAGCATCTGAAAATGAGTAACTCAGTCTCAGATCCACTGAGAGGGGATCTGGTCAGGCCGGAAGAGAAGCCTTTCACACTTTTGACTGCAGTCTACCCCTTTCAGTCAGATACACTTATTTGATAGCCTAGATTCATATCTCTTGGAAACAGCTGCTCCAGGGTTCTGATTGGTTTTGCAAAAGAAAGTTGATCGTGTCACTGCACTGGGTGTTGAGTCTGTATTTGATACTCAGCTCCCTCTTCTACCACTCATTCTGGATTTCATCCTGGCTAGCATTTTTTCTGGCTAGGTGTCTTAGTAGGTAATGATCCAGACTCTCATTACTGAGACATGTGTCTGGACACACATAACCTCTTAGGTCATGGCTGTTACATTTATCTGTCATCAAAATTGGACAGAGTTTCACTAACAGATGCCCCAGTGAATCATCTAAGTGTCAAACATGCTCTTCCTCACCCTAATTGTGCAATTGCTATCCTATTTCTTCCTTGATAACAAAGATCTATTACAGCTGCATGGGTAGTCATTCTTTTCCTTGCCTGCTGGTCTTTTCAAATAAGGAGTCTGAAGTGTCTGGGAGGCAGCAAAAGCTTAAGGTTTAAAAAAATCATGGTGTGTTCCCTGATGAAAGTTTTTCTTTCTAGAAACCGGGAACTCTAACTCAAGCAGTATAGAGTTGTAGAGACAGAGAATTACCTTAGAGGGTCATTGGGAGTGATAATAAGATCACGGTCATTCCTTGTCATTGGTTTTTATAACTACTCATTTGTGTTCTAGCACAGAGTACCCTATAAAGATCACTGGTTTAGGGATAGAACTGCATTAGGGAGGGTCAATACCTCAGCTGAATATTTAAAAGAATTTCAGAGATTTATCATGCCAGTAGCTTCTGTGTAAAATAGAATCCTGTAGTTATGTGCCTACTGTTAACTTTACTATAACGTGGATAGATGGTTCTGATGTGATATTATGAAAAATCCATTGTCAGTGAAAAAAACTTTCCTTAAGTCCTCAAATAATGGTGTCAACTTTAAGTCCTAGAAATGGTAAAGGCAAATCTATTCACAGAATATTTGCCAATTCCTGTCAATATGATTCACTGTTCCTTCTAGGTTAGAAGTAACCTAGTGTGATCACTTTGCCAAATAGTGACTGTTGGTCTTCAAGAGATGGCATTATACTGGCATTGGTATGGAGTGTCTGCTGCTGGCAGTCTGGACACGTAGGAAAGGAGAAATAAGGTCTGTCCTGCTTAGAGGGATCATAGGCTTTGGGGTCCATACACAGCCTTTATCTCTGCTGTAATTACCATTCCACACATTAATCCGTTGTGCCAATAATATGTTGACTTCAATTCATGAAGATGTAACAACTCTAAATGTAGTTGTATGAAGGAAAAATTACCAGAGGGGAAATACCTAATCTGTAACTGGTAACTGAAGTCAAAGACTGTTACAGGTGGTACAGGGATTGCTGGTAGGGATAGATAGCCCCAGGGAAAAATGCCAAAAAATATCAACTTTTGCTGGTGGGCCAAAAGAAATATAAGGGATAAGAAATATAAGGGACAGGCCTCCCTGGTGGCGCAGGTGGTTGAGTGCAGCGCTGTGAAGCTATCTGCAGCCTCTGCAGTGCCGGTTGGATCCCCGCGGCTATGGAGATACCCACATGTGCAGCAGACCTCTCCTGTCTCGCCTGCTGCTCCCCTCAGCAATGTATTTCAGTCAGTCTGCCTGTTCTGTTCCCCACTCTGTCTTTGGTGAATCCTCTCACCTTCCCGCACATCTGGCCCTGGTTCTTGTATAAATAAATAAATCTTAAAAATACATATATAAGGGATTATAGAAGCAGCCATGATTTATTCAGTGTTTGGGATTCAGCATTTTCGGATCTTCAGCAATATCAGGGTCAGCGATTCTGGCCCCCACAAGAAGACCAGAAGGCTGTTGTGGGCCACTGAAGGTGGAGGCCTCCAGCAGCCAATCACAGAGAGGAAAAGTTTGGAGACTGCAGTTAGCCAAGCAACTGAAACTGCCCGTTTTTCCTGCTGTTACAGCCTGGTACCTTGCTGAGCTGTGAGTGTAGCTGTTTGTCAGGTTGTCTGGCCACTGTAGCTGCTGTTTTGAGTGTCATTTGTCTGGTGCTGTGCTGGGGTATCTCGGCAGCTCTGGGAGCATCTCCTGTTGTGTCTTCTGTTGTCTTTGTGAGTTGGAACCTGGCTGCTGTGTGCTCCAGGGTGGCAGAGGCAGGAATAAGCCATCTTGGGCATGCGGCCTATTGTTCCGGGCAGGAGCTCTGCATCCTCAGTGGTGGGAAGACTCCATTGCATCTTTAGCTGCCAAATGTTTAGGACTAAAAACCACTGGACACTGCTTCGGGTGAGGTAAATGGCCCTTTTTGGCCTCAGGATTTCTGATTTTCCCTGGTTCATTAAATAAATCCATGTTGTTGTTCTCTGAGCCTGAGTAGTCTTGCAATTGTGCACACGGGTGAAGAACTCAAACGGTGACCAGTAAACTATTTGGGCAGTGTCCTTGGCCAGTTTTAGTTCGCCTTGTTGCCCTGTAACAAATTCACATTTTAGTGGACATTTCAACAGCTCTCTTGCATAGCTATTGCAAATGTGGGTAGAAAAGCAGTTAGTATACAGGAAACTTTAAAAACCTTTATCAGTCTAATTCACATTTATAAAACAGTTTACCTAAAACAATAGGAAAATTGTTATTAAAAACACACATGAAATGTTCAAGATTGATTAAATTCAAGGTTATAAAACATATTTCAGTACTACAAAATGATTGCTATCATATTGTTCTCTGACCTCAACAGAATTAAAAACTTGAAAATCATATTATATTTAGAAATTAAACAGCATGTGTACAAAAATGCAAAACAAACAATAGATCAAAAAAGAATTCACAAAGCAAATTGGAGCATATTTTGCACCAAATGAAAATAAAAATAAGATTTGTGGGATGCAACTATAACAGCAAGAGAGAAATTCATACCTTTATACATATCCTTTCATTAACGTTGCATCTTTAAGAAAGTAAATGAAAGGTACTCAAATTCACTCGAAGCTCTCCTTAAAAATATTTTTTGAAACTTATGAAAACTAACATGCAAATATCCCATCATTTATACCCTCAAACAGACCAGATTTTTTTTAAATCTCTTCAGTAATCTTTTATGTGAAGGAGGTATTTGGAATTTTTGGTTGCTCATTCCAAAGCAATTTTATTATTACAACTTCCAGTTGGTGTTTGAAATGTAAACAATTTTTATTTTTATGTATTTGTTTATTTTATTTTTTATTTTAAATATTTTATTATATATGATTCTTACATCATTTTTCATTTTTGCACAATGTATGCATTTTCATTATGGTTATTCCCCATGCAATTATACTCCCTCTTATTTTGACCCTAATCCTTCATCTTCCCCCCAAACCTGTAGTGTGTCTCTGGTTTATAGTTGCTTGTTGATTTTGATTTTCACTTTATTATAATTAGTCTTTTTCCTGGTCCCTTATTTAGGTTTTCCAAATTCCTGCTATGAGTGAGACCATCCAGTATTTTTGTTTTTCTTTCTGGCTTATTTCGCTGAGCATGATCCCTTCTAGCTCCATCCATGTTGCTGCAAATTGCACGTGTTTATCTTTTTTGATTGCTGAGTAATATTCCATTGTGTATATGTACCACATCTTCTTGATCCAGTTATCTATTTTTGAGCATTTGGGTTGTTTCCATAGCTTAGCTAACAATTTTTATTTTTAAATGCTTTCTATTTTTTATGTAATGTCTTGGTCACTATATATTTAGGTACCATTCCCTCAATTTTGACAAATTTTTGACAAAATAATGTAGGATTATGGACTTCAGTTAACTACAGAAACAAAAGTTGTTCATGTGGTATCCCAAAAAAGCCTCTACATGTTTTCCTCAAACTCCAGTAGTACTGAAATTGTATCATGTCTGCTATTCCTTGTTTCAGTATGACATATATATTCAAAATATCTCTAGAATGATTAAGATACCATTAACTTTTTGCAGTCTAGAAATACAGGAAAATATTTTAATAGTTGTTTTTTTCTTTTAGAGTCATTTTAGATTTACAGAAAAATTGAGCACATAGTACTGAAGAATAGACCCTTCACAAATGCCCAGAACAGGCCTTTGCAGATGTGTCATTTAGGAAGATGGATTATTTGGAGCTAAAGTCAATCAAGGTCCTACAGGCTCATGAAAAATACTTATCATTCTTACCATTGATAAGAAATACTTATCAGTCTAGAAGATTGAAAATTGGTGGTATTACCAGAATTAGGAGTTTGTTTTTTTTTTTAACTGAAAATACCGTTTCTATAAGAGAAAGCTATTGTGTAATTGCAAAGCATCTTGTCTTCTTAATGTGAATTTCACTCTTTTCTCTTTCAGGTCTTGTATCCATGTCCTATATATTAGTTCAGTATGTAAATATCTTTATTTTGTGGCACTGCTTTTAAAAGCTATATCCACATGTATTCCCCATATTGTGTAATAAAATTTGTTCTTTAATCCTACTAATCTCGTTGTTTAACCAATCTGAGAAGAACCCAAAGACATTTGCCTTTCTGCCTCTATAGTAGAGTTCCCATATATAGCTTCTACCCTATACTGTGTACCATTTTCCTCACTATTGACACCTGACCTTACTATAGTACATTTGTTATAATTAATATATCAATACCCATATGTTATTTCTACTAAAGTTCAGCATGGACCCAGTTGGTAAAAAAATATTTTCTACAAGCATATTTACAAACTTATTATACAAAGAAAATCCTTAATAATGTCAATGAGCATTTTCCTTTTACATAAAACAATGCAAGAAATGGAAAAATAAACACAGATGCCAATTTAGAGAGGGACACATTGGGTTTTCCAAAAATGTATCTTTAATATTAACCCTTTATCTTGGAACACTGAATCAGAACTCTAAGCAATTTGTCCTGCTGTTTCTGTTGATTTCCCCTTAAACCAACAATCACAAAAGGTATGCCAATGTGAACAAGAGTATTTCTCTTGTTAAATAAAACCAGTAGGGGGCCTGATCCAAGGAATGCTCGGCTAGGTAAGCAGGCTAAACATGCTGAGCAGCAGTTTAGAGGCACTTTGCTAGGTTTCCTTTTTATTTATTTGTTTTCGTTTTCAGAAAACCCTGCCTCTGAAGTCCGGGCTTGTGATAATCATTCAGTTGCTCTTGAAAAGCACATTTGCTTTACCCAAAGGCATTGTCTTTGTAGGATAGAAAAATCTTTGGATTGATATACTTCTGGTGTAAATTCCTCTTTTAGATTAAAACCTAAGATAAATATTAAAGTTCTTAAGGTTTCTCTTCTTATTTGATAAAAAATAAAAACAAAGGACCTGACACCAATTAGGTGTCTTTTCTTCATAATGCTCACAAGAAGGGAAATAAGAATGATGAAAAACTTAAGCAATAATGGAGCTCTTCTAAGGATATGAGAGCATGATGAGGCTTATAGTAGTTGTTTCCTTTTAATAATTATCCTAAAACTTCTATCCATCCCTATTTTCCAGAAGCAACATATACTTTTGTCCTATAATGTTGTACTTAAATCTCCTCTGAAAGCATGCATTAGACTGAAATAGAGTAACTTACCCATACATCAATTTCTTTGATTTTATTGATACCCACCATTGTATCCTTGGACTAGTGGCAGGTATGGGTAGACATTAAAAAATATTTATTGAATTGAACTTAATGTGCTATTTGTATTGTTTGTAACTACCAGGGAGCTTGTTTTTCTCATCCTATGCTAACCAAGAGCAAGTCATTTGCATCTTTAGCTGTAGTCCTGTTCAGAGATCATAAGACCAATAAGGACATTACCTCGGGGGGGTAAAAAAAAATCCTTAAAAACCATTTGGCTTAAGAGGAAGCCATCTTCACCTCTTATCTAAGGAGAATAAAAAAGATTTTGTCCCTGAAAGTTAATGTGATGCTAACTGGTTCACTGCCTCAATCTGTAAATGGATCCATGCAGGAGTGTGGGGCAAGGCAGCTTTGTTGGGGCTGAGGCATGTGAGCGTTCTCTCACCCCCAACCCCAGAGAGGTTGGCTGGACAGACAGGCCCCTGACCTGAGTGCACTCCAGTCTAGGCAGAGGCTAGGCTTTTCCCTTTTGTATTTGGCTCCTGAATCCTAAACAGACCAATCAGATTCAAGTTAATGGCCCAGTCAGGTTTGAACTCTCCATCTGTCTTTCAACCTTGTATTAATTATTCAGATTGGAAATGGAAAGTGAGCTGATTGGTGCTAAATGATCCCATCAGACACTTAGGATTGAGAATAGTCTAATCAGGCCTGTAGGATTGTTATAGAGCAACCCCGATATTAAACGGGTTCCTGGCTGTGGGTCCTCACCCGCGCGCTTTAAAGGGACTTATGAATACTCTACTACAGACACACACAAAAGGGTTAATAAAAGGTTTATTTACAAGAGAAAAAGAAATAAGGAAAATGTACAACTCAGGGAGAAAATAGGGAAATAAAGTCTTTAATGCGTCCTACCCGATCCGATGACCTGGAAACCCAAAGTCACTCTCAGAGCTGGCCGGACGCTGCAAACTGGCCGAGAGCCCAAAAAATGGAGAGCCCCCAAAGCCCACGTGTCTGCCTTTTGTATCCACCTGGCTGCTTAACCCCACCCTCAGGTCCCAGCCACCTTCCCTTTGGTGGTGATGGGATTTGGAGTTCCCAGTGTCTTTGGCTTTGACCTGGGGTGGGGGTGGAGTCCACAAAGCCTATATGGAATTTGCTTTGGGACATCCTTTTTCCCCCTAACAGGATGGGGGACCCTCTGGAGGGTATAAAGCAGAGCAAGAGCCAGCTTGAATCTGTCGCAGCTGGCCTCTAAAGAGAGGAGAATTCATTAGACCACCATTGAAGAAGGGTCAGACAGTCTCTGAAGAGAGAGAGGTTTCAAGTAGATTACCTCCATGGAATTCACAAACCTCCATAGATGTCTAGATCTCCATATCTCCATAGACCTTCACAGAGACCCTGCCTTGCCTCCTGTCATGCCTGTCACATTGCCTACAGGGAGTAGTCAGCCCCAGTTCAGTGTTAGCCTCAGTCCAGGGTTTCAAAGAGTTTCTTAGTGTATGTAGCAGCTCACAAAAAGCTAGGTACAGCCTCTGGTTCTCCAGCACCACCCCCTGGTGTTGTTGAGTCTGTGACTGTACAGTCCTGCATCTGGTCCAGCCTTCAGACTGATGTTGTGGGCTGCTGCAGTGTCACCTCATCTTCCATGAACAGCCTTTGTTTGGGACTTCTGGACACTGCAGACACTATCTGGGGTGATATACTGGGCCACTGTGGCCTAGAAACTCCTTCCTATTCTCCAGTCTCCTGTTTATTAAATAAACCCTGTTGTTGGTGGACCGTAAGCCTGAGTGGTCTTGCAATTGAACATATGAATGAGAACCCACAGGTAGTGACCTGTCCCCCACCTTGGGCACTGTCCCTTGGCACTGTTTCTTAGTACCATTTTACGTATTCTTTATGTACTTGTTTTAAATCCATGCTTAGATTTAGAATATGCGTCAACTAGCCCTTGACATATCTTTTATACAAACTGATCTTATTACCCACACTTCTCTGTGCTCCCACTCACCCCACAACTCCAGTTGAATATCTTTCTTATTGTTAAATAACTCTTTGGGCTGTGACTAGAGATTTCAAATCAATAAAAGTAGAATTGGCTTGTTGGATTGAATCATTTTGTCAAAACTAGCAGCTCTGTGACTTCACAGCAGTTTCCCTTTTCAACTCCTTCCCTCCTGTTTCCTTTAACTATTTCAGTAATTAGTAATGTCTTGCTGAGTTCTATTACCATTTTGCTTAATTTTCCAATTTTCTCCTTGCTAATTGTGCCTAGGCATTCTTTGCATCCAATGACTCTTTTGTTCAAGTGATCTTTTTCTTACCCAAGGAAACTTAAATCTGTGAACATGCCTGGAGGGGCTGTTGTGGTTGAGCTCACTTACCCCATTCAGATTGAAAATGGGCCTCTCAGGAACAGAGAAGGGAGCTAGCAGCTTGACATGGAGGACAAGAGAACATGTAAATGGTACTGGGATTTCAGATTTAGGTACCACAAATCAGTCCGACCTAATGGTTCCCATCTGAAACCCTCCATTAAAGTGCCATTCTTCAGCCTTACAAAGCTTTTCCACCTGTTGAAATATTGTTTATACCAATTTTGATCAGCTACACCTCAATATCAGTATCTTTAACACAGTGTTTCCCAAAAGCACACTTTAATAGTGGAGAGGGATTATTTCTTATAGGTAGCTGTGTACCTGAGGCATTTGTTGAAGGTGCCCCAGAGGTGAGATAAATAGAGCAGCAAGGAGTAGCTGGAATTTGGGAAAATGCAACTCCAGATTTTCAAGAATAATGGCTATACATCTTCATGTTGTCTAACTTCTCCTAGAACTTTGCAGGAACAAACAACAATGCCTAAGATGGAAGAAATTAAATTCTACTTAGTAAATAATTTTTAAGAACAGAACTGGTTCTCTGCAAGTTACCCTGGAATTCTTAACGTCTCTGAAGTTTTCTCTTTGTATCCTACCTGAGGAAGAATATTCTAGGCATTTCGAATTTTAAGTAACCAGTACTTTCCAAAGGCACAAAATGTCACTGTTTTCCTTTTGTTCTGCTCTCTACAGATAACTAACCCAGCCCACATTCTCTTTTCTAGGTAATCACTGTGCATTGGCTGTCCTTCACCGAAGTCAGTCTTTCTCAGTTTATACAAATGTTTTAATTTTTTATCTTAGATATTAGCAATTACTTGATTTACTAATCCTTTGTAGGGATTTTAACCCAAATCTATTAACCCTGGAAGTAAGCATTTATGTTTTTTTTTTCTTTTTCCAGTACAAAAGTCCTCTACATCAATATCCAAATGACTCAAATATTCCTTACCATCTTTAGTCACTGAGGGTTTTTTGTGTTTCCCCTTATAAGATTTAACTGATTCTTATTCTTTGACATTTTCAAAGCAAGAACAGCCTTTTTGAATTCATTAGTGGGGTCCTTAGCTGGATACTTCCCTCCTGTGAATTCAGACCCTTCACAGTTCAACTTTCTCCTGCACATAATTGCAAGCTCTACATTGCTCCCCTCTGATTGTGACTTTTAAAAATTGCCTCTGTTCATTACCTGCCTTTTTTCAACAAGGTCCTGTGAGAGCCCTTTAATTTTTGAAGCTTTGCTGGATTCTACTTCACCATCAGGTTTGGCAGAAAAAGGGGAAAAATTTTGTCTCTTGCTATGAGAAAATGGCTATAAACAACCCCTCTTCAAATGTCCTTTGCCTTTCACTTCCCACCTCCACTCCCACAGGCAGGCACTAGGAGATCTCAGTAGGGCAGCCAAGCGCTCTATTCAGGTGCAATTAGGCAAGGTCCTGAGACTCCCCTGCACCTCCTCCTCCAAGCTTCTCCCAGATTATGCAGCCTGCGGGGCAAGTGGGGAGCCCTGGAGTGGTCTCCAAACTGAACAAAACTCTCCTTTGCAAGCAGAACTTTTAACACATTTTGTTAGAAGTCAGTTCACTAGTTAGATTTCAGGAATGTCTAAAATGATGACTCATTTCCCCTTATGTCATTGGAGAAATAATACCTTATCGAAAATATGTCTATAAACCCCATCTTTGGATGGGACTCTATCTTAGGCTCCACATGACAGGAGTGAATTCCTCATAGGGAAATTTGGGGTAATTACAGATGGGCAATTATTATTTTTGACAGAGAATCTTTTGATAAGTAATTTTCTATCAGTCAGTCTTATTTATTGAATATTTATAAAATAACTCTGAGCACTAATTATGCAAAAATGCATTTGCCAAGCAGGGTGTTCTAGTTAGCACAAATTATTGGCTACAAGGGTGTTGTGCAACCACCCAAGGCCAGGCATGTTCATTATAGATTCAGGCAAATGGAAGAAGAGTCTTGGAGCTTTAGGTATACCTGACATGTCATTTAATGCTGAAGTAGGGGACCAAATAGATGAGTAGACAGGCAAGCAGGCAGGCAGGCAGTGACCCAGACACATGCTACATTAGGACAAGGAGTTCTACTCCTTTTATACTATTTAAGAACAAAGCCAGTGCAGGGCCAGTTATGCGCTCATCGCTGCCACTTACACATTTTCCCTGCATGCAGGATACTATCAAGGTTACAGGCTATCTGCTGAGTCTGCTAAGGCTCTGGAAGGCCTCTGGAAGGCAAAAAAAGAGCCTGAGTTACTCCATATTTCTTTAACCTAAGTTGTTTCATGTTTCTTTGACCTCACAAAAGGGAAATAAGAAATTACATGTTACAAGAAAACCATCCCTTTCATAATTGAAACAAACAAACAAACAAACAAACAAAAAAATACATGGTAATAAACCTAACAAAAGAGGTGAAAAACCTATACAAAGAAAATTATAAAACACTGTTAAAAGAAATTAAAGAAGACACAAAGAAATGGAAAGACATCCCCTGCTCATGGATTGGAAGAATTAACATTATTAAAATGGCCAGCCTCCCAAAAGCAATATACAGATTCAATGCTCTTCCAATAAAAATCTCAATGACATTCTTCAAAGAAATAGAACAAATAAATACTGATGAAATTCATATGGAACAACAAAAAACCACAAATAGCCAAAGCCCTACTGATGAAAACAAAGGAGAAAGGAGGTATCACACTTCCAAACTTCAAGCTATACTACAACTTCATAATAATTAAAACAGTTTGGTTTTGGAACAAAAACGGACACACAGACCAATGGAACTGAATAGAGAGCCCAGAAATAAAGCCACACTTATATGAACAACTAATTTTTGACAAAAGAGCAAAGAATATGTAATGGAACACAGACAGTTTGTTCAATAAATGGTGCTGGGAAAACTGGACCTCCATATGCAAAATAATGAAACTAGATCACTACCTCTCACTGTGCACAAAAATCAACTCAAAATGGATAAAAGAACTGGACATAAGACCTGAAACCATAAAATATATAGAAGAAAATATAGGGAAAATACTACAAGACATACATCGCAATAACATCTTTAAAGACTCATCACCCAAAGCAGTGATAGTGAAGGCAAAGATAAACACCTGGGATTACATCAAACTGAAAAGCTTCTGTACAGCAAAAGAGATATTAACCAAAACAGAGAGACACCCCACTTATTGGGAAAAAATCTTTGCACTCCATTCAACTGATAAGGGACTGATCACAAAGATATGCAAAGAACAAACATGGCTCAACAAAAACAAAATAAACAATGCAGTCAAGAAATGGGCAGAAGAACTTAAAAGACATTTCTCCAAAGAGGAAATGCAAATGGCCAACAGGCATATGAAAAAATGTTCAACATCCCTTATAATCAGGAAATGCAAATCAAAACCACACTGAGATATCACCTTATACCAGTGAGAAAGGCACATATCAAAAAAACAAGCAACAACAAATGTTGGTGAGGATGTGGTGAAAAGGGAACTCTCATACATTGCTGGCTCAGCAATCTGAGCTGTCTGGAGGTTCCTCAGTCTACTAAAAATGAAGCTATCATACAACCCGGCAATTCCACTCCTAGGGATCTACCCAAAGGACACAAAAAAGCATTGATTCAAAAGAACACCTGTACCCCTATGTTTATTGCAGCACTATTTACAATAGGTAAAACCTGGAAACAACCCAAATGCCCAAAAATAGATGACTGGATCAAGAAGATGTAGTATATATACACAATGGAATATTATTCAGCCATCAAAAAGATAAACTCATGCCACTCACAGCAATGTGGATGGAGCTAGAAGGAATTATGCTCAGTGAAATAAACCAGAAGGAAGAAGAAAAATATCGGATGGTTTCGCTAATAACAGGAATATAGGGGAACCAAATAAGACATCAGTGTAAAAAAAAAATAACAGTACAAAACACAGCAAAGCAAAAACAGACAATTATAAATCAGAGACATACTGCAGGAGAGGAGGAGGTAGAGGGATCCGAGAAAGGGAGGGAGGAGCACAGGGGACTGTGGTGATGGTGCACAGATGCCTTGGGGAAGGAAATTCTATGGGGACTCAATCTGAGAGGGTGGGGGGAAGAAAATATTGTTTAAAAAATGTAAAAAAAAGTAAAAAAAAAACAAAGAAATTACATATTATGCCACAACTCCTTCTGGGAAATCCTTATCAGCAGTCTTCAAACTACAATAAATTAGAAAAAAACAGCAACAACCTGTCATTTGGCAATTAGAAGCTGAGAGCCAGGCTATGGCATTCTCTTTTGGACATGAATGAGAATAAACAAAATAAAAACTTGCACAGATATAAACAATTCCCAGAATTGCCAGACAAAGCCATGTGTGACCCTGGAGAAACATGGTCACATGTGATGCAGAAACTGTGATGAAACTACCATGCACTACAAAAAAAACTAAACATTCCCCTCTTTCAGCTATGAATATTCTTTCTTTATCAGTAACAACTCTGATTACACATTAATTCTCCCACCTATGGCTAAAAATTGACATGATAACCTAATCACAAAATTGCCCTTGCTTCCTGATAGCACCCACTCTAGAACTGACTTCTTTCTATAAATCTTTCTTGTACATGTCCAAGTCCTATAGGAAACCCCTCCCAAATCCCTTTTTCCAAGATGCTCTGTGGTTCTTATGTGCATTTTCCTTTGCTTCTGCAAGCCAAATACATCTAACTTTGTTTGAGACAGGTCTATTCTTGACTGGTATGGTTTTTACTGTACAGCATATTTCACAAGTGATTATCCATAGAGAATTATTTTGTCTAAATAGTCTTATATTTAAAGATAGCATTCATTATTTTTTAAAGGTAAAGCAGAGCCATTGTAGGAAATTTGGAAAACCATAAACATAATTTCAAAAAGAAATTTTCTTAGCCATATCACTACCAATACTACTACTACTACTACTGCTGCTGCTGCTGCTGTTAATATTAATGCTGCCACCATCACTTATGATGTGTAGATCATCAAGGACATTGGTAAATAATTTACATGCAATGCAGTAGGGAGGTAGGGTTTTTATCCTCAATTTACAAATTAGGAACCGAAAACTGAGAATGATCAAAAATCTAGTTAGTTGCAGAGCTTGCATTCAAACCCCGTTGTCTTTTTAACAAAGCCATAGTTTTTACTGTTTTCAAACCATTAGCTGTTAGCTTCTAGGCCTTCTGTAATAAAGCACTAAAGTCTGGGTGACTTAATAGAAATTTATTTTCTCTCAGTTCTACTCATAAGAAATCCAGGATCAAGGTGTCTGCAGCACTGAAATCTCGAGGTCTCTCTTCTGGCCTTACAGATGGCTATCTTCTCCACAGTAGTTTCATAGTCTTTTCTCTTGGTGTCTCTGGTATAATCTTCTTTTATAAGGACAACAGTCATACTGGATTAAGACCTACCCACATAACCTAGTTTTACATAATCTCTTTAAAGACATTGTCTCCAAATGCATTCACATTATGAGGTGCTGGGGGTTAGTATTCAACATATGAAATTAAGGGGCATACAGTTATGCCCCTTAATCTGTAACATTATTATATGAATTTATTTTCTTTTTCTTATATTTATTTATTTATTCATATATTGATTGATGTTCACCATGCTGTATGTTACATCCCCAAAACTTTTTACCTTATAGCCAGAAATTTGTACATTTTGACCACCATCACGCATTTCCCCAACCTTTGGCAACCTTACCAGTCTGTTCTGTCTCTTTGAGTTTGTTTTTATTTTTCTTTCTTTTTTTAGATACCAAATATAAGTGATTCCAAATAATATAGTTATTTCTTTCACTGTCTGACATTTTCACATAGCATTATGCTCTCAAAGTCCATCCAGATTATTACAAATGACAGAATCTCATATATCACATCTTCTTTGTCCATTCCTCCATCAATGGGCAGGTTGTTTCCTGTTTCCATTGGCTATTGTAAATAACCTTACAGTGAACATGGGCATTCAGATATATTGAAAACAAGTATAGACTCATATTTTAGGTTATTGCTGCCTGATGTCATAAATAGTATTTATAACAAACAATAGCCTATCCAAAAAGTTTGAGATTAAAGGCTGGCAATGAGATATGTTTAAGCATTTTGAAAACTCCCAATATATTCCTGGGGACACAGAAGTCTACCCATTTTGTGGGCTTAATGTGTGCTCAGGAAAGATATAAGCAGTTTTCACTTCCTTGAGGTGCAATGGAAACAGGAAGTAAACTTTAAAAGGGAGTTATCAACTGAGTTGCTGAGTGTTGAAAACACTCAACACAGACACAGAATCCATTGGCAAAGACTGGACAATTTTTTTCATTCTAATAATTTAAAGAAATCTGTGTAATCATTAGCTAACTGCTAAGCAAGTAGAACAAAGACTTCAACAGACACATTCAACAAAGAATATTGACTTCATAGAATATGTTCAGAAGAGTATTTAAACAAATAACTACAATAAACAGAAGCAACATATCTTAGGGAGGGAAATGATCTAATTTCCAAAGTTTCCACATTATAATAAGCAAAATGCCTGGTTTTCAGCAAAATTACAATCCAAGAAAAGAAAATCAAAGTATGGGCATACACAGGAAATAAAAATAAATCAATAGAAACTATATCTGAGGAAACAGACTTACTGAGAATCTCTGAATTAACATTCAAGAATTGAAGCTTTTAAGGTCTTCTCTGTATGATCCTCAGTCATTTAAAAATAATGACAATTTGGTTTTTTTCTTTGTATTTGTTGTCAGTATGATATGAAAATAAAAATGGTTGCTAAGATACATCAACTCCTTATGAATTGTCATGTATTGCAATAAGAACTTTTGGCTCATTATCTTACAAATTTCCTAACAATATCACAAGGTAGCTAAAATATATGAATTTACTAATGGAATGTTGAGTAAAGTATGGTTAATTAACTTCTCCAAATTTCTAAGGATACTCTTATTAGAGCAGGAATTTATATTTTTGACCCAGTAGAGCTAATTCTGCCTAATCATTGTGGAATTGCATTATGCAACACATATCTTTGGAATGCAGAATTTACTTATATTTCATGTACATTCTTAGAAATAGTTTACAGAAACAAAGAAATTCCTCACATTGAGAGAAGATAATCTTTTTTTAACAATGTCTTCATACCAAAACATAGAAAACCAGCAAGATTCTGTAATTCCTCTCAATTTCATAAGCCATAATAAAAATATTCTTTTGACTCTATTTAATTAACTGGCTTACTCTTGACAGTAAAACTTTGAGAAAAAACTCAGAAGTTGTTTATCTCCCTTTTTCCAATTCACTTTTTCAAATTATTTCTTAATTATTTTTTCAGTAAAGTTCCCATTTCCACCTTAGCCATGAAAGTGATCATTTCAGGGTCACCAATTATCACCATTTTGCTGAAATTAGGGTCAGTTTTCAATCTTCACTTAAACTCAGATATAGCTATTGACTTCTTCCTTTTGATACCTCAGATTTCTCTCTTTTTATTTTCTTCATTCAGTTTCAGAACTCCAAACTCAGTGTTTTCTTGACCTCATCAGTCACTTTTCTCAGTCATTTTTATTCATTTCTCCTCTCCTCCTAATTTCATAAAGTAAAATGTTGCATGACTTATTTCTTGGTGATTTGTTCTCTATATTCTTATACATTATGCCTGGTCTCATGTAGTCTCAAGACTTGAAATACCATCATTATATAAAACACACTTAACCCCAAAAAGTATCCATCTCAGCCTGTTCCTGTAAACCATACTTGAAATAGCCAATATGATGCCCAGAATAGATTAATAGGATGGTGGTATATTTTCTACGGAGACTACATTAAGGAAACTAAAAGTGGGATCAGCCTTTTTTTTTTTAAATCACTCTGCCTGACAACTATATCATAGGATACTTTCAAATATTTTTCTACCAACAGTATTTCATTGGTTTAAGGGTTAAATAACTTTTAGCATATTTGATAGATGCTTCATCCTATAAATGACCTCGCAAGCTATTCAATTAGTTAAGTATAATCTTGGAACTCATAGATTCCTTCTTCTTTTTCTACCTCAGTTTTTAATCAATTTATTATAAAGACCTACTATGGAAGGAAGGTGGGAGGGAGGGGTTAGGGAGGAAGGAAAAAAGAAAATGGAGAGAAGTCCCTAATGTCATGGGTGTTACACACATGTTTATGTGTGAGATTTACTGTCTGTACTATTAGTGGACTGTTTTTCCCCTTTGTTAATTTGTAGTTGCCTGTATTCACATATTTCAGCAGCAATTTTCTTTTTAAATCCTTTGTGCCTTGTAATGAAGTTGCATAAAATAACTTATTTCTGAACTCTATAATAATTTAGTGTTGTTAATAATATTAATATTGTTAACACTCATTGAGGTAATCTGTATGTCAGACTCCATCTTATACTGCAGTTTCTTCTGATGCCTTCCTCAGAAACCCTATAGACAGCTAATTGTGTGGGTGTGTGTGCACATGTGTGTGTGCTGGATTGTAATTAAAATACATTTCTTATTATGCTTAATGTTCAAAAAGTTTAACATCATCTTTACTTATGATTGTAAAACTAGGTCATATATTTTTATTCAAAGCAAATATTTCAGACTTCTACCCTCATTACTTTGCCAATTTGGGGTCTTGTAGATTGTAATAGTTTCTTGAGGCAGGGTTCCTTGAACTATCTTGATGGCAAAAATGTCAGTTGGACTGTGTTCATTTTCTCTCACCTGGCACAACTCCAGGAGTTCATTGATTTCTGTAATTAAATGAGTTGGAAGTAAATCCCAGACCTTTGCTGCACCTTAGTCATTGGTGCTTATGCCTGAATCTTAATAAGCTGTTGAGTATGATCTTGTGCCAGAGAGGCGAGGTGTTAACAGTCTTCCTGGTGTTCCCAGGCCATGTAGCAATCTGGGGTTATAATTGCCTCATCTAGGACACAGAGAGAAGGTGAAATAACATTAGATTCAAATAAAGCAGTACACTTCAGAAAGGGGTTAACTGAATGAATACAAAATCTGTCTTTTTTCCTTTCAAACAAATCCAACGTTGTTGTTGCCATCTTTAGTCTTCCTAAATGGAATGTAGCAGTTCAGGCTCTCAGTTTGATTAGGATAGTAGTTAGTGTTTGAACTAAGGGAAACTAAAACAAAGCATTTTTAATTAAATTTTGAAGATGATAAAATCCATGCAATTCAACAAATGCCAAGTTTATTTTTGTTTGATTTCTTTGAGACAGGTATAAAAATTATACTATTTCCAAATTCACTTGGAGAAACCCAATAGAAACATGCCAGACTCACAGATATATAAATATTATAGAACATGGTATTTGTTTCATGCCTCATCTATATGCAGAGTTCTCTAGTCATCCTTGTCTTTGTTCAGGCAGTTCACACATGTAATCACTCATTTTGTAGTGTACTTATATATTAATTGATTTATAAATGTTATTCAACTTGCTCCCTTTTGAAATTTTATAAAACAAAATATAACTATTTTAGTTGTAAGTCTTGAAAGCACTTCTGCTTGTCATATTTCTTTTCCTCTCAATGTTTCTCAATAAATATCAGAATGACTTCTGGATTCTTCTTATGATTATAGTTTTAACCAAGACTCAGAATGTTTGTGACTGCAATGGTAAATATTACTTTCATAAACATCATGGATTTTAATTAATTCTGAAGGCTGTAAGTTCTAATTACTCTAATATTCTCTGCATTATTGTGTGAATATATTAGAGAACCAACCCAGATTAACATTAGAATAGTTGGTGAAATTTATTAACAAATGCCTGAAAAGACAGGAACAAATAGTGTACAGAAAATAATTGCAAGTAATACTTAATCTTATAAAAAACTGCTTAATCTGGTTTACAATAACATAAATGCTGATTAAACTACACTGTGATGTCATTTCTTACCCATCGAATTAACAAAAGCATGAAAATTTAACTACAACTGCCATTGTTACAGTTGTGGGGGAAATAGGTATTCTGCCATGGTCACTAAAAGGAATGTAAAAATGATATAATGGCTGTGTAAGAAAATTTGAAAATAAACATCCAAAACAGGTAAGTTTTTACTTTTAACATCAGAAATACCAGTTCTAGGAATCTATTTATAAAAGCATATGGCCAAAAAAAACCCTGAATAATAAAGTGATTTATTTATGATATCATTCAGATTATTTATTGTGCCATGTTAGTTAAAAGTAGGAGACTGAAAACAGGCCTCTTGTCCATTATAGAGGACTAGTTGAATAAACTATGAGAAAATTACCTAAAAATTAACAAGAAGTGGAGATCCAGTATCTCTAGGTTGTATTAATTAAGTAAAAAGAAAGAAAAAGGGACCAGCCACAGGTGTAATACTTTCAAGGTAAAATTTTAAAAAGTAAGGTAGTACATTTTAATAAAATAATGGTGTTGGCAATATCAATGCACATACATGCATACTTACATTTTCAAGATGTAGTATTGGAAAATAAAGCAAAAGGAGAGAGAAAGGCAACTAAAAGAGGAGATAATAGAAATGATAGTTCTAGGAATATAGCATTTTTATGATTTTGAATTTAAAATCATGAAAATTCCATCAAAAGAGCACAAACTTAGAAATTGAAATCAGACTAAAACTAATAGGCCTAAATATCAAGTTAGGTACTATCAAGTGAGCACATAACATTTGAGGGAAGGTAATTACTTCAAATGACTTTAAACACAGATTTTGAGTATGCATCCCTAGTAGAAATGAATTATTCAAAGACAAAAAAAGGAAGCAAAGAAATGCTAACTGGGATCAAGTTTCTAAAAGTACAAGTCTCTAAAAGAGTTTACAAAAACTAAAGGGAATAGAGAAACAAGGTAAGTGACATCACAAGGTCACAGTCAAAAGATTCAATATAAAACCAAATGTTACCTTTGACCATCCATAAAGATAAATACTGTAACTTAACTGATATATCAAGTGACAATGGAGGGAAAAAAGAAGGAAAGATTATTATCAAAGAAAAGGAGCTGGAGATATGTTGGTCAGATATTGATTTGAATAAAAAAAATCTAAAAAGAAATTTTCTAGGCTACTGAGAAAATTTGAGTATAGAAGAGTATATAATATTACATCAATCACTTTTGTTTATTTTGTGAAGTGTGAAATTGTTTTCTGGTTATTATTTAAAGCACACTCATAGATATGCATAATGATAGAGCTATATAATCATTTGCACTAAGATGACATGATGTTGTTAGATTTGCTTTAAAATATGCAGAATTATTTTTTAAAAATTAGGAAAGAAAAAAACAGGACTCTAGTCCCTCTCCCTTTTTGGATTCAGAAATCTGGGATTTATGTTGATATCCCGGTGAGCCAGCCCCCATCCTCAGATTTTTTCCAAAAGTTACCTTCATTAACATAACCAGAGACGTCATTATCATTCACAGCACTTAGGAAATTATGAGGATTTTAGGAGCTGTGAGACAGAAGCTGTAAATGGAGATCAAATATATGTGAGAAATATATAAATCACAATATTGCAACTGGAAACCACCTTAATGTCTATCACCATTAATATATATGATCAGTAAGAAATAATATACAATATAATAAGCAGTATACTCTGTATGTGTGTATATAACTCAGCAATAAGTGCTAATGAACTTTTGAAACACATAATAGCATGAACAGACCACAAAATAAATACTGAGTGACAGAAACCAAATAAAAGAATGTAAACTCAGATTCCATTTATATACATCACTAAAAAATATAGACTAAAGTGACAGAAAGTCAAGTTTCTGGAGGATGAA
This sequence comes from Talpa occidentalis, assembly GCF_014898055.3. NCBI lineage: Eukaryota > Metazoa > Chordata > Mammalia > Eulipotyphla > Talpidae > Talpa > Talpa occidentalis. The sequence goes on from NW_023601322.1 coordinate 22,990,122, forward strand.
GGAGATGATGAAGGGAGGGAGATTACAGCCACAAGTAAAGATATGAAAACTCTTGGGAATCATGGGTTTTATTATCTTAATTGTGGTAATGATTCATACGTATATTTTATAAGGGTAAGATGATGACTATTTTCTTAGTGAGTGAAGAGGTCACCTCATGAAAATCATAATAGGCCCAATAACTGATTTGAATTTTAAATCTTACAATTCAAGGTTATGGGCCTTCAGACTATTGGACTTATAAATACCTCCAAGATGAACTCAGAAGTCCTCTAAAAGAATATTAGAGATAATGGCAAGGTAAGTCTTCTCATTTCTTAAGCAGATAAGTTTTTATTGCTCTTATCTTTATACATATATATATATATATATATATATGCATGAAATAGTTTAGGCTTAATAGACACACTTGTGCTACCTTTATATGCATGCCAACATAACCAGTCTGTAACGTTTACTGAGTAATGAGTTGTGTGTTCTCTCTTTAGTGCTATGGAAAGGTATTTTGTTGGCAGTTTATAAACTGCATATGTAAATCATATGTATATGATGTATCTATAACCTCAGGAGAGAGAAACAGAAAATTATAGAGTTATAAAGTTTGATATATATAATTTATATATGTACTTTACATTTATCATGTATTTATAATTTATATATGTGAAATGCAATGCTAGATACATAGTTTATTATATGTCATTTATACATCAGTAAAGTATGTAAAGAAGAGAGGATAAAACTATACTGTTTGTCGTTTTAATTTCTTGAATAGCCTTCTAGAAGTAAATATGATAAAACACATTTTAAACCCAAAAATGTAGAATTATGACCACTTAATGTCTTAACCTTATCTTTCAGTCTATTTCTTCTTCTCTCTTCCCCTCACCGTAGAACTGTACTTCTAATTTACACATGTATGTGATATATATATCACATTTACTATGAATTTGTGTCTATTGCTTATTGTAAAATAGTGGAAATTAAATAATGAAATTATCTAGAAGTACAGTAATGTATTATAGTACTTTGGTTAAACTTCACAAGAAACCAATTATACTATGCTGTAAATTAATAGGATGTATCATATAATTCAAAAAAAGTAATAGTGAAGAAAATGTTAATCAAACATAAATAAGTACAAGTTTGATTTTTAAGTAAAAGCATCGACTAAAGATTTCAATCAGCAAAATGCAAGAAGGTTAATCCAAAAATTCATTGGAACCTGTCTGGGAATAAATTAATTCACTTGGAATGTATCACTAAAATTATTTTTTGATCTAATGGAGTGATAATTGAATTCTTTTTTTCTAATCTGAGGCAGGGGAGATAGTAGCACCACATTGTAATTACTTGTCTAGTTAAATACATCGTCCTTTTTTGTAGAAATAATTTGCTTTCAGATTCATGCTGAGAAGCAACCAGCTTCTCTTTATCATAATATAATTTAACAAAATGTAGCATTCCTTCTCCGTCAAATTAAGCAATTTGGAAAATTGAAGAGTCTTTGGGTCTTTGCTCTTCAATCATCTTCCATTGTTGCTCTCAAGTTAACAAAATAAAAATATCAAAAGGTTTAATTTCCTTGCATATAACTATGCCAAGGGAAAAGATGCCCCTAGAGATGGCAATGACTCGGAGGTTCAGGCCAACAGTGTCTTTGCACTAACTTTACTGGGTCAAAACTGCATTCCTCATTTCTCTTTCTTTTTAACCTCGCTCCTTATCATAAACACAAACTACCAATTCAAGACACCAAAATTAAAATAAGAACAAAATCACTTTCTCATTTGACCTTAAACTAATGAAGAGGTCCATCACCCTGTGTTGAACAATAGTATCTGCACTTTTCATTAAGTCCAGGTTTTAAGTGAATAAAAGTAGTTTTAACAGGCTGTATGCCAACTTGAAGTCATAAAATTTAAGCAGTATTGAAAGTTTCTACATGGTTATTATAAAGGCATTTGGAAAAAACAGTGATACAGAATTTAGAGGAAGGAAGTTGACTGATATTGATTACAAGACAAAATTTCAGCATATTCTTTCTGGCACTTTTGGCACTATTATCTTATTTACTAAATCCCCAGTGATAATTTTCCCAGTCTTCATGCCAGTGCCAACAAAACTGCAGTGAAGGGTAGACTTCTTATTTCATTAGACATTGATGAATTACTCTCCAGATATCTTCCTGATTTATATGCCTACTCTTAGTGAATGAAAAAAAAAAAACATTTACCCTTATGATTTCTAACACTGAGAGATGTTTTAATGCTTGAAAATTGAAGGAATCTGAGGTGGTATAGCATTATAGATATCATTTGCATTTTCATTCTTGTTACTGAAAAAAAAAACATTTTTCATGGTTTGGGGAAAATTTTTGTTTTCTAATAATTGAATGTTTTCATTCATTCAAAATAGAAATAATTGTCTATTCATACTTCTTTTTTCCTATTATGTCATTTTTTCCTTAGTATTTTATTTAGGATTTAGTTCAAATTATTGCAATGATTTTCACAGTTTGTTACTGTGATTTTTCACTATGATTTTTGCTGAGCAAAAACAAAGAATCATGAGTCTCTATTCTGATTCTTTGGTCAATGTTTAGCACCCCTATTCAAATGTAACTGTAGATAATTTCTGTTTTTTTAAAAAATCTTGAATATTGTAAGGCAAGTCTTTCGATATACCCCTTACTCTTTTTTTTTTTTTTTTAAAGATTTATTTATTTATACATACAAGCACTGGGTACAGTCAGAAGCACGGGAGGGTGAGAGAATTCACGAGAGCCAGAGCGGGGAACAGAACAGGCAGGCTGACGAAATACACTGCTGAGGGGAGCAGTGGGCGAGACAGGAGAGGCCTGTCGCGCCATGTGGGACCCTCACTGGTGTAGCCGGGGATCGAACCGGTGCTGCAGAGGCTACGGGCAGCTTCACAGGCCAGCGCTCAACCGCTGCGCCACCAGGGGAGGCCCATACCCCTTACTCTTTTCCTTCAAAATTTATTTTTGAGTTTTGGACTTGGAAGCTGGTATAGTGTTTACTTCCATGAATTCTGTGGCTAAGGGTCACCGAACTTATAGGAAATATATAATCCAACTCTCAGTGGAGAAGTGTCAAGCATTTTGGGGGCTGTATTTTAAAACCACACCACATTTCTGTTATTAATGAAACTAATAGGAAAAATACCCATCATATTTTAATATAAAATTTGGTGTCAGTCTTTCAATCTAGAAAAAAAATATTATTTTTACACATTTACTGTTAAAGCACCCTGGTGGATTTAGTCTATTTCACTCGACTTTTTCAGAACTGTCATTCAATTCTGTTGATTTAGTGTCAGTCTTTCAATCTAGAAAAAAAATATTTTATTATTTTTACACATTTACTGTTAAAGCACCCTGGTGGATTTAGTCTATTTCACTTGACTTTTTCAGGAACTCTCATTCAATTCTGCTGATTTTCCTATTGTGTATATGTTACTTTCACTAAAATTATAGCATTATATTATTTTATTTGAAATATATATTTTGAAGATCATTAAATGTCAATTCTTTTATATGGTATATCATTATTATCTTAATTAAAATACACAATACATTATTTAATAAATTTACTAAAAACGAGTATTCATATTGTTCACAAATTTTATTACATTTCATTTTCAAGTTCATTATATATAATATTCCTTCCAATTATTATTGCTCTCATTATTTTTCTGTCTCATTTTTTTAGTCATTCATAAAGCTTTTTATAATGGGAGTTAACATTGATTATCCTATAATTATTTCATACTTTAAAGGTCTTCCATCTAGCATGTTCCCATTAAGAAGTATTTTGACAATTGGGATGTGATAAAGTTGGTTTCTGTATAGGATGACCAGATTCTGAGAATAGAGAAGTCTTTGGAGGTTACTGAAATGATTAGAACTAGAGGTAATGGTTATTTAGAAGAATATGTTTACTGTGGGATGGATGAAAATTGCTCCGTTTTGAAGGTAGAACCAGTACAACTTCTTAGATGCTTTTGGTTCAAGCTTCTGAAGGAAATGGGATGAAACATATAGAAAGACAGACTGGGGTTTGGGCAGAAATATCAGAAACTGTATTTTGTTGCTGATTCAGAAATGATAATATGAATTGTTATAACATAATATGATAATGGAGTCTCCCAAATTAATAGATCAATGGAAAATATTAACTTTAATTTGATGCAGAAAAGCATTTGATAGAATTCGATACCTTTGCTGATAAAGGACCTTAGCAAACCATAAATAGAACCATAATTACTTTTTTATAGTGAATGAAAAATATTAAATTTACCATCTTATCCATTGTAATGCATATGTTCAGTAGTATTAAGTATGATCACATTGTTGTGCAACAGTTATCTGGAATTTTCATCTTGCAGTACTGTAATGCTATACTCAACAAACACTGATTTCTACCTCCTTTCCCTCTTTGGCAATCACTTTTATACTTCCCCCCCTTTTTTTTAATCTTAGTGACTTTAAATGCTTTGTGTGAGTAGAATCATATTTTCCATTTGTGACTGGTTTATCTTGCTTAGCATAACATCCTCAAGGTAAATCCATGCTGTAGCCAATGAAAGGATTTCCTTCCTTTTTAGATGTTGTATAATTTCATGGCATGTACATACCACATTTCTTTTTATCTTATCAATTCATCTGTAGTTGGTTCTACTTCTTGGATATTGTGAAAAATGCAGCAATAAGCACAGATATACAAATATGTCTTTATTTGCTTCACCCAAAGCAGACATTCTGCTTTGAACTTTTTTGGGTATGTAACCAGAAGTGGCGTGCTGGATCACAAGTTAATTCTATTTTTAATTTTTTAAAGGAAGCTCTTTTTTTTTCTATAATGGCTGCACCTTACTTTCCCAGTAACAGAATATGCCAACAACTTCTATTTTAGGGTATAAATAAAATCTTCTTTTCATGTATAGCCTACTCAGTCTGTCTTGCACATCTGTCAAATGCAGATAATGATTACTGATTCTCTTGCTATAGCAAGTTCTGATTAATAGTCTTTTCTTGTTCCCATTTCTGTGGTCTTTATTTATTTTCACAGAGTTCAAGCTCATGTTGAACCCAAATTCTAAGAAAAAGTTTGCTCATTGATAAATGATTAGTTCAGTATAATAATGTAGTTCATAAACTCATTGGGTTTTTGTTTGTAACTTGACAAAATTATTTTAATTTTATTTGAATGTTAGAATAACAAAAGGCAGAAAAAGATGACAAAAGATAATTAAAGAGGGAGACACTCCTTACAAAATATTAAATTATGTTTTTAAAGTTTTAATAATCAAAAGCAATATGCTATTCTAGAATAAAATAGAAGAGCCTGAAATGTTACTGGTATATAAAAGACATTATTATATGGCAAAACCCCAAATATTTATAATAGTTGCTAAAATTAGATTGTTTGAAATATTGGGGTTATATGTACATATACATATTCTCCTAGAATAAATTAATTACTTATTGGAACTTGAAAAATGAACTACTTTACATAAAACTACTTTACATAAAACTACTTTACATAAAATTAAAGTATATAATAAAAATATGCTTTTGAACTTTCATAAATCAAAATATTACACAAAACATGTTAAGCACTAACTTTTTATTTTTTTTAATTTTTTATTTTATTTTTTTTTATTAGATAATAAATTTTATTGTTATATTCCCCATACAATTGCAGCCCCCCCATTCTGACCCCAATCCCTTCCCTCCCACCCCCGCCCCCCTAAAAGTGTCTCTGGTTCATAGTTTTTTGTTGATTTTGATTTTCACTTTCTTATAGTTATTCATTTTCCTGGTCCCTTATTTAAGTTTTCTAGATTCCTGCTATGAGTGAGACCATCCGCTATTTTTCTTTTTCTTTTTGGCTTATTTCACTGAGCATGATCCCTTCCAGCGCCATCCATGTTGCTGCAAATTGCATGTGTTTATCTTTTTTGAATGCTGAGTAATATTCCATGGTATATATGTACCACATCTTCTTGATCCAGTCATCTATTTTTGGGCATTTGGGTTGTTTCCAAAGCTTAGCTATTGTAAACAGTGCTGCTATAAACATAGGGGTGCAGGTGTTCTTTGGAATTGATGTTTCTGTGTCCTTTGGGTAAATACCTAGGAGTGGAATTGCTGGATCATATGGAAGCTCTATGTTTAGTAGGTCCAGAAATCTCCACACAGCTTTCCACAGTGGTTGGACCAGTTTGCACTCCCACCAACAGTGCAGAAGAGTTCCTTTTTCTCCACACCCTCGCCAACATTTTTTGTTGCTAGTTTTTTTAATATGTGCCATTCTCACTGGTGTAAGATGGTATCTCATGGTAGTTTTGATTTGCATTTCCCTGATGACAAGTGATGTTGAACATTTTTTCATATGCCTGTTGGCCATTTGCATTTCCTCTTCTGAGAAGTTTCTTTTTAGCTCTTCTGCCCATTTTTTGACTGGATTGTTTTCTTTGTTGTTGTTGAGTCTCATCAGCTCTTTGCAGATTTTTGTGATCAGTCCTTTATCATTAGTGTTGGGTGCAAAAATGTTCTCCCAGTTGGTGGGGTTTCTCTTTGTTTTTGTTATTGTCTCTTTTGCTGTGCAGAAGCTCTTTAATTTGATGTAGTCCCATCTATTTATCTTCGCCTTCACTATCACTGCTTTGGGTGATGTGTCTTAAAGATGTCTTTGATGTGCAAATCACGTAGTGTTTCGCCTATATTTCCTTCTATATATTTTATGGTTTCAGGTCTTATGTCTAGTTCTTTAATCCATTTTGAGTTGATTTTTGTGTATGGTGTGAGGTAGTGGTCAAGCTTCATTCTTTTGCATGTAGCGACCCAGTTTTCCCAGCACCATTTATTGAACAAACTTTCTTTGCTCCAATGCATAGTTTTTGCTCCTTTGTCAAAGATTAGTTGACCATAAATCTGTGGGTTTATTTCTGGATTTTCTATTCGATTCCATTGGTCTGTATGTCTGTTCTTGTTCCAATACCAAAGCACTAACTTTTTAAATATAAAGGAAACATTGATAGAAAATACTGGTAGTAGCAGATGAACAAGATTAAGATAGGTTAAACAGCTAATTATAGTTGGAACACAGAGGATATAAATAACATAAATAATACCATTATTTAATCATCAAAGGAAAAAAATTCCCTTTTCATTATGCCCATGGCTTACTTAAAAACAAAAAAGCAAAAAACAATTGAACCACAAAGAAAATTCAATAAATTCCAAATAGTTGAGATAGCATAGAATATAATCTCTGTACCCAAAGCATAAACTTATTAACTAAATACAAACATTAACACGACAATAACAATAAAAACTATTTCTAAAACATTTGAGAATTTTGTAACATACTTTGAAACATTTTGGATCAAAAAGATAAGACTGTAATTAAGTGAAAGCACTACATATCATAACAAATTGGTCTAGATCCAAATTACTAGGAAGAAAATTTGGTCCTAAGCACTTTTACAGCCAGTGTAAGAAAATAAATGACTAAAGCATCCAGTATAATATGTTGGATAACAAGTAATATATCAAAGTTAAGGATAGCTGAAATAGGACTCATGGCAAGGTGATACTGCTGTTCTCTTTTTGAAATTTGTATTTTACTCTAGACATACTTTTTTTCCCCCTAACTTTTCAACACACCTCATGGAATTACCTGAAATATCCTCTTTTCTCTTTCTATTTCTTCGTATCATACCATCTTTCAGATTCTAACCAAGCCTCCCTTCTTTTGTGAAATCGTCAACAATAATCAGGTCATACTAAAACACACACACACAGATGCAGGATTTATAGCATGGATCAGTCTCAAACTATATTTGAAAACCAATGATGTCCACTCTTACATGAATGATATCGCTAACAAACTAGATAAATAACTCTTCCACAGCTTTATACTACACAGATTGTTTTCCACATGGGTTATAACATGATTGTTAAGAGTGTACTTTTGGAGCAGTCCTAATGCATTTGTTACTAAGAAATCAAAGTCTCTTCTACCCAATGTGCATAAATGCCAAAGATATGCCACACGTGTTTGGTAAAGAAAATAATTTTAATAGAGAGTCAGCTCAGCAGTAGACTGGTGTTCCAAGACTCAGATCTGCCTCTTCAGGTGTTGGGCAAATGAACTGATATGACATTTTGGAAAGTGGGGCAAGGGAGAACAAAATAGTTGAATTCCACTACTAGAGAGTGGTGTGTAGGCATAGGAATATGGGTTTGGCAGATCACTGCATAAAACTCATAGGACTGACTGAAGATCATTTTTGATGTGGGCTCTTGTCTGTATATGGGCTGGCAATCAGATCTTTCAATGAGTGGATGGCTTGTGGCTAGTTCTGGGTTACAATGTTACTAGGTTCTATTTTCATGAGAGGCAGAGTTGTTGGGGAAGACCAAGTTAGTTCTTGTTATAACAAAGGAGGTTTTAAGTTATGTGATTTGACAGCCAGTTTGAAAGTCCAAACAAAATAAAACAAAACAGCTATAACTGGTTAATGGCTAATCTATGTACATAAAGAATGTAAGGCTAGTTTCGGGATGAATTTTGACTTTTGGGACTGGTTTCACATTTGTGAAGTATCATTGGTAATATTTCCCCAGATATGGAACAAAAGATGGAGAACAAAAGCTATGTCTCCATACCTGCTCAAAAGGTGATCTAGTGAATGATGAGAACATGCATTTAAGAAATATCAGAAGGAAGAAAGTTCCTATGACAGATAAGCACTTACAGTTCAATGATGTTACTTGCCACAGCTGAGAGGAAGAAGCTGTCAGATAATAGACAAGATCGTCTTCTTGTGTCAAAAGCTTTTAGTTTATTCTAAATATAAGGGAAGATGCAGATTTCTTGTGTGATAGAGTTAAACTAAGGTTTTCTGAGGATTTTTAAACTGCAAGGTGTCAAAAAAACAAATGCAGAATTACTATGTAAGGAAAGACATTCAAAGGGAATATGGCAGGAGGAAAAAAGGGATTTATGATGGGAGAAGAAGAACTTTTTTCAGAGGAAGAATGCTTCCACATAATTTCTATGTAAATCTCAAAGGTCAGACAGAAGAGTGGAGGCAAAAGTGAAGGAGTCTCCGAGGAACTGGATATGGGAAAGTGAGATGAAAGGATAATCCATAATTGATCAAGGAATGTTTTTCCCTGAAGTCAGTATGTGCTGAAGAACATCAATGGTCAATTTCCCTGCTTTTGAATCCCTAGCCGAGATTCAAAAACTGTGTTTTCTTGTTTGTTATTGTCATTTTTCTTCATTTCTGCCTATCTTGCAGTCCTTACCCATGTGCCTGGGTGTTTTTCTTCAGTAACAATCCATCAGGTCTTGCTTTGTTCAACATCCCATTTAAGTTGCCAAGTAGAGAACGATGCTTTCATCATTAACACGTACAACACCCAGGTGCTTGGAAGAGTGGCCACAATAACAAATGGGTGCTTGATGCCTGAGAAATTTGAACAGGAACAGCTCATTTACATTAACAAATGATCATCTCCAGTGTTCTAATTTAGCGTAACCAGGGCTAAGGAAATCGGAAAAGGAAGAGAGAAATAGCTTGGGAGAGAATAATGAGGGAGTCTTCATTCAATGGGAACTTAAGTCTTCCTGAATTAGTAATGTTAAACACACTGGATAATTATGCATTAAAGGTAAATCAATAAAGTGGCAGAAGGCAAATAACGTGGTGAATGCTGGTGGGATAATAGTTATTTTTCTGCACCATTTAAGTGCAATGGAGGTTGAGGGAGAAGAACTTCACAAACTGAGAAAATTTTTGTCTTAAGGAAAGATTCTCTTCATTCTTTTCAAAATTGAGTCATGTTTTTCATTATGCAGCAGAAATTAGGTGAGATCACAAATAATTAATTTATATACAAATCTGAGTCCTTACTTTCATTTAAGAACATGTATAAATACTCCTCCCTAAAACCTCTCCTCCATACCACACATTTGTTTTGTGTAAACTGTGTATCTAGAGGTCATAAAAGCAATGGGTAAGGGAAATTAAAAGTGTCATCTGTGCCAGAAACTCCTCTTTTACTTAAGTTTTAAAAAAACACAGAGAAATGGGTACTGGTTTTATTCCCCATTTTACAGATGTGGTAAATGAGACAGAAAGAAAGAAGGAAATCAGGGCTAAAGCAAATCTTCAGGAAAAAAATGGAAGAATAGTTCATGCATGCACAAGCAAATTATTGTGATGGAAGAGGCACCAGAAGTGCTGGTAAAATGAGTTCTTTCTGTTAATTGTGGGTAAAATTGTAAACAGAGGACATTTTGACTGCTAGGACGTGCCTTTCTGGACTTCTGCAGATACCTATTTTCCTCTTTGTTATGAAGAGATACTCTAATAACCATCAGAGTGGCAGTCATTCATAGGGTTCTTATCTCCAAGAAATTTATATTTTGAAGTCTAAAAGTCAGCCCTGTTCATTAAATAGAAATCATTTCCTGAAAAAGGAATATTATTGTTCTTAATGAGAAGTGTCTTAGAGATGAGAAGAAGGATAAATGATGAAAGGATGAAACAGTAGGGGAGAGAAGGAAAGAGGAGGAAAAGGAAGGAATAAAGGAAAAGAGAATGTTTCACAAAGTTCAGTGAAGAAACCTGAAAATATTTAAAACATCAAAACAGCACCTGGTAGCTTGATCAAGGTGGGAAGTTTAGGTTAAAAGTGGTAATAAGAGGGCTTACTACCCTCTTCCAGGCTGCTAAAAGGGAACAAAAATGAATATTTTTGAAAAGACAAATGTCTTCAAAATGATTGTGCAAACTTATTCAATTAATATAAGATTCTGGAATAATATGAGGTTTTAAGTAGTATTATGTTTATTCTTCATAGAGAAAAATCATTCAGCTTTAATTAAACTTTAAATGCATTTTTTCAACATAAAATAAATATGATAATCAAATGTTATTAAATACAATTTACAGAGAGGACAGTTTATATAAATTAATTTTAACTAATATACTTCTATTTTTGAGCAATTTAGGTTTACATAAAATTTGATCAGAAAGTGCAGTGTTTCAATACGCACATTCACTTCACCTTCTTCCTTATTTCCCCTATTATTGACATCTTGCATTATTACAATTAATAGGCCATCGTTATTTATTTTATTAATTAAAGTGCATAGTTTATATTAGAGTTCACTTTTTGTGTGGTCATACACAATGACATTTATCAACCATGATAGTATCATACAGAATAGTTTTGCTGCCCTAAAAAATCCCTGTGCTCCACCTATCATCTCTTCCTTCTGAGAATCTCTGATCTTTGTCTCTCATTAGTGTTGACTTTTTGAGAATGCCATATAACTGGAATCATACAGTCAGTAGTCTTTTCAGACTGTCTTCATTCATTTAGCAATGTTCATTTAAGCTTTCTCCATGTCTTTTCATGGCTTGAAAAAAGCTCATTTCTTTTTAGCACTGATTCATTTGTCATTGTATGGCTGTACCTGTTTGTCTATCCACCTATTACATGACATCATTAGTTTGTTAGGATTGTTAATTACAAAATATTACAGATGGGATGACACAAGCAACAGAAATTTATTTTTAGTTTTGAAGGCTGTAAATTCAAGATTAGGGTGTCAGCAGGTTTTCAGGTTTTCTTTCTTCTGAGGCATCTCTCCTGGTCTTATAGATAGCAACCTTTTGTCTGCCTGCTGACATGTTTTTTCTCTTTTCTCACATTTGTGGTGTTTCTCTGTCCAATTTTTATCTTTTTGTAAGGATGACAGTCAGATTGGATGAGGTCCCACCTTAACAACCTTATTTTATATTAACCACCTCTTCAAAGGCTCTGTTTCTAAATAGAGCCCCATTCTCAGGTACTAGGGGGTAGGGCTTTACTATATGAATTTTGGGGCTACACAATTTGGTCAATAACAGACATCTTTTTTGCTTACAAGTTTTTGTATTTATGAATAAAGCTGCTATAAATATTTATGTGCAAGTTTTTGTGTGAATATATGTTTTCAAATCATTTGGGTAAATATCTAAGAACACAATTGCTAGTTCATATGGTAAGAGTATGTTTAATTTTATAAGAAACTGCCAAACTGTCTTCAGAAGTGACTGCATAATTTTAGATTTTTACCAGCAATGAATGAAAGTTTCTGTTGCTTGGCATTCTTAGTAGAATTTGTTGTCTTTTTCTTAGGGAAAATGATGTTAACTATTATAATAGGCATATAGTGCTATCACATTAATATACTATTTGAAATCCCTAAAGAAATATAATGCTGAGTATCTTCTTATGTGCTTTCTATGCCAGCTTTCTATCTTCTTTTGTGAGATGTCTGTTCAGAATTTTTGCCCATTTTTAAAATTGAGTTGTCTGTTTTTCCTTGTTGAGATTTAAGAGGTCTCTGCAGATTTTGGACACAGGTCACTTATCAGATATGCATTTTGCAAATGTGTTCTCTAAATCTGTGATTTATGTTTTCATTTCTGTAATATAAATTCATTATTTTCTGATCTTTCTGTTTATTACCAATTGTAGAAGTGCATAAACTGGCATTTGGGAGCATGTGCTCTTGGACTAATAAAGCAAAATTCCTAGTTACTGAGAGAACCGCAAATGTTTCTCTAATCATGAAAACAATAATCCTAATTCTAATCTGAATTACTACCTAAAACTCGTACTCAGTTTCTGGAGAATCTATACAGCTAAAGTGAAGTGAACAGACTGCATGAGTAGTATTAAGGGTAATGAACTAATGATTAGGTACAATTTTCTCTGCCTGGGAATTTTTGCACAAATGTGTGTGCAGGGGACACAGGTTTCTAGTAACAGTCTTTGCCTATAGCTTTGAGCTTGTCTTTTAAGCAACAGCATTTATCTCAAACTATCCTGTGAGTATTGGCAGTCACATTAGAAGGTACCCCAATAGCCATGTCTGTATCACCTTTGCCTTTTCCAAACACTTGTTTTGGAACAATTCAAGAATCACAAGGACTGGAAAAGATAGTGCAAAGAGGTTCCATGTAACTTACACTAAGTCACAAAAAGTAACTAATATTTACTTTTTATATTAACTACATTACAATATCAAAATCAGGACATTGGAATTGGTATAATAAGCATGTATACTTGTAAGTCACTTTATTACATGTGTAAACTTATGTAACCATCACCACAATTAAGATAAAGAATTACCTCATCCCCATAAAAATGTTTCTTATGCTACTTACATCCACTCTCCTTTTTCCCACCATCTGTAATCTCCGGCAACTACTAATCTGTTCTTCAGTTTCTTATTTTTGTCATTGCAAGAATGTTAACATAATGGTACCGTAATATGATAATTTTTAAGTTGACTCTATTTTTACTCAGTATAATATTTTTTGGATCCATCCAAGTTGTCAAATATTCAATAGCTTAGTTCTTTTTATTCCTGCTATTCTATGGTATGGATGTACCACATTTATTAAAGGTCATTTTGGTGTTTCTATTTTTGGATATTATAAACAAAACTGATATTTTACAAAATATTGATGAAAGGATAAATACAACTAATAGCAATACCTTATGAAAATATAGTAATTAAAATTATAAAAAAGCAATGCAAAGTCATTGAATAAATAGATGTGGGGACACAAAAAGAGGGAAAACTATGAAAGACAATAGTCACAGACTGTTTCTGCTAGTCACAATGGCATCACCAGTATTTATGACCCTTTCCCTTCACTAATATTTGATGACCTTCTGTTTAATCTTACACCTCAGCTGATCAATAGCAGTTTACTGATGGTGTGACAAAAACCTTTACTTTTGAGAGATATGGTCCTGCCTGTATTAGGTTGCTGTGTCTTATGTCTACTTGAAAAAGTATATTTCTTTTAAAGTATATTATACAAAAAAAAATGCTCATAAATGTGCATCTTCATAAACATCACAGCTATGAACAAACATTATGGGCCATCTTCTTAAGAATAGTATGTTTAGTTTTTTGTCCAGGATACTTAAAAACCTAGGAGGAGGGCCACGCTGGTGGTACAGTAGTTGAACGTGGGGCTGCAAAGCTGCCCACCGCTTCTGCAACGCCGGTTCAATCCTCAGCCCCTAGCAAGGGTCCCACATGGTGCGACAGACCTCTCCTGCTGCACCCACTGCTCCCCTCAGCAGTGTATTTCCTCACTCTGCCTGTTCTGCTCCCCACTCTGGCTCTGGTGAAATCTCTCACCCTCCTGTGCTTCTGACTGTACCCAGTGCTTGTATAAATAAATACATAAATCTTTAAAAAAAAAACAAACCTAGGAGGAAATCAAGTGACCCTCCTTCCTAAAAGTCTAGAATATAATGTAACTTTGAGTTGCAATGCCATATCATCCTCCATATTTTCTGCAAAGGCTTGCGTTAAGAAGTCAAGTGCTGGATTTAAACAATTTGTTTCTGTCTCCCAAGTTTGCTTTCTCCTTTATGATCACCCAAAATTCAATGTTAATTTATAAATACTGAGAAGGAACTGAGATATTTTAGGGCTCTCAGGCAAAATAAACTTCAAAAATGATCAAAGCAAACCAGAATTGACACTTCCTTGGTTATTGTTTCCATCTTAATAGCTGTCTGATATAACTCCTCTGCTCTGACTTTAATGCATATGCTGAGATATGTCTTTGTCCTTTAATGATACTGTTTCACTATAGTATGCCAATTCTGTGCTTTTTCTTAGAAGTATAAATGCAAATATTATCTTGTATCTGTCTTAAGGGTTTAAGGAATATTAAGTAGGGAAAACTTAGAGACATAACTCTTCAAAGTATAAACTCAAGGATCTGCAATGTATGTAAAGAGGAACAGCACAAGGGCCAGCAATGAAAGGGGATGGAATAGAGGGAATGTTTTCTATAGAAAAATGTAGTAATTATACAGGCAGAGGAGATGAGGCTGTGGAAGTGTGTCCCAGGTATTGATACGCCCCGAGGAGTACTATAGGGTAAATATTTGATGAAAGAGCCTGGTTTAGAATGTGAAGTATGAGAGATGAGTGATAAGCAATGATTGTGGCAAGCAGAAAAGGCCAGGCTGTGAAAGACCATGTGCACCATATTTTGTGGACCGAATGTTAACTTTCCCCAAAATCATACATTGCAATCTTAACTCCTAATGTGATGGTATTTGGAAATGGGAACTTTGGGAGGTAGGTAGTTAGGGGGAAGTCCTTATGATGACATTAGTATACTTACAAGAAGAGAGAGAACAGAGCTTCCTCTCTCTCATTAAGCCTGAAAGTCAGGAATAGATTTCCTGAACAGGCATTGAATTGGCCGGCCTTTTTGACAAATCTTCAATTTCTCAAACTCCTGAACTGTCATAAATACATGAATTTTTTAACTCCCCAATGTATTGTATTTTGTTATAACTGTCTGAGTTGAATGAAACTCTGCTAAAAAGTTAGAAACAGTGAAAGGCAATGGGTCATAAATGCAAAAATATTCAGATCATGGACTTAATAGATTCTGCTAATGTGTTGGCCAGTTATGAGACTGGATGAGAGATCTAAGTGGAATCTTGATTTTTATTCTTAACCAATTAGGAACAGACAGAGAAAAGTCAGCATTGCTGAGGACAGATGTCACTATCTTTAGTTTTGAACATGCTGGGAGACTCACAAAGCATTCTGTGTGCGTGTGTGTGTGTGTGTGTGCACGTGCGCATGCCTGAAGTTCATGAGAGGACACAGGGTTAAAAATGACTAGAAATACATTGTATATATGCACTCATGTCAAGCTGAACTAAGGAGAAGGAGGTGATACAGTAATTTGAAAAGAAAGGCAGGGTACTTATTCCCAAGAAGGAATCTTACCTTTCCTTTTTGTCAAACACCTTGTTTCTATCTGCTCCACCTGTTTTTTATTTTTCTTATATTTCTCTCTGAAGCTTTCATTAAAGTATTATAATAAGTTAAAAATAATTCAGTTGTATGGACTCAGGCTTGGACAAAGTGAAATTTGGAGAGCGTAATTGAGTTTTGCAGCCCTGGCGAATCTATCAGTTTATATGGAACAAAAATAATAGATATAATAAGTGAGGCTGGAGCCAACTGATGTTGTCCTTCAGTGATTTCACTGACATTATATTGGTAGCTTTACATCAGCATGATTGGAATATTTCTATCACTGAAACCAGCAAATGCTATCAATCTACTTGACAATTTTTTTCAAGAGTCAGTTATTAACTATATATACTAGAATACCACTGAAGCTGCCATATAAATAGACTCCCCTTAAAAACAATCTGCAAAGACATCTGTGGAAAGAGCAATGGCCACATTCACCATGATAGAAAAGTGTAATATGAATGGATGTAAGTTTCAGGTTGGGTGTTGCTGTCCTTGTACTGTCTAAACTTAGAAAAATCACTTGACTTCTGTGTGTCTGATTTTTGCTTGTCAAATAGAAATAATGATTTATGCAGAAGAATAAGTGTTAAAAGTTAAATGATATTTTGAGATGTGTGGCATATTATACACATGTGAAATATTATTAGTAACTTAAGATTTTTGGCATCAGTAAAATATGGGCAGACCTCAAAGACATCACTAGATCTTGCCTTTGGCACCACCTTCATTTAAATTCTCTGAACTCCACTGGCCTATGGGGAATTATATTCCTTACTGTACATTATAATTGTTATATGACCAATCCTTTTATTTCCCACATGTAATAACCATTGCTCTATTGGAATTGTGTATCGGATTTGTTATCAACAAAGGGAAATGGATCGTCTCTGATATTTTTGCTTGGGGAACATAGTGTCTCAGCTATAAACTTGGTAAGCAGTCTGAGGGCAAAATATTGGTGTTTCCTAGAATCAGTTATTTTTCTATGTACATTGCTAAGTGTTTTATGGTCAGTTTTTCTAGTTCAATTCCTGATTGGTCTTGGGGTGCTGCACAGTGAATTGGTAGCCATGTAAGGACTAGAAACTGGTTGTCTTCGGTCCCAGTGCTCTACTCCTCCAATGCAGTGTGCTATTCTTTCTGTTTTTCGTTTTTTTAACTTCATTTTAGTTGTTTATATCAGAAATGTCTGTCTGTCTTTCCCCACTTCTCATCCAATACAATCTGCCTACAAAGCTCAATTTCAGTCTCTCCTACATGAAATTCTTCCACTTACTCAACTCCCAACAGTCCTCACATAATTGTAAAAACTTCTCGAACATAATCATCTGATTATGTTCTAGCTTGTAGTGTATATGTGAACCTATATCCTCCAGAAGAATGCAGATCCTTTGATAATAGAGATACTATCTTCCAGCCTACTGTAATTTCATAACATGTAGCAGAGGTTAGACCTAGAAAAATTTCTATATATTTACTAATAGCTATAATAATATAATATGTATATCATAAAAATACATACTTAGAACTAAGACATTTTCCATATACATCAAGGAAAATAGATCATGGAGTTCAAAAACATACGTGACCCACTCAATATATACATGATGGGATGATGCATTTATAGAAGAGATTTTTTTGAGTTAATTTATGTATACTATATTTGAAGCCACTCATTTCTTAGAAGGCTTTCCCCTTTCCCTGTGATGGATGTCTAATTAGTATGCTTTAAATTTAGAAAGAATGAATTAATTCCTAGGAATATTTCTTTGGAGAACTGGTACTAAAAAAAAAAACTCCCTGAAATGATAAGCTTTCAGATGAATTGTGAAGATGCTCAGCCAGTTCCTTTGCTCACTGTCTTGACAAAAGGAATATTGTACATTACTTGTTGTTAATTCCCTTTTAGTAAATAATTTATTTTTAATAATAGTGTGGAGAAACCAAAGTTGGTAATCATAACCACTCAGGATATTTTTCTCTTCAATTGTCTCACCCATCCCATTGGGGCTTGTATGTTTTGAGAACAGAGTGGCTATTCTCTGATACCTGGTCTCTGAGTCATTTCCTTATACTCTGGCAAAGCAAACAATGTTGCTATCATCTGCTCCATGTTCTCAGTCACCATTGTAATCAGGTAACATCTTCATTTGCATATCAGTGTAATCAATGACCCTTCAACCTGCCTTCTTTAATATATAAATTCTTCCATCATGCATTCATCCAATAATTCTGTGCCTCTTGAGGACATTTTTTTGTATTAGGGGTACTATAGTAAACATGATCTTCCTCATGTGGAATTTATCTGAAAAAACAAATATTAAATAAATAATCACATAGATAAATATATGTGGCAGGACAGTAAAATCCCTTCATCTACAATATGAACAAAGGCAATGTCATTGTTTTATTTTGTCTATAAGCACCTTGATTTTTCACCTGCACCTCCAACCCACTGTCTTAGGACAAAAATTAAGTGTTCACTGTAATTTGAAGCTTATTATGATTGCTTAACTTAAATAGTATCTTCTGTTGGGTAAAATTATCCAACTGATAATTTCTTCTAGATGTTCTCTAAAAGAAGGTATATACAGGACTGAGGGGGAAAATATGTGGTTCAGGCAGCCTCATGTCTTTGCCAGTGGGTGAAAGGAGTCTGCCATCTTGAATTGTTCTCTTATCCACCTGATGCTCTGTACTCTGCTGGGTCCTGGTGCTAATGTCTGTCAAAAGTGAACCTATGGTCCATTCTTATGCCCTCATGAATGCTACAGAACAGCATACATCTCCACACTTGCTAAGTCCATTGTTCCTCAGTTCTCACTGCCCATCACCTGAGCTTTTGCTTCCTTCATCTGGTTCTCTGGCCTCCATTGATAGGCCAGCTGTCTTTCAATTCTGTATCCATGCCACAGAAGAAATATAACAGCTGTGGAAATAAGCCTCAAGCTCTCTCTGCTTGGTTTTGACAGGTTGTCAAATTCAGTTTTTGTGGCATCCCTCCAGGTCTATAAGTGACTATAAGTGACAGCCTCCTCCCAGAGGCATAAACAGGTAGCAGGGCAAGCCCTCAGCACATTCTTGACTCTCTGCTGTCAGTTCCCAAAGCTGGAAAAGAGCAAGATTGTACTTTACCAATCCTATGGGAAACTTTGTAGATACTTAGAGCTGGTTCAGTTGCTAGATGGGAGAAAAGGAGAGGGAAGGGGTTAGGAGAAGGCAGGGGGAGGGGGCTGGAGAGGTCATTTCTCCATTGTGAGCTGAATTCTGAGGCCTAGACCTTTATAAGGTACAATATTCTAAATACAGGGAATTAAGAACACCAAGGCAGTTCCCTTGCTCAGTTGACACTTATATGTGTTGCTATTTTTTATGTTAAAAGCTGAATAGTGCCTTGATGTTTCCTTTTACATTTCATCTGTTACAAAATATTAAATTTCCCAAAAATAGATATGTTAGATGGGCTCTGACAAAGACTTGATATTCAGGTAGCCAAAAGAGGAAATCATACCAAATGTTAGTTTCCTTATATAATTGATTGCAAATTATAGTGGGTCCTATAAATTATATATGTACTTATATTACATTATATATGGAGAGTAAAACTAGGGAATCTATTAAACATCCCTGAGGTGCTGGAGAGGGAATCTTAGTAGGAGTTATTACGTTGAGATCTAGAAGATGAGAAAGAGTCACAACTTGAAATCTTGGATGTTTCCTTCCATTGTGGAATTAACTGAGAGCAAATTATTTTGTAGGATGTTTGATTAACAGTAATACCTGTCACATATATCCAACAGGCTTTCACCATGCTCACTGTTCAGATCACCCCAATTGTTTCATGGTTTCATTAATCTGGTCAAATTTATTTAGTGAAATTTTTCTTAGGTATGTGTTCATGCTCTGTTTGCATCTCCCTTTTGAATCTCACAACTTTGAATTATCTCATTCTCTAAAGTTGAATAAGACATCTCTGTTTAAAAGTAGCCAGAAGTTTCCCATCTGATTCAAATGGGAATTTTGGATTATTTGTCCTGCTAATTTCTTGCCTACCTCCCATTACCCCAGTCAAGATCTACTCTTTTCTTTTTCTTTTTTTTTTTTTTTAAGATTTATTTATTTATTTATGCAAGCACTGGGTACAGTCAGAAGCGCAGGAGGGTAAGAGAATTCACCAGAGCCAGAGCGGGGAGCAGAACAGGCAGACTGATGAAGTACACTACTGAGGGGAGCAGAGGGCATGACAAGAGAGGTCTGTATGCCCTGTGGGACCCTTGCCGGTGGCCAGGATGGAACCAGGTTGCAGAGGCTACGGGCAGCTTTATAGCCCAGTGCTCAACTGCTGTGCCACTGGGGAGGCCCTCTGTTTTTTTTCTTGATCAGACCACTTCTCTGTCTGAAACTTGTCCTGCTGCCTGTGACAAACATCTGGCTAGTGTCCACATAATTCATTCTCATATCTTAAAGGTCTTTGCTCAAGTATCATGAACAGTGATACTCTACTCACTGTTAAAGTAGTCCTTCTGTCTCCTCAGTCACTCCTTTTCCTTTTTATGCTTTATCTCTCTCCATAGCTCTATTAGCATTTAACATATCATCTATCTAATTATTTTTTTGTTTCCCCTCCCCTCACACATGTTATAATAGAGCAGGCACTTTTGTATGTTTTTCCCACTGTTGAATTCCAGGGTCTAAAAAAGTGCTTGTCAATATAGAGTTATTCAATGGATAAATAAGTAAATAAATGGTGGCAAGCAGAACTTGCGCCAAGATTTCATTCAAATATACACATCCATCCATACATACCACTACATTCTTACTTCCCAAACTTGCTGCTTCAGGGAATTAGGGACTTGATGATAGGAGAAAATTCCTTCCCATTCAAAAGGAATACTTTCCAAAAGTAGACTCTTCTCCCAGTAATTGTCTTAAGAAATTTAGTGATCAGTTTTTCTGTTTAAATGGAAAAGATACTTAAAATGTAAGAAACAATATTGAACTAGATGAGTGAACACATTGAATGATTGGTTTAATATATATTCCCCAGATCTAAAAGAAAAAGAAAGTTCATATAAATAGGGAAGAGAGTGAAAAAGTATAAATATTAATGTATTGAGTTACAAGTCTCTATAATAATGACAGGGTTATAAGAAATAAAACACACAGCAGATACCAGAGTTTCATTACTTAGAATCAAAATTCAAGGTAAAACTGACCCAATAGACTCATATGATTTGTTAATGAAGTAGATATCAAAGTTCTTTTTAAAAACTTGTTTAAAAAAGAAACCTTTAAAAGTGGTGAGGATATGGAAACAAACAAAAATGGAGAAAATAGTATGATGAATTCTACTGAATGCAGTTTTTTTTAAAGATTTATTATTTAGTATGCATATAGGTACCCAAGATATAAGCCAGAGTTATGGGGGGGGGTGAGAGGATTCACTAGAGACAGAGTGGGGAGCAGAACAGGTGGATCTACTGAAATACACTGCTATGGGAAGCAGTGGGCAAGATAGGAGAAGTCTGCTGCGTCATGTGGGTTAGCTTCCTGTCAAGGGATAGAACCCATGCTGCAGTGGCTGATGACAACCTAACAGTGCTGAGACGTTAACCCCTGCACCATGAGCAATGCTCAGTTTTAACAGTTGTCAATATTCTACTGTACGATGCAGTATTTTAATGTCTCTTTGGTATCACACACACACATATGCATATATACCCACAGAGAGAGAATGGAATACTATTCAGCTATAAAATTATGAAATTCTGTCCTTGCAGTGGACTTAGAGGGAATTATAGCTAGTGAAATAAATCAGATAGCAATAAGAAAACTGCCATATGGTTTTACTCATGATATGAACTAAATAAACAAAAATAATTTTTTGGACTATAAGGCCAATTAGTGGTTGCCAAAAGGGAAGGGAGAAGGTAAGTAGGTAAACTGGGTAAAGGAAAACAGTGGTGAAGTATAGATTTGGGCTTTTAGCAGTGAATTTAATATAGTATATAAACATGTTTGTTTCAAGAATGAACAGTTGAATCTTATATGATGTTATAACAATGATGTTCCAACAAAAAATGGCTTCCAATGTATCTGAGATATTTTGATAATTTTGAGGAAAAAAATAGAAAATTAATTGTCTGGCGATAGTTCAATCTCCTGAATCTATAGTTGGAGCATATTATTAATCAGTAACTGTGAGTCCTGCTGTTTGGACAGAATTGTGCCCTCCCCTCCTCAAAAAAAGTTCATATTTGAAGCCTTAATACCCATTACCTCAGAGTGTGACTTTGGAGATAGGATCTTGAGCTTTTATCACACTATGGGGAATCTGGATATTTTCAAAAGCAGGGCAGAATGATCAGAGCTCAAGGTGAGCCTAGCTCACATCCACAAGTTTAAAATTGACCTTGTGGATATTTACTTGTTCTTGAAATAAACCCAAACTTTGAGGGTCATTATTTGGCTGAGTCAGAAGCTGAGGCTTTCATAAAGATGTTCTGATAGGGTCAGCATGTTTGCTTTGATGAAACATAAATCCAGTCTTGAATAATTGATTCAATTATTCATAATGCATGGTAAAAGGGTGAAGCTCCAGGAAGATATGGGGTTTCCCAGCAGCTCTCCCCAGGCAATACTGATGTCAATAAGGAAGGGATGAAGTGCCAGAGTCATAGTGAATAACAACAAAATCCTTAACAAAATAGCACTATCTACTTAGCAATCTGCTTGTAAACTAATCATCATGTTTTTAAAAGCTCATATTTGGAATTTCATTTGTAAAGCAGAAATTCAGTAGTAAGAAATGTGTAACCTGTTGAAAATACAGTTTTGAAAATAACTATAACTTCAGTGAAACAATAACTTAAGTGATTTAAAGAAATATGCTCACAGTAATGAAGGGACCAAGGAATTTGGGGTACCTCCTTTTTAAGAAGAAAGGAACAACAGTGTTTTATGTTTCTCAGTCTTCCTGCAGGCTCTCATAATTAATTTCAATCAAGATAATTTTGATCAAAAATCAAACATGAGAGAACTTTCATATCATGTTTTATTTTTAAGCTCTAGTTGACGATCATAGACACATACATATACAAGTACAAACATACATACATAGATAGATATTGTTTAACAAAAAACTGAAAATCTCTGTTTCCTCTTTATCAACTGATGTAAAATTTTTAGACTAAGTCAAAAGAGGAAATGAACAAAAGCTAGAAGGAAGAGAGAGGAAGAGAGGGAATCAGTAAGAAAGACAATACCAGAAATAGCAGTGAGGGAGAAAGTAAAAGTATATTCTTTTTAAAGCTTCACCACAGCCGTTTGAGGTACATCTTACTGACACACTTTAGAGATGGGAAAACTCAAGTTTAGAAAGGGTAAGCAACGTATTCAAATTCATAACAAATAAGAATCTGAGACTCCTTGTCCCCTGAGGGAGACTCAGGGTAAATGAACTATAAATAATCATCCAGGTAGAAGACAACAAGCATTGATTTTTCTAAGTGCTACAGGCCCAGTGGCCTTTAATGCTTGCTGAGATTTCACATTTGAGACAATCAAAAATAAACCTCCAAGGATCTCTTCTGTACAGTAAACATGCTTTCTGTATTGATCTTCTCTATTCAATATATATTTTTAAATCATACTCTTTTCCATAATTGCCTGTCCCATAAGGTTCTATCTGTAATTTCAAACTGATGGAACATTTGCGTGTGATCCATCAGTGAGCATGAATATGTGTATATGTATTTATGTATACACACACATTTTGTGTGTGTGTTTATTGCTGAAATGGGGAAATTCTTCCAATATCAACTTTCGTAATTGGTCTGTCAATTTTCCAGAGGAAACTCAGCCTAGTTGTTAACAGTATGCACTTCAAGGCATGACTGCCAGTGTATGAATCTCTCCTCTGCCACTTATTAACATTGTAATCTGGGAAATTACTTAACCTCTCTCAGTATTTAGTCTGCTTATCTATACATAAAACAGAGGATTGAATGAAGATCTTCAGGGGAAGTCAGATATGGCTGCAGCTCAAAATGCAGCCTGAGAATATTGGTACTGGGACTTGAGAAAGGGAGGTCAGTTGAAGAAAAACAAGTCAGGGTAAAAATAGATGACTCCCCAAATAAAGTTCTCTGACCTCAGAGTTTGAGCTCATAAGGTAATGATTGTACACTGCTTATCAGGCATGGATAAGTTGAAATGATGGATTGCAACATTTTCTTGGCCATGTAACTGCAAGTAAAACTCAGATTTATATTTTCTTGCCAAGATTTCTGAAGTCCAGCCCAGGCCCCTTTGCACTCCATTTTCAACACCACCACTGCCGCTTTTCAACTTGATGTCTGTCATCCTAAGGTGGGAACAGGTTGGGAATAGATGATTTTCTAACCCAATATGATCATTTTATAATAAGCTCTAAACACAGGTTCCTTTCCATCTGTTTCAGGACAGAATGATCAGATCTGATTTATTCTGATTTGCCTCCAAAAACTAGCTTCAACCAGGAGGAAAAAAAAAAATTGGTCTTGGTAATCTTTAAAAGGATAAACATAAAAAGAAAAAATTTTACATCCATTTTACATATGAAAAAGCTGAAACCCAGAAATAGGAAATTTTGCTAAATGCCCCACAGCTAAGCATAACAAGTTTCCCAACATCCAGTCCAAAACCAGATCTCATGTTCCAAAATAGCAACTTTAGCAGTTTAGGGAAAAGTGAGAGATTACTACACTGGTTTTTATTTTTGCCACCCTCCTAATGCCTGAACATGTAGGAAAAAAACGAAAAATTATTCCCTCTGTTGCGTGGCGATTGGCTGGATATCTATGTTTCAGATAAGGATCTGATCTGTAAACTTTTTATCTGTAAAAGGTCAGAAAGTAAGTATATTTTGCATGTGGTTCATAAGGTCTTTGTTGCAACTACTCAAGTCTGTTGTTTTAAGGGTAAAACAAGACATAAGTAATAAGTAAGCCAGTAAAACTATATTTATTATTATAATTTTAAAGGGGTAAAATATTTATCATAGAGATACAAAATAAGCATGGATTACAGATTTATCTTAACTTGATTAGAAACCAAACAGATGTTAGTACCAATTCAAAGAAGTTAGAAGTCAGTGAAGAGACACATTTTGTATATTACAGACACTGAAATGAATATACAAATGGAGGGAAACCGGTGTTTCTCAGGAGGAGAAGGACGGTTGTCCCTACATGGATGGAATTTAGTGGATATCTGTAGATCAAATCATTTTTACTTTGTTCTCAATTACTTATAACCTAGAGTTGTAAAATAGCTTCCATAGAATTCACAATCAGAAGGTGACACCACAAAAGAGCCTAGGTTTTCACCATATATTACAAAAACAGATGGAGGACTGGAAGTCTTGTCTACATCTGCCTTAGATGAACTGAAGAGAGCTAGAGAGAACAGTTTTTTTCCCTCACCTAATGTGCCAGGAAGCAAGGAGACCACTTCTACTGATTGATATCACAGGAAATCCAATGTGATCGAAATAGTTTATAGTGGACTCAATGGAAGGATTCCGTTGTAGACAGCTGTAGATGCTGTAACCTTCCCATTTTGAGTATACTACTCCAAAGATTGTAATCTGATCTCTTCATGCTTGAGACAGGAAAAATAATAATCAGCTAATCTAATCCCTTTGAGTTCCCTGAGGAGTCAACAAAAGAATGGATATAAAAATCTGGGAAATTAAGCACCAGAATAATTATACAAAGAACCCACACACATAAAGCTCTGATTTAAATTGCTGGGCTGGTGACTGATGACTTTAAGCGCCTTTTTCTAGTTTCAATTCAATTTGTTCCTCATCAGTGCTTGCCACCTAGGTAATTTGGGAGCAGATGGCAAGAGGAATGGAGGATGCTCCGTTCAGAATTGCCGCCTACCTGTCTCTCATTCTAGGCCATCAAGCCTCCCTGTGTGCTCTGCAATCCCTCATCACTAGCCCAGCAAAGTGATCGTTATTGCTCAAGAAATAGTCCTTATTGCCTAATTAGAGGCACTGGGAAGAAGTGGGAGATGACTTCACTTGAGTTCATTAGGAAATAATATATCAGGTCTTGTTTAATTACAACTGAATTACTACCACCTATTATAGAACAGAACCTTGCTGGAATAATCGAGGGTGGCTGAAGTCTCTGTCTTCTGTTATTCCAAGATCAGCATTAGCTCAGTGGGAAAGGGGAGGATTGGTCTTCTGGGTTGGAGTTCAACACACACACTCTGGCAAAGGGTTTTACCTCATTGTGACCCCCTTATCACCAGATAATATGATCAGTGTCACATGCCATTCAGTGAGTCAATCTTTGCAGCTTCTGAGGCTTCTACTGGAAGGAAAATGCTGAATCCTATAGTTGGCATTTTCTTTTCAATGGCACAGAAAAACATCTCACTCATTGTCTCTAACTGCATAAATACTGGACATAATACCTTGCACTAAAAGGGAGGTCAGAATGGATTAAACAAAAAATAACATGCTTTTAAATATAAAATAAAAATAGATAATACTTTTTAAAATTCTTTTCCTAGTTAGTAGAATAACGTTTGTCTGTACCTTCATATATTTGACAGTTATTTGTTGTATCAACTATATGGAGACTTATAAAATATGTATCCAGTGCCATTTTAAACTTTGTAGGGGGTGTGAATTAGGTAAAATCCAGTCCCTGTGCACAAGGAACCTACAACTGCAGAGAGAATTTGGGGATGGGAGAGAGACCAGCAATATTCTACAACACAACCACTTCTGCATATCACCACACAAACCTGTAATCCCGTGCTTTATCTCTCTCTCTCTCTCTCTCTCTCTTTTTTTTAAAGAATAGGTTTATTAGGAAAAAGAGAAAAAGACACACCTGCATAGTCAGGTAGGCAGGAGAGCTGCTGCTTCTGTTTTGCAAACAGAAAAGGTTTGTAAAAAGAAACACCTGCATGGTCACAGGCAAGCAGGAAATTCGCTTACTTTATTTGGCCACTTTTTATCTTTTTTTTTTTTTCTGTTAGCCTGACACAAACATACATAACATCTGTTTACTATCTCTCCTGATTTTCTACCACTTTGTGTAGATACATGATATATGTTTAACATACATATGTTCAACTATATTTTTACATTTTGTTAACTAAAAGGTAAGCCTTCAGCCCAGTAACTCCTTTTATTTCTAGACATATTTAGCAAACTTATTTCGAAGAGTTTCCACTTGGCTATCTTAACCTCAATCTGTCAACATTTTACTTATAATCTTTTTCCCTAACCTGGTTTCCATGCATGTTTTTTTTTTTCTGTTTTGGCTAATAGTACCATTATTGTTATCAATTGTACAAGATTTCCTCACATCCAATGGGTTTAAATCTTACTCATTTTAAAATCCCTATGCAACTTCAACTTCTCACTTTTCTCTATTCTACTGCAATAAAAGAAGTGACCAGTATTACTCATTCTAGTTATAATGACGGCATCTTTCCTCTCCAATCCATTTTAAAGGAAAAAAATAACAAAACACAACTACATTATTTTGACATAAAGTAGTAATATATTAATTATAATTTGAATTAAGCCC
Source organism: Talpa occidentalis (assembly GCF_014898055.3). NCBI lineage: Eukaryota > Metazoa > Chordata > Mammalia > Eulipotyphla > Talpidae > Talpa > Talpa occidentalis. The sequence goes on from NW_023601322.1 coordinate 23,017,639, forward strand.
TTATCATAATTTTGACTCCATTCTTTGAACAGCAAAAATGCATCATGATATTCTTTTTTATGAAGACTCAAAATCCATTGCTTCTAGATGAAAAACACCAAATCCTAAATGTGGATTTTTTTTTTAATAATAAATTTTATTTTTATATTCCCCATACAATTTCAACCCCTCCATTCTGACCCCAATCCCTCCCCTCCTTCCCCCCACAAAAAGTGTCTCTGGTTCATAATTTTTGTTGATTTTCACTTTCTTATATTCATTTTCCTGGTCCCTTATTTAAGTTTTCTAGATTCCTGCTATGAGTGAGACCATCCGGTATTTTTCTTTTTCTTTCTGGCTTATTTCGCTGAGCATGATCCCTTCCAGCGCCATCCATGTTGCTGCAAATTGCATGTGTTTATCTTTTTTAAATGCTGAGTAATATTCCATGGTATATATGTACCACATCTTCTTGATCCAGTCATCTATTTTTGGGCATCTGGGCTGTTTCCAAAGCTTAGCTATTGTAAATAATGCTGCTATAAACATAGGGGTGCAGGTGCTCTTTGGAATTGATGTTTCTGTGTCCTTTGGGTAAATACCTAGGAGTGGAATTGCTGGATCATATGGAAGCTCTATGTTTAGTAGGTCCAGAAATCTCCACACAGCTCTCCATAGTGGTTGGACCAGTTTGCACTCCCACCAACAGTGCAGGAGAGTTCCTTTTTCTCCACACCCTCGCCAACATTTGTTGTTGCTAGTTTTTTTAATATGTGCCATTCTCACTGGTGTAAGATGGTATCTCATGGTAGTTTTGATTTGCATTTCCCTGATTACAAGTGATGTTGAACATTTTTTCATATGCCTGTTGGTCACTAAATGTGGATTTTAAATTAGTGACTCTAGGGTAAGGTAAAAGGTATCAGGCTTTTCTGCCCTCCCGCCATCAGGATAGATGAGGGAACCCTGTGATCCTGAATGCATGCCTGATGGCGGGCACCTGAAGTGGGTACACCTGCGCTAAGACTGTTCTTTTAAGGGCGGCATCACAGGGACGCCAGAAGCCGAGAAAGCAGCAGCAGAAACCGAAGAGAAGCCGAGATCACCAGAGAGCCCAGATAGAGTGAGCATTTGCTGGGGGCTGGGAGGCCTGCCAGCCTGCCAGCACCCCTGCCTGCCATATGCCTGGTGAACCCCAATAAAAGACCTGCAAAAAACCCACTGAGGACTCTGACTCCTCCTTTACCCTGTCTGCATGGGATCAGAAAACCTGCACTGTGGCCTGTCCTGCCCCTACAGTGACATAGTACAGATTAGTGGTTAATGGGTGAGATTTATACTCTCCTGTCTGAATTCAAATTAAACAAGGGCCTTCCCAATCTGTGCTCCAACTTATATTGTTTCTGTGAAAAAAATGCCTCTAGGTGCATAAGCCCATAGTCTATATGATGGAATGATAGAAAAAGATGAGGCAGAGCATTACAGAGCAAAGAACTTTTAAGAAATCTGATTTCATGCCTGAGATTCAATGAGAAAAACTAATATGGTCTAATTCTGCTGGGAGTGACTGATTTAAAAGCAAAAAAATAAATAAAATGCTGCATGACTGGCAGCTCTGAGAGACCAAAAGAGAATATTCCTTTTTGCATCTTTCCCCTGTTTTAGGTCTTGGTTAGCACTGCCACATGTCTGCACTAATACTAGTACTATTGACTCTTCTAGCTCCCTAAGAAGATAATACTTTTGACACATTGTTAGTGATATCCCTTAATATGTGGTTCCAGTCTACCCTGTGGCGCAGAGGGTTGAGCGCCACACTGCGAAGCTGTCCATAGCTTCTGCAGTGTGGGTTCGATCCCAGCCGGCCAGGGAGATTCCCACATGACATGGCAGATTCCCACATGACATTCCCACATCTCCTGTCGTGCCCTCTACTCCCCTCAGCAGTGTATTTCTGTCGTCTGCCTGTTCTGCTCCCTGCTCTGCCTCTGGTGAATCCTCTCACATCTCCCGCATCTCTGGCCTGTACCCCAGATCTTGTATAAAAATAAATAAATCCTTAAAAAAAAACTTAAAAAAAAAAATGTGGTTCCAATTCTTTCCAAGCTTTAATTTCTTCCTTCTCATTTAATGCTGCATTGCTTTCCTATCCTTATCAGTTGAAATATTTTAAACAATTGTATCTATTGAGATGTAATTTACATCTCACAAAGTCACCAATTGTGAATTTTAGTACATTTACCAAGTTGTACAACCACTACTGTAATCAATTTTAGAATGTTTTCATCATCGCAATAAACTTCCCCATCCCATTTACATTTAATCCTCATTCCCATTCCCAGTCCCAGACAATCACTAATCTTATTTTCTTTCCATATGGATTTGTCTTTTTTTGTACATTTTAGGTAAATGAAACTATACTGTATGTGGTCTTTGTGCTTGACTTCTTTCACTTAACATAATGCTTTTGAGGTAACACATATGACTATTTCATTCCTTCTTATTGCTGCACAGTATCCTATTATATGGAAAATGAACCATAATATTTTTAATCATTCTCCATTTGATGGATAGTTGGGTTGTTTTCATTTTGAGAAAATATAAATAATTCTGTTGAGTATCAGCATGAGGTCTTTGTTTAAACATATGTTTTCATTTCGGTAGATATCTAAGAATGAAACTGTTGGAATTTTGGGTAAGTTTATGTTTAACTTTTCAAGAAATTGCAAACTCTTTTCTAGAGTAACTGAACCATTTTATGTCAGTCGAATTTTATCTTAAAAGAAAAAAACAAGCAAACAACAAAAGCTCTTTCCTCCAAGGCATTAATGTTGGGACAGAAAAAAATTCAGATTTATTTTAATATGAATTATAAAAATAGGCCATTGAGTTAATAAAATTTTGGTTGGGGCATTGTAGTGAGGGAGATTGGAGAAATACTGCAGTATTTAATCTCATTACCCAAATTTCAGAGCTTTAACTTTTGAAAAATTAATGTTTCATAGGATCAGGAATGAGTTCTAAGTGTTATCGCATTGCCTCCAATCTGTTGCCTGCTTTCCAGTGTAGAGAAAGTTTTGGCATTTAGATCTCTGTGCAGGCTCAGTGGGAAGGACACTGATCTTCTGGTCCAGTGGGAGAGGAGGTATTTTATCCTTTAGGCCATTTGTTGGCCTTCCCATGTGACAGATTCATGTGAATTTTTCTCAGAAGAAAAAGATGCATCAAACTAAAACCAATTTTTTTAAAGATTTATTTATTTATGCAGAGATGTTGGCCGGGCATGAGAAGATTCACCAGAGACAGAGTGGTGAGCAGAACAGGTAGACTGACTGAAATACACTGCTGAGGGGAGCAGTGGGTAAGACAGGAGAGGTCTGCTTCGCCATGTGGATTGCTCCCTGGCCGGCCGGCCACGGATGGAACTCATATTACAGAGTCTGCGGATAGCTTCATAGTGCGGTACTTAACCCCTTGCGCCACCAGGGAGGCCCCACAAAAACCAATTTTAAAAAGAATCTTTAATAGAAAATAGGGCCTCCCTGGTGGCACAGGTGGTTGAGCACAGCACTGTGAAGCTGTCTGCAGCCTCTGCAGTACCGGTTTGATCCCTGCTAGCTGCGGAGATACCCACATGGTGGGGCAGACCTCTCCTGTCTCGCCCACTGCTCCCCTCAGCAGTGTATTTCCATCAGTCTGCCTTTTCTGTTCCCTGTTCTGTCTCTGGTGAATCCTCTCACCCTCCCACACATCTGACCTATACTCCAGTTCTTGTATAAATAAATAAATCTTTAAAAAAAAAACTTTTAAAAATAAAATAAAATTTGAAAAAAATAAAAATAACAAATAATTCCTGTCTCACGGGAATGAATTGCCTGTGGTCTAATTTCAGGTAGATTAATGATGGTCTTGGGGGCAGAACCTCTTTCAAAATATGCTCCACATCAAATCAAATAAGGCAACATTTTTCTAATTTTAGGTTTTAGTCTTGACCAATGTAGTCTCTTATTCTTAATCCAGAAATAAATGGTTTTCTGCTTACTTTTCACTTGAATCAGCAGCATCTCCTGCCTGCTTGTTTCTGCTTAACCTTTTTATGACAACATTAACCAAAGAAGGGATGATGGGGGCACAGTGTGCATATGAAATCTTTCTTTGCTGTGGGGAGTCAGCCAAAATCACAGATTTCCAGTCTTACACAATAGGAGATTTGCAATTTGCCCAGCCCTTCCCACCCACTGTGGCAAGTGTTCTCTTTTACAACCATCAGCATTCTCCAGGCAGCTGAATATGAGTCTGTAATTACAATGGCAACAATGGCTGCAGGGCAGGAAATGTGCATGAAATATAATGCAGATGGGAGCAGCATTATGCTCAAAGTGCTCTAATGGTCTCAGGACCTCGCCAGGTGGTAAGCCATCTTCTTCAATTTTCATTTCCACCCACCATTTGCCAGGTGACCTTTGCCCAGTCACTTACCTTCCCAGGGTGCTGTCCTCCAAAGGGATGATGCAATTGGTCCTTTGCTGGCCCGACGAGAGGATTTCCCAGCTGACTAAGGTCTGGTAGACAAAGCTTACAGAAACTGGTGCTTCATTATATGGGCAGAAACAGAACTGGAATGGGAGGGAGAGATATACTTCAAAGCTATGGCTGCATGGAGGGAGAGATGGTAATTAGATGGCAAGAATTGAAGGACCCTGTAAAATCCTCCCTTGTCTCTGTATATCATCCATAGTGAGGATTTCTCAGAGGCAGAAACTGATACTGTAGTAGCATCTCTCTACTAAACAGCTTAAATTATAAGTAACAAGAGGAAAAATATTTTTTAAATTCCCTTCACATTTCTCAAGCTTTAATGTACACATGAATCACCTAAATGTTTTGTTAAAATGCAGATACCAATTCAGTCAACTGGGACGGGGCTTGAGATTCTCAATTTCTAATAGTGCCAATGTGTTTTCAGTGCTGCTAGTCTTAAGGCCACATTTTGAATAGTAATTCCTTAACCTGTACTCCCTTCCCCATGTCTGTCTGTCTGTCTTTCTCTGTGTGTGTGTGTGTCAAGAAATTAGACCCAATGAGATAGTGATTTGATAAGATTACAGAGATATTTTTGTGACAGGTTAAGTCTAGGGACAGTGGGTCACCTGAGTTTCCTTCCTTAACTCAGAAACTTTATTTACAGGAATCCAAGGTATTGACACAGCACAAATGAGAGCTGAACACGAACAGGTTCTACCAGAATGTTATTTCAGAATATAGGGAAAATGAGACAGATAAGTGTGGAATTAAATATTATATTCAATGTTCAGCTTGCTAGGGAGTGTTAGAAATGGTATTACTGTGCATGTCAAGAACTGATTATTCTGCCTTCAATTAGCAGCAGATTTTAAGGAAATACTCCCACTTCTATGTTTCCATTGCTCTGTTACATAGCAGATAGGTCTAGTATGATCTGAAGATTGCTTCTAGCACTGACGTTTTATGATTCTCTAATGGATTTAAATATGGATGATTGATTATTCATCCTTTTTTTCCCCTCCCATTTGCCACCAGGAAATTCAATATCAGATTAAAAGAAGCAATTCAGGTATGGCAAAGCCAAGACTTTTTAGAAATCTAGACTACTTTCTGAAATTTGTTTCCTTCCTACAGTTCCAGAAAAATGTGGCAAAGGTGTCTAGGGTGAATAGCAGACAATAAACTGGCATTTAAATTTTTGATAAGTCTAGTTTAATAAAGGTTTGAACCAGTGTACATGAGGGTTGGAATTAGTAGAGTATATCTTTATGTAGTGTATATTTTTATTCTGCTATACTATTGAAAATATTTAGCATAAAATGCTTATGTCAACGTGGCCTAGTGAGATGAAGGTAACAGAATATTGTTTACTCTTTTAGAACATGTAAAGAAATGTATTCCTTATACCTTATAGTATGTTTCCTATACTTGAGATATCATTTCCTCAGGCAGTAATTTTTCCCTCAATAAAAGAGGAAAGTTACTCAAATTTAATTGTATCAACTCCTCATTTCTTTCTATTACCCTTGTATTTTTAATGCCTGGTTTAGTTAATGAGATTTGAAAGTTTTATAATGAGAGCATTTGAAACAGAATTCATTAACAGGAAGAGATTTTCTACCATATTCACAAAATTACATGCTAATAAAATGGGAATATGATTTGAGAAATTTCTAATACAAATTGATTTTTATATTAATGATATCAATGTCCATTTTTGGGAAAGAGGAAAGAATGGTTCAGCATGTAAGCCAGATATGAATGGAAATAAGCATTTACTGAGTCCCTGTTCCATGTGCAACCCCATATTAGATTCTTTGGGGTCACAATAATGTGAAAGGGGATTCCTGCCTGTTCTAGATTCATCATTTCGTCAGAGATGACTGACATGCATGACCCAATTAGAGAGCAACAGGAGACAAAAATGACTTAAATGAGTGCTATGGAATGTTGTTTTAGACAGTCAATGATAGCTTCATTTGGAGATTTGGAAGATACAGGACCAACGCAAGTTTCAATGATAGTATAAAGTAACATGAACTCCCACTAACATTGAAAAGGGTGGGTAATAGAGCTAGTCCAATTCAAGATAAACCATTTTTCTCTAGTTGCACTAAGTTTTATGTCTTTTTTTTTTTTTTGGTTTGTTTATCCTTTTAAATAATCTATCCATTGATTTTACCAGTGCGTAGAGAAATTAAAAATCCAAACACCTGGACTCAAGTCCAGGCTAGTGCTTTGAGGAAATTTGCCCTTAGCATGCATCTGAGAGAACAATCATTACAAAGGAAAGAGGAATAAATTAATAGTGAACTCACCTCCACTGAAATAAACAAAAGTCTTGGCAAAGGGGAGAGTCATTTTTGAGGAAAGCACATTTCTGTCATTTTGATTTTCTTCACTAGCCAGATGCCATCTAGATTTATGTTTGTGCACTGTGTTGAATAAGAGGCTGTAAGTAAAAATTAAGAGTGGTTTTATTTTATAAAATCTGGGGTCTACCTGGTGGTGCAAGGGGTTAATGACCACACTATGAAGCAATCCGCAGCCTCAGCCTCTGTAGTACAAGTTAGATGCCCAGCCAGCCAGAGAGAAACCCACATGGCACCAGCTGCTCCCCTCAGCAGTGTATCTCTGGTAAATCCTCTCACACACACAACCCCCCCCACACACACACACACCTGCCCTGCATCTCTGGCCTTTACCCTAGCTCTTATAAGCATAAATAAATAAATCTTAAAAATAAATAAATAAATGAAATGTATAGCACATTGGAATATTACTTTGATATCTCTTAGGAAATGTTCCTTTTGAAACAATATACATGCAGCTATTCATGCCCTGGATTCCTAGCTATTTCGCATCTGGCAGAAGAAGGTAATTCATGACTACACAGGAGCATTTGGAGGATGTTCAGCAAGACTCCAGTACCTGTTAGGAGTCAATGAAGTCCAGTGAACCTTTCAATAGTCAACAACAGAAGACTGGAAGAGGAAATAAATAATCAACTCCATGCAGTTATTACCTGGACAGCTTACTAGATTTGTGTTTAGATACTATGCACAAGAGACATCCCAAGTGATTCTTAAAATAATTGAAATGGGGGAATTTTGCAGTGAATTTGAGGGTCAGGGAGAGGTAGATGAAAGAAAACAGTGGAATATGGATTAATTGAAGCCCCAGACTCATAAATGAAGCCTAAAGCATCTCTCAGTGTATATATGGCATCTCATTGATAGTTATTCATCTACTTGAATGATTATAAAGTTTTGGAAAATAATTGTTTTTTGATCTCATCTCTATGTCCAGTATATATGTATCTCACCCTATATTCATGAGGAGTTCATGGAATTTTCTTTCCTTGTCTCCATTCATTATCCCTTCCAGGTGAAGCTTAGGATAAGAACATGGTTTTCCCACTTGGAACCTTAAAATTTCTATCATTTAACTTCATTTTGAGGGCATTTAGTGTCATTCTTTGGTTTGGACTTTCTAGAATATCTATTCACCTTTTTATGAGGAAAGAAATGTACAAATCTAAGAATTTACAGTTTTCTGTGACTGTTTTCAGTGACATGAAGAAATGAAGCAAATAATAAAGATGAGAGAGAGAAGCATCAAATACATGCTTTCTTCTCAGGTGGTTCCTACTAGCCCTGATTATTTTATTTCTTGTCATATCTTTTAGCTTCTCCAAATTCATTGAATAAAAAACCCTTATGTATTTTTCTGCCTTGAGCTGAGTTTTTTGTGACTTGCTATCAGGGAAATTCTTCTCATGCATCATTCAGATGTGATTGAAGTATTTAACAAAATTTTATCATTTTCCTAACAAAATTCATCTTTTCCAGGCATATCACATGTAGAGTGCTACTAATCCAAAATGAATGCTTCCTACATTTTCTGTTTTTCATGGTCAAAATAAAAAGAACAAGCAATGAATTTACTTCCCATTAAGGGTTAGTGTACTGTCCTCATTTTCATTATTCTGTCATTAATCTTATTTAAATATTTGTTTGGTATTTCTTTGCAATTAGAAAAATGTGACTCAGAGTTTTTAAAATACAGGATATTTTTCATGGATTTTTAAAGATAGGTGTATTTTTAAGTTGCAGGGTGATGATTTTATTATAAATCCATTAGCTACATTGTTACTACTATATCCTCCCCTCCCCAATTAGTGGAGACAGTTTTTTGAAAAGTTTGAGGGAAGGGAATATTGGTTAAGTGCCCATCATCATTGACTTTGGAACATTTTCTTTTATATTATAATTCCAGAGATTTGTTGTTAGGGCCATAAAAGTCCATTTCCTTTTCAAATTTTAATAATGAACACACATTATTTTTGTAATCAACAGATAAAATATTATTACAAAAATAGAAAATCTTCTCTTGTTATTTTTATATGCTACCCATATAAATAGACTTAATATCATTTTGCTTTTTGTCTTGCAATTTGCTTTCTCTGCCTGACATTTATTAGCTGTGTAGGTACAAGTCACTTAACCTCTTAAGATCTCAATTTCCTCATCTCTAAAGTATGAATATTAATATGAACTTCATATCAGCTATTTAGGAGGATGAAATGAAAATGCTTCAGTATGAATATAAGGTCATTCAGGGTATAGGAAGACTTTAAATACACAAAAACATGTAATTTTCTGTCATTTTTATATAGTCCTTCTAAACATGCTACTTTCACAAACACAAAATATCCAAATAATAAGATAGAACAGAGATTATTTTATTTCTCTTGACTCAGCTGAACAGGAAATATATAAAGCCAATGAAGTTTATATTCCCCCAAATCTTCCATTTCTAAAATTTGTTCCTCTTGCCAGAATTTCATTGTCAACGTTCTTACCTTTTGACAGGTTTAATAACTGTGGTGCGCTGTGGTAATGTTATAGGACAGGGAGAGGGGCAGCCCAAACCCCACAAACCTGCCTATTCTAAATGGGTTCTGCCATCCGCTGCATCAACACAAAACATGAGACTTTAATGGGAAGGAACTTTAATAAAACTAGGAAACAACACAGGTAAGTCAAAGAGTCTTGTTTCTAAATGAAGCACCCAGAGTTACCCGTCCCCTCGTGGGTAAAAGTCCATCCATATGGGATCGGCCCAGAACAAGGCCCCAAAGCCTGCCCCAAGTCTAAAGCACCTTCCAGTGGGGACCCACAGAAAAGGGTCAGAAACAACCAGACAAGCCCTGAAGGAAAAGAGCAAAATCAACATCAAGATAAAAGCTGCCATTGTCACCTCCCCACGGGTCTCACCCACATCTGTGTCACCCAGTCCACGACCAAAAAACAAGCGCAGTTTCTTCACATGTCTCTAGGCTCCACGCGCCTCCTCCAGGTCTCCTGGCTCCATCCTGCTTCCTTCCTCAGTCTCCTCTCTGCTTCTCCTCTTCCTGCTCAGCTCCACCCTCCCTTGGGTGGGGCAGGGAACCTCCCCCTTTCCTGGGGACCACCCTGTTACAGTTAGAGATACTTTATATAAAATATCATTTGATACAAAGTGGTTGTGTTATAGGGCAGCCCCATATAATACGGGTTGCCTGTCTGTGTGTCCTCACCTGTGCGCTTAAAAGGACTTATTAATACTCTATTGCAGGCACACACAAAAGGTTAATAAAAGGTTTATTTACAAGGGAAGGGGAAATGAGGAAATGTGCAACTCAGGGTAAAAAGAGGGAAATAAAGTCTTAAATGTGTCCTACCCTTTCTGCTGCCCTGGAATCCCAATGGCACTCTGAGAGCTGGCTGTGAGCCACGAGCTGTGAAGCCAAGAGGAGAGACCCCAAGGCCCACGTGTCTGGTTTTTATACCAAACCTGGCTGCTTAACTCTACCCTCAGGTCCCAGCAACCTTCCCTTTGGTGGTGATGGGATTTATCTTTCCCAATGTCTTGATGGCTTTGGTTTGGAGTGGGGGTGGAGTCCACAAAGCCTGTGCGGAATTAGCTCAGGACATCCTTTCCCCCTAACAGTTGATCAGTGGGTTATCATGGTGTTTTAGTTTTGGTTCCAAGCACTGTTGTAGTGTAAGACTCCTCCATGCATTGGGTAGAGCTCTGCACATAATTCAGGTGTCTGAATTATCTTTCTAGGTCTGCCTCTACCAGATTTATGTGATCTTGAAGAAAATCATAATGTTTTGGATAGTTTCTTTTTTACTCATTCTTAATATTCTTTTCTGACAACCTTATGTGATTTTATGAAGACCAAATAATATAATTAATGTGAATTTTTAATTGCCTTTTGGACACCCACCAACTACTTCCTTTATGATACTTCCAAATTCCAGAGCTTGTCATTTGGTTTCTTATCATTATAACTAAAGATTAACTATCCTATCTTAAGTCTGCTCCAATCATTACAAATTATTTGAGGTCCTCCAAAGTCACCATGCTATCTCTTGACTTGGAAGATTTTGCATAATGGGACTTCCTCTGCAGGGACTACACCTCCCTTCTATTTCTATGCAAATCCTTTAACTTACTCTTTTTGTAATCTAGGCTTCAGCCCTCAGGTCACTTCAGAGTGAAAAATAGCTTATATTCTCCAGTGTTAGACTGGAATCATGCCATTCATTATTGCCATTTACATCACTTATCAAATGACTCTGTTTTATCTCTGTACCTATTTGTATTCCATGTATTTCTTTTCCTTCAGTTTCCTAGAACACACTGCATGAGTTTATGAGCCATTTGTTGAACACATAACATAAGGAGATAGATAGATAGATAGATAGATAGATAGATAGATAGATAGATAATTTTATGAATTTTGAGGAGGCTGGCAGGTAGAATAAAGCCTTCATGTAAGAGGAGGATGATATATTAATATGCATTTTAAGAGTTTCTTTTAAAATTAAAAAAAATAAAATAATAAAAATTATGAGATAAAAGAATAATATTTCAACGATGTAATAAGAATTATTTTTAGTCGGTAGCCTTTCAAAATAAGATCTTTATATTCAGAAGCATGTCTGCAGAGGTCATGGATCAAAGATGCTTCCTGAAGATTACTAAGACTAGGAAAAAATTCCATCTTTCTTTTGACTTTACTGCCATCTGTTGTTCAAAGAAAATAATTAAATTTCTATTTGATTTTTAGTGTGACCTTAAGTCATCTACTTATGGAAAATGATAACTCCTGGGCTCCACCCCAGAAATCCATCAAATCTCTTGGTATAAAGTTTGTGGGATTTTTTATTTTCATTAATCTACCAGGAGGATAGGGAAGTACTAGAGACAGGACTCTATGTGTATGTCCCAACTTAATGTCATTAACTGAAAAATAAAGTTTCAAGAATAGTTAGACAGGTTTATTAGATAATCAAAGTGAGGATTCGAACCTGGGAAGGAATCCAAACAGAAATTACTCTGTGATAAAAATTATGTCAAACACAGGTCAGAATCTAATATATATAGCCAGAAACAGTGAGTCATCAGCAACAAGAAAAGTAACTACTCTTAAATGAAGGACTTGGTTCCTAATTGTCCCTATTCAAAAGTATGCTGATGAAATAGAAAGGCAGTGTAGGATCCAATCTCCTCCCTTCTGAGGGGATGCAAAAGGTGGGTGCCCATTGTTACATCTTTTTTTTAGTCTGAAAAGACTGGTTTACATTTTGAGATAAAGTAGATTTCTACATACAAGATGGAGTCTTGTTAGCTTGCTCTTCAGACAAGAGGAAGAGTCCTTAGGAAGTTTTACATTATGTTTATAATATGCAGGAGACTCTATGCTAAGTCTCTCTCTCTCAAATGAAAGTGTTGCCACAGAATTATTCCTAATTTATCTATGCAGACCATTTGTGTTACTACCAGCACCAGACTCCCAAGTCCCATCTTAGTGAACAATCTTTGTTCCCTTCTTTGGTATGCTTTTTAAACATTGTTTTGTAGAATCTCCCCCTAGACACAGACCCAAGTCTGAATCAGATTTTTAAAAAGCCTTTATTTAGCTGGCTGGTGACTGTCCCTCTTGTAGAGAGCAGCCCCGAGCAGGGGTGATAAGGGTTTTTAAGCAGAAAACCACACCTGGGAGTTTGCAGTTGCCACACCAAGCGGAAGTACAGAAGCCAAACTGTGCTGTTACAAGCAGCAGAGCATTTCACCACATCCCATGTTTCAGGTACAAAGGGTACATACATCTTTTTTTTTTGACAGGAACCCGGCCTCTGTTTTGGCCTGGAATTTTCCCACAGTCCTAAATTATCCTCCTGATATGGCTTAAGCTTAGGACTTGGGTGGTCTGCTACATTTCTCATTGCCCCCATTTCACAATTGAATCACCTTTTGTTAAACTGTTTTGTTGTTGTTTGGGTCCATTTGCTGATTTATCCTTTTAATAAATATACAAATTTTACTTTTCCTTTTCCAAATATATGTAAACAAAGTGGGGTAGGAGGAAGCTGTAAGAGAGTCATGAGTCTCCTATGCCACCTCTGACTTCTTGAATCTGGACATTTGGAACAAGCAGCAGAATGGAGCCTGGGTAGACTAAAAGGCAGAGATGGTGGGCATTGGGGTGCAGAGTCCTACTTTTTTAGAGGATTTCTTGCTCCTTTAAGGTCTGATTCTACTTGGCTGCCCTTCTTGGGTGGGGGAGTGTTGTTGCTTTTGGAGTTGTTGTGTTCTAAGAGTGGGGTCCTTGGGTTCACTCTGGCAACAGTTTCACCAGAGCGCCCTCTTCAGCGGCACACAGCGGATTTCCCAGGCAAATTTCGCTGTGACACAGAGACCTTACGTACATCCAAAAGGGCAGGTTTGTTATAAATGGGAGACAAGAATAAAGGGCACTTATATAGACACAAGGGGACAGAAAGGGCTGCCCCAAAAGGGACAGGTTTGCTAAGAGAGAGGCCTGCCTGCTTGCAGGTGGGCAGCCTTGAGGAGAGCTGCCTCTGCTGAGGGAGGTCAGTGAAGAGAGGCCCTGGAATGGTACAGGTCACAGGCAGGCAGGAGGGCTAATGCCCTGCAGAGGAAGAGAGAGTTGGCAAAAAGAAGTGCAGAGATTGCCCTGATACTGTCTTCTTTTCTGGAGGGGCTCATTCCTTGATGAAGTGGTTGGTTGGTTGTTGATTTTAAGTAACTATGTAGAATTTGAAAGGGGTGCATTTCTACAGTGGCCCTCAATCTCCATATCTTCACCTTCAGGTCTTTGCTCCTGACACTCCCTGTAGAAATGTGATACCTGCTTGGGCCTGAACTGAATGAAGGTCTGTGAAAGTTATACACACAGGTAGCCATAAGGGAAAATGGGATCGGCAAAGGAGGCTGTACAGGGGTAAGAGAGAACTAAGATTCAAGAGTGTTGATTCATTAATGCCAAAAGAAGATTTTGAAGTAAGAATGCTTAATAATTACAAGGAACCAGAAAATCAATTTCCAAATCTAAGAACTCTGAATTTGTGGCCTCATTCTCTATAGAGCAGACATGCTCTCTGTTCAAATTAATTATGTGGGTGGTCAGCCTGCTTATCTTAAGGGAGTCAAACTTCTATTTGTAATTTTTTCAAGCATAAGAATATTTTTTAGTTATTACTCTTCAGAGACTCATGCTCAGTCTGTAACCAAACTAGTCGACATTGAGACCAAAGAGAGACACTAATGATTATTGAACAGCTATTGAATTGAGCTTGGGGTCTGGGAGCTGGACCCCCAGGGCCTCTTGATTCTTGTCTTGGTGAGGAAAGAATATAAAGGTAGACCAAAAGTAGGCAGAAAAGCAAGATGGCATCTCTTGTTGATAGGTTGAGGCTTGCTGTGTTTTCCCGTAATGAATTTTGTTCTGTTGCTTTTTTTTTTTTTTTTTTTTTTTTTTTTTTTTTTGGCACTGTGTGGGTTTTCTGAACATTGAATTTCCACTGGTTTGGAACACCTTGACCCTACCTGACTGCCAGTACTGATCCTACCTGACTTCTGTACTCAGCCTAACTTCCTCATTCACTATCACACATGCTCACTACTGTGCCTGTGTTTTGTATATATTACATTATAAAGTGTATCATAACAAGTCTATATTACAAATATTTATCCTATTTTAAATTGAGAAAATTTAGGAACAGAGGAACCAGTAACTTTCCAAGACCACATAGCTAGAAAATTATCTTTCTGATTCTAAAAACTATTCTTTTCATTTCTAAGTAACTTTCTCGAACTTCTCTAGTAACAAATATTACTGTTTGCCCATGTCTTGAAGGATGGGAACATATTTAACAAGGGAATTCTGAAATCCTGTAATATTGAAAGAAGAGCTGACCTTTAAGTCACTTCTTACCCTTACCATCCAAGACTAATAAAATCTATTTTCCTCCTCATTTGTCTATGACATTAGTGACAAGCAATCTTATTAGAGATACTCTAAAAGAATTTGAGTAGAAACACTAGGTGGAGAACAATATTGTGCATGAGTGGTACAAGATTTGTATCTTGAAATCCAAAACCCTTTATAAATTAGCCCATATCTACTTTTATAGATTTATCTCCCACAATTGGTCTTCTCAGCATCTCTTTTGTAAGCACAATGTTTCACTTATCTCCTAGTATATCTTGTTTAATGTCATTTTACGCTATTAATCTTATAGTTTCTACTGCCTTAAACCCTGTTTTCTGACATTTTTTGGCTTAACAATGCTTCTGTTTTAGACTTCTAGGAAGATTTTTTTCTTACTGTGCATTTGTGTAACACAACTGACTAGTAGAAAACATTTAATATAATATAATGTATTTAATATAATATATTTAATATAAATATAATATAAATATAATTATATTTAATATAAGCATATAATATTTAATGATTGGCTAATTATCACCCTGCGTACTTTAAATCACAGTTGATTTTAAGTTTTTTATTTTGATTTTTTAAGATTGTCAGTGTATAGTTTAATGAGTATTGACAAATATATATATCCATGTTATTAACATCAAATAAAGATGAAAAACATTTACCTCACTCTTAAAAGTTCCTTCATGGCTCTCCCCAGTCAAAATTTTTAGAGGCCACCCCTAGATTAGTATCAACAGCAATAATTTTACATATGTATATTAAGTATAATGTTTGTGTATATATGATCTGTGTATATGTAGGTGTGTATGTATATGCTTTAAATAAAGGTGTGCTGATTAAATTTATATGTCAACTTGACAAAGCTAAGTGAGGCCCAGATAGCTGCTAAAACATTATTTCTGGGAGTGTTTGTGAGGGTGTTTTCAGAAGAGATTACCTTTGAATAAATATTTGATTTTGGAAGATCCTCCCTCACGAAAGGGGATGGTCATGCTCCAGTGCCTTGTGGGCCTAAAAGGAACAAAAGGGAGCAGAAAGCAAATTTACTCTTCTTCATTTTTCCCTCTTAATCCTAGACATCAGAGCTCCTAGTTCTTGGACCTTTAGACTCTGGGTACACCACTGCATCCTGCCCCTCCTCTCCTACCCCAACACCTGGTCCTTAGACCTACTTGGGACTCTTCAGTCTCCATATTGTTAAGCCAGTTCCCTCATAGGTGTTTCAGTATCTTATTGACTATTTCTCTGACTAATTATTTTGAATTATGTTTATTGAGACCACCTTAGTTTACAGCTTTGTATGTTTTAGGGGTACAGGTTCACATATTTAAATATCTATGTTATCATACCCTGCCTAGTACCAAATCTCCATTAATCCTGCACCTTTGACCATTGTGCACCCTCCACCTCTTCTCCCAACCCACCTCTTCTGGAAGCCTCAGTTCTGTAGTTGGATCTCAAGGGATTGTTTTGGTTTGTTTCTGTCTGTTCAAATGTATAACTTAAATGCAGTAAAATTCCCAGCTTTTTTTTTTTTAAAGATTTATTTATTTGTTTGTTTGTTTGTTTGTTTGTTTATTTATTTATTTATTTATTTATACAAGCACTGGGTACGTCAGAAGTGCAGGAGGGTGAGAGAATTCACCAGAGCCAGAGCAGGGAACAGAACAGGCAGACTGACGAAGTACACTGCTGAGGGGAGCAGCGGGCAGGCAGGAGAGGTCTACACGCCATGTGGGACCCTCACCGGCATCTGGGGATGGAACCAGCGCTGCAGAGGCTGTGGGCAGCTTTGCAGCCCAGCGCTCAACCACTGTGCCACCAGAGAAGGCCCGAATTCCAGCTCTTAAGTGTATAATTTAATGAAAGTTGATAATTTTGACAAATGCCAATACATTTGTCAAGATAAAGAACAGTTCCATTATTAAAAAATAAGTGCTTATCAGAAATTACAAAACATTTAAAAAATCAGAAGTACGGATTTTCACTTACATAAGCAGTTTGTTGCTAAGTAGTATTATTGAGGTATAGATAATTTGTTTACTCACCTGTTGGTGGATATTTGAGTTGTTTTCAGGTTTTGTGTATTACAAGTAAAATAACTATGAATATTCATGGAAGTGTTTATATGAACATATGTTTTCATTTCTTATGGGTAAATACTTTGTAGTGAAATGACTTGATCATATGGTAGATGTATGTTTAATTTATAAAACTGCCAAACTGTTTTTAAAAGTGCTTATGTTATTTTTTATTCCCCAAAACAATGTACAAACATTTTTGTTTCTGCACTCCCCCTGGCCCTCAACGCTTGTTATGGTCAATCTTTTTAAGTTTTGTCAGTTTAATAAGTGATATCCCATTGTGGTTTTGATGAACATTTTCCTAAAAATAAATAATACTGTGTATCTTTTCATGTGATTATCTGTATATTTTCTCTACTAATGTTTGTGATTAAATTTTGTCCTTTTGTTATTGGATATTTAATTGTCTTACTATTAAATATTGACCTTACACTCTGGATAAATGCCTTAAACCCAATGTATGTTTTATAAATATGTCCTCTAAGTTTTTAACTGTCCTTTCTAATTCTAATAATGTTCAATTTATCTTTTTTCCCTTTTTTTTTAAAGATTTATTTATTTATGCATACAAGAACTGGGGTACAGGCCAGAGGTGTGGGGGGTGAGGTGAGAGGATTCACCAGAGACAGAGGGGGGAACAAAACAGGCACACTGACTGAAATACACTACTGAGGGGAGCAGTGGGTGAGGCAGGAGAGGTCTGCTGAGCCATGTGGGTCACCTCCCTGGCTGAGAATTGAACTTATGCTGCAGTGGCTGTGGGTAACTTCATAGAGCTGTTTAATTTAATTTAATATTTATTTAATTTTAATTTTAATATTTATTGAGATATGTGTAGAACCTTCTTGTTTATTATGAATTAATATCTAAATTCCAGCACTATCCCTTATCCACTGAATTGTTATTGTACTTATGTTAAAAGCATTTGTTCATTTATGTGAGTCTATTTTTGAACTCTGTCTTGATCTTTTGATCCAGTTGTCTGTCTTTATGTCAATACCATAAATTGCTAGTAAGTGTCTCTGTAATAAGTCAAAATTTAATAATTTTTAATCTCCAATATTGTCTTTTTTTTGGTTAAAAGATTTATCTATTCATACAAGAACTGGGGTATAGGCCAGTTGCACAGGAGGTGAGAGGATTCACCAGAGACAAAGGGGGAAACAGAACAGCCAGATTGATGAAAGTACACTGCTGAGGGGAGCAGTGGGCAAGTCAGGAGAGGTCTGCTGCACCATGTGGGTTGCCGGCAGGGATCTAATGGGCACTGCAGAGGCTACAGATAGCTTCACAGCGCTGCACTCAACCACCTACACCACCAGGGAGACCCCTGTCTTTTCTTTTTCAAAACTGCTTTGCCTAGACTAGATCTTTTAATTTTCCACAAATTTTACAAGACTTGTCATCATCTAGAAAAATATATGGTATAACCTGGAGATTTTTAGTCTTCTAAGTAATGAACATGGTATATCTCTGTATTAACTTAGGTTTTTTGTAACTTCTCTTATCTCTGCTTTTGTAGTATTCAGAGTACAGGTCTGACTAATCTTTTGCCAGTTTTACCCTTATGTATTTTGTATAGTTGATAATAGCATAATAGCAATGTTTTTTTTTTTAATTTCATGTTTTGGTTGTTTATTGCTAGATTTTAGAAATAAAATTGATTTTATATATTGATTCTTTCTTCTGAAAACTTGAGAAATTCAATTATTGCTTCTAGTACCTTTATTGTAAATTCCATCAGATTTTCTACATAAATGAGCTTGTCATCTGGAAACAATGAAATTTAACTTTATATTGTTGTTTTGAATCTGAATCCCTTTTCTTTTCTTTCATACAGTACTAACTGGAACCTTCAGAGCAATGCTGAAAATTGATAAGGTAAGGTAAATTGATGTCTTATTGATAATCTCAGGTGGAAAGCTTTCAACATTTAATTTTTTATATGATGTGACTTGTAGTGTTTATTTTTTGGTAGATTTCAATTATCAGTTGAAAATGTTTCCTTCTAGTCCTAGTTTGCTGAGATTTTAAAATCAGGCGTGAATGCTGGATTGTGCCAAGTGTTTTCTGTGTATGTTGTAAAAATCATATGCTTTTTAATTTCAGTTAGATATATGGTGAATTACATTCACTTTTGAGTACTTGCTCTCTCTCTCTCTCTCTCTCTCTCTATATATATATATATATATATCTCCACACACACACACATATGTATACCCACATATATACATATATATATAGTTGCAATGGATTTGCTAAAATTTTCTTAATGATATTTGTATATTAAATTGGTCTATATTTTTTACTTTTTTGTAAAGTCTTTATTTTTTTTTCTGGTATCAAGGTAATGATGCCTCCGATAGTAAATTTAGAGGTTTTTATTACTGTTCAATTTTCTGCAAGAGTTTGAAAAGTTGACATTACTTCTTAAGTGTTTGAATTTGACAGTGAAGTCATCTGGCCCTGCAAAATTTCTTTTTCTTTTTTCCTTTTTAAAACTTCCCATGTAAAGATTCTTATTATAAACACAATTTCTAAAGTTCATATACAATTTTTCAGATTTTTAATTTCTTCTTAAGTGTTTGTAGTTATTGTCTTTCAAGCAGTTTATCCATTTCATATGTTTTTGTATCAACATGACCCTGGTCACAATATCCTTTTAATAACCTCTTACTATCTGAAAAATGTGCAGACTTCTAATCTCTTTCATTCTAGATATTGGTAATTTCTATGTTCTTTTTCTTCCTTTTTCTGATGATTCTGCCTAGATTCATCCATTTTATTGATTTAAAAGAGAACCAGCTTTTAGTTAAATTGATTATCTCTTTCAATTTTCTGTTTTCTATTTCTTTGATTTCCACTCTTTGTTATTTCCTTGTTCCTGTTTATTTGTATTCAATTTTCTCCTATTTTTCTAGTTTCGTAAAGTAATATCTAAAGTTGTTAATTTGAGATATTTCTTGTTTGTTATGTAGGCATATTCTAATGCCAATTTGTGACATCACATTACTGTGGTTTTGTTTCAGTTATTACTCTCTTAGACATTTTAATTTTATTGAGACTTATTTTGTATCTCAGATATGGGATAACTTGGTTTCCCCCTGCTATCTTTTGGGTAGACTAGTTCTGTAAGCATCATTAAGACAATTTAATTGATCGTATTACTACTGTGTTTTATGACCTTATCCTTTTCTGCCTATTTGTTTCACCAGTTATTGAAAATTGTGTATTTGACAATTTGTCTTGGCTGTCGTATCGTTTTTGTTCAGTTAATTTCAAGCTGCAATTTAGATATATAAATATTTAGAGTACTGCTGTGTTTCCTTGATGAATCGATCCCTGATTCATTATGAAATCAACTTATTTACTACTGGCAATATCCTTAGCACTGAAATCTACTCTGACTGACATTTATATAGCTACTCCAGACTTCTATGATTAGTATGATATAGTGTGTCATTTTCCTACCTGTTACTTCTAACCTGTTTTCATCTTTAAATTTAAAGTGTGTTTCTTATGGGCAGCATATATTTAGATCATGACCTTTTATTTAAAATAACAATCTCTGTCTTTCAAGCAAATGGTGGATTATGTGATTACTTCATAAACCTTAATCTATTATTACTTATTTCTTTCTTGCCTCAACTGTTCTTTGCTCCTTTTCTCCTTTTTTCTATACCATAGTAGAATCATTGTAAAATTTTTATGATTACCTTTTAGCTTCTTGGAAGTTTATGAGCCATTACTCTTCATTTTGCTCTTCTAGCAGATGCTTTAGATTTGTAGAATACATCTTTAACTTACCACAATCTACCTTCAAGTCATTTTTTACCCCATTCTTTCTAATAAAAGCACCTTGCAATAGAAAGCTGCAAATTCCGGTTTTCTATCCCTGACTTTGTGCTATTGATGTCAAAAATTTCAATCCTTTATATATTATAAATCCCACAGTGCATTGTGAGATTATTTTAAGCATTCAATTATTTTTTTAATTCAAGTATCATAAATTTAAGAACTAATTTAAAATGTAAGAGTTTCATATGTTTACCTACACTTTTAGAATTTCTGGTGACCTTCATTTCTTTGTAAACATTCAGATTTGCATATGGTGTTATTTTCCTTCTGATTGAAGGACTTGTTCCAATGTATCTTATAGAGAGGGTCCATTAGAGATTTCTTACAGCTTTGGTATCTCTTAAATATTGTAATTTTATTGTCATTTGTCTTAGTCTGTTCAGACTATTATAACAGAATAACAGAGACCTGGATGGCTTATAAACAACAGTAATTTATTTCTACCAATTTGGGATATTGGGACGTTCACAGTCAAGATGCTAGCAAACTTGGTCTAGTCAGAGCTTGTTTCATGGTTCCTAAATAGCTTTCTCTTGTCTGTTTTCACATGGTGGGGAGAGGGTAAGGGCTCGCTCTAAGATCTCATTTATAAGGGTACTTGTTCTCTTCATGAGTACTACTGCATCATCATGACCTAAAATTCTCCAAAGACTTTTCCCCCAATACCATCACATTGGGGGATGTCTTCATTTTATGAATTTTCAGTCACATTCAGTCACTGACCTCCCAAATTAAAGTTCTTCTCACATGCAAAAATATATCAATTTCATCCTGACTGGTCCAAAAGTCTTTACTAATCTAATATTGAATCTGAAGTCTAAAATCTTAGGTCTCACCCACATATTTAGATCAGATGTGGTAAGACTCAGTTCATTCTGAGAAAAAATGGTTTTCAGTTCTGAACCTGTGAAAGCAAACGGTGTTCTTCCAGAACATGATACAGATAAAAGATAGACATTTTCATTCAAAAGGAAAAATTAGGAAAGGAATAAGGAATAACAGGTCCCAAGTAATTCCAAACTATAGGCAAACTATGAGATATTAAGGTTCAGTATTCCACTTTGAATTGATACTTTGCCCACCAAACTCATTGGGACAGAGTTTCCTCTTTCTAGACTTACAGGATTGGATAGTCCACCTTCTAGGCCCACTGAGGGAGGGAGATCTTGTACCAAAGCTTTGCTGGGCAGGGACTCTTTAGGTTTGAATCACCCATTCCCAAGGTTTTGAGTGGAGGTATTGCCACAGCAGTTGGAGCAAGAGAGGTGGGCATGAAAGATAGGTGTTGTTTTCCCCTTTCAATACAGAAGAGGCAGCTCTGATAATCTGGGAGTAGTCTCAACTGTCATTACCCCCTTGTTTGAGAAGTATAGTACCTGGCTTCTGCTGAGACACTTGATTAGGTCCATGGTACAAATTCATGCTAATTTCCTTATCAAACTGTCTTTTGGTACCCTGTTGTCATCTGAACATGCTTTCCCATTTTTTACAATAAGGATAGGCCACAGATTTTCCAGCCTTTAAGTTCTAGTGATTTTCTCTTAACAATTCTCTCTTTAAGCCATTTTCTCTCGTGTTTTACTATAAGCAGTCAGAAAAAGTTAAGTCATAAATTTCTAAATGTTGCTTAGAAATAACTTCAGCTAAATATCCAATTTTCATCTCTTGTAAGTTCTACCTTCCACAAAACACTAGAACATGAATACTCTTCAGTTAAGTTATTTGCCACTTTACAACAAGGGTGCCTTTCCTCCAGTTTTCAATACGTGGTTCATTATTTCTAATACTGAAACATAAGTGGTTTGTCATTCCTAGTACTGAATGAGAATGGCCTTATCTTGGCCTCATCATCTTGATATTATTTATTCACATATTTTCTCTCTCTTGGGAACTCCAATTACACATATATTAAGGTACTTGAAGTTTTCCTAAAATTCACTGATACCTTCTTGTTTTATAAAGTCTTTTCTATGTCTTATCCTGAATAGTTTCTATTGCTGTGCCAGCTTGGAATGCGTCCAGGACAGAAAGCCAGTGTGCATATGCAACTTATTTCATGTTTTTTTTTTTTTCCCCCTCAGGAATCACAGTCCTGTGATATGTTGTTTAATACTTGAAAAAAGTTGTTTTATATATTTTACCCTATTCGATTAATGGTGGGATAAGTTGTAAAACTCTACTATGGCTGGAACTAGAAGCATTTTATAATATATATGCATTTTAAAAGATTTATTTATTTATTTATACAAGAACCGGGGTACAGGCCAGATGCGTGGGAGGGTGAGAGGATTCACCAGAGACAGAATGGGGAACAGAACAGGCAGACTGATGAAATACACTGCTGAGAGGAGCAGCGGGCGCAACGGGAGAGGTCTGCCACGCCATGTGGGACCCTCACTGGCTGCTCGAGATTGAACCGGAGCTGCAGAGGCTGCAGACACCTTCACAGCACTGTGCTCAACCACCTGTGCCACCAGGGGAGGCCCTATAATATATATATTTTAAGTAAAGCAAGTGTTCAATAGATCCAGAGCTTTCTAGAATCTGGGACCATGTAATAAATTTCTATTAGTTAAATATTCTATTTACAAGGGCAATGTAAAAATATATCTTACTAATAAGATGTTTTGAATATTTGCATAAATGTGAAATAGATGATCAATGATGGGACATGACTTCTAAGATAATTCAAACCATTACAACTATTGGCAAATGCTTTCCAAGACCCTACTGTCCTATTTTCGATTTCAGGAACAACATGCAAAGAGTATACAACTATGTAAGCACAGACTCCAGTTCCAAGTCATTTCAACAAAAGGCGATCAGTCTTTTAAAAATTTTTAAAATTTAGAAAATGTGAATAGTAGCGGCTGCTTACCTAGGTAAAAGCTGCCTGTAGGTGACAGTATGTCCACTACTGGATCTCTAACTGTAATAACTGACATAAAAGTCAGGGCAGAGACATGATATTGAAAAGAGGGACAATATTTGAAAGGGAGACAATATACATATTTGTATATTGGGACAATATACATATTTGCTTTTGAATGCATTGGAGGGTGTAGCCTGGTTTCATTTAGTCCATAAAAACTAGTGTTTAATCCAAATTTTAAAATAGTGTATGGTAAAGAATCTATAAAATTTGTTATAGTGTTGGGCAATAACAATTATATTCTCTCTTCAGCTGTTAGGGTATATCCAGCTCGGTAAAAATTAAATGTTACGTCCTAAGAGGACTTCCATTTTCTGATAGCATTGCTGTATATTGTCCACTAGATGGCGATCTATACCCATTTGCTGTCTGAGTACAAAGCATTGCCAACAGTTTCACACCTGAATCCTTCTCATTCAGCACTAGTGGAGTCTATTTGCCAGGATATAAAAATGATGTAAAGATTAGTAAGACCACTTACTGTGAAGGTACTCAGAGACTTCTAGGAAGGAGTGACAAACATTGGCCCCCCGCCCCGATTAAAATTCAAAATGTTAAGTATTGTGATGGAAAGAAATTATGAGAACTCCTAACTTGAGCAACAAATGACTTACCTCTTTTTTTTTAAGATTTATTTATTTATGCATACAAGAAGTGGGGTACAGGCAAGAGGTGTGGGGGTGAGAGGTTTCACCTGAGACAGAGTGGGGCACAGAACAGGCAGATTGACTGAAATACACTGCCTAGGGGAGCAGCAGGTGAGTCAGGAGAGGTCTGCTGTGCCATGTGAGTCACCTCCATGGGGGGCGGGTTGAACTTGTGGTGCAGTGTCTGCCTGAGGCCCCCACTTTTTTCATACATTCACTGCTTAAGAAAGTTATGACATCATATGGAGGAATTGAATAAAATACATAACTATAATGTGGGAACTACTGTAAGATACTATCTTAGAGTTTCTGAAGACAGGTTAATTTCTTCCTTTTTACTTTCCTTTATTAAGGTAGCATTGGTTTACAATACTTCATACGATTTAGGAGAATAGGTTTTACACCTTTCAAATGTTTGTTGCTCCCCTTTGCCCTCCCATCCAAGTGCCTGTAGTTCTTTATGGAAGACCATTATGCCTGTTTCCACCTTTGTTCCCATCCCTACTTTCCCTCTGCTTCTAGATGTCTCTATTTTGCAGTCATGTTTCTAGGGTTTATTTTGGTTTGGTTTGGTCAGTTTTACTGTTTTTTTTTTTTTGTTTGTTTGTTTGCCTTGCTTTCTCTATATTCCATATGAGTGAAATCATCTGATATTTGTCTTTCTCTTTCTAATTTATTTATTTACTTTTAAAGATTTATTTATTTATGCATACAAGAACTGGGGTAAGGTCAGCGATGCAGGGGGTGAGAAGATTCAGCAGAGACATAGTGGGAACAGAACAGACAGACTGAACTGAAATATACTGCTGGGGGGAGCAGCGGGCCAGACAGGAGAGGTCTGCTGCACCATGTGGGTAGCTCCCTGGCCAGCTGGGGATAGAATTCGTGCTACAGAGACTGAGGATAGCTTCATAGTGCTGTGCTTAACTCCTTGCACCACCAGGGAGGACCTCTAATTTATTTAATTTAGAATAATCTCCTCTAATTTCATCCATGTTGCGAATGGCAAGATTTCATCTTTTTTTTTAGAGCTGAAGAGTATTCCATTATGTATATATACCACGTCTTCTTGATCCACTGTTCTGTTGATGGGAATTTAGGTTGTTTCCATAACACTGCACTACTATGTAGTGCAGTGAACACAGGAATGCATATATCCATCGGATTTAGTGATTTTGTATTCTTGGGAATGGAATTACTGGATCATGTGGTAGATTGCCGTACTGTTGAGGAACTTCCATACTGTTGGCCACAGGGCCTGGACCAGTATACATTCCCTCCAACTATGTATAAGGGTTTCTTTTTCCCTTCATCCTTGCCAACATTTGATGTTTCTGGTCTTTTTGAAATGGGCTGTACTTACAGGTTTAAGGTGGTATCTCATTGTGGTTTTGATTTGCATTTTCATAATGATAACTGATGATCATTTCATGTGCCCAAGCCATCTGTATGTCTTCTTTGGACAAGTGTCGTGTCTGTTTAACTGTCACTCTCATGAACACATTCAGTGTTCTTTTGAAGAATAAAAGAGGCCTTAGAGATATTCCTTGTCCCATATCCACTATATGAAGATTACTGCCTGTGAACCAGAAAGTTTTCACTAGACACTGAATCTAGCTAGCATCTTTATCTTGGACTTACCACTCTCCAGAATTGTGAGAAATAATGTCTGTTCTTTATAAGCCATCTAGTATATAGTATTGTTTTATAGCAGCCCTTAGCAGAACTAACACAACCCATATTGCAAGTTGATATTGTTTTTTTTTTTTTCCTTAAGAGCCCCAAAGACCATTAGATAGGTAGTAGCTATTGTTATAATTAAAATAATAATAACTACATCTTTGTCAGGTTAAGTCCTAATGGTGTTTTAGTGCTAAAACATTACATCTTAACTTGCTGTAATTGTTAGAAAACCCTTTCTTACATTTAGCTCAATTTTGCCTTTCACTGAGTGCTAACCACAGGCATTTGTTTATTTCTTTTCTTTTTTTATCTTATTCTTTAAAAAAAAAGCCTTCTTTCTTCCTAATTGATAATCCTTTAGTTATTTGATTCCAGCTCTTACATTCCTGTTAAGCTTATAATTTTTGACTAAATCATTGCAAGTGTATTGCCTCAAAACCACACAGGATGTGATTGCCTGTCTTCTCTGCCCTGGCTGAATGTTGTGGGCTGAATGTGTTTGACACCATAGTTTCCTTAACAAGTAGTGCTTACAATTTAGCACAATAATTCACCTGTGGATAGACTTGCTGAATACTGTCCTTCTTCCAGTCACTGTGTTCTTTTAATTAGTCCCTAACACTGTCTTAGCCACATGCTAATTGTTCAGTAAATAATTTTCATTTTAGGCAAACATTTGTTATTGCTGACTCCTCTTGTGTTTTGCAGTGAACTTCAATCTTAAGTCAAAGATGCTTGCTAAAATAGTAAGTTAGGTAGCACTCATGAAAATTAGGTGGTTTTTGTGAGGGTGGATAACAGTACAATATGGCCATTTTACACATGTATCCTCAAATATGATCGTGTTTAATATATAGAGGGGTGCAAACATTTTCATGTGGCACAAGACAAAACTAGTTGACTTGAAACAGAGCTGTGAGAAATAGTGCTATCTACTTTACATGTACATGTTTTATATTCTTTTAGTAATAATAATGAAATGTTCACGGAAAAAAAGAGCAGAGAAGAACCAAAAGTCAAAGAATGTATCTCTCCCACACCTTCTCTTCAGTTTCTTAGAGATATCCTGGCTTCACTTATTTGTATGTGAAGCTCTCAATCAAACTAGGTGTTCTTGGTGTTGAGATGCCACTCAAAACGGACATTGTGCAAGTACAGCTGCCACTCAGAATGGCTGCCTGGCAAATGGAGCTGTCAGTCATTTTGAGCAGTTCAGTCTGTTGCATTGTCAACAAGATGGACTGGTGTAGACTGATAGCTGCCTCTGTGGATTTAATAGAATTTAAAGTCCTGATTAACTCTCTAGTCTACAGTTCCCCAACCTATTTTAAGTGAAAAGAAATTTTAAAAATTTCTAAAGTTTGTAAAGATCAGCTTGGAAAATAAAAGGAAATGGTGACAAAATAAATACTTAGGTGCCAATTGCTAGTGAAAGCAGATAAAGAATTACATTGGTTGCCTGCTCAACTTATCACAGTAGTCCATGATAAGCATCCTTGACATTCTCTTGTTCATTCATTCACCCATAAATTGTGATGGAATGCCTGCTGGGAGCCAATCAACATCCTGTGAAGTAAGGCATTCATATATTTAGAGCAAAACAGGACCTCAGGAGCCTCCATTTTGCATCAGGCTCTGGGTAAAATGCACCCTGTGGTGCTTCAGTTCTGCCTGCTTCTCTGCCATTCTTGGCACAGTTTCATTTGTTTGATGAAATTTCTTTGCTCTTTGCTGGCTATGTTGCTACAAGTGATGTTTTCCCCTTCATCACTTAGTCTGTGATGGGCCAAAAAGCTACTTTACTTTTAAATATTATGGTAAAGATATTGGATTTGACTGTGTTTTTATAGTGTCATTTATAAAAATAATGAACTTGACACATTTAATTCATTATTCTTCAGCCATATCTACCATCAGAAAATTAAGATACTGGCTTTTAGTTTTAGCTGTACCTAGTTCCCAAGGAAATTCCCACTCCATGTTGGCAGAAAACACATTTTATTTTAAACTATTGTGTGAGAAGCCAGCCATGCTCAACACAGAGTTAGGCACTCAGGAAATAGTGTTAAATGAAGGAAACAGAGTAGAAAAGAAGGCTTCTCGATAATATGAAAGTTAGATATGATATTTCTAGCACAAACAGAACCAGAATTTGGAATGAGAGCAAGTTCCCTAGCTCCCATGTGCTCAGAGTGGCCCAGCCTGGCCCAGAGCACTGTATATTGCCTTTCACTGAACTTTTAAATCACTGCCTTCATCTGTACCACAGTTAGCATCTAGGGCTCAAATCTATTGGGTCAATAAAATAAAAAACCTAACACAATGCTATCCTACTTCTTTCCATTAATCCCTCTCCTAGAATTGGAGGTGGCTGCCATTCAACTCTCTAGTAGAAACCTGCTGTAGTTATTGCTGTCTCTACTTCTGGTGCACTACTTTTTCAAATAACAGTAATTCCTTAGATATATTTGACAGAATACAAATTTTATGATATTTTTCAACTCTGACTAGTGGAGCCCTGTCACTCTCCATAATCAGTCTCTTCTTTAGCTCCAGATCTTCCTCTGCCTGGTTCTTTCCTAATTGATGTCATAGCTCACAGTCAAGTTACACTAAGTACTAACACATAGCCTCTACCCTATTTTTGTTTGAATCATCTTAGAAATAATCATATATCAGTAATCTTTATTTGAATGAACCAAAACTATAAAAAGTATTTCATATCCATTCAGAAATTTCATGATTTTTTTAACTTCTGTTTCTTATTTTCTATGTCTTTTCTACTTAGTCAATCCTAAACTTCATGAGATAATATAAGGTGAACATTATATCAGAAACATTTTATTGGGAAGAAAGAACCTGTGTTCTGATGAGTCTAACCCAACTTCTTGGCTGATTTTCACTAGAAGTTTGCATTAGATTATTTTTGATTTCCCTTCTAGTTTAAGAAATTTCTGATCTTAAATCAATGATTAGAAAATTAAGGAAATAAGGGATGTGCTTTATTTCTAGGAACTAGGTAATTAGAGAATATGAATGAGGACTAACAAATCTCTGTGTGGGCTGATACTAGGGTTGCTCAGTGGTGAGGTTCAAGTGAGCCCCTTGTCTTCATGGATAGTGTGTCAGTGACTAGAATCAATCATACATAATCTCAGTAGGCTGGGATAGGCCACTCTCTGGTGTTGGTGAAAATATAATTTTAATGTCTCTAGCTGTATTTTCCTTAATAGACACCAGGTGGCATGAGGATTTGATTTCCTAAAACCCAAAAAGGCCCACACCTTGGAAAAAGCATGCTGTATTTTTTTCAAGCTCCATTAAGTGACAAGGCTTTATTTTAAGAATTATGTAGACAATTCTGTTGGTTCAATTAGCAGTAAAAATGGAATGGTGTATTTACAATAAAAAAACCTTTCAAGTGTAGGTCATTAATATACAAAAACAGAAAAGAATGTTAGAGGATAAGAGAAGAAAAAAGATTAGACAAAAATAAAGTTATGGAAAATAGACACAAATGAAAGTAGACAGTCACCTTACTAGAGCAGAAATGAGACAGGTAGATTTGGATAAAAGAATCACAGACACATAATTGGAAACTGTTTTAGAGAATAATTATTCTAACTCTCTCCAGACAGGGAAATGAAGAACCCAAATGTAATGCAAAGTACATGAGCATGTATAAGAGTAAGAATATCAGTCTTAATACGTCTATCTCTGCAGATAGACCCAACAAGCTTCATCACAGTAATGGTCAATTTGTTTTTATTGACACTTCGAGCAACCAATTAGAGTAAAATAAATTACTTCTGAATAGTCATATTCGTTTATAAGTCAATAAATTAAATGGAGTTGATTTGGTAGCCATGATTTTGATTTCAGCCATGAATAATCTTGAAGGTTCTTCTAAATTGTCTACTAAAGGCAATTTAGTAGTTAAAAACAAATTGAGAGGTTAAAATAAGCGTAGTTTTATTTTTTTGAATTTTTTATTTATTTATTTATTTATTTATTATTTTGTGGAACCCTTGCTGGTGGCCGGGGATCGAACTGGCTCTGCAGAGGCTGAGGGCAGCCTTGAAACCCAGTGCTCAACCGCTGCACCACCAGGGGAGGCAAAATAAGCTTAGTTTTAATCTGGCAACTTGAATGTCTCCACTACAGAGATTTTGTCCCTTTTTGAAATTCCTTTTTTTCCCCTGCTAGTCATCAAGTTTTGTTTTTGGTGCCACTGGAAAAGAAACAGCATTTCAATATAACATACTTTATGTTGACATATGTTAAGTAGAGTGACCATAGAGTTTATGATTCAAACTGAGACACTTTTAAAAATAGTCCCATTGAAGTTCAATTAAAATATGATAAAATGCATATTTAAATTGTAAAATTTGCTGTTTGAGGAAGGTATACACCCGTGAAACCATTGCTACAATCAAGATAGTAAGTATTACTATCTTGTACCTTAATTATGTGTCCTTAGCTCCCGACTGCTCCACTTCCAATTTCTCCAGGTAGTCACTGTTTCTATTACTATTAGTTTTCATTTTCTTGAGTTTTAGATAAATGGAATAACTATATATTTACACACACACATATCTGTATATATGCTATTTCTGATTTCTTATCTCAACATAATTATTCTTAAAATATCCCAAGTTGTCTCAAGCTTCCTACTATTTGTTATTGATCAGTATTCCATATTACAGTATTTAGCCATCTTACTTTTTATGGATATTTGTGTTGTTTCCAGTTTTTAGCTGCAACACATAAAACCTATGATGTACGTTATGCTTGAGCCTTTATACAGACTTTTTTCTTTTTTTTTTTTTAAGATTTATTTATTTATACAAGAACTAGGGTAAAGGTCAGAGGAGCAGGAGGGCAAGAGAATTCACCAGAAAGAGCAGGCAGCAGAACATGCAGACAGACTGAAGACACTGCTGAGGGGAGCAGATGGTGAGGCAGGAGAGGTCTGCCACACAATGTGGGTTTCTCCCTGGCCGGCCGGGAATCGAACCTACGTTGTAGAGTCTGCAGACAGCTTCACAGCGCATGCTTAACCCACTGTGCGACTGGGGAGGCCCTGACTTTTTTTTCTTTTTACGTATCTGCTAGCAGCATAACTTTGGGGGCACTGTGATGTAGAAGATACTCGTTGGGATAAGAAGAACATAGGCCTTTCCTAGGTAAACCAAGTTTTTGTAACCCTGAGAACAGGCTATCAGAAGGAAACTTTTCATGGCGATAGTACTTGATCTGGAAAAAAAGGAAATTTTTAATTTTACTTCTGTGCTGTGCTTGGCAATAACATGGTGTCAGGGACAGTTGACTGTCACATGGTACCTGCTTATTTCATACTTTATTTTTTTTTTAAAGATTTATTTATTTATGCATACAAGAGCTGGGGGCACAGGCCAGAGGTGTGGGGTTGAGAGGACTCACCAGAGACAGTGGGGAACAGAACAGGCAGACCGACTGAAGCACATTGCTGAGGGGAGCAGCGGGCGAGGCAGGAGAGGTCCATAGAGCGGCGTTTAACCCCTTGCGCCACCAGGGAGGCCCTATTTCATACTTTAGAGCAGGAGTTGGGGAATTATGGCCTTGGTCCTATTCGCCCTGCCATCTTTACTATAAATAGTTTCATTGGAAAACAGCCATCATTATACATTTACATGTTGTCTATTGCTTTATTTGCAATACAACAGCACAAATTCTTAAGTACTTGCAACAGAGACCATATGGCCTGTGCAGTCTAAAATATTTATTGCTCTTTACAGAAAAAATTCTGGTGACTCTTGTTCTTAAGTAATATGATACCAAATTCTAAGCTAGGCACATGATCACCTGGAATAGGTCTATACTCTTGCTTTCACTGAAACTAAGTTGTTGCTTAATTGATATAAGGAAAATTGATATGGGCAATATACAGCTATCTTTAAAATGAGATGCTTGCCCCTCTCTCCCTTGCAACTGATTCCCTTTGTAGACATACACCGACTTAATAGTTAGAGGTCCTGCAGCATCTTAGACAATGAATGAACATTGAGAATAGAAAGTTTGGTTGGAGAAATCACAAGATGAAAAAACATGTCTTCTCAATACCACGGGTTTCATGTCAGACCTGACTGGACTTCATGTGCAAGTCAGGCTACATATGCAAGAAAGAAAGAAACTGGGCCTCCCCTGGTGGTGCAGCGGTTGAGCGCTGGGCTTTCGTGAAGCTGCCCACAGCCTCTGCAGCACCGGTTTGATCCCCGGCCACTGGCGAGGGTCCCACATGGCACGACAGACCTCTCCTGCCCGCTGCTCCCCTCAGCAGTGTATTTCGTCAGTCTGCCTGCTCTGCTCTCCCCTCTGGCTTTGGTGAATTCTCTCACCCTCCCGTGCTTCTGACTGTACCCAGTGCTTGTGTAAATAAATATATGGAAGGAAGGGAGGAAGGGAGGAAGGAAGGAAGTTATGTGTTTGTTTGGTTTTCATTTTGTGCGGTGAAGGGTTCCATAACTTTTTAGCAATATAACCTAGAGGATAGAAGACCTCATGTGGTAACCAGCTCCTGTATGTGCAGTTTTCTTAGGGTCCTCAAGGGACTAGTCATGGAATATGGGTGGGTATCTTAATCTTGGAGTTGGGTTACTTCATCTTTCTGGGTAGACACGAAAGCTGCAACTGCCTGAAGGCCGAGATTCAACCTAGTTTCCAGTTCATCTTTCTTCCATGCAAATCCTTGAACTTTCCTCACCATAGTCATTTCAAAACATGTGTAGACCAGGCCTGTATGTGGGGGAATGCTGACTTGTATCCAGTCCTCAGTGAAGGTGCTTAGACCAGTTCCCTTGGCTTGCTTATTCTTTGTTGTAGGAAATCATGTCAGAGAAACATTTTATATTGCTTTTGTTGACAAAGATGTTGGTAAATATGAGAATTTCTTTTTGAAGGCAGTGTCAATATTGTGATAAAAAGAAAAAATTCAAAATTTTGTTGTTGAAGTTATATGCCCATGTTATATATAGTAGATTTATAAAAATAGAGTCATACTTTTTATATCTCTATGCAACATTGCTGATATAAGTAAATTCATGAGCATTTTAGAGTCAAGGATCACATGAGAAAGTAATAGTTTGAATTGTGGTCAAAATAAGGGGGGTCCAAATTGTATGGTGACTATAACCAAAATGAAAAGGCATAGATTGTGCAAAAATGAAAAATGATGTAAAAATATATAAAATAAAATATAAGTAAAATAAAGTAAAATGTTAAAAAAAGAGTTGTTTTGTGGAAATAAAAAAATCTCCCACATATTAATACTATCTTTTGTTTGCCCACTTCTTTTTCTTTTGTATTTACATTGGCTGGCATATTTGTTGCCAAGGATTCAGTTAAAGTAAAAACAAATTATTTGAAGAAATTTGTGTTCATATTACTCAGGGTAGATAAAAACAGCAAAAGTATTAGTAACTATTATTACATGAAGTCATTCCTAATACTATTGCTACTATAGCCTCAGTTGCTATTGTTATCTACGGGACTATAGCTACTACCAAACTTACTTCCATAGTGACTCAGGCTACAAAGCCAGTTGTGTGAAAAATGAAATCATGTTTATTTCCGTTTTCTATAATCAAGTTGTAATTCCTAATCTGCCATGCTGATGGGACACTCAGGGAGTTCTTTTGAGAATTGCTGGTCCCCAGGTTTATGCTAACATCAGAATTTGGTCATGCGGCACGTGGTCTCAGCCTCTGCTTCTGTGAGCACATGGACACAGGCACGGTTTGTCAGGTTGGGAAACCAGGACCAGCCTCTCTTGACCCAGCTATCAAACTATAAAGTTTTGCCTCCACTCCAGCAGGTTGTCACCAAGTGTGTCACAGGTCTCTCTTGTCTTTCCTGAAAAGCCACTTTCTAAACTCTTAGACAAATCCCTCCCCCTAACTCTGCCCCCTTATGTCCTTCTTGTGCAAATCCATTCTCTCCCTCCCCCTCTCGAATACCACTTTTTCAATAAGCTCAGGCTTTTACAAAGGGAAGAAGAACCTGATGTTTCTGAAAATTTTTCTGTTTTCAACTTAACCTAAATCCCTGGAGAAAGGGATATAGGACTCTACCTCAGGGTTTCCATTTCAGCAGGCTTGACTTTTCCGGCTGGATAATTCCTATCACACGAGACTACCTGTGACTGCATGTTTGGCAGCATCCTTGGACTCTACCTGTTACTGGTACTAGGACTGAGAAAATAAGAGATGAGATCAGAATCACGGAAACTCTGAAATTTAGAGGATGGCCCAAAAGAGTTGAAACCCAGACCTGTGAGGAGGAGATGCTTCAGGCCTCCTACCAGTATCTTTGGTCTTGGAGGAAGGATCCTATGAGATTGGGGCTCAAACATTAGGAGGACAAGGCCAGCACCAAATGACTGATGCTAGAGTCTCTAAGAGGGGACAGTAAAGCCTGTTCTACGAATTGAAACAGACACAACTTGGATTTGGCCTCTGCCATTGGGAAGAAGTGCTACTGCTGGAGTGAAGAAGTGTTGCTATGGTGATCCTGACAGGAAAAGCTTACAGAAAGGAAGGAAGAATCCCTTCTTCCTCCAACTTTGCAATCTCCCTGAAATGTGAACTCTAACAAGGAACCACTGGCAAATTAGAATGTCGTCTATAGAATCCCATGCCCGATATCACAAAGCAGAATATAAAAGGGTGGGTGTGGAATTAAGAAATGGTACATTCAAGAAATAGCACAGATTTCTAGTGAGGTTAAGTTCATTTATGTAATTATTAATAAATGCCAAACATTTCTAAAGCTAGTTAATATCATAAGAAACTTGACCTTGAGTAAATCCCACTCCATGTAATATGTTCTTAATCATTACATTATCAGTAAGTGTTAGTAATTTTTTTTCTTGCTATTGCTCTTTAACATTTAACATTAGCATGTATATCTTTATTGTTACATTATACCACAATTTTGACCCCAAGGTGGTTATACTTTTATTTCTAACATGGTATTTGCTCTTTCTTGGGAGCAAATGCACCAAATACGAAGAAGCAAATGTAAATGAGGACTTGATGTGAAGAAAATAGATGGATTCTAGGTTCCAAAATAGCATTCTTATCATAAATCTTCAATATATTCATAAAACTGACTAAAGAC
Organism: Talpa occidentalis; assembly: GCF_014898055.3. Lineage (NCBI taxonomy): Eukaryota > Metazoa > Chordata > Mammalia > Eulipotyphla > Talpidae > Talpa > Talpa occidentalis. The sequence continues at coordinate 23,052,808 of NW_023601322.1, forward strand.
TGAGTAGAGAAAAGCATCTCATGGGATTCCAGCATTTCAAATTTCTAAGCACAATTTTAAGATTTTCTTTCACATAACTAAGGAAAGAAGTGCTATATTAGAATGACTAAATGGGGCTGAAATATAGAGGAATTTAAAGATCTTCTTCCATTACACTAATCACTGATCATACAGAGATTAAAGAAAAATAATAAAATGCATGGTGCAGGGATACACACACAGGTATACACATTTACTCACAACACACAATACAGAGAAATTATATATAGAGAATATCAAAACTTGATATAATATATGTGCCATTGATTAAATTATCTATCACTAAAGAAAAAAATACCCATTAAATTTGAAATACCCTTTCTTGTAAAATACATCACATCACAACTTCAGAGATGTTAAAAATGAAAGAAACATTTACCTCAGAGTCTCTGAAACATGGTAGAACTAAAGGATACAATAAATTAGGTATATGAGTTTATAATGACATTTTAAGATATAGGAATTCAACACAAATGAGAAGATAGAATGCTTTAAAATACCTTAGTACAATTATTCATATATAGGACTATTTATGCTTTTTATAGTTTTTCTCCATTTCCATCAAACAATAAACTGAAGGCAGTAACTTTTTGCCAGCATATAGAATTATAATTCAACCTAAGGAAGGTTTTTCTGTAAGTTGCATTAATTTGTGTTTTCCTAGAAGCGGTCATCAGATGGAATTGAGATGACCGTTGTGTACTGGGAGGAGAGAGCAAGGGAAGAAAGGGGAAGGCCACAAACAGTGGTGCAGATATAGAGTCTGTAGAAAGAGGGGGACAGAGGGTGGATGGGATAGGACAGATAGGCTCTGATTGCAGCTCAGTTCCAAGAAAAACTTAGCTTGGAAACCCCAAGCTTTGCTGGAATGGGCTTGCTTTCACCCCTCACAAAATATTTAGCTTTTGCCTTAGTACAGAACAGGAAGCATGACCTTGGCGAAAATGTGAACCCAGAGGGATAGCAGCAGGAGCTGCCAGTCAGTCATACTCCCTGCAGCAAGAGAACTGAGCAATTCCATCCCTGCGATATAAGGCCCAATAAACACTGGAGGAAGACTGGGGATTTTTCTCAATAATATGTGAAAATAAAATGTAATTTAATCTTTTGGAATGAGACTCATTCTAAAGGCTGGGGACAAACCATATGAACTATTTAAGTCTTTCGCAGAGCAGCAGTTTCATTACTACCCAAATCTATATTGTGATCTACAATTGATGAAACTTTAGGAGCAGAAATCACAGTTGAAAATGAAAGATTTAAATTGCAAGAATGCTATTGAGTATATACCAGATGATAATGTAGAAGCAATATTTAGAAGTCTACAGATGATGCTGAATTAAGTGGAATGGGAATAATGAGCACAGTGAATTCATATACAGAATGACTTTAGCCATTTAATTACAGTGCTGGGCTAGCATGATAAATGCACCTGGACACAAATCAATAGAAAATGATTCCCAGAACAAAGCAGTCAAGAAAACTGTGTATGCTAAATAGAATAGTGTTTGCAATATGTAGCCAGAAATAATACTGGCATTAGAGCACAGAGTTGAAGAAGCAGAATTCTAATCACATACTGAAAGTGGCTCTGGTAGATGAGTGAGCTACTTTCTGGTTATAAATGTGCTATCTTGGCAGATGCTGTTAGGCTCAGAAATACTATTTATTGTACAAAATGATGCTCTGTGTCCTAGACTGGTAGGATTGCCTGCTCTCCCTCTACTGAAGTCTGAACTCACACTGAACACCCTCATTCATTACAGTTAGAAACTGTAATAGGTGAGCTCTTCCTTTTCTCAAGTTCTTTCACAGAGAGAAATTTGGATGATAGATTCCAGGAGGAAAAAGGTTATTCATAAAGTCATTTCATAATGTCCATGTCATTACTAATGAGTAAATGACAACCTTTTTTTCACTATTCCTAAGTTGGAAGTGATAGAGGGAAGTCATGACCATTTTTATTTTTGAAAAATTGAGCAAAAAAGGGAAGAAATCTACAGCAGATGGCTGAGAAGCCTATATATCTATTATTTCAAATATATTATTGGTTAATAAAAATTATTTTGTTAGGATAGCACTTCATTAAACAGATATTGGTCTTTAGAATTCTGAATCTTTTACAGCCTTCAAAATAATCATGTATTTCTATTTGTGCTCATATAAGATTAAATTCCACTACAATAAATGACTATACAGATTTGTCACATAAATTTGCAATTTTAGAAGCAATAAACCTTTATTGATTTAATGGTTATTCATTGTTTCTGCTCTTAATATGTATAGAGAGAAGGAATCTATGTTTGTGAAGAATGCAATAAGAAGTCAATATAGTGTGCATTAGTTGTATTTTGAGCTACGTGACTTCCCATCACACACTTTGGAAAAAAATTACCATGTCTATTGGGGGTCCCTATTCCCCTCACGTTCTCTCAAGATATGTCCTTCCTAGGTTTCTGATTCTAACCCCGACCCAACTGTGGAATAGGTGAGCAATGACTAGATACCTGTCAGCCCATTCTATCTATCCCCCAACACTGGGTAGTTTGGGGGTGGCTGCATGTTTCTGCTGCATCAATCAGAAATATGAGGCTTCAATGCAAATACTTTGTTTGAGCCTTCTCGGGAGTGGATTTACTCTCTCCTGCTGAATATGAGCTTGAGTGATTGTGTGAACTGGACCTATGCCCATTATCTTGCTTCCAGCTGGGACCTTAGACTGAAGCCAACATAACAAAAGGCAGAGTCAGAAATGGAGACTAACTGAGCACTGAGAATATCTTCTAATTCACTCTGTCAATGTGGGGGCCAGTTCTTTCCCTAGACATTTTATTTATGTGAGTTAATAAATTTTCTATTAAGTCAACTTGGCTCAGCTTTTTGCACCTGCAACCACAAGTGCCCTACCTTTCAGATTACCCAACAATGGTGTATAGGTGTGGTGGGATAGAGTGCATTTCAATGACAAAATATTAGAAATGAACCTAAAACTCACTTTGTTAAATGTAGCATGTTAAATGTGCAACAATCCTTCTTCAAAATTCGTAGTAATAATTGAACAAGCTATTGATAGTAATGGTGATGGTAATGAGTAAGGTGTTTGAAAAGAATTGGTTTGTACCATATCGTGCCAAGCTTCCTCTCCATGGTAGTAAATGCTGTGAGCATGCCTGTCGAAGGAATCATGGTTCTATCAATCATTCAACAAGTATTTTTTGTGTGTTTACTGTAAGTGAGCTGTGTTAGTACTGCAGGACTCTTGGTGTGCAACAACTGCATCCGAATCCCTGCACTGAGAGGTTTAATCTAAAGTATGGCATAGTTTCTAGAAGCATAAGGCTATGTCCTTAGGATGACCCCTGTTCCCCAATAAAATGCCTGCCTGAGAAAGCTCAACACTGCCAGGAAAATTCTACTGCTTTGTTCTAGCCAACACTATAGCATAGACCCCTGACATTCCTACCTTAGAGCATTTATTGAAAAGGTCTTACAGTCATGAATATATGTCTCTTAGAACTCAGAGGTGTCCCGCTACAGGATCTGAAAGTTAGTCCTTTGAAATGAAATCAGGAAGGATAGGACTTCTGTCTCCCAGTCTCTGTGGGAGGCTAGAATCCTAACTTCTGTAACTACCAGCTAGTGAATAGCTGGCATAAGCCAATTGCAATGACCACTTCTTTGTAGTTCTCACTTTTCTGACTCTACTAGTTCTGCTCTCCCCTCTCCCTCCCTCTCTCTTTAAAACATCCAATTAACCCTGCACAAATCAGAATGGAATTCAGCTCTTTACTTCAGTAGGTACTGAACAAAATCCATTTTCACAGTTATAGTTAATGCCCTGCTATGTTTGATTTTGATATTAACTGTGGGTGACACTGTAGTAAGTACAACCCCCCTCCCCCACAAAACCCTTTCCTTGGAGCATTTAGATTCTTCCAGAATATGCAAAAATAATACAATTAAGTGAATATAACTCTTGTTTAAATGCTTTGAAGTATTTTGCAATAGATTATTAGTAAGACATGTTATGTAAATACATTCAATATATCCTTAAAGAAATGGCATTTAAGTTGATATTGGTGTAGGAAATAACAGATAAAAAGGAAATATAAGGGAATTCTGTGTGGCAAAAACAAGTCAGAATGACAAATGCTGGCAATTTATAGAGCAGGTGATTTGTCAAGGTAAAATACTTACAAAAAACTAGTGGTTATTAGTAAAGTGAGGGTTAAGGGTTCTGAGGCAAAGAGGAACAGGAGAGGGACATACAAAGGGGTAATAGGAGTGGTGGTGGGGAAAAAATGTTGCCTAAAGTATAGACTGATGAATGTCCATTTGAGTTAGTTTAATGGGAGTCATTGGTTATTGTACTAAGAGCTGTGGCAATGAGTATAACAAACATCAAAATCAAAGTGGTGTCTTAAAATAAATACTGAATCTCCTGAATAAATGTACCTCATTTTATTTTTTGAAACTAATGATGAACGCAAGGCAAAAAGATTCATTGTGAGTCCTGATGAAACCTATTCCTTGATGTATAATTAAAATGCAAGTAATATTTTTCCTGTTTTGGGATGACCATGGCTTGGAAGTAGGAGCTGAACAAGAAGTTGTTTCCAATTGTAGGGACCAATCTGAGAATAATATTGCCATTACCTATTACAATCATATAGCAAAACTTTTTTCCAATTAAAAAATCATCACATTTGCAGCTAAAAACGGTAGGAGCTTGTAGCTGAAGTTGGGACTACCAAATAAAGCAGTCTGCACTGCCATTTGGATGCAATGAGTCAATCTATGTTCATTGATTCAAAGCAAAACATAGTCAGACCTGTTTGAATAGTATCTTCTAAGTAAATGGGAGTTGAAGAATTGGTTTTGGGCTAGCTAGTTAAGTGGCCTTTCAAGATAATATGCATTTGGAGGCTGGTAGTTTGAGGAAAGGAAAGGCTCTATGACCTCTTATCCTCAGATACTTGCTCAGTCAGTAATTCCCTGAAAGCAGTCTATTAAAAGAAAATGTGGTATTGGAAAAAGTACAGATGAGATCATCATCTGGTGAGACAGGATTTATTTAAATATGAGTCTCTGTCAAAGTGAGAAATGAAATGGGCCAAACCTTTAATATTCACTGTCAGGTGCAACCACACCCACACAAGCTGTGCTTGGAGACATCTGCAGGAACAGAGCAAGCACTGCTTTTCAGCCCAAGTTTCTGTCGTAAATTTAAGGGACAGCTGCTTCTATTTGGGAAAAGGAAAGAAGAGTATAAATTTCCAAACGTGTTACAAAAACTCCTTTCACAACTCAATTATTTTAATAAGAGGCGACTTTGATTTTGTCCTTTTTTATATGTATTTGTTACAGATCTGTAACAATGGCTCATTCATTCAAAAACTATAATAATTAACAAATTATTAGGTAGTGGGATGTAAAATGAAGACATGCCATATTCTATGCCCCAAGATGTGTACATTCTGTGAGACCAGACATATATTGTAATTAAGCTATAACTGGTGTGTCAGAAGTATAAAGAAAACTAATATGACAATACTGACTGGAGTAAAATGGATAGAGATTGGCTTTATCAAGTGTGGGACGTTTGGAGCTGAACTTGAAGGACAAATACCTTGTTAATAGAGAGGAGCAAGGGAGGGTGTGTGGATAGAGGGAAATGCATGAGAAAAGACTGGAAAGATGCAAGGTTATTGCTCATTTAAAAGACAGTTGTTTGAGAGTCAAGCAAAGGAAAACAGAATGTAATGATTGTTTCCATTCTTTTTGAAGATTAACATATGTCAAAGGACTTAAAGATTTGCAATTAATTCTTTATTGTTTATAAAATAAAGGATAAAGAGTGAATGAGAGATACTCCTTTTCAAAAAATGGAGAGGAATATAAAGAAGCAGCGTTTTCTAATTTTAGGAGCATGATCTGGAGGCAGAGTTTCTGAGCATCAGCACTTACAAGCTGTGTAACCTTAGACAAGTGATTCAGATGCCCTGAACGTTGGTTTGCTTATCTACTAAATGGGTGTAAAGGCAGGACAGGACACAGTGCAGGTTTTCTGATCCCATGCAGACCGGGTAAAGGAAGAGTCAGAGTCCTCAGTAGTTTTGCAGGTTTTTTATTTGGGGTTCACCAGGCATATGGCAGGCAGGGGTGCTGGCTGGGGGCTGGGAGGCCTGCCAGCCTCCCAGCCCCCAGCAAGTCTTCACTCTATCTGGGCTCTCTGGTGATCTCGGCTTCTCTTCGGCTTCTACTGCTGCTCCTGCTGCTACTGCTGCTGGCGTCCCCGTGACGCCGCCCTTAAAAGCACAGTCTTAGCTCAGCTGAATCCCATCTACCTATGCCCACACCCTATTCCAGGTGCCCGCCATCAGGCATGCATTCAGGACAAGGATCCACCATCTATCCTGATGGCAGAAGGGCAGAAAAGCCTGACATTTTCTTTACCCTACAATGGGTCTAATAGCGTTGCTCCCTTAACAGGGTATTTTGGAGTGTTGAGCCAATACGTGCAAAACATTTAGATTTATTTCCTGGCAAATAGTACTTTTATGTGTCTGGTCTTTATTTTGTCCCCAATGCTTCTCCACTAGTTATTTGATAGATTATAGCTCCACCTACTGGGGGATAGTGATTGGTACTATTGTCATTAAAAAAATTAAAGATTTATTTATTTATGCATACAAGAGCTGGGGTGTAGGTCATACTATTGTCATTTTAGCCTCAAATTCTGTTTTATCTATGTAGGCACCATGGGTGGCAGGATAGTATTTTAATTAATTTTTCTCCATGTTTTTCCTCCCATTGTTCCCCTGTTGCAGCAGGTGCATGGCTTTATACTTTGCAGGTGGCAAAGAAAATTAAAGTCACCTGTATTAGCTCCTGTGACGATCCAAAGGCCTTTGGCGAAAATGGGAGATTCCTAGGTGTGAACAGTCTGCCTTGAAATAACTTAAAGCAATTATTTCCCCTAGACTAGGAAGAGATAGGTGGCTCTCACAGAAGTGTAGGTAATAGAATTAGTCTAGTCTTTCCTTCCTGAAAACTCTGCTGAGGGGGCAGAAGTAGTTTCCCGCTGTAGTTTAGGAAGTAAAAAGAGTCTACATTGGTTCAAGGGTAACTCTACCTGGGGGGACCTAAGCAATCTGGGATTGTGCTGTCTTTGTGGCAGTCTGTGTGGCTCAATGAACCACATGGTCCACCACCATTACACCTGTTTACATCTTGAAGCTGAGTAAGGCCCACAGGGTATGAGACACCAGGAAATCCTTGGAATGACTGAGGTCCTTTTTGGCATGCCCATGAATTGAATGGTTGTACGGAATTTCTCATTGAGTTATATAAAATAATCTGGCTTGCTCACATGAATCTATGAATGCATACTAGTTATGTATTGGCTATAAATGAAAAATAATAATTTCATACAAATCAAGATAATTCTTTCTTTTCCTCTGTTTTGCCTATTTTGTCTCATTACAAGGTAAAGAAAATCAGGTTGAATTGGGAAAGCTGTCTTATAGGTTTTCAAATTAGTTTTTTTTAAAGATTTATTTATTTATGCATACAAGAGTTGGGGTGTAGGCCAGATGTGTGGGGCAGGGGGAGGGGTTTGTGAGAGGATTTACCAGAGGCAGAGTGGGGAGCAAAACAGGCAGATCTACTGAAATACGCTGCTGAGGGGAGCAGCGGGCAAGACAGGAGAGTTCTGCTGTGCCATGTGGGTAGCTCCCTGGCCAGGAATCAAACTTACTCACTCTGCAGTGTCTGGCAATAGCTTCATAGTGCTGAGACTTAACCCCTTGCACAACCAGGAAGGCCCTAAAATTAGTTTTAACTCAGCTAAAAGAAACTCAACAGTTATACCATCTACTAGAAGCCATCACAAATTTAGACCAGGTTAGTGTACTCAGTTTGTCTCCACTATTCTCCCAAGATTCATTCTGAGAACTAGTCTGGCTGTTATCTAGTATCTTTCTCTGATCTTCAAGACACTGATTTTTCTCATACTACCCACTTCTGATCAAATGTGTTCAAAAAGTTTCCTGTGCTCAATTTCTACAATAATCCCAACGTTTCATTACTACTATCTGCCTCATGGAGTTGATCTGGGTATCTAATTAAAGTAATTCAGAGTAAGGCTTGAGAGAGCATATAGTTTCCATAGGATATTTGCATTTTATTAATATGATGGAAATAACAGTTATTAGAAAGCTGAGAAAATACACATAACATGTGACAATAACTTGGGGACCTTTTCCAGGATTTCAGATATGTGTTATCAGTGTTCCAGTTCCAAATAAAAATCCGTTCCTATCCTTGGAAGTGAAAGAAGTTCTTCTGATTAAAAGCAAAACAAAACATACTCTGCTGCATTAGCTACTGTCATCTTCACAGTAACCTTGATTGTAGGCAGCGCTAGCATCACCACCCTTAGATGAGCTGGTATCAGCTGCTCACACCTCCCCATGATAAGCATACAATTTTTTTTCTAAACTCAGAATTTTGTGGACTGTTATTTTCTTAATTCTTCATTATTACAATCATATTTATTAATCTTAAGATTTTTTAAAATAATTTTATTTTACAATAAATATTCCAAATAGAAGTTTTAGGTAAAATTCATTTTCCTCTGGCTGAGAATAACAAATCTATAGACAAAAATTAGTTTGACGTTAACGATCGATTAGACTAAAAGTTACTTAGAAGCTTCTAGCTTTTGCTAAGTAAAAGCCAAATACTAGGTATTGAAGACTAGTGGACAAATGCAAGATGTTCTTCTCTGTTTAAATATCTCTGTTCACACTCTTCTTTCAGCTTTTTAGCTCAAAAGTGAAATCCTTAGTTTTTTGTTCTTTACTTAATAGGAAATTATCACACATTAAAATCTTAACTGCCAAATTCCAAAGCTGAAAGCAACCTTAAAATAATCCCTATTTTTTAGGTTAGGAGATCTGGGACTAAGATCTATAACACTAAAAGATTTTACTGCAGGCCATGAATTTGCTCCCACATAGAAAGCTGACCTTAGGTCTTGATTTCTGAATTATATTCCAAGATTGTTATGACTCCGACCCCCACACTGTAGTCTGTTCTGTGGCCCAGAACTCACAGTACAACCAGGAAGGTAAAACCCCATATGCTGCTCCTCTCCTGCAAGCACATATTTTTAAAAGTAGTCCTCTGCTGAAAGTTGATAATGATGTCTTTCCTCTCTCCTTTCCAATTAATCAATGAATCATGTCTATTAGATAAATCCACTTCCTTCTTTCTAACTCTTTTTCACTCAAATCATTCTGGATACTGTTATCATGTGTGGGGCTGTGTCCTAATGCATGGTTCTATCTTCATTTTTACCTCCTATTCTTGTCTTTCCCTTCTAGTAGAATTTGGCATTTTTCTAATATTCTTTAAAGATTCCTGACCATATTTAGAATCCAAAATGTTTTTGGTTGTGTTCATTTTCTAGTGGGATAGCTTGAGCTTTCAGACGACAGAGCTACATAATTGATGTATTTGTACAGGTATAATTTAGAGCTGTATGTAGTATATACACAGGTGTGTGCATATGTATGGTATGATTCATATCATAACTCTAATTCTAATCTAACATCAGGGGTAATTATGCTCTATACCTTTTTAAATATTTAGATGTACTTTCTCCAATAAGAAACCTGACTTATCTTCAGCGTATTTCTTTACCTATTTGTTTTATATAATTAGTCTCACAATTCCACTCATTCCCTTCATCTCCCCCATTGCCTCATGTTCATTCAGCTCCTTTGGTAAGCTTTATCCTGATGGCAATGTCCTTGGAGTAGCTTCCCCTGCCATAGAGCACTGAGGTTTGAGTCCTAGGGAATACATGGCCAAAACACTTTTGTGTGGTGTCTCCAGCCTACCCAGCACCCCCCATCCTTGGGCACTGGTGGCATACTGCCATTTTGTGTTAGAATGTCTCCTTTCTCACCTCTTACACTGTTCAGAAGCTCAACAGAAGACTAGTGGACACTGTGAAGAGAAGGAAAAGGATGGTGGGAAGAGCAGCAGGAATGGAGGATTGTAATTGGCTTATACTTGCCCGTCCCCATATGAAGTTGTTGACAGTCATTTTTTCCCCCGCTGTTAATATGTCCATCTCCACTGTATCACTTGCACACATTTATGTATTATATATATATGTAATATATATGTATACATCAACTCTATGTAGTTAAAATACTTAGCTTCTTTGTGCATTAGCTTCCTCATCTGCTGTATGTGTAATGATAAAGTTGTATGGGGGACTAAATGATTTAATATAGAAAAGGTGCTTAGTATAGAGCTCATCACTGCATTGACATGACATTTACTTCATTCCTGGGTAGACTGCACTGACCCTAGAAGCTCTTGTTTTCACTCTTTGGTGCCTCAGCAGTGAACATCCAGTCTAGAGAGATTTATATTTCCTTGGCTGTCTTTTGGTACTTGGAAGACCTGACTATCTAAGCAGATTTGTGGTTTTGAAAACTTTGTTCCTAACGAAACAGTCTATAGGTCAGGAATACTTTAACTGTGGCCAAACAAGTTCAAGGAAAGATCTCATGAGAATCACAAATGTTCCTTTTATACAAATAAAATGTGAAAATGATAGGCTAAAATTTAGGCTGGAAAAAATGACTGTAAGAACATAATGCTTTAAACTTACACCTTTCTTGCCTGTTTTCTTTTTCATTCCAACAAAGACCTTTAGTGCTATTTGAGACCCTCTTTTTAAATTTTTTTTCAGTGTCACCGATCTTGAAAGGTGTTTTATGTATAAGTCAGCTTGAATTCCTTTTTACACACTGTAATTTTTATCTTTCCATCTCCTGAGCTTGGCAGGGCTATATATAAAACTTAGGAGAAAACTCCTAATCTTTTACCATCCTCTGAATCTGTCTCTATTTCTGGCAGACATCCCACTGTTGTTCCAATGGTGTCAAGCCATTACTTGAAATGGCAAACAATCTAATGTAGGTGTGAAGAGGTGCAGCTGAAAATGATTCTAAACTGTGGCAGAGGTAACCCAGCTCATCCTAAAGAACAAATAGAATTGATCATTTATTACCTTATCGAGGACTTGATGCTTGATTTACCATTGTGCCAGTAACGATCATTCACACTACAGAAAACAGAAAATATTCCTTTTAGTACGACAGAACTTTCTTTATTGGTATGTCCCCAGTTGTCACCTTTTTGAAACAGTATCATTATTTCCTCAAAGATAGATGGCAAAGCAAGAGCATCCTGGAATAATATGGACTAGCTTCCTCTGGCGTTCTTGACCAGGACATTCATCCCCTGAAATACATTTTTAACAGTGTCAAAACAAAGAAGTCCAGCATATGACAGTTGATTTGGATCTTTACAACTCTCTACTTTGAAAAGATAAATTATTAGAAAGCTGTTAGAAACCTTAACCTATCATTTGAGAGGAATAATTTGTTATCCAAACAAAAATTCTTTAATTAATCTAAACTTACTATTAAAATCTGAATTAAATTATTCTACTAAGACCATCTGTTGCCAGGTACCTCTACAGTTTCCTCATTTATTGACACAGTGCTTTGTCCTATGGAAGTTTAAAAATAGGTTGATTTTTTTTTCTTTTGAAAAATTAATTAAACTCAGTGTGTTGTGTTGTTCATTGAATATATCTGAATGACTTTTAATCATGTGCTGGCTGGAGTGAAAAGCTATTAAATATTTCTATGAAAGAGAAAGGCAGAAGATAATGAAGAATATAGAAAAAGAAGCAGTTATCAATTTGTCTGGCAGAGAATGGCAGAAAAGTAAATTTTTGCCTTATTAGCAATAATGATAAAATCCATCTAATCTGCCATGAAATCATGATCAAGCAACTAACTTCCATCTTTTGACTTCTATACTTCTTATTAAATTGTAATTTAGTTATCTAGCAATTTTGAACACACAAGGACACAAAGAAGCCTGGAAAAAATATAAAACCTGAGATATTTACAAATAAACAAGAATAGAAGTCCCTAAGCATGCCTCCCATTCATTGGCTCAGAATTTATTCATGGTGCTATTTGAATATAATTACTTTCCACTATACTTAAGTCTACAAAAAATAAAATGTAGCAAATTGGAAGTTAACATAGGTTATAAGAAAATAAAAACACAGAGTAAGTCAAAATTACAGCAGATAACAAAAAAGGAGGCAGGGAATATAAAATAAACAGTCAAAAGATTTTAGAAGTCTGTACATGATAAGTTCCTGCAGGGAAATTTAACCTGTATATTTTAGGAGCTCCTGAAAACATTGCTATAGTACAATTGAAGGTAATACAAAATGACTCAGGAATAATAACTCATGCCTACTTCCAATGACTTGGAAACCTCTTAAAATCTTAAAGTGCAGAAGAGTCATCATAGTATTTCATTCTGTTGTTCTTGTTTAATCTATACGGATTGCCAAGCCCATATAAATAAGATGGTGTAACTGATTCAGTGACATAAAATGATTATTTCATAAACATAAGAACCTTGTATAATTATCATCTAGCTTGTCCTGTGTTGCTGTTTCATTTTATTTTCCCTATTCAAATGTTCTACAACAGATATGTAGTTGTATAAACTTTGTGATTTATGAAGGTAGCTGAAGAAGGCACATGAATGACATCAACTGATAGTATGGGGTCTTATAACACTAATGAAATCTACTTTTGTAATTTGTATTCAAGAAGGATTTAAATTACCTACTCTTCCTTCCTCTCACCCTCGTTCCCTCCCTGCCTTTCCTCCTTGTCCTTGGCCCTTTCTATATTCCTTTTCTCTTCCTTTTTTCCCCCATGCCACACCCCCAGGTCCCATTTTTACTCTCTTATTCTAAATGTAACTTTCCTTACTGCTTTGTTTTGCTTAGTCTTTTGTTTTCCACTTACATTTTCTTTTCCATTGAAATATCATGGTTTGATGTAGTCCCAGCTGTTTATCTTTCCTTCATTTTCTTTGATGAGTTATTAAAGATGTTTCTGAAATGTATGGCATGGAGTGTGTTGCCTATATTTTTAAGTCAGAGGGAAAAAGAAAAATATTAGATATTTTCACTTTTAGGAAGAACATAGGGAAACCATATAAGGGATCGGGGAAAAAAAGACAAAACTAGCAGGCAAACTGTAAATTGGAGACATTAATCAGAGGCGGGGAGGGAGAGCGATCAAAACGGGAGGGAGGAGCACAAGAGTCTATGGTTCACAGATGTCTTGGTGGTGATAATTTTATGGGGACAACATCTTAGAGGAGATGTCAAACATTGCGCAAAAATGAACAATGATGTAAAAAATATATAAATAAAAGTGGAGAAAAAAAGGATATATGGTTGCTTTCCATATTATCTATTTATGGCTACAGCCTGTTCACTTTCTATTCATTCAGATCTGCTTTTTTTTCCCCAAGAAGCATCTGACTGAAAAGGAAAATATGTAATTGGAACAATACAGTAAAAAGATTATGTGGCTCCAGAATTATGGAATTTAATGGAAATGATGTTCTTGGGTTATTATAAAAGCACTAATCTCATTCACTAATGGAATACAAATGAAATAGTTTAATCCTCACAATTATATGGAAAAATAAGATACCATTGTTTATATTAACAAGACAAATGAGCTTTTCAAGCTTTACACTTCATGCCACTCTTCAGAAACAATACTTCAAAAAGTTCTCATTAACCAAATAGCTGTTTTATTTGGTAAGTTTAAGATTCAATCACTATAGAGCCTCTTGACATTTCTTAACAGAGGTACTTCAGAGTTTCTTTTGACTTTCTAGAAAACAGGGAAAGGTTTTTAAAAGCAATTTCTGGAGTCCCAGTTTGGTTGCTATAGAAGCTATAAAAGTAAACATTTTGTTCTTTGTTAAATTGGTTTCGTATATGGCAGTCATATTTTAGTTTTTCACTGAACCATGGTAGTTAAAAAAGGATATTTCTTTTTCATGAACATAGATATGCTAGCTGCAGACTCCTTCAAAGCCTTCTCCATCTCCAATTTTGAAAGGTGTTAGGAAATAGTTAAATATTTTTTATTTTAGTATATCAGGCACTTCCATTAAGCCTAGGTTTCTTCATATTTAAGTATAATAACAATTTAAGTATAATTATATTATAAATTTTATATTATAAAACTATTATACTTATAATTAAATTTATTATATTTTTCCAGATACTACCATCTAGGTTTTCTTGAAACAGAACATTTCAATCTTTATCATAGTTGTAAGAATACAGAAGGGAACTTTAATGGCTTTATGTTATATTAGAGCACTCTTTCTGTTACCTGGAACTTTAATGCCTTTAGACTCATAGAGTTGGAAGGATATTTAGAGATTATCTGCTTCAGACACTTGGAACTTACTTTTGCCTTTTTGTCAGTTCCCCTCCACTTTCTCCATTTTCCCACTTGGAATACTGGCACAATGACTGAAGCTCCAACACTGGTACTTCACCATGGAACAATGTGAGAATCAAAACCACATGTTAAAGATGGCAGAAACAATATGTAGCCAGAGCTTGTGATATCACTGAGGACATAAAATTAATTATCATTCTGTTCTTCCTTCCTCTGGACTACAAGTAATCCTTCAACCTACTACAAAATATCCATTCTTTTAATTTCTGAAATCAGTCCTCATAGATGGTAACCATTAGCAGATATCTAAAACAAAATTTCTTGAATTGTTAGACTTCTTTCTTAAACTTGTGAAAAGTTAATTAAAAAGAAGAAAGAAGAAAGATTATTTTATCTTTTTACCTTTCTTCTTCTTTTGACTATACTTTTTCTATTAAAGGGGAATAGTCTTGTCAAATATATAAACCTGGTGTAACTTTAAACTAAATGGACAGATGTCACTGGGATATAGCATTGATAGTCTACCGAAGTAATCTGTTTATTTTTCTCATTTTGCAGAACAAACCGCTTGCCCTACATCTTTTTTCAATTTTCTATATTAGTATTAATTACTATGTGTCTGTCTGGGAAAAGTTTAAAGTGTGTTTGATCATCTTTAACACACAATTATCTGCAATACCCCACATGGCCTTCCACCTTCCTGAGATCTTGATAATGTTCTCCTGGATTCCCAGGGCTCTGCCAGGATGAATTTTAGCCCAACCTGACTTCTAAAAGTATCCCATGATACTTTCATTTTTATCATTTTTATATTCATATAATTAAAACTCACATGGTCCTATTTCCCATGGGCTTCCCAAAGGAAAAGAAAAGCATCAGCTAACTCATTTGGGGCATTACTGATGGACTTTAGTTTTCAACTCTTTCTAAAATGTCCCTCAAATAATCTTTGTGGACCATTTTCTCCCCTGACCTACTATAATTCTTAGTATTTGTACCACCCATACGATTTGGTTCTCAGTTACATAATGTATTCCTCAAAGATCTCTTGCTTGTTTTCCCTCTTCCAGACTGTATGTTTCCTGACATTGAAACATTAACTATTTATAACCTGCAATACACTAGACATATTGTACTTGATATCTTTTAACTCTGTTATTTTAAATGGTGAACAGATTACCATGGCACAAGTAGTTTGGAAATGGGGCCTCCCCTGGTGGCGCAGGGTTGAGCGCTGGGTTGTGAAGCTGCCTGCAGCCTCTGCAGCGCCAGTTTGATCCCCGGCCACCAAAGAGGGTCCCACATGGCACACAGACCTTTCCTTCCACGCCTGCTGCTCCCCTCAGCAGTGTGTTTCGTCAGTCTGCCTGTTCTGTTCCCCATTCTGGCTCTGGTGAATTCTCTCACCCTCCTGCGCTTCTGACTGTACCCAGTGCCTGTATAAATAAATAAATAACTCTTTAAAAAAGTAGGTTGGAAATGTTTGAAGATATTGAAACATAGACGCAAAGGTACATGAGAGAAATGGCATGAGAAAACTGAGATGAAATATGCACCAGAACCACTATCTTGAAGCAAATAGAACCATACTAAAAACTGAAGCCAGTCAAAGGAATATTAGGAAACATTCCTTGTAGATATAAGAATATCAGAGATGATGTTTGATTTTTTTTTTCTCTCAAAGCATTACTTGCATTGCACACGTCTTGGTCTGCTGTGTTCCAGTTTCATTCAGTTAAGAAATTTGCAGATTTCTTTTTTTTTAAATTTAAATTTTATTTTTTATATTCCCCATACAATTACAACCCCCTTATTTTGACCCCAAGCCCTCCTTTCCCCGCCCCCACCCCCCATAGAGTGTCTCTGGTTCATAGTTGTTTGTTGATTTTGATTTTTTGTTTCTTATAGTTATTCTTTTTCCTGGTCCCTTATTTAAGTTTTCTAGATTCCTGCTATGAGTGAGACCATCCGGTATTTTTTTTTTTTTTCTTTCTGGCTTATTTCGCTGAGCATGATCTCTTCCAGCTCCATCCATGTTGCTGCAAACTGCATGTGTTTATCATTTTAAATGCTGAGTAATGTTCCATGGTGTATATGTACCACATCTTCTTGATCCAGTCATCTATTTTTGGGCATTTGGGTGGTTTCCAAAGCTTAGCTATTGTAAACAGTGCTGCTATAAACATAGGGGTGCAGGTGTTCTTTGGAATGGATGTTTCTGTGTCCTTTGGGTAAATACCTAGGAGTGGAATTGCTGGATCCTATGGAAGCTCTATGTTTAGTAGGTCAAGAAACCTCCACACAGCTCTCCATAGTGGTTGGACCAGTTTGCACTCCCACCAACAGTGCAGGAGAGTTCCTTTTTCTCCACATCCTCGCCAACATTTGTTGTTGCTAGTTTTTTTAATATGTGCCATTCTCACTGGTGTATGATGGTATCTCATGGTAGTTTTGATTTGCATTTCCCTGATTACAAGTGATGTTGAACATTTTTTCATTTGCCTGTTGGCCATTTGTATTTCCTCTTCAGAGAAATTTCTTTTTAGCTCTTCTGCCCATTTTTTGACTGGATTATTTTCTTTGTTTTTATTGAGTCTCATAAGCTCTTTGTAGATTTTTTGTGATCAATCCTTTATCATTTGTGTTGTGTGAAAAAATGTTCTCCCAGTTGGTGGGGTTTCTCTTTGTTTTGGTTATTGTCTCTTTTGCTGTGCAGAAGCAAAGAAAGTTTGTTCAATAAATGGTGCTAGGAAAACTGGGTCACTACATGCAAAAGAATGAAGCTTGATTACTACCTAACACCATGCACAAAAACCAACTCAAAATGGATTAAAGAACTAGACATAAGACCTGAAACCATAAAATATATAGAAGGAAATATAGGCAAAACACTCCATGATATGCACATCAAAGACATCTTTACAGACACATCACCCAAAGCAGTGATAGTGAAGGCAAAGATAAACAGCTGCGACAACATCAAATTAAAGAGCTTCTGATGTTTAATGTTTGGAGAAGACATTCACAGAAGGTTGAACATGACAAAGAGTACGACCATTTTGTGGAAAAGCATGTGATAAAATGATTTACATGCAACACTCTCTAGTAAATTGAATCTGTAGAAATGCCTGTCTTGGGGCAAAATGATAATGTGTACCTTACCATTTCATTCAGTACATTCAGACTTTTTATTTTTTCCAGCATGATATACTATAAGAAACATGGATAACACTGAATCAGTACAACCATATGCACTCACAGAAATGAAACAAAAAGTTCACCAAGTACCCTTGTTAGGTGAGGGGTGCTTTATGTCACCTATTGTATTCTTGTTTAGTTTGTTAACTCATACACAGGTTGCAACACCAAATTGATATGAAAAATATATAGCTACTCTTGAGAAATATTGGGATTATAGAAAACAGAAGGTTTTTGCCCCTATAGCAACAAGCATAATGGGAAAAAGAAGGAAAGAAGGAATTCTTTCAGCTTTGCTCTCTTCATAAGAAGCCAGCTGTCATGACAGTGAATGAACTGAGTGATGTCTTTGAGTCTCCTCATCTTCACTTACTCTCAATTGTGAAATTCCCTTGGACATTTTCTTTGGGAGGAGTTAATTGTGCTTGGTTTTTGAAAGCACAGACTTTTAGTACTCTTTCTGCTCTGATAGATTTTCATCTTGTCTCAAACTGATTACCTAGATCATTTTTAACTCATCCATATTAATAGACCCTTCATTACAGGAGAAGTCATTATGACTTGACACGGGCCACATGCTTTTATAAAACTTTAATTTTCTATTATTTTTTCTGCTGGTAAAAAGGATGAGGACTCTTTAAGGAATGTGTATTTAGGAAAATGCAAGATGAATTTGTTCAAAACCTAAGCTGCATACGTCTTCATGACCAACAGTTGGCCATTTATGTGCATAGTCTCTTTGAACTTTCTATACGTTATATAATTTTCTTTTATAGTATATATTACACCCTAATAATTGTCTGTTTATATTTCATTAGCTACTTGCATCTATAAAGCTCATAGTTCCCTAAATCATACTAGTTGTGGGACACAAGTAAGAGTCATACTGACTTTAATAAATAACATTACTTTGAATTGCAGTTCATCTGCTAATGCAGCTATTTGGCCTTTTAAATACTTCCAAACATTCCAGGGATTGCCAGAGCAGTAGAGTTTTCCTTTTTTTATTCTGGTCCCATTTGGTGAACCCTTTTTTCCTAAGAAGCAGTAGGCTCTTTCTACGTCACTCCCGGAGTTTACCCAGCAAACTGGCCTGGGCATTGCAGCAGGGCAGAAGATCTCTCTAGTCTCCCCAGTTTGAGGTGATGTTAATGGCCTGGAGCTCTTGTGCTCAATGGAGAACTCCAGCATGCACCAGACTCACTGTGTGTAAACAGAAATGGGGAAGACACAAGAGTGGGAAAGACAAGAGTGAGGAAGAAGTGATTTTCTTCCTGCTGTCACAGTTATCAACACATTTTTTTTTTTTTACTGGTCTTTCAGTATCACACAAAATATCTAGAAATGCATAAATTAAATTTTCTTAAAGATACTTTTTTCCATAATACTGAATTACTTGACCTGGTTGAACATATAGGGTATTTTGTAGGTTTTCACCCAAATTCTCCTTGCTCTTTATTTATTCAAACAATTCTATGTGGTTTGTTTTACTAATGAGCCAGATATTTTGAGAAATACCTAAATCCCAGCTATCAATACAATTTAGATCATCCCAAAGTGCCCACATATGTATAAATATTTACATAGATATCTCTTTCCTAAGAAGACAAGTGTCCTATTTGTTTCTACATTGTCATCAATATGTCACACAAAATTAATTCATATTTGTTAATTTGAGTAAATTCTAGGACCAGATAGGAGTATTTCATCCACCTCAGTTTGTAGGGATGACATTTAGCAATCTTACTAATCAAGTAGCAATTCTTTTTCCATATTTACTGATTTATATTTAACATGGAAAAGGGGACCATGAGTTGATTTCTGCTGCATATTTGCTGTGTGAATTAGGTAACATATATTTTCCCTTATATGAGCCAATTTATTATTTTTTTGCTTAATGAGAGAGCTGGTAAAAATAATCTATGAAGACTTTTCCAGTGTGTGAATTTGTAATGTTCCTCATCTGAGATGTCCTTTTTTGTGGATTTCTTAGGACTTATTTGACCTGTACTTAAAATGTTAGCTTTCCTACAATAAAACTGCCAATAGTTAATACTTGTAGCTCTGGAGTTTCCAGATCTGTAAAATTCACACTATGCTGCAGCAGAAGCCATATGTAATTCACATAATAAGTTTTCCAAATCTGTAATCTTACATTTGTCTAAATGGATAAAGGATATGGATGCTAGCAGACCATTCACAAATCCCATTTCTACTTCAGCAGTTCAGAGATCTCTAGTGAGTGATGTGAGTGATTA
This sequence comes from Talpa occidentalis, assembly GCF_014898055.3. Lineage (NCBI taxonomy): Eukaryota > Metazoa > Chordata > Mammalia > Eulipotyphla > Talpidae > Talpa > Talpa occidentalis. Next base: position 23,072,702 of record NW_023601322.1, read on the forward strand.
ATGTCTTTTAAAATAAATTTGATATTGTCAAACTCTACAGTTTCCCCTCTCTTCCGGCTCTCTTTTTGCTAATTCTCATACACATTCCATTTACATTTCATTTACATGTCATCAGAGGTGACATGTCTCACCACATTGCACTTCTTCCGGGCCAACAGTCCATCCAAACTTCTGTCTTTACTATTTCAGACCTCCTCCTATGTCCAACCTCTCACACACCCTACATATCTGCATCTGTTTTCCCCTCTCTAGTTCTGGGCAATGCTGATTGTCTTTTTCTTTGTTTCACATCTATCTTAAACTGATTTTATTTATATGAATTTTTAAATAAATTTATAATTGGCTTCACTAAAATGTATGTTGACTATACTCATTTGCAAACTTTACAGCTTAGTACAACATATATTTTTCATCTCGTAGTTCTAGAGATCAGAAGTTTAAAACTAGTCTCATTGGGTTAAAGTCAAAGGTGTCATCAAAACTTGTTCATTCTGGAGGCCCTAAAGGGATAATTCATTTGCAAGCCTTTTTCAGCTTCTAGAAGCCACAAACATTCCTTCATTCTTGACTCCTTCTTTACAACCTTCTCTCTTTTCCTTATCACAAGGCAGTACAAGAGTAGGAGTACCACCTACTCTTTTCTCTTATAAAGATCCTTATTATTATATTGGCCTCCTGTAGGTAACCTGGGCTAACCCTTCAATCTCAAGATCCTTAATTTAGTCACATCTGTAGAGCTCCTTTCACTGTATAAGAGTATGTATTACAGTTTCCTGGGCGTTAGTGTATAGGCATCTTAGGAGACATTATTTAAGTACCATATTCCAGTTACCTCTGGTTATCTGTTAATGTCACTCAGATTTAGGTGCAGTCTATTTAAAAGTCCTTGTGGCCCCTGTTGTACATCAAGATGTCAATTCCAGAATCCTTTCTGGGACCTACTGTTATGGGGCACAGATAAGTCAAATTTTTTTTTGAAAAGTATATATTAGAGTTAAGGGATTTTTCCATCCCTAATTATCAAACATCCAGTGAACATATGGACACAGAAACTCAGTCACCCATGTCCCACAGTTAGCTGCCCATCCAATATTCCCTCATACACACACACACACACACACACATACCTAACCACGCATGGTAATACTGATATACAGACAACCATATACCTTCCCCCCAAACACTCACATAAAAACACATGTAGTTGCATGTATACTAATACACTCTCACACATATCCTTTATAGACATACCCTTTCACACATGTACCCATATATACATGTACAAATGCAGAGCAGCACAACACACAATCAGCAATACCCCTGTCTTATATAAAACAGAAAGTAAACAGTCTCACTTTCTTGCATCAAAATACATATAATCATAAAATTAAAATCTGAGTAACAATAATGCAATTTCAGTCCTTTTAAAATATTAATATTTCCTAAAATAAGTATTCTATAGGAGGAATAAATGAGAATAATAATCTGCCTTTAAAAATAATAAAAGTGATGGGGCCTCCCTGGTAGCGCAGGTAGTTGAACGCTGCACTGTGAAGCTGTCCACAGCCTCTGCAGCAGGGGTTTGATCCTGGCTGGCCAGCGAGAATCCCACATGGTATGGCAGGCCTCTCCTGTCTCACCTGCTGCTCCCCTCAGCAGTATATTTCATCAGTCTGCCTGTTCTGTTCCCCACTCTGTCTCTGGTGAATCCTCTCACACACACTCCCGCACATCTGGCCTGTACCCCAGTTCTTGTGTAAATAAATAAATCTTTAAAAAATAAATAACTAAAAAAAATAAAAATAATAAAAGTGGAGATACCACATATCAAAACATCTGTAATTTTAGGAAAGCAACATTAAGAGGAAAATTAATGGCTTTATAATTGTTTTATAACAATTATAACACATTAGAAACAATAAAAAAACACAAACACCAGGTAATGAAACAAAAAATATTAAAGAAACTAAATGATATTAAAATACATCTAATTTATAAATTCAAAAACTTTCTCCTTAAAAAATAACTAACAAATTATATTGGCACCAGTTAACTAAGTCAGGAAGGAAGAAATGTATTATTTGTAAAATTCCAAATTTAAAAATAACCTCATCTATGTTAATGTATTTTTAAATTTTCAATTAAGCTTTTGAACTTACCGAGGACATTAAAAATTAAAATATATTGGAATCTTAAAGAATTAAGTTAATGTTGAGATGGGTTGAATATTGTTTTCTAAAGTCAACTTAGAAATGAAGTCAAATACTAATTATATTAAAGTGAAAATCAAAATCAACAAGCAACTATAAGCCAGAGACACACGGGGTGGTGGGGCGGGGAGAGTGGTAGCAGGGATTATAGTCAAAATAAAGGGAAGGGGGTGGAAATTGTATGGGAACTATAACCAAGATGAAAAGGCATACATTGTGCAGAAATGAAAACTGATATAAAAAATATATAAAATAAAATTTTAAAAATGAAGTCAAATAGTCTCATTAGCTACTATGACTACTGGCTTATTATTTGACCAATTTCTTAGATTAATTCTGACCCAAATTTTTTTAAGATTAAATAATTCTACATAAACCATTTTGGGAACAATTGACACCATTATAGTATTTATGATCAAATATCATAGATATAATTCTTCCTCTTGAAATTATGTAGTCAATATAAATTATGTATTTCATAAATTTACAGAATGTATTTTTGACTTTTTATAAAATACATATCTTTTTAAAGTAATTAGGGTAAATTTGAATTGGTAGTAGCTTGAAAATACACCACATCAATTGTGCAACAATTATTACTTCCTCTATGTGAAAATTTGATCAAAGCTGTTGTTCGCCTGTCTGTTGATTTATGTGCATTTTTGTACTATACATCTTGAGCTTGATTTCCTTTTCAGTTTCTTTTTTTTTAAAGTTCTGACTCAATATTGAAATGAAAATTCTGTGCAAAAGGGTATGAAAACATAGCAGTAAGGTATATATTTGGTGGTCATAAAGCAAATAACTACTGCTGGAAACAATCACCACAGCAAAACCTGAGGAATTGTCAGTGACACAAAAGAAAATCTTAGAGGCAACCTGAGACATTTTTAAAGAAACGCTGCATCACCATTACTCTTCATTTAGTTTCTACACCATTAAAGTTGAGAAGCTACGTTGACATTGTTTGATTTTGCCCAGTATTGATTGCTAGGAATACAGCCTCCTCAGTCTTTAGCAGGTCATATTATCTCTCTTAAATCCAGATCTAAAAGTCATGTAACCAAGATCTTTCTGATTATATGAAAATAGAAAATAGGAATCCCAGTGTTTTTAATTATTAGAGTGCCTGTTTTCACTTTCCTTTTTTGCTGGGAATCCGTTATGACTAGAGCATGAGTTGCTACCTTAAATCATATACTAAAAATGGGAAAATAACAAGATGCAAGGTATATATACTTTCTCTTGGATTGTTTCATTTACCTGCGAATTTAGTTTCTGTTACACTTAAAACAGAAATTTTTAAGGCCCACCTTGAAGGCCCACCACCAAGGCCTGAGTTCAATCCCCAGACAGGGAGCTAACCCACATGGCACTGCAGGCTCCTATTTTGCTTGCTGCTCCCCTTAGCAGTGTATTTCAGTACATCTGCCTGTTCCACTCCCCATTCTGTCTCCGATGAATCCTCTAACCCCCTGCACCTCTGGTCTGCACCCCAGTTCTTCTACACAAAAATAAATAAAATCTTGAAATTAAAAAAAAAAAAACAAAACAACCAGATAATTTGGATTTTCTGTCACTTTCAATATAATACCGGTCTTAGGTCATATAATGCCATTATCTATGGGCATTTGTATCTTCTTAAATGCTTAAAAACTCATATGGTAGAGTTCAGCTTTGCACACTGTGAACAAAAAGCGCGAAAAAGAAGTGGCTTTATTGACTGAAATTAAATTGATCAATCCTTCCTTCTAGAGGTTAATTTAGGAATTTACTGTAATGATTCTGATTTAAAATGTACCTTTGAGTAAACATCGGACTGTTTCTCTTTCTCAAGAGGTTCTACTTCCTCTTTCTTTTTCCTAACACTCTGAGGAAGTTCAGTTTTCCTCATACAACTTTGTGGGTCCTTGCTAAACTTCCTGAGATAGATCTTTTTCCAATTAGGCAATTAAGACCAGCTCCAATCAAGACCTTGGAATTATGAAGGACAAATGTAACTTCATTCGGGCCTCCCTGGTGGTGCAAGGGGTTAAGACGCAGCCTATGATGCTGTCCAGCTGTCCACAGCCACTGCAGCATGAGTTCAATCCCCCACCAGGGAGCTACCCACATGGTGCAGCAGACCTATCCAGACTTGCTCGCTGATCCCCTCAGCAGTGTACTTCAGTCAATCCGGCTATTCTGTTCCCTACTCCGTCTCTGATGAATCCTCTCACCCCCACACCTCTGGCCTGTACCCCAGATCTTGTATGCATAAATAAATAAATCTTTAAAAAACAAATATAACTTCATTCAATATCTTAAATATATATATTATACTATATATTTGTACAGTAATATATTGGAAAATAATAGAAGTAACCAAACAGGCAACAACTTATCTTATCATGACTATTTGAAGAAGTTGCTAGGAAAAAATATCTCAGAAATGTAAATCCACTTAAACAATATAGATTAAAAAAAGAGAGCAGTTTCCTAGTTATTTTTAATGTGTTCTGATATAAATTGACTGGTGTGTTTTCTTATGTGCCTTTTGAATCTTTAAAGCTGCTGTGTATATACAGACTTGAAGACATCAGACTGGAGATTCTATTGAACCTCCCATGGTTTTGAAAATTTAATTTTAAATGACAGCATAGCCTCAGTAATGTTCTAGCAAGAAAAATATAAAATTCTTGCAGGGCATTAAAGATGGGCAATTTCTGAAGCTGTGATTCATGGCCTCTCATTCAGCTTGTAAATGCTAGTTTATGACTTCAAGTTAATGCTTGTTAACATCTTGTAATATGGATTCATGGTCATTCAATTTTAACCTAAACTTAAACCTAATTGACTCTCAGTGGAGCTTTATTTGAAACAATGTGCTGATTTTAATAGCAAGTGTGCAGACTCAGCAGGGGGAAATGCGCAGATGCATTTCAAGGTATTCTTTTAGAAAATCAATGTACAATGTGCATGATGTTAGTTTTCAACTGGACAAATCAATAAGTTCCGGATGTATACAGTCTTGTAATTTTTTTTTATTATCTTCAAGAACATGATAGAGCCTGTTTTTTTCACATGCATATAAAATGTAAAAGCTGTTCGTATTAATTTAAAGTTCCATTATTTAATTTACTTACATAATCCCTGGAGAATTTTTTAAAGGCATGAATATAATATTATGAAAAGAATTCTGATTTTATAGAAGAAAATCTTGTTTTCAAACACAGTTCTGCCACTATTATCCTAATTTAGAGAAGTCACAACTACAATGTTGTGGCTGAATTTGGGCCCATTACCTGTGGCACACAAGTCAAAACACCATGCCACAGTTTTTTGAGGAAAAAACAATTTAATGCAAGGTCACCTGGCAGGAGATGGGAGGCAAGTCTCTTCATCAGTCTCCACAAGTACAGGGCTATGTTCCATATTTATGGGGTTGAAGAAGGAATATAGAAAATGCAAACTGTTAGAGTCTATTTGGTTGGTTTCTACTATGGTGTGGTATAACCTGAATTTAGATCCAGAACTGCAACAGACTGAGCACCCCTTTCTTCTAAATGTTGGCTATCTAGTCATGAGACAGACATGTAATTCCATCTTCCATGGCTATTTTCAGTAGGGGCCGTGAGATGTCACCTTGAGGGCATTGAACACACTTCGGGCTTGTGTTCTGAAACACAACTTGTCAAGTTACAAAAGAGCAGGTTTTTCTTTTCCTTGATTGAAATGGGTAAGGTGTTTTTTTTTTTTTTAAAGATTTATTTATTTATCCATGCATTCAAGAACCAGGATACAGGCCAGATTGTAAGGGTATTTTTGTCTCATTGTTACAAGCCTGCCTTGCTATTCTTCTTTTTGCCCTGCTACTCTTACAAGATAAACAGAAATAGGAAGTGACCATTATAACCACCTCAGTTTTAATATCATAAATCCATTGTTATTGCCTTAATTCATTATAATTAATCAATTTTCAATGAATCATGCAAGGTAGTTGTATATAAGTCAAAATACAGACATTAATAAACTAATATATCAGACTACTTTCTGTCTGCCCATCTGCCAGTTGTCCAGTTTCCAGAGAGAACCACTATAGTTAGAATTTGCTGATGTATTCCTATAAAGGTTTAAAATATGCATAAAATACATATATAATTAGTATTATCTATATAAATATGTAAAGATTATGACTTACTAAGTACTGTTTGTCATGCAATAATTTTACTTAATCAGCCTTTGTGAATCTGTCTCAATGTTCACATCATAATCCTAATCCTGAAACTGACCCTATTTCATTGTATGAAGTTACTATAATTTTTTTAACCAGTCAATGGATAGGCTATTTCTAATTTTTTCCTGTATTAAGCAATTTTGCAATGAATAACTTCATGTATATGATTTTAGGTGGGGGAGGGTTCACTAGCAGCACCTTTAAGAGCATGAGTTCCTAAAAAATTGAACCTTGAGTATAAACATATTTAATTATTTAATGACTATGGTCAATACCTTCATAGAACTTGTGCAACTTACACTCTGATTGACAAAGTTTGAGAGTCCTCTTTGCCCACAAAATAGCATGTTATCAAACTATTTAAGGGCATTTAAATATACCAATCTTTTGACTATCATGTCTATTTATATTATGTATATTTACTCTATATATTTGAATAATTTTCTATGTTTACAGGCTATTTGAATTACATTTTGTTCCTTAAATAATAGTCATGTTTAGTGTCCTATTAGGCTTTTAGTTTTATCTTTATTTTTATATGACTTTTATATATTACAGCAATTAGGCCTTTGTGATGGGTTAATTTTTTCATACGTCTTTTGCCTTTGCTTCTGGTGATTTTTTTCCATTCATATTTTCAAATGTAATCACAATTATCAATAATTGATTTATTGGGTTTAGGCAGTACATCCAAATATTAATGCCTATTCTAGGATTTATTTTAAAGTTAACATATTCTTATTTGATTTTTTACATTTAAATCTTGTTTCTATCTATAATGAATATTAGTATAATAATAAGATGTGTAACCAATTTTTTATGTGATTAAACCAAGTTTTTATGTGATTACCCAATTGTCACTATTTATTCAGTTATCTTAAGTTTCTATCACATGTAAAATGGTACATTCTCTTTTGAGCAGAATTCATGAGCAGATTTAACTGAGCAAGACTCTGCTAAAGATGTCTTAAAATGTGTCAAAAGTTTGCCACAATTAGAATCAGAGCAAATTCACTTTGTTGCAATATGTACCTTTCCCCAGAATGAAAAATGAGGATTATTTACAAAGCAAAGGAATATTCTGTACTGATCTGGAATTCTTATTTGCAACAATAGCTCTCAGTCTAGCACAAAAATCTAGCTATAAGAGAGTAGTTTTCTGTCTTCTGCTTGGGAAGTAGGAAATTACCAAAACATAAGAGTATCCAAAACAACATAGATGTCCATTTCATATTCATTAGATAAATTGATCTTCACTATCAGTCCTGTGAAATAGGACACAATTTTAGTACTGTATTCACTTTAGATGAGGAAATGAGAATCCAGTGAGGAAGTAATATATTTACACCCATGTATACTAGATATCCAAATGTTTTACTATTTAATCTTCATTAATCAGCAAATACATTAATTATCCTTATGTTATAGATAATGTAATTGGATCTTACAGTGTTTTATGTGAACTGCTCATGGCCACAATACTGGTAAATTGTAGAATGAAGATTAAAATCTGTCCCTTAAGTACAGCCAGTATTCTTTCCCATACACTCAGTCATGTTTATAAAAGTACAGGATCATAAACTGAAGAATGTCATACCAATGTTAGCTCATGCCTGAAGGCCTTGTACAGAACTCTTACATATTATCAATTTAGATTCCCAACACACATGCAAGAATACTTCTATATGTTGGATAATCATTGGGAAATTAAATACACGTGTGTCTGATATTATTGCTAACTGTAGAATATTAAAGTATTGCAATGTTAAAACAATATTATTTTCATTTTTATTTCTAGTAAAGAGACCCATCTTTATGAGTATATTGAATCACATGCAAATTTTCCCGATACTTGCCCTTGTGAAGACAAAATATTTGCATATTGACTGCACTGTTAGTTGCATTACTTGGGGATTTTAAGATGTAGTACATTGTGAAAGTTAGACTGTTTCAATTTGTAGGGGAGAAGATTTTAGATTATACAGAAGTGTTTCTAAACTCGATATCAGGACATTTTGATGTGCCTCCTATATTGAGAATCACTTTTTAAAGTTTTCTGAAAAATGCCTGCTTGACTTACTCTGGTCAAATTTCATTTGTAAGAACAATTCAGTTGCTGTCCAGGCGTAAAGTATCATAAATCTGTTTTGTCTACTTCTGTTGATTCTCCATTAACTTACATTCACTCTCAAACAACATAAGTTCTTAAAATATTTTATAGGTACAACTACCTTTGAAATTCTAAAATTCAATGAACTATCTTTGGTCATTTTATGAACATAAATGTGTCTGTGTTTATCCTGTCTTTTATCCTGAAGGCTATGCTGACCCAACATTTCCCAAGTGCAACCCAGCTACCCATTGTGTTTACTCGTATATCCAACACTTGGCCCTTGAAAGTCCTCATCAAATGGTACAGTAACACGCTATGCTTCTGTCACTTCTCTCAACCTTGGCTTGGTTCCCTTCTGCTAGGAGGGGTGTTTTTGCTAGAGCAGCCTGTGGTCTTATACTCTGCAAAGCCTTAACTTGCTGGGTTCTGCCATCCTGTTGCCCAACCTGGAGAACTACTGTTCCTCATGAAGTCTTCTTTTAGTATTTTCCCCCTCAAAGGTCACTGCTAATTCATGTGGATGCCTTGGTTGGGACTGAAACCTGTGATATTATAAGCCCATTGAGTGTCTACTGACAAAATGTGGGGATTACAACTCTTTTATTTGTCACAATCTATAAAATGACCAATATAATATTATCACCTGGGTTCCTGATTTCTCAGATTGTTGCTTAGATCCCCCAAACAAGGAATCTTGGGTTGTTCTCTGGGTCACAGCATCATCAGCTTTACCTGACCAGCCTACCTAATGAATCAGAATCTGGTTTTAACAAGTGCCTCTGATGAGTCTCATTCATGTTAAAGTTTGAGAAGCTCTGCCTTGATTGAAAAGCCGATCATTTAATATGACTATGACTTCTCTCACTCCCTCTTTCTCTCAAATCACAATGTGCCAAATCAAGAGTATATTCTTAGTTTCAGACTAGGATGGCTTTCTCTCAATGAAGTCAGCCTCTTTACAGAGTCAAGGTTGCTGTTTCTAGACCTCTTTTCCCTAAAAGCCACTTAGAATCATATGCTATAGGTGTCCGTGAAGCTGTCCATGTAGATTCTTAAACACACTTAAATCTGACTTTATCTTAGAGGCGGGCTCTGACCTAAAGAACATCCTACTCCATTTGCGTCATCTGTCATTTCTGTTCAAGGGTCTTTCAACTGAGGACTCAATTTTAAATTAGCAAAGTGAATCCATTATTGTAAGACACATTTCCTATTCAGCTTTAAGTCTTAAAAAAGAATATAGGTTATGAAGAAACACTTGCAAAAGGCAGATAGGAAAGCAGTTAAAGGCTGGACTTGAATGTTCCTAAAATTTATACTAGGACATTCTCATGTACCTCCTAGATTGAGAGACACTGAAATTTCCAAAAAGATTTGCTTGACTTACTCTGGGCAAATTAGCTCATGAATTTTAAAAGTTCTTAGAAATAGAAGTCTTCATTAATGCCATCTGACTGTCTGACAGGTTAATTTGTTAATATCCCTTATTAAAATATGCTAAATATATATCAATCTGCTTACATATAACACTTAAAGAAGATTTTCTTAGGAATTTCCTCTAAGTCTGGGATTCATTTTGCTTTGCTTTATACGTTAGCCTCTAGTAATAAGGTCTTTGGATTAAATTTTTATCATTGATGATAAATATTTAGTAAGTCATTAAATGGTAATATCTAGTGGTCTCACACTATTGTATTTTTTTAATTTTTAATTTCACAGAAACATTGAACACAAAGTACAGAGTAGATTTTACTTTTAAACGGTGCCATAACTTTGTCACTTCCAATTCAGACTTCTTTTTTTAAAAGGTTTATTCATTTATGCATACAAGAACTGGGGTACAGGCCAGAGGTTTGAGGGGTGAGAGGATTCACCTGAGACAAATTGGAAAACAGAACAGGTGGATTGACTGAAGTACACTGCTGCGCCATGTGGGTAACTCCCTGGCCGGTGATTGAACTAGTGCTGCAGTGGCTGTGAGTAGCTTCACAGGTTACATCTTAACCCCTTGCGCGACCAGGGAGACCCCCAAATCAGGCTTCTTATTCAACATTACATCTTCCTATGTGCAAGCATATATCTTTCTATGTGCAAGGACCAGTACAAGACATAAGTGTGTAGCACTAAACAATGACAACAAAAAATGATTTTTTAAATCTTATAACTATACTTAGCCTTATTATGATCATCATCGCCTTGATTCTTTAGCTGATTATTGACCCTTAAGTTATTTCTTCATAACTATGACAAGAATGCTGAGTTTAATTATTTTCTACTCCTTAGTCTACGAAAAAATAGTCTGGTCAAACACTTATTTGTGTGTCTGTTGTTTCACACAGTAACTATCTGGATGACTCAAATAGACTTTTTTTTTTTTTTAACTGAAGGAACAACCTAACTAAAAAATAAAAAAGCTAATCACATTCAATAGAAGATTCATTTATTTATTTGATTATCAATTCAGACCTCTAAATGTACACCTGGGAACTGATCAAACAAATGGCATAGCGACAGCTGTTTAAATGGTGCTACAGACACATCAGCACAACCGTCTGTTCCTTCCAGTCTCTGTGTAAACAACTAGCCAGAGACATTCAATAAATAGAAGCCAAAGACAGGTTCTATAACTGCTTGTGAAGAAGAAACCCATGACTTCTGATTGTTGAAATAGAAAACAAAGGCTTCAAAGATTTACTGTAAAGAAAGGCCATCAACTGATTTATAATCCTGGGTACCACATAATGGTTTCGCTATTAGAAATTGTTTTCTATTTCTGTTTTATGATATTACATTTACACTTGGCTTCAAATTATCAAGTGCAGGTCTAGAATTAATTTTTTAAAATAGGCCTCAGTGAGTTGACAGGCTATTAATTAAAATAAGTTAATTCTGGACACAATTTCTCATAACTTAAAAGAAGAACAGAGGATTAAAGAGAGAAGCTGAATAATGAAGGATCCTGTCTCAGCTTCATTCCAAAGATTCTGCTGCAATGAATGCTGAACCATGAAACTAAAATTGCGAGAAAACAAAATATTCCTAATGGAGTTACTGGTCAGTAAATGGAAGCACAACTCATTGAAAATGAAGAGGTGTGATTAATGCAGAAGGAGTAAATACAAGTTGCCAAGACTTGATCCTGGGCTCCCTGGTGGCACAAGGGGTTGAGCACCACACTATGAAGCAATCCGCAGCCTCTGCAGCATGAGTTCAATCCCCTGGCCAGCCAGGGAGCAACCTATATGGCACAGCAGACCTCTTCTGTCTCTCCTGCTGCTCCCCTCAGCAGTGTATTTCAGTCCATCTGTCTGTTCTGCTCCCCACTCTGTCTCTGGTGAATCCTCTCACCCTCCACACATCTGGCCTATACCCCAGTTCTTGTATGCAAATAAATAAATCCTTAAAAAAAAAGACTTGGTCCCAAAAATCACATGGACAAGTTTGAGGACACTGTATTGGGATTTTTGTCATTAGTAGGCAATGAGCTTTTGGAACACTGCTTTAAAGAAAAGTTCAAAAATATTTTGGGCATAGGCAGTGATTTCAATGACTTCCCATTCTAGCTAAAGAGAAAGCTAACATAGTTAAGAATAAAACGTTAGAATTAAGAAATAATGCTTAGTAAAATCTATTCAAATTGCTGAGTTTATGTCTTCTACAACATTAATCCCTCCTATAATATTTTCAAAATATTGTTGCACAATTTAGCCACCTGTGATACAGAATTCACCCTTCTTAAATGCTTAGGGCAATATCTTCCATTTGGATCATTCTGATATTTAGACAGTCTACCCTCGGTTGAATCAGCCTGTGTCTCTACAATTTCTATGTATCGACCTCTGCTGTGACCCTCAGTTTCATATTATCTATCTGATCTCTTTTCTAGACAATATTTTGGTACTGACCATGACCATTAGGTCTTCTCTCACTTCACTTGGAATCCTCTTTTCAGTTGACTCCTCCCTATATGACATCATTCCAAGGACCCTTACAATCTGGCTGACTCCCTGCTGAACTGCACTCTGCCTGTTCCATTTCAGTTGAGCTTTTTTAACATTATAATAATAATGCCAGTAATAATGGGGTTTGTTCTCTTCAGTTCACCATTTCTCAAACCAAGGGCAAAATTTTCTGTTTTATCAGCTTTATTCATGTATTTATTTTTTAATACTTCACTCAAAGTTTGTTCAGTTTCTTCCATATTGTACTTTTGCTCTATTTTAAAAAAAAATTTATTTTTATTTTTTAAAAGATATATTTATTTATACAAGAACCAAGGTACAGGTCTGATGTGCAGGAGCTTGAGAGGATTCACCAGAGACAGAGCGGGGAATAGAACAGGCGGACTGATGAAATACACTGCAGAGGGGAGCAGCGGGAGAGACAGGAGAGGTCTGCTGCACCTTGTGGGTTTCTCCCCAGCCGGCCGGCCAGGATCGAACCGACGCTGCAGAGGCTGCAGATAGCTTCACAGTGTGGCACTCAACTGCCTGCACCACCAGGGAGGCCCAAAATTTTAAATGTGAGAGCTTTCCATTTATTGCTATTAAGTAAATATATCTGATGTGCAGATACTCTGTACTACAGAATCCATATATGTACCAGTATACCACATTTTCAGCAAAAAATAGAAATATTTATGTGATTGTGGATGATAAATTTGGGAGCAACCATGATGGACTCAAGTGGGTGGAAGAAGTTTAGTGGAGGTTAAGTAGGAATTGGTTCTGTGAAGAGGAGATTAGAGTACATGTTAGAGAGGGTACAAAATATGAAGAGAATAATTAAAGGGAATAAGACCTACAGAAAATTATTTGATAAAATGATCGAGGAAATTAAATTCTATGTCACAACTAACACAATTTTTTTTCTAATTGTTTGAAAGTTTTGTAGATGAAAGAAGTTGTTTCTGCAAGGGAGACCATTCTAGAGTGGTCATTTGCTAGACAATGTGGGATGCTTAGCTATAAAATTAGAACGGACAATTTCATACCAATGTGATCTTTACATTCTGCACAAAAAGCAGAAATGTTCTAGAAGAAGATAGGAGCATAACCCTCCTAATTACAAAATCACAATAACAAATTGATTTGATGCTAATTTTCTTTATTAACTGAATTGATCAGTACTCTAGTCTTCACATAGACATGAGCTGGAAGGTGCAGGGGTTCTGATTGGTTACAGGGTAACAAGTAATTAATTTGCTAATTAAGATAGATCTTTCTTCTGATTCCTTCTTGTAAATAACTACCAATTCATAAAAACAGACTCTAGTTAGCATATGTTTAATTGCATTCACTTTATATAAGCTCTAGTACAAGTTTTAAATATGGGTAGTACAGAAAATTTTTCAATTGCCAAAGTGTTAATTTCATCTTAACTCATTACACCTGCATTGCTATTTCAAAATAAGATATTCTATGGTAATGGAAAGTAGGTTTTCATCAAATGAGTTTGGGGCACACAATTCTACTCATAACTAGCAAATAAGAGTATTTCCACATGCTTCAACTACACAATAAATATTTTGGAGCCCTGTCCTTTTCAAGAACTTTCATATCCTTGTTATCCTTGTGCGCCTACCCATGCAAAACCTTTCTTTCTTTCTACTGGATGTTTGCAGTGTGCATTAGGAATTCAGCTACACCATTGTCTTTCAGACTGAATCCTGCACAGTAAAGGAGAGATAGTGACTAGGATTCTATCAAAACTCAAACAATGAGGCAGTTCTTTCAATATATCTGTTATTCTGAATTTCTGTGCAAGTATTTTAAAAAATAATTTAGCTGCTTAAAGAAAATTAAAAAAACATAAAAATTCAAAATCAAAATTATACCTTAGGATTTGGTAGAATAATGGAAATATTCCGAAATTAGTGAATATGGTGGTTTCACAACCTTGTGATATACTAAAAATAAACACTGAATTATATACTTTAAAAGGCTAATCTTATCGAAAGCAGTGTGGACAAGCTTGTGTGTACAGTGTGTACAGAAATCAGGATGAATAGGCACAGAGCCAAAGTTGATGCCAGAAATAGGACACAGACATCTGACTTTGCCCAGAAGTTAAGCTACAAAATACTCAATACATATTTATTGACTACCTGACTGAATGGATTCAGTGTTAGGCCACAAAGAAAAATTAAAACTATTAAATAATGATCTTTAACACATGAAGCATCATCATTTAGATGAGTCAGTATATTATGGAAGAACTTCATTTGAAGAAGATACTCTTTTATTATTATTTCTTTACAAGGCATTAGAGTTATTGTAATATAATAGCTATTCAATAAACACATGCTAATGAATTGCTATTAGTAAATTAAGAGTCTAGGTTTGAAAGTAACCATATTGGGATGAAATTCTGGCTCTGTCATTTGGTGAACTTGGAAAGCCTTCTACATCTCTCTGGCCCTGCAAAAATGCAGTAATAATAACAAATTCACTATTTCAGAGAGTTTAAAAGGTGATATGTGCACTGTATGTAAATCTTTCATTACAGTGTCTGCAGTATATGTGCTCAATAAAATAATAAATGATAACTATTTATCCTTACAATTAGTAGTGATGGCATTATCATTGATTATTACTGAATTAACTATCTTCCTTCGTGAAGTATATAATTTAAAGATGAAAGCTTCCCCTTGAATGCAGAAGCCATTTACTGCATTGGCTAGCCAACTGGATAACTGCTTATCAGTTTAGTTAGGTAGTCAATAAATATGTATGGAGCATTTTGTGGCTTAACTTCTGGACAAAATCAGGTGTCTGTGTCCTACTTCTGGGGTCAACTTTTGGCTCTGTGCCTGTTCATCCTGATTTCTGGCACTAAACCACTTGTCTCCATGCCCAGTGACATAGGTTTTATGGTTGGTTCTGTCTCCAACTTTATTTGTTTTCAGCCCTCCTGGCTTATATGTCATGCTGCCTTATCACCAGCCCCAGAGCTTATGGCCTTTGATTTATGATTTACATTAAGGAACTGATTTGAAGTTCAAATCACATGCAGAACCTCTTGATCCAGTCGTCTGTGTTCCTTTAATGTGAATCCTGGCACCTGAGATATGTTTATTCATGTACTAGCTCAGTTTGTTGGAATTCTAACTGAAGTGAATTAGTTCTGTAATCCCCAATTCTGTCTAAAAAGAAATAATGCTGTCCTGCGTTTTGCTTTTTCAAGGAATTAAAAAAAATGAATATTTCATTTTCATTAATTTCTGTATGATAGTAGAATATAATTTACTAAATTTGATAATTCTGACTCCTTCTTTCCCTCCCTTCTTCTTTATATCATTATTTTTTTTATTTTTTACATCATTGTTCATTTTTAAACAATATTTGCTTCCCCCCACCCCCTCAGGTATAGACCCCATAGTCAGGTATAGTCACCAATGCACCCGTGCACCATCACCTCAGTCCCCTGTGCGCCTCCCTCCCTCCCTCTGATCTCTCTCCCTCCTCCTCCCCTGCAGGATGTCTCTGATTTAAAATTGTCTGTTTTTTGCTTTGTTGTGTTTTGTACTGTTATTTTTTTTTTACACTGATGTCTTATTGGGTTCCCCTATATTCCTGCTATAAGTGAAACCATCGGATATTTTTCTTTTTCCTTCTGGCATATTTCACTGAGCATAATTCTTTCTAGTTCCATCCATGTTGCTGCAAATGACATGAGTTTATCTTTTTTGATTGCTGTGTAATAGTCCATTGTGTATATATACCACATCTTCTTGATCCAGTCATCTATTTTGGGGCATTTGGGTTGTTTCCAGATTCTTTCTTATTCCTTCCTTCCTTTTATTCACCCATACATCTCTCTGCTTAGATGTTTCAGTTGGGTAGTCACTTGACTTCCTCAAAATCACTTCAGGGTTGAGCAGCAAGAAGGATTCAGGGTTCAGGGCTCAGCACCTTTGTCAGTGGATGTCATCTGGTGTGCCTTCTCTCTCTCATACATTTTAGAACCTCATTGAGAAGGACTCTGTCTAGTCAAATACTAGATTTAACATTTTGACCATCTTAATTAAACTCATCATTGGAATTCTCTCACCAAATGATTTAAGGAATCCATGTTTTTCTTTCCCTTCCTTCTTTCCTTTCTCCCTCCCTCCCTCCTTCTCTCTTTCTGTTCATTCCTTCCTTTTCTCTCTACCCCCCCATTCTGTCTTTCCCTTATTCAAGCCATTTGAATTGGTCAGTTTTTTAATTTTATAGACATTGGTCATAGGAACAAAGGAGAAGCTCATTATTTTTAGCATTGCAGAGAAATATCTGACTGGGAAAGATATTATTATAACTTAAATTTACAAAAACATATTTTTCCTATTTTGATTTGTCTGGGACAGGGAGAGAGAAAAATGGTACCCTATTAAATATACCTTGAAAATAACATTTTTAATCAAATGTTATGTAATAATTATATAATTAATTATTTTTGCATAATAATGCAAACCTATTATGGAAAGATTTTTAAAAATTCTGTTTTTGAAATGTCAAAATGCACAGAATTGGTATACCTGTTAATATGAATCTAAACTGCATGTGTTTATCTTTATTGAATGCTGAGTAATATTCCATCGTGTATATGTACCACATCTTCTTGATCCAGTCATCTATTTTTGGGCATTTGGGCTGTTTCCAAAGCTTAGCTATTGTAAATAGTGCTGCTATAAACATGGATGGCACTGGAAGGGATCATGCTTAGCGAAATAAGCCAGAAAGAAAAAGAAAAATACCGGATGGTCTCACTCGTAGCAGGAATCTAGAAAACTTAAATAAGAGACCAGGAAAAAGAATAACTATAAGAAAGTAAAAATCAAAATCAACAAACAACTATGAACCAGAGACACTCTATGGGGGGTGGGGGTCGGGGAAAGGAGGGATTGGGGTCAAAATAAGGGGGTTGCAATTGTATGGGGAATATAAAAATTAAAATTAAAATTTGAAAAAAAATGAATCTAAACTGATATGAGCCATAAATCTTTTAATGGCTTAGGTTCCTGTCTTTCAGTGGGTTGGGTTCCTTAAGGGTAGGTCCTAATCTACCCTTAATGTACCTATAAGTGGAGAAGCTTGGACATAGAGATACACATTCAGTTAACAGATCATGCGAAGATGACATATAATATGGGGTGATGCTTTTACCAGTTAATGAACACCAAGGATCAGCAGCACA
Organism: Talpa occidentalis; assembly: GCF_014898055.3. Lineage (NCBI taxonomy): Eukaryota > Metazoa > Chordata > Mammalia > Eulipotyphla > Talpidae > Talpa > Talpa occidentalis. Next base: position 23,090,418 of record NW_023601322.1, read on the forward strand.
CCACCAGAAGGGAAGAGGCATAGAATAAATTCTCTCCCTTAAGGCTCTCAGAAGGAACCAGCACTACCTATACTTTGATCTTGGATTTCTAGCCTGTAGAACCATGAGGCGATAAAATTCTATTGGTTTAGCAATCCAGTTGGTGGTAATTTGTTATGGCAAAATTTGACAATATATTTCAAATCCTTAAACATAAATTTATTGTTTGATATAGCAATGTCACATGCAGGAATGTCTTTAAAATGCAATTGTGTGTGTGTTGAGTAACTCTATATACATGTCTAATCATCACAATGTGTTTATAAAGGAATATTTTTTAAAAAAATGCCAAGTAGATAATAATTTGGAATGAAAATAAATATAATTGAGTGCTGGAGAATATTTGTGTTATATGTCATTTATTATCATTGAAACATATAGTCTTATGTTTTAAAATCAGTTTAAACAAAAATAAGATATATTTTGTTTATATTTTTGTTTAAAATAGTGCAAATAAGAATGGTAAGTAACAATACTTTGTAGGTGGTTTTCTCTGGGCAGTGTGTGTACATAATTATATTTTCTTTTGTTTATTAAATTTTGTCATAAACATTAACTATCTCCACAATTAAAAGTTTTTACTGAAAAGTCACTTTTGGCCTCCCCATTGGCGCAGCAGTTGAGCGCTGGGTTGCGAAGCTGCCCACAGCCTGTGCAGCACCGGTTCTATCCCCGGCCGCCTGGTAAGGGTCCCACATGGCGCACAGACCTCTCCTACCGTGCCGCTGCTCCCCTCAGCAGTGTATTTCGTCACTCTGCATGTTCTGTTCCCCGCTCTGGCTCTGGTGAAACTCTCACCCTCCCGCGCTTCTGACTGTACCCAGTGCTTGCATAAATAATAAAATAAATCTTTAAAAAAAATAAAGTTTAAAAAAAATAAGTCAATTTTATGAACTCTGCTCATAAAGCACTTAGAATGCACACCAACTGATCATAGCCAAATTTGGGATCTTTTATCTTCAGTAAAGAATACAAATAGGAATTAATCTCATAGTATTCTAGTTGTAGTTCTTTTTGAGTTCAGCTGAAGTTTAACAGCCATTTAATCTACAATCTTGACAGAATTCAGTGGGTGGCCAATTTAACATGGATTGACATTGCAATGTCAGCTTTAGAAATTTAATCCAAAGGTATTTATTTTTCCAGAGATGATGAAATAAGATAACCTAAAGGGATGAGAATGAAAATAACAGAGCATTTAATTGAAAAAAGAAAAACCAAACAATTTATTTGGCTTCAGGATTTCTAGCACCTTATTGAACTTTCAGGGAGAAAACAAACCTTGTGAAATTGGTGGCTGGATACATCTCCTCCAGGATCCCTTTTATCCCCCTAAATAGTTGGCTTTTCTCTAAGCAGCTTTAAGAAATCAACTTCTTTATGGAATTGTACATGTTCCATTTTACACTTCAATTTAGCCACAGTTCTTATATATTCCCTAAAATTTAGATTAGTAAAGTCACTTTAAAAAAATCAAAATAGCTTATATTGATTTGAAAAACAATAATATAAGCCTCTAATAATTGTTTGACATTTATGGTAACTTATAAATTGCAAGTTATTTTCATATGCAGCACTCAATTTATTCCACATAATAGTAAAGGTAGATATTTTTAATCGTGTAACCATGCATGTTATGCTAGCAGTCTTATAACAACAACACAAAAATGACAAATATTTTCTGCCTGGGTATCTCTCTAATTTTTATAATAAACCTCAAACTTAAGTATTTCATTCCCATACTAAATATTTAGAAATTATGTAACACAAATGTTAACTTGCCTGAGATCATCTGATAGTCAAGTAGCATTTTCCATTCCCTGTCCATTTATGATGCACATTTGCACATATTCTATTTGCATACACATTTTATCCTGTGCACTGGAATAAACCATCCTTCCCAGAAGAGTGGAGATCAGCAGTCACCTCTGTAATAAAAACCGGGAGAGGTCAGAACAGGACACATAGACTTCAGTGTTCCTGCCTTTAGATTTACAGCCTTGGGGTGCTGAGGAATACATGAAATTAGTAAATCAGAGGAAGTAGGAAACAGCATAGAAATAGGTGGAGAAAAGAATTAAAAATCTAATTGGAAGTGGGGGCAGTGTCATGGAAAATTAGGTGGGATGGCAGAAAAGGTTAAGCTAAGATTTTGCCATTTTTTTCCACTCCCTGAAACAATTAAGAAAAATCCAGATGTATAACTGCCTGGAAAATATCTCTAGAAGAAGGAAACTATTAAGACTTAAGAGGATATAGTATAATCCATAGGCAGACACCTGTTCAAAATTCTCTTTTAATGTTAACTTGTAACTGCATATAAATTTGATCAGGCAGATGTACGTGGGGAACAGATTTAACCATGGGTTACACTTATAATACTTATAATTAGCTTAACTAAAATGTGTGCTTCCTCAGTGAAATGAAACTCATTATATTAATTGAAGAAAAAGAAACTTAAAAGAAGAATAAGCTGCTTTTTAGCTTTTGACATTCTTTGGTTTTTGTTTGTTTATTTTTAAGGAACCAATTATGTTCTAATTGGTATAAAATAAACATTTGTAAAATAGGTAAGTAAAATAAACATTTGTTTTAGTTTGGAATTTAACTGCCAAAAGCTCTAAAATGGTGTATGATTCAATTGAAAACATATATATGCAATTTAAAATCATGTAGAGATTACATTAGAATAATTTACATTACTAAAAGCCTATGATTATCATAAGATAGTATGATTAGTAGTTAAGCTTTGCCACTTTGAGGATACTTTAAATATGTCTTATTTACTCATTTATTCACATTGCAAATTCTTTCACATGGATTCAATAACAGCAAACCTGAGCAGGTCTTCATCTTAACACTTTCTTAGAGCTATACATGGTTAAAGTATACTAAATCACTACATTTTGGACTGGTTTGATCCAGTCAAAAGCATTTTTAGCCAGTCAGAACAGGATTAAACCAGTGAGAACCGGTTTGAACTCCCCCGCCCCCAGTCAGAACTGGTTGATCCTGTTTGATCTGGTCAGAACCTGTTTGAACCAGTCAGAATAGATTGAACTGCTTCTCCCCCAGGTTTGAACTGTCCACCATTCTTTTCTGGTCAGAACTAGAATCACACTGTATTAATAAATGACCTCTTCATCAAGGAGAATGGGAGTAAGAACTCACTTCAGTGAGTTTTCTGGTCTGTTCAGCCCTGTATTAATTCACACACACACACATACACACACACACACACACACCTCTCCAGGGGTACAGGTGCTGAGAAACATGCAAGTTGTCCTAGATACAGTAAACTCCAGAAGTTTCTCTGTCATAGCCCATGTTGCACAGAACTATGCCTGTAGCTGAACAGCTAACCTAATTTTTCTGCAAGGCAGGTCCTCATTGCAGCAAGCTCACTAAATCTCAAATTTGCTGTTAGAAATGAAACATCAAGACTTTCTTGTCTATGAAAACTGCTAATTCCTTGTTCGTATGCATAGCCCTTTAAGTCTGATTACAGATATTTCCAACTCCTTTCCCCAGTTCTCCTACCCTGTCCTCCTATAGACCATCTTCTGTCCTGCAGTCACTGCTTCTGCTACTGCTCTTCTGATGTTATTGAGACTAAGTCAGAGGAAAGTAAAGTGCATAGACAGTAACCCCCTGATCAGTAATCTCACTGATTAACATTTAGAGAAGCACTGATAGTGTAGGCATAAATGACTGCTTTCCATCAGTCCTGCCAGAGGTGATCAAAGAGAAGTGTTTGAAATGGTCAGAAAAAAAAATCATAAAATAAAAAGAAAAGGACTGTTTTTCATGAAAGGACACACAGATGAACCAGAATACATTTGTTTTTCAAATATAATATGAAAAATGTCAAAATAAATAATACAAGGGAGAACACTTCTAATACTATATTTGGGTTGTCAGTTATTTCCACCAGGTTGTCCGGTAGTAATCAAATTACTTTTCTTCTCAAGACCTGCTTATTTCTCCCTAATAGACTAATCCCTTGAATGTGAAGGAAAGCCTTATAAATCTTAGTTTGGAACACATTGTTTATCTTATACTAAGTGAGATGTTACTGGTCAATAGATTTGGAAAATAACCTTGTACTTCCCTATCATTTTCTAATGTTATTTCAAAATTCTTTGCCCATCTTTATATTAGATTGTCAGAAAAGCTATGATGCATTTTTCTTGAAAAACAGAAAAAAAGTCATAACTTCTCCAACAACCCAATAGTTTACAAGATTAATACAAATAAAAATTGTTAAAAGTGATATTCTGCTATGATGATTGTTCATGCTATATTCTTCCATATGATACCAAGTTTTAGGTTCTTTGGAATTTTGATAGCAATAATGTCCATATTTAAATAATCACTGCATAGATGTTTAGGTCGACTGCTCCTGATGACTGTTCATCCATAATTTCTGTTGCAGTAATTTTAGTGCTTCTTTACTGCCAACTTCATTGTTAGAAATAGTACATTTTTTCATGTTTTTTTTTTTTACCAAACTGCTTTTAAATAGTATTTGTATTCTTAATAAACAATGCTAAATTATGGTTTGAAAAGATAAATCTAAAATTATTCTCAAATAAAAAAAATTCAGCAACTTTGTACTATCAAAGAACTCATGTGACACTGAACTCAATCCCACCATTGAAAAAAAGAATTGAAGTGAATCATGAGTATGTAAATTGATAATGTTGGTGGGAATCAATAGTTTTTTTAATGAGAGACAAAAACACCACCCACTTGTTCTTGGTTAGATTTTTAACTTTTTTTTAAACTAACATACAGACTCTGGAATTGCAGGAAACACTTCAGTTAGTCAAATCAAACACTGCTTTGGCTCTTCCAAGTCTACCAGCAGTAATTGCATCATTAAAATGACCAGTTTCCCTCACCTTGGATTAAAAGAATCAATTTGTTATGACATGTTTTAAAAAAAGGAAAACTAATTGTTTTCCATAGAGAAACAAACCAACCAATGATAGCAGCAAGAAGTGGATGATTCAGATGAGTGTGCAAACTCACTTAATTACTCAATAAAGTAATACCTAAATTGCAAGGGAATATGGCACAAAATGGAACCCCCAATCTATGACTGGTGCAGTGGAGCAGTGAGAAGAATCAGGGTCTTCAATCATGTACTAGAGATCATGGATCAAAAATCTCTATAATTAATTTCCTGCTTTGATGGTTGGCTCTTTTGGTACTAATAACACTTAGTAGTTATTCCAAGCACATGTCTCATAGTGACTCACCTAATCACCATTAAAAAAAAAATAAGAAGAAACCTAGGAAGTTGTTTCATTTATGAGATGGGCACCTTTGATGTTCCACTTACAAATGAGAAAAAATAAGGTGGGAAGAGGTTAGCAATATTCAGCATGCAAAGAAAAAGGCTCTGCATCTTGAGATTTGGCTCTGAGTTCATGTTCTTGATCACTAACAGACAGCTTTTCAAAGAGTGGCCACAAAATAGTTGATCTTTAGTGAGGTGATTACGATGTGCTAGACCCTTCTCTAAAATTTTTCCTTATATATAATTATATAGTCTTCTCAGTACTTGCACCAAGTTGGTGCCCTTGCAAGATTGTGCTGGCTTGGCCTTCATGCACTGTATGGATGTAGAATCCATCAGAGGAGCAGTTGTGTTTTCAGATACTCCTCCCAGAAGTTACACTTGAAATGATCATAGTTAAGTAATTATATTCTTCCTAGACTATCTTCTCACAAGAGCTAAGGATCCCAATCACATGTCTTACTAGTTTGTTCCAGGAATCACAGACTCTGGCATTGCAAGTTGCTTTTACTTTAGAGAACTTGCTGCTCTATCTCCCTTGGCACCCCCTGTATATTGCCCTTTTTCCCAGGCTTCCTCCCACCATTTCTTTGGATTTGACCTCGTTTAGAACATTTTCTGGTATTGTGACATTTATATAAATAGAGTCATATATCCTTTGAATCTCCCTTTAGGTAATATAACTCTCTTAACAAGACATCGCATTAATGCATCTGAAGGAGACCAGAATATGCCACTATCATAAAAATTGTCTTGAGCAGAGGACATTTGAGGTGCTGAAATCTCTGTCTGCCTAAAAGCAAAGACTCTTAAAAGAACCCCATCATGATAAATACCCTTCCTGAGGACAACCAAGGAAGATTGACTCAGAACTAGAGATGAAAGTTTCCACACCACATCTAAATATATTTTATCACAAACTGTCATCTCTTACTTATTTCTTTAAGAACTCATTTATTTATAATCAGTCATTTTTCCCTCGTATGCCCTTTCTCCTCTTTTCCTTCCCCTACAAAGATGACACATGAGCTGCAAATGGTATCGTTTTGAGTCACATTTTTGTAAACTCCAATTCCCCTGTTATTAAATTTTGTCATTTCTCTGGTTAATCTATCCTTTATCAGCTTAATTCACAGGCTCCCAGGAACAGCCCATAAGAGAGTAGAGAAAAAAATTTTCTCCCAAAAATGTCCATGTGAGATGTTAATGGCTGAGTTTTTTTTTAAGATTTATTTACAAGAGCTGGGTTGCAGTCCAGAGATGCTGGGGGGCAATGAGAGGATTCACCAGAGACAGAGTGGGGAGCAGAACAGGTGGATCTACTGAAATACACCGCTGAGGGGAGCAGCGAGTGAGTCAGGAGAGGTCTGCTGTGCCATGTGGGTCACCTCCCTGGTGGATTCGAACTCGTGCTGCAGTGGGTGGAGACAGATTGATCGCCCTGTGTCTTTAGCCCCTGCGCCACCAGGGAGGCCCTAATGGCTGAGGTTTAATAGTTAAACTTAGCAGCAATTATAATAGAGATGTATATTCTTAGATTTTTCCACATTTTCTGTTAAACATCTATCATGTTTTACAACTAGATATAAAAATATGTTCAGTGAAGAGGCTATAGATGTAAAGGTGCTTCTCAGTCCCTGATTCTACTTTCACTGTCCACCTTAATCAGCCTGTAGACCCCAGAAAATATTTTGCTTAAAATGACCTTGATTTTTAGTAATTGTATCTCAGCTCAAGGTATATGCCCCTTACATAAATGTAGTTAAAACATATGATCTCTGTAGGAATTTTGGAATTGGAGCTGAGAGAGACAGAGATAATAATTTTCTTTGTTTGGAGGTGAAATATGTGTACTTGGAATTTGTGGGAAGGTACTTTTAATATACCATATGAGCTAGAGAAGAAGGTATAATGAATATTGGAATATGGGCTAGGAAGAGAGAGGGAAATAGAAATGGATGCAACCTCTTTTTTAAGATTTGTTTATTTATACAAGCACTGGGTACAGTCAGAAGCATGGGAGGGTGAGAGAATTCACCAGAGCCACAGCAGGGAACAGAACAGGCAGACTGACGAAATACACTGCTGAGGGGAGCAGCGGGCATGGCAAGGAGAGGTCTGCACGCCATATGGGACCCTCCTCCGGTGGCCGGGGAACATCCGGGGATGGAACCGGTGCTGCAGAGACTGCAGGCAGCTTCGCAGCCCAGCGCTCAACCACTGTGCCACCAGGGGAGGCCCCTGCAACCTCTTTTAGAGACAAGCAAATATACAAGATGAGAAAAAAATTTAGAAACTTCTGATCTCCTGACTCGAGTCTCATACCCCACAAAACACTCTCTGATAAATTGCTGTTTTCTTCATAAACCAGCCCAAGTCAGGTTCATACATTTGCAGACAAAAATAATTCTAAATGGTAAAACATTATTATTATTTTTACTTCTGTCAGTGGCAGAGGGTGGCAGTGATGTGTTTTATATATAAAATCACTTTGGTGAACAGTCATTTTGGTAAAGGACTGTTAAGAACAATATCTGTAGCCCAAACGAATGAACCACTATGTTGATAATTGCAGATGTCATGTCAGGACAGTGGGGAGATGTTTTATAAACTGGATGACATTCTAATACCCCCTCAGATTTCATGGCTTATAATGTGTTAAGGCAATGTCACACCTGGGCAAAAGTCAGTCACGTGACTTTCACATTGCACTTTCAGCTGTTTCTATCATAATGAAAATACAAGGTAGTCTTTGAACATAGTTGCCTGAAATGTCAACAGAGGCCAGTCATCATGCCTCTGGTTACCACAGTTATTGTGAAGGAATAGACTTGTTGTCACCCTGTCTCTGTTTTGATTGTCAGCCCCTGTAGGTACAAGCAGATGTTACTGTGATAGGGCCCAGAGTGATTAAATCTCCTCACCCTGGAGCAGTAAAGACAAACAATTTCAGGGAATAGTATCCACATATTAAGTGATACTGTCAAAGCTGAGAACAAATTAGAATTTGTGTTTGCTGCAAAAGTCAATTAATTGCATCTTGTCCTACATATTTGATGTAACATCAGATATTCACGCTTTAGCTTCAACTGAGAAAATAAGTTGTGTGGTTTTTAACACAACTTTACCATTTCAAAAAGTTAGAATATTTTTTATTTTTATGCAAGGACTCTAAGCTCTGCCAGGTTGCATGTTTCTTGGTTGAAATAGAAAAGTAAGATATTAGCCACATTCAGTAAATGACAACTAAACACATACTTGTTTCATGCCCATTGTTCTAGTAACTGGGGAAACCACAATGAGCCAAAGAAATGATAAGCCATGCCTTTTTGAAATTACATTTCAATGGAACAAGGTAGTAGAACACAAACAAAGGAAGCCAAACAGTGATAAATGACATGGACCAAAAAGACATGGAAAGGGGATAGGAGTGGCTTAGTGGAGGCACTGTGTTCTCACGAAGGATTTGTTGAGCAAAGGCATCTGGGTTCAAGTGTCCAGGCAGGAAAAGCAGCAAATATATTGTCCCTGAAACAAGAGTAGGCCTGCATGTTTGAGGACAGGTGAAACAATGAGTGAGGCAGAGCAGTGAACCAGAATAGTAGCAGAAAACGACAGAGAGGGAGACTTGCAGACCATATTATAGAGGTCCTTCTGATAAATGTAAGTATTTTAATTTTACTTTGAATAAAGTGAGAAGCTTTAAGCAAAATGTGTCATGATCTGAATTAGTTGTATGTTTTACAGTGCTATGAGATGCAACTCATATACCATATAATTCATCCATGTAAATGACTCAAGCCAGTGACAGTTAAATCTATTCATACAGTTGTGCAACCATCACCACAGTCTAATTTTAGAGCATTTTTGTTTTCCGAAATGGAAACCTGTACCCACTGGCAGTCATTCTCTGTTGCCTCCCTGTCTGCTTCCCTCTCTCCTAGTCCTTAGCAATCTCTCTTCTGTTTCTATGCATTTATGTCTTTCATTTAACTTAATGTTTTCAAGGTTTTTATCCATGTTGCATCATGTATTAGTATTATTCCTTTTTATAGCTGAATGTTATTTTTTTCTTTTGAATGTTATTTTATTGCACGGATGTGCCACATAATTTTTATGCAGTCATCAGTTAAATGAACATTTAGGTCATTTTTACTTTTTGGGCTACATTGAGAAATGGTTCTGTGAACATTTATCTACATACATTTTTATGTATGTATATTTTCATTTATCTTCTATATATATGTGTGTGTGTATACATACATAGATTCTAAAAGTAGAATTACTGAGACATATGGTAACTCTATTTTTAACATTCTGAAGAATTGTCAAACTATTTCCAATGTGACTGCACCATTTTATGTCCCCAAGAGCGGTTTGTGAATTGTCTAATTTCTTCAAGTACTTGTCAGCATTTACTATTGTCTCTTTTACTGTAGCCATCTTTTTTTTAATTGTAGTTAAATGAACCATCGTCATTTTATTACAGCCAATCAAAATCAATGGTTTTGACTGAATTGCCTTATGACTAATGATGTTCAGCAGTTGATCATGTGTTTACTGACCATCTATATATTTTCTTTGGGGTAATATATTCAAATGCTTCATGCACTTTTAAATTGGGTTAAATGTATTTTCTATAAATTGTATGAGTTCCTTATATTTTCTGGGCACACATTTTATCAGATAAAGTATATTCAAACATCTTCTCCCATTCTTGAGCAGTCACTTACTTTATGGTATCATTTGCAACAAATAGCTTTGAACTATTAATTAGTTTAATGTATTTAATTTTATTTAATATCTAAGATACCATGACTAACACAAGATAATGAAAATTTATACCCATGATTTTTCCAAGAGTTTTATCTCTTACATATACATCAATGATCCACTTTGAAGGATACAAGGTAAATGTTATTCTTTTGCAAGTATATATCCAATTGTCCAAACTCCACTGTCAAAAAAAACCTATTCTTTTCCTAGTGAGCAGTCTTGACATTCTTGTTAAAATTAAGTAATCACAAATGTTTATTTATCAACTTTTGATTTTGCCCTAAGATCTGTATTTCTATGTTTATGCTTGTTTTAATTATTGTATCTTTCTAGTAAGCATTGCCGCTAAGAAGTGTGAGCCTTCTAAATCCCAGTTGGTCATGGTGTGGGATCCTTGTTGTATGTTGCTGTGTTACTTTGCTAGTAGTTTGAGAAATTTTACATCTGTGTTAGTAGGGGATATTGGTCTCTAGTTTTCTTTTCTTGCAACATATTTGTGGCATGCACAAAGCTATACCCTGTAAAGAATGATCAGAAAGAAAGGCTTAAGGCTACTAAGTGTCTAACTGGGGACATACATACATATATTCATACATGCATATGTATATACATGCATAAATGTAATCTCCATGAACTATGACATCACCTACAAGTTGATATCACCTATAAGCTACACACATGTCCAATAGTAAAGGTATAAATATGAGTGATTGACTTAAACACAACTTTTGACTGATGTGGATTTTGCTGACCCAGGAACTATTTATAGGTGGTCAGGAAAACAAAAGCAAAAAGCAAACAAACAAACCAAGGAGAAAAGTGTCCTAGCAAAGATATCAGAGGCTGCACGCTATGCAGGTAATTGGGCATACGGAATTAGTGTTTCAGATTCTTAGGGGTTGTATGACTTTAATTTATAGACCTGACTTCTTAAGAATTACTCATATGTCCTGAGTAGTTTATTATTTATTCATTATTTGGTCAAAGATTGAATTCAAGCTGCTTGTGCCAGTGAGACTTTCACATTGTATGGATATGTCTGTGTGTGAACTGGGGAAGTGTTGTAAGTTCTGTTCTCATTGGCTCCTGAATGGATGCAGCCTAGTCCATGTACATACCCTTTTTGACCCCAGAATTGACTGTTACCTCAATAAAATTCTTCTTATCTGTCTCCTCTTGTCTCCATCAAACTTACATTTGCTCTCCAATTTTGTTCTCGTTATGGAATTATCAGACTTAGAAGACTTAGTTGGTTTCTAAGAAGCTTTCCATAGTTTTTTATGATGTCCTTGTGCATGGAATACTCTACTCTCTGTTTCAAATAAAGTTAGTAAGTGGAGATCTTTGCCCTTGTGGCCTGATTATTCCCCTAGAAAAATCCTTGGGATGTTACATCAGAGCTGAGGATAAGGACTTGATTTTCTCAGCGTATCACCACCACTTTTTAAGTGGGTACTCTGGGCAAAGGCATGTCCTCATCTTCTTGTCTTGCCTTCATTGACATTTCACTTTGTCCTTCAAATAAGCTGGGGTAGGCTCTGTTAAGACAACCACATTCTTGCTGTGCTGTGACTGAAGTAGAAATCCACCCAGAGAGTGGAGGATAGATAGGTTTTGTGGCCATTTCTACATGGAATACAGCTCTGTAACATAAGATTGGAGTGAGGAAGTGAAGAGCTGTGTCTTTCTCTTCTGGGGTGAAACTTGAAGTCCCACATGGTGAGAGATGGTTGTATACATGCAGAGTAGGCTTCCATAATAAAAAGCTGGTAGAGGCTGTAGGTTGTGGTTTAAATGTCATAGACTTGCCTGTTCTTAATGAGATTTGGAAGATTTTAGTGAATGAATGTTTCTTTGTTTACTATACTCTACTATAACTATACTATACAGAATCTAGACACAAGTAAGATAAAGCTAAAAACGGACCTTTGGGCTTTGTAGTTCAGAATGTATCATTGATCTGGACCAGAATTTAATGGACAGAGAATAAAGAGATATGCATGTAAGAGTAGATGCAGAAAAAAAAATTGGGAAGAGAAGAATTAAGATAGCAAGTATTAAAAACTTGTTTGAGTTTTGTTTTAAATGGGAAAACAAAAATGGGTGATTGCTGGAGAGAGAAACCATGGCATTAAGGAGGAGTTATTTTACTTATAGCATGTCTATAATGATTACTTTTCAATGAAAAGGAATAGTGAATGACTCAGAAGAACACTCAGTCATACAATTTTATTTAACTTATTAGATGAAAAAAGGTGGAATATATTCATGAAAGAAACATTAAAAATGGGGGGGGGAGCAGTTTATAGTAACAGAAAGGAATTCCAGAGTATACGCCACAAATGTAGATAGTGAGTAGAAGTTCTGAATGATAAGTACATTAGTTTCCTAGGGCTGCCACAATAAAGTCCAATAAATGTGGCGGGTAAAACAAAAATGTATTTTTGCATGATTGTGGGGACTAGAAGTAAAAATCAAGGCATTTTCTGAAGCCTCTAAAGGAGATCATTCCTTGCCATGTTGAGTTTCATGATTGAGGGTGTTAGGAATACAAGTTTCATGATTGAGGGTTTTAGGAATACAAATCTGTCTGTAGGCTACTGGTAACTCAAAAGTAGAGAGCCTAGGAAGGAGGCAATTAGTATGTTTAAAAAAGATGATGAGCACATGTATGGGGTGACTGAAGAACTATCTGACAGGGAAATGGGCCTGATTTGGTAGTCAAAGAAATACAATTATCCTCTTTGATCTCTTGGTGCTGTGTGCTAGACAGAACAAAACAAACATCACAACAATATTCTCATTTCTAATTATTTCATAGTGATCTGTCTTTAGTTTTACTTCTAAAGGGCTAGCTAGGTAAAATGCTTTTTCATGTTTATTTTTCTATCCAATGTAAGAGTTTTAATTGACTTACTTCTAAACTAACTTCTTACTAATATCCTAGACAATCTCTGGAGAAATAAAATTTTCATCACATGTTTCTCTTTATAGAAAACTAATTAGAGCTCTAATTAGTATATAAATGGTTTTCAAAATAATCATCTTTATAATACAAAATAATTCACTTTTCAATTAAATTTTGTGTTTGGCAAAATATTGAATTGATTAGATTTTGAGAGACTTGGATATTATGGTTGAGTCCTCATTTTCCTTTTCTTCATGGGATAAAGGGAAGAAGAAAGATTATGGATAACAGAGCTTGCCCTCACTTGTATACTTTGTATAAATCTTTGGCCTTCTCTAGTCTCTTCTCTCCTAATTAATTCATTAATTCGTTCACTCATTTATTGCTTGTTGTATTTATGAAGAAATAAGTGGTCTCCTATGAGGAGGGAGTAAGGAAAATAATCGTCATTTGGGTCCAGGAAAGAGACTACAAATAAAAAGCATTTTAGTGAAAATCTGATATGGGTCTTCATTTTTATATTCCTTTTATCTGACATTTATGTCAAAGTCATAAAAGCCTCATAGAACGATTTGGAAATTGTTCCTTCTCTTTACTTCCCTGAAATGCTTTCACTAAGTTTTGCATGATATATTTCCTAAAAGTTAAAAACTACATGAAATTTGTCTTTTTTTTCTTAATTTTTTTTTATAGAGGCATGTTTTTTATTTATTTGTTTGTTTGTTTGTTTGTTTGTTTGTTTATACATGCACTGGATACAGTCAGAAGCACGGGAGGGTGAGAGAATTCACCAGAGCCAGAGCGGGGAGCAGAACAGGCAGAAGGACCGAAATACACTGCTAAGGGGAGCAGCGGGAGGCAGGAGAGGTCTGCGCGCCATGTGGGACCCTCCTCCGGTGGCTGGGGAGCAGCCGGGGATCAAACCGGAGCCGCAGAGGCTGCGGGCAGCTTCACAACCCAGCGCTCAACCGCTGCGCCACCGGGGAGGCCCACTACATGAAATTTGTCTTTTTGTTGTTTTTGAAGGGAGAGAAATTTTAATAAACTAGCGATTCAGTATTTTTTAATGATTATAGATATATTTAAACTATTTACTTTGTCCTGGGTAATTTTTTGAAGTTATTGTTTTCTTGGAATATATACATTTTGTTTAACATTTCAAATTTATTGGCATAAAATGTTCAAGATTTTGTTTCCTTAATCCCTGCCATACGTGTAGTCATGTCCTATATTTCAATCCTCTTTTTTTTTTTCTTGATCAATTTCACCAAAATCTTTATTTTATTAGTCTATTTTATTCTTTATTTTTAAACTTTTCTTAATTTCTGTGTCTTTTACAAATATTTTCTTCTAGGCCTGCATGGTAGCTTAGGAGTTAAAGTCTCAGCGCTATCACTGCAACGTCCTGAGTTCCACCCTTGACCAGGGAGCTAACCCACATATGATGCAGCAGACCTCTCCTGTTTTGCTTGCTGCTCCCTTCATCAGTATATTTCAGTGTGCCTGTTCTGCTCCCCACTCTGTCTCTGGTGAATCCTCTCACCTTCCCTGCACCTCAGGCCTATCCCAGTTCTTTATGCATAAATAAATAAAAATAAATCTTGAAAAGGTTTAAAAAAATCTTTACTTCTATTTTTTTGAGTTAATTTTGTTCTATTTTTACTTTTCACCATCTTAAGGTTTGTATTACTTAAACTTAATTTCTTTTACAAGCATTTAAAATGATAGGTTTCTTTCTGATGCAGCTCACAAGTTTTGAAATTCAGTATTACTATTATCATTTGGTTCTAAGTGTTTTTGATTTCCCTTATGATATTTTGAGCCATAAATTATATTACTCCCAAATATGTGTGGATTTAACAGATGTATATACAACATTCAAAAAAAAAAAAAACCACGGAATTATATATAGTGTACAAACATACAAGATTTATAGATTCTTATGTCTTTTCATTGATTATTATAAAGTAAAAAAAAAATCCTTTGAGAATGGTTCCTTCACATTTTCTTTCAAATGGTCTTATTGACAATGAAAATGAAATGCAGGTGCTGATCAGTCTCCTTTCCTTGGCTTTTTTATAAGGTATAATTCCCAGGTGTTAATCATAGTTAGCTATCATCATTTACCTTTTCTGTGAAAAGAATCCATTGATTTCCCTGTTCTCCCATTTTCCTTCTCAGATGTGTCTGAACAAGATCACTAGCTATGATGACACAAGTTGAGTTCCTAATAATTGAAAACTTTTCCATTTATTATCATTTATTAGAATTGTTATTATCACTCAGTCCAAATTTCACTAAAGACAATTGTAATGAGAGTTCATCATGACTTTACATTTTTTTAAAGCTTTATTTATTTATGCATACAAGAACTGGGGTATAGTCCAGGGATGTGGGGGGTAGGTGAGAGGATTCACCAGAGACAGAGTGGGGAACAGAACAGGTTGACTGACTGAAATACACTGTTGAGGGGAGCAGCGGGTGAGTCAGGAGAGGCCTGCTGCACCATGTGGGTCACCTCCCTGGCCAGGGATCGACTTGGGATCGACTCATGCTGCATTGGCTGCGGATAGGCTCATAGTGCTGCATCTTAACCCCTTGCGCCACCAGGGAGGCCTCATCATGACTTTATATTTACAATCACTTCAGTGAAAAGTTAAAAAAAATTCAGGGAAATATAATATTCAAGGGACATGTTCTTTTTCTGAGTGTTGTTAACCAAAGGTATCCAAAATGTTGTTAGGCTAGTTGAACATCATTATGGTGACTGATTAAATCTAATTTCCTGAGTTAGGGTCTTTCTGCTTCAATAATTTATATCTCTCAGATCATAAGAATCAAATAGTGTAAAAATGCCTAATCAGATGATTAAATATTTTGTCACTCAGCCAGTACCTTTAAACAATTTTATGTAATCATTTTGATGGATTTGCCCATAAATTCACTGGCATTTTAATTAATCTGATTACTCCATTAAATAATAAGTGTCTTAAACACCTACTATGAGTTTAAAATGATTCCATGAGCCATGGTATAGTCAAGCAACATAAAAAAGTAACTTTTCTTCCATGAGGAGGTGAACTACATGTGAGAAAAATAAGAGAAGAAAACAATACTAAATGTACATATTTGGAAAAAATAAACATACTACAAAAATCATTAAAATATTCATTTCACATTTCCTTTTACTGAGTAGCCACTAAATGAAGAATACTTTAAAACATTGTATATTAAAAGGCACTGGAAATACAACTATACTTTCAAGTAGGTCACAGTAAAATGAAAAAAAAAAACACTAAGAACTTAATTATAACATATTATAATAATTGGTACATCGTATAAAAGACAGAGTACTTAGGATCACATGTTGCAGGCCAGAAAGTTGAAACATGTAGGCAAAAATCAGGGAGGGGTGAGAGAAACATGAGTATTCCAGGAATCAGAAGAAAATTGTGTGCCAGGGACAAGAGAAAGAGTAGTATAATTGAAAAATTGCAATCAGTATAAATAGTTGAAGATGACTGGGAAACTGGCCAAGAAATGAGGCTGATACACTAGAAGATGTAAGCAAAGACTAGAAAATGAAATAATTTATAATCTGTAGCAAAAAGTTGAGCTGTATTATCATGACAGTCACCTCAGAGGTTTGTCAGCAGGTGTGATCAGATCATCTTTCCGAAAAAAAAAAAAAAATTCTTTTTTATTGAGGAAAATGGATTGGATGGAAGTAACACTAGAGGCTTGCTCCACTAATCTAAGAAAGGTGATTCAGAGTTGAATTATTGTAGCCACAGGGATATAGAGAAGGCTTGACTCAAAAGTTACTGAGTAAGGGCCTCCCCGGTGGCGCAGCTTTGAGTGCTGGGGTGTGAAGCTGCCCGCAGCCTCTGCAGCTCCGGTTTGATCCCCGGCTGCTCCCCAGCCACCGGAGGAGGGTCCCACATGGCACGCAGACCTCTCCTGCTGCCCTCTGCTCGCCTCAGCAGTGTTCTTCGGTCCTTCTGCCTGCTCTGCTCCCCGCTCTGGCTCTGGTGAATTCTCTCACCCTCGCGCGCTTCTGACTGTACCCAGTGCATGTATAAATAAATAAATCAATCTTAAAAAAAAATGAAAAATAAAGCCTTAAAAAGAAAAAGTTACTGAGTAAAACTAAAAGGCCTGAGGATACCTGAAACATCAGGAAGAATGAAAGTCCATGATGAAGTTTTAGTTGATGTCTTCTGCCATTTAATGAATAACGGTGTCTTTCACTAAGTTAAGGGAATTCTAGAAGAGGTTTGGGTAAAAGAGGTAGCAATTTTTACACATCAGTTGGAGGTACCTCTGAAATATCTAAGTGGCGATGAAGTGAGATACCTAAGTGGAGGCAGAGAGATAAAGTTGAAAGTCGGGTCTCTGATCTAAGACACTGAATATAACTCAAGTGTTATCTATTTTTTGTTTTGTTCTTACCAGAAGTTGTATGAATGTGAGCAGAAAGAGATATTTTTGATTAGCCATAAACCACTTATATATCTTCTATTTGGTTATGTCTAGGATGTGAGTGGGAGAAATAAGAATACTGAGATATACATACTGTCCCTACCGAGACAGTTTTGTACATGGAAAGATAAACTTTTTTTTTCCCTCTAGTCCTTTATTTGGGATAATTTTTTGTAAAAAATGAACATGTAAGTTGAATCAAGTGAGATAATGAAGGACTGAAATTTGTAGAACTGAAGTAAATACATGGTAGGAGATGGAAAATGTGTGGAAAAGAGGCCATTCTTGAAATCCCATTTGAGGAAAAGAAGGATCTATACCCAGAAAGGGAAATACAGAAAAATGAAAAGTGACGAGAGACAGAACACAACAAAGGTTTCTGCAGCATTAATAGAGTGAATTCAGCATGTTTTTAGGTAAAATTGGGAATCCAGATAAAAAAAGTAATGACCCATCTAATTGCTTTAACTGGGAAACCTGAGGGAGTAGAACATAAAAGGTTGGAATA
The DNA here is from genome assembly GCF_014898055.3 of Talpa occidentalis. Classification (NCBI taxonomy): domain Eukaryota; kingdom Metazoa; phylum Chordata; class Mammalia; order Eulipotyphla; family Talpidae; genus Talpa; species Talpa occidentalis. The sequence continues at coordinate 23,108,436 of NW_023601322.1, forward strand.
AGATGAATTGGTAGAGAGGAAGATTACAAAGAAGCAAACACAGCATCTCACTTTAGTGATTTTTTAGGGACATTTCCAAGTGAATTGAATTTTGGAAAACCTGATTGTTCTAGGGGAAGTAACTAACAGAATTAGCTATTGCATATGGATGATGGATAGGAGTGAATTGAGAAGAGGCAAAAGGTTAAAGAAAATCACACTTAAATGTCAGAGATTACATAAAATAATGAGGAGAAATGAGAAATAAACCTGTACTATGAAGAAAGACATGCCTCATAAAAAACACACACATTTTGCCAAGTGCAAGCAGGTAAGGGTCAAAGGCCCTGAGGCAGAACCACATTTATAGTGTAGTACATGGTCTGTTTCTGTAATGGAGTTTCACTCAACTACAAAAAAAGAGAACAATAGCAAAAGATGCTGAGCAAGACACAGAAAATCACAGAATTTTAAAAAGGAGAGGAGAAAGAAAAGGAAGGGAGAGGAAGGAAAGACAATAAAAAGATAAAGTCTACCAGAAGAAGCTGACATTATGAAATGACACAGGGAACATGGGTTTAATTTCCATTACCTGTGGTAGAAAGTTAGCTCATGTGTGCTGAATCTTGGAGGAGCCTGAATCATCAGTTACTGTGCAGACAATTCTATTGACAGTTGCTTTATATTCCAAATCCAATAATGAAGTACAAAAGCCTTCAAAGCCTGGAAATAGATGTCTCTGTGCTTCCTTAGGAATCACTTTGATTGGCAAATAACTGTAACCGCATCATTACCATTTAATGTCTTGGGCAGTTCCAGTGGTACCTGGAAGATAATAAAGAGTTGTCAGTATCATTCATATCTTTTAATTGCTCCTATTCACATTTCTTTTGTTATCCTGTGGGCAAAATTGTAACACTTGGCTAGGCATACAGTGGATAAAGGAGACATAATAGTCCAGACTAAAATACTCTCCTAAGTACCCATTACTTCAGATAGCTATGAGAAACAATATAGCTTTGCAATAAAACCTATTTACTGGTAAAAATTAAAATTGCCTTTAACAGCTTTATTGCATGCAAACAATTAAAATAATTATATCAAGTTGCAGCTGCTGTTCTGGTACGTCAGGCTAAGGAACAGAGTTAAAGGGAACAAAAAAACAGAAGGAAAAAATGTAAATCCCAAGAGCAAATGAAAGAATAGTGTGAAATCCAATATACATTTCCATGTTTATAAGAAAAATAAAACGATATATTCTACACTATTTATCAGGTTTCATGACAGATTTTGAACCACTGTTTTTTGTGAAGAGTAAGAAAATATCTCTTAACAGAATCCCTCAGCAGCCTTTTGACTAATTTAGAACACAAGTCACATATCCCTGTGGTGTGTTGAGCAAACTGGAAATCTCACTATCTCCAGTTTTTTCTTTTGTTTCTTTTTTGTATTTTCAAAGATTTATTTATTTACACAAGAACCAGGGTACAGTCCAGATGTGCGGGAGCGTGAGAGGATTCACCAGAGACAGAGTGGGGAGCAGAACAGGCAGACTGAGGAAAAACACAGCTGAGGGGAGCAGCGGGAGAGACAGGAGAATTCTGCCCACTGTGTGCTTTTCTCCCCTGCTGCCAGGAACCAACCTGCGCTGCAGAGGCTGTGGACAGCTTAACAGTGTGGTGTTCAACCGCCTGCGCAACCAGGGAGGCCTCTCCAGTTTTTTCCTGACCACAAATATTTATGTTTTAGTTTCAGGAAAACAATTGTGTATACTTAGAATTCAGTAAGAAATTACAAATGACCTCTATTTGCCCAGGGTTATGTGAAGTTCTGCGAGTTCCCATTCAGCCCACACTTCATTGTTTCTGCATTTTTATTCACATGCATGGTTGAATAACCTGAGAAACAAGAATAACCTCAGAAGATAAGATTGAATCAAAATCAAATGTTATACTCAAACTAGACTTAGATGGCTAGTCCTGTAATCCATGCTCATTTATTTATTCATCACATATGTACCAGCATCTGTTATAAGTTAGCATTCATTATTCATGTAGAATGAAAAGAGAATAAGGCACAGCCTCTGACTTGAAAAGTCCATAATATATAGTGAGAAAAATGGACAAAATAAGTTATTGAAATACTATTAAATCTCAAGGAAAGATGTGAACACAATATACAGTATTTCATTCAGTATATCAGGTTAAGGTAATTTTTCTTCCCAAATCTATGACTTAAAACTATGTTTCTTACTGTAAAGATTAATACCAATATGAATTTGAAGGGTTGTTTGGAAAATAAAAATAACCGTCATTTGTTGTATTTGCTTAGCTTCAGAATCCATGTGCACTACAAAAAAAAATTTTTACAGAGATGGGAAGGCAGATTGGGTCAAGGTAGTAACTCAAACTCTGGTGTCAGATTACCTGGGTTTTAATCTTGCTTCTTCCACTTACTGGCTTTGTGACTTCAGAGAACCCGTTTCCCGTATATGAAAAATAAGAATAATATTCATATTTCTATCACAGTGTTATTGTTGAAGTTAAATGATTTCATACAGATGTAATTCCTGGCACTTAGAAAACACTCCATGGTCAATAACTTTGTGATTACCTTACAGAATGGCTATGATGGAAGACATGTTCTTTTCATTGGGCAGAGTGACAGCTGTGGTTCAGAGTGAGGAAACTTTATGTTAATTGTCTCATGAGTGGACTAAAAGCAAAAATTCAAATTCAAGTTTATTTAACCCTAAAGATTTCATAATAATCCTGGGTTTTTTCCCAGTCTGTTTTATCTGTCCCTCTAACCTCACTTAGTTTACTCAGCCAGGCTCTATGTTGGCTCAATTTCACTTGGTTTTGAAAATCAATTACTTCTCTAATGTCCAGTCCTTTAGTTGGGCAAGGTTTTTATGTATATCTTTAGGTAATATATAATTTTATTCATTGCCATATAACAATTGATGATCAACTAACTTGTTAAAATAAAGAACCGACCTTTCATCACTGTGTCCCTGGTACTGGCCGCAATGTGCAGCAACATGGATGGAGCTGGAAGGGAACATGCTCGGCGAAATAAGCCAGAAAGAAAAAGAAAAATACCAGATGGTCTCTCTCATAGCAGGAGTTTAGAGAACATAAATAAGGGACCAAGAAAAAGACTAATTATAATAAAGTAAAAATCAAAATCAACAAGCAACTCTAAACCAGAGACAGAGGGTGGAGAGGGAATAGGATCAAAACAAGGGGCGGGGTGGGAATTGTCTCACAGGATGTGGGAAACTGTAACCAAGATGAAAATGCATATATTATGCAAAAAATGAAAATGATGTAAAATATATAAAATTAAAAAAATAATAAAAAATAAAATAAATGAAGTTAAATTTTTAAAATGCAAAAAAAAAAAAGAACTGACCTATAGTTTTCTTGCTCAGCCACTATAACCATTTTATAAATCAAATTTCCAAAATTACATGGCTTGAAATTTATCATATTGTCTAGCTCACTCTGTCAGGATGTTTATCAGGCATGCAACCCTTTCGTTTTTATATAGACTTGGCTATTCATGATTTTTTTCTTGTCCATGTAAATTACAGAATTAGTTTTTCAATTTCCTCAATGTAGAAATATACTTCGTGTTCTCCTTATATACTCCAAGTCTTTTACTTGCTTGTATTTTCAATTTGTTCTATACTCTATGCATTGAATTCTGGATAATGTGTTAGGTTTTATATTTCAAATCCTAATTTCTTGTGGGCTTAATAGGCTATCAAGTCATTCTATTATGTTTTAAATTTCTATTACTATATGTGCAAAATTTTCTAAATTATTTTTATAAAGAGAAAATTTTTAGTCAATTTATATAGTCTTATTTTGATTATGTGTTCTTTACTTTTAAAAGTATATTAAAGTAATTATTTGTTTTCTGACTCTGCAGTACTAATAAAACATCATTTTGTAGTTTTTGACTGCAGTCATAATTCTTGATACAAAAATATAAGTATGCAAATATATAAGTATGCAAAATCTTCAAGATAAAATTCAAGGTGGATTTTGTGGGATACTACTTTACCAGTGACTACTTTATCACAAATTATGGCTTGGTTTTGGTTTCTTTTCCAGATCATTCATGTAGGTGAATCTGGGCTTCAGAGCCCTAGGAATACCTAGCCATGTATATAATTCCACAGGACAGATTTTTCCCTTTTCTTTGTGCCTCCTAAGTGATGGGTGGTTTATTTTTGTTACACATAGTCACTTAAGAATTAGGTATTTGGGATGTCAGCTTTATGTTGGAATGTCTCCTTTGCTTTTCCACTTGCACAAACTTGACTTTTCTTACTTTCCCACATCCTGTGAGACAATGAAAAACCAAAGCTCATATTTACCAGGCTTGACAAATTGCCTCAAGATGGAAGTCAGACTGTTTATTCTCCTTACCTTTCTGCCTATCCTCTCTGTTTTGTGTTTGTCAAAATCTTTTTTTTACTTTTCTTTTTCCTAGAACATTGACACATTTAAAAATATTTTTTTACTTATTTTCAAAACATAATTCAGACTTTAGTTACTAAACCAAATTAGCCATAAAGCCAAAAATGGATGCCCTCATCCAATCCTCTCAGACAAGGGAGGTCTAATTAATTGTGGTTTATTGTTATTTCAACTGTCTGGAATGATTTCTTTGCATCTTTTCCTATCTCTGTAAACTGCATGGGAACAGTACATGGGAGCTATTTTTCTGTTGTTTTTTTGTTTTCTACTATTATAATTCCAGCACCTAAAATAGTAGTTGGCACATAAAAGCTTAATAAATACTTACTGAATAGAATAATGATGGATTTCAGGCTCTTGGAGTGATCAGATTCTAAGGTATCCCAGTGTCCTTTCTCTCTCACTGTAAATTTTCTCAATTTCTTTGATGTGATGTGATACCTGATTTCAGAGATGTCACACTGACATGTGTTTTGCATCTCATTGAAGCTACAGATTCCAAAATTCAGATTTAATATTGAGGGGATCAAAGCCACCTGGGTCAAGAGTATTGGCAAATGCATGCTCCATTGGCCTAACAGTTGATTTGCCTCCTGGATATCACAAAGGTCCCAATTAATAATAGGTAAAGTTAATGAAGACCAAAGAAGTATTTAGATATTTATTTTCCCCTTCCCTAAAACCATTTTAATAACACTGCAGACTCACTCTAGTCTTTAATATTGCTCATTTGGAATGTTGTCACCTTTCCCAAACAATTTTATTTCTCCTGAAGATTTTCTCTATATTCTTATAGATCTAGTTATACTCAATTAATGTTTATGATCTATAGTTTTAAGTGTGTGTCTCAATCTGTTTCATTAAGGTAAGCCTAAAAATTGTGTTCTTTTACAAATGTTTTAATATCTCCCTTGAGAACTCTCCTACATTGCTGGTGGGAGTGCAAACTGGTCCAACCACTATGGAAAGTTGTCTAGAGGTTCTTCAGTCTACTAAATATGGAGCTACCATATGACCCAGCAATTCCACTACTAGGAATCTACCCATAGGACCCAAAAACAGTGATTCAAAAGAACACCTGTACCCCTATGTTTATTGCAGCACTATTTACAATAGATAAAACCTGGAAACAGCTCAGATGCCCAAAAATAGATGACTGGATCAAGAAGATGTGGTATATATGGAATGGAACACAATGGAACATTATTCAGCAATCAAAAAAGATAAACTCATGACATTTGCAGCAATGTGGATGGAGCTATAAGGAATTATGCTCAGTGAAATAAGCCAGAAGGAAAAAGAAAAATATCGGATGGTTTCACTTAGAACAGGAATATAGGGGAACCAAATAAGACATCAGTGTAAAAAAAATAATAACAGTACAAAGCACAACAAAGTAAAAATGGACAATTATAAACCAGAGCCATACTTCACGGGAGGAGGATAGAGAGGGATCAGAGGGAGGGAGGGAGGAGCACAGGGGACTGAGATGATGGTGCATGGGTGCCTTGAGGAAGGAAATTCCATGGGGACTCAATTCTGAGGGGGTGGTGGAAGCAAATATTGTCTAAAAAATGTAAAAAATTATAAATGTTAAAATAAAAAAAGAAATCTCCCTTGAAAAAATGCAGCTCCTAAATTAAAGCTGTAACGTCCTAACTTTAGTTTATCACACGAAACCTTCCTTCCCTATGCTATTCAATCTGTTCATTTTCATTTGCAAAATATGCTTATGCTCATTTTCATATTATAATCTATACACTGTATTAAACCTACTTTCTTCAAAAGATTGTTCCAAGATGAAGCTGTATCTAAGAGAGTCCCAAGAGAAAGGCTATTTCAAAATTCACCCAGATTGGAGAAAGCTACTGGCTATGTACCGGTGGCATTATCTTAAATAGCATCACTCTTTTTTTTTTTTTATGTATAATTTTCTTTTTTTTTTTTTAATAAATTTTTTTGTTATATTCCCCATACAATTGCAGCCCCCCCATTCTGACCCCAATCCCTCCCCTCCCACCCCCGCCCCCCTAAAAGTGTCTCTGGTTCATAGTTTTTTGTTGATTTTGATTTTCACTTCTTATAGTTATTCATTTCCTGGTCCCTTATTTAAGTTTTCTAGATTCCTGCTATGAGTGAGACCATCCGGTATTTTTCTTTTTCTTTTTGGCTTATTTCGCTGAGCATGATCCCTTCCAGCGCCATCCATGTTGCTGCAAATTGCATGTGTTTATCTTTTTTGAATGCTGAGTAATATTCCATGGTATATATGTACCACATCTTCTTGATCCAGTCATCTATTTTTGGGCATTTGGGTTGTTTCCAAAGCTTAGCTATTGTAAACAGTGCTGCTATAAACATAAGGGTGCAGGTGTTCTTTGGAATGGATGTTTCTGTGTCCTTTGGGTAAATACCTAGGAGTGGAATTGCTGGATCATATGGAAGCTCTATGTTTAGTAGGTCCAGAAATCTCCATACAGCTTTCCACAGTGGTTGGACCAGTTTGCACTCCCACCAACAGTGCAGAAGAGTTCCTTTTTCTCCACACCCTCGCCAACATTTGTTGTTGCTAGTTTTTTTAATATGTGCCATTCTCACTGGTGTGAGATGGTATCTCATGGTAGTTTTGATTTGCATTTCCCTGATGACAAGTGATGTTGAACATTTTTTCATATGCCTGTTGGCCATTTGCATTTCCTCTTCAGAGAAGTTTCTTTTAAGCTCTTCTGCCCATTTTTTGACTGGATTATTTTCTTTGTTGTTGTTGAGTCTCATCAGCTCTTTGCAGATTTTTTGTGATCAGTCCTTTATCATTAGTGTTGGGTGCAAAAATGTTCTCCCAGTTGGTGGGGTTTCTCTTTGTTTTTGTTATTGTCTCTTTTGCTGTGCAAAAGCTCTTTAATTTGATGTAGTCCCAGCTGTTTATCTTTGCCTTCACTATCACTGCTTTGGGTGATGTGTCTGTAAAGATGTCTTTGATGTGCAAATCACGTAGTGTTTCGCCTATATTTCCTTCTATATATTTTATGGTTTCAGGTCTTATGTCTAGTTCTTTAATCCATTTGAGTTGATTTTTGTGTATGGTGTGAGGTGGTGGTCAAGCTTCATTCTTTTGCATGTAGCGACCCAGTTTTCCCAGCACCATTTATTGAACAAACTTTCTTTGCTCCAATGCATATTCTTTGCTCCTTTGTCAAAGATTAGTTGACCATAAATCTGTGGGTTTATTTCTGGATTTTCTATTCGATTCCATTGGTCTGTATGTCTGTTCTTGTTCCAATACCATGCAGTTTTGATGATTATGGCTTTGTAGTATAGTTTGAAGTCTGGGAGTCTGATGCCTCCATTCCCTTCTTTTTTTTTCAGGAGAGCTTTGGCTATTCGGGGTTTTTGGTGATTCCATATGAATTTCATCAATAATTGTTCTATTTCTTTGAAGAATGACATTGAAATTTTGATTGGAATAGCATTAAATCTGTATATTGCTTTTGGTAGGATGGCCATTTTAATAATGTTTATTCTTCCAATCCATGAGCAGGGGATGTCTCTCCATTTCTTTTTGTCTTCTTCTATTTCTTTTAACAGTGTTTTATAGTTTTCTTTGTATAGGTCCTTTACCTCTTTTGTTAGATTTATTCCCAAATATTTGATTTTTTTTGTTTCAATAACAAAAGGGATGGTCTTTTTGATTTCTTCTCCTTCAGATTTATTGTTTGTGTATAGGAAGGCTACTGACTTTTGCGTGTTGATTTTGTATCCTGCCACTTTACTGAACTGATTGATGAGTTGAATTAGCCTTTCTGTGGAGTTTTTGGGGTTCTCTATGTATAATATCATATCGTCTGCAAATAGTGATAGTTTGACTTCTTCTTTTCCTATTTGGATTCCTTGGATGTCTTTCTCTTGTCTTATTGCCCTGGCTAGGACTTCCAGTATTATATTGAAAAGCAATGGTGAGAGTGGACATCCTTGTCTTGTTCCAGATCTTAATGGAATTGCTTTCAGCTTTTCACCATTGAGAATGATACTGGCTGTTGGCTTGTCATAGATGGCCTTTATGATGTTGAGGTATGTTCCTTGTATCCCCAGAATTTCAAGGGCTTTTATCATGAATGGGTGTTGCACTTTGTCGAAAGCTTTCTCAGCATCTATTGATATTATCATATGGTTTTTATATTTCTTTTTGTTGATGTGTTGGATAACGTTGATTGATTTTCGGATGTTAAACCATCCTTGTGCCCCTGGAATGAATCCAACTTGGTCATGGTGAATTATCTTATGGATACATTGTTGGATTCTGATAGCTAAAATTTTATTGAGGATTTTTGCATCAGTGTTCATTAGGGAGATTGGCCTGTAGTTTTCCTTTTTTGTGTTGTCCTTGTTCGGTTTTGGTATTAGTGTAATGTTTCTTCATAAAACGTATTTGGTATTGTCCCTTCCTTCTCAATTTTTTGGAAGAGTTTGTGAAGGATAGGCACTAATTCGTCTCTGAATGTTTGGTAGAATTCATTTGTAAATCCATCAGGTCCTGGGCTTTTGTTTTTGGGGAGGTTTTTTATTACCATTTCAATTTCGCTAATTGTAATTGGTCTGTTTAGGTGTTCTATTTCTTCTTTATCTAGCTTTGGGTGATTGTAGAGTTGTAGGAATTTGTCCATCTCCTCTAGATTGTTAAACTTGTTTCCATATAACTGTTCATAGTAGTTACTGATTATTCTTTTGATTTCTGCTGTGTCCGTTGTGATTTCTCCTCTTTCATTGATGATCCTGTTTATTTGTGCTTTCTCCCTTTTTTCCTTTGGAGCCTGGCTAGGGGTTTATCTATTTTATTGATTTTTTCAAAAAACCAGCTCTTGGTTTCATTGATCTTTTGGATTGTTTTTTTAGTTTCAATTTCATTTATTTCTGCTTTGGTTTTTATTATTTCTTTTCTTCTTCTACTGGTTTTGGGTTTTTTTGTTGTTCTTTTCTAGATCTTTGAGCTTCGAGATGAGGTTGTTTCTTTGCGTTCTTTCTTGTTTCTTGATGTGAGCTTCTATTGCTATATATTTTCCTCTTATTACTGCTTTTGCTGCATCCCATACATTTAGGATATTAGTGTCCTCCTTGTCGTTCAATTCAAAAAATTTTTTAATTTCTTCTTTGATCTCCTCATTAGTCCAATGGTCTTCCAGTAGTGTGGTTTTTAATCTCCATGAGGTAGGAAAGTTCCTTGCCTTCTTTTTATGGTTTATTTCTAGTTTGATGCCTTCATGGTCAGAAAAGATGGTTGATATGATTTCAATCTTGGTGTATCTGTTGATGTTTGTCTTGTGCCCCAGTATGTGATCGATCCTGGAGAATGATCCGTGTGCGCTTGAGAAAAATGTGTACTCCGATTTTTTGGGGTTTAGTGTTCTATAGATGTCTGTTAAGCCTAATTGCTCTAGGTCCTTATTTAGAGCTTTGGTTTCTTTACTTATTTTTTGTCTTGTTGATCTATCCATTATTGATAGTGGTGTGTTGAAGTCTCCCACTACGTATGTGTTTTCTCTGATGTCTGTTTTCAGAGAGGACAACAGTTGTCTGATATATTTTGGTGCTCCTTCGTTTGGTGAGTATATGTTAATGAGTGTTATTTCTTCTTGAAGTATTGTCCCCTTGATCATAATGTAGTGACCATTGGGGTCTCTTTTTATCTTTTTGAGTTTGAAATCTGTTTTATCTGATATAAGTATAGCTGTTCCTGCTTTCTTTTTTGGTCCATTTGCTTGTAGGATTGTTTTCCATCCTTTAACTTTGAGCCTATTTTTATCTTTTGTAGCTAAATGTGTTTCCTGGAGACAGCAAAAGGTTGGGTTTTGTTTCTTAATCCAGGCTGCCACTCTGTGTCTTTTTATTGAAGAGTTTAGTCCATTTACATTTAGAGTTAATATTGATATGTTAACATCTGTATTTGCCATTGTGTTTGTCTTTCCTTTGATTTTATTTATTTATTCTTTTAATAACTTTTTTTTTTTTTTGGCCTTCTTTCATTGTTATTCGTCCCTCTGAGGTTCTGGCTTTAGGACTCCTTGTAGTATTTTTTGGAGTGGGGGTTTAGTTGCAATGAAATTCCGGAGTTTCTGTTTGTCTGGGAAGGTCCATATTCTTTCTTCAAAGAGGAAGGAGAGCTTTGCGGGATAGAGTATTCTTGGTTGGCATCTGTTTTCTTGGAGTCTGTTGACTATGTCCCTCCACTCTCTCCTTGCCCGTAGTGTTTCTTCGGAGAAGTCTGATGTCAGCCTGATTGGTTTTCCTTTGAATGTTATCTGTTTCTTCCCTCTTGCCAGCTTCATTATTTTTTCCTTGATATACAAGAAGCAAGAAGATGGGCCTCCCCGGTGGCGCAGCGGTTGAGCGCTGGGTTGCGAAGCTGCCTGCAGCCTCTGCAGCCGGTTTGATCCCCGGCTGCTCCCCGGCCATCGGAGGAGGGTCCCACATGGCGTGCAGACCTCTCCTGCCGCCCGCTGCTCCCCTCAGCAGTGTACTTCGGTCCTTCTGCCTGCTCTGCTCCCCGCTCTGGCTCTGGTGAATTCTCTCACCCTCCCACGCTTCTGACTGTACCCAGTGCATGTATAAACCAAAACAAACAAATAATAAATAAATAAATAAATAAGACATGCCTCTAGAAAAATTAAAAAAAAAAAAAAAAAAAAAAAAAAGAAGAACACCAAACTTCCACGACGAAAGGAAAAATACAGCAAGACACATAATAGTAAAGCTCCCAAGAATCCAGGACAAGCATCACTCTTTATAAAGCAAAGTCATTTCTCTAGTCTTAGTGTTGGTTTTCAGAGCTATTAAAACCTGAAGGCAATGCCTCAGGCATTTACATTGCTGGTCATTAATATAAAAGTGAGAAGGCATTACTTAGCTGCTATTATCACACAAAGAATTTACTTTTATTTCTGAAGAGGAAAAAGAAAACATATTAATGCTCTTGCTTTTCTTGGCTTTTCCCCCCCTGCTGATAATTAGAGTGCTTAGAAAATAAAATAGCTACAGATTCTTATCAGGCACATGTAAGGTATTAAAAATGATTGCATGTATTTTTCATTTGCAAGAAGCAGACAAGTTATTTTACAATTATTATGCATTTACCTGAGGCAATCTCAAAAAGATTCCACTGCCAAGATTCTTGTGAAGCATTTTCAAAATCTCACTTTTAAAGTATACTTATAGAATAAATCTTTCGGTATTAGAAGAATGTTGTAATTTACTGGGAAACTTCTGTAAGCTGAACACTAGAAGCCAAAGGTAATTTATAAATTTGAAGCCATAGGTAATTTATAAATTGAGTAATTAAAATGAGAATGTACAAAAATAGCTACATATTTTTTACACTCCAGGGAAAATAAAGACTATTGCCAAAAAAATAAAATGTAGCTCAGTTTCACTTACTTCTCAGGTATAGTCACTATCCCAGTGTATTAAATGCTTCTGATTCCAATTGAATGGAGTTGTTTATGGCAACCTTTTTTTGATTGTTTTTGAAAACTAGGGCATATTGCAAGATATAAGGTTTTGCATACTTTTTTTTCATTTTATGCCTGTTTACTTTGCAACTGCTTATCTCGCAGTCAGCTCCCACTAGAAACTTTGGGTAATGTCATCAGTGATAGTGATTGTATAAATTCAAAAACCTCTTTTGTATTCTCAGACTTCCAAATATATAACACAAAATTCAAATATCTATTATGTAATTCCTGTGTGTTTTCTGAATATCAAATCCACATTTCCAAATGAATGTCTCCAAGGTTCCACAATGCAATCAATATTTGTAAACACATTATTTATCCCTCCACCATCTCCCCTCAACGCACAATCTGTTTTTCTTAGTTTATACTTCCAATTTTAATTACTGTTTACCATTCACCAGAAATTGTAAACTAGTACTTTTAACTATTCTTTCTCTCTGCTCATCTACTTGATTACTGTATCTCCCAAGAGTTCTCTTGAAAGTTTTCTGGGTTCGGTTATATCTCGCTCCCCTTTAGGATGTTTTAGTTCAGAGCCTCATCTGATTCCTAGTCTGAAACATTTCACTCTTATTACTGTCAACAAATGGCTCTTCATTCAAGTTAACATCCCACACTGCTGCTAGAGCTATCAGCTAAAAATGTCAAATTATATTCTGCTTTAAAAGGTATCTTAGTGTGTGAAGAACAAAGGTCATGATCTCTTAAGCACGAAAGGATGTCTTAAAATTCTGATCCAGTCCTTCACCACATCTTTAACGTAAGGGAATTTCTGTGTCACATATTATCATTACTAAAGTCAACCAAATCTTTACTGTTCTAGCACTTTGTAGATAGTATTCCCTCAGTAAGGAGTGTTCTTTCTCTGTTTCTCCTTGCAAGCACAAATTCAGCATAGAACCTTCTGCACATCTCCTCTTGGTGAAGCACATTCCATCCGCTTTGGTCAGATTGATAGTCTTTTGTTTTTTTTTCTTATTTCCATGAAAATTTTTTCAAGCTTATATTAAAATAATTACTTCACATTCCCATATATTTCTTATTAACTATCTTCCTAACTGCATTGTGAGCATTTTGGTGATTAGAAGTGGGACCAAACCACAACCTCTGCAGCAATCATCCCAGAATAGTCACGACGTAGTAAAAGACTCCTAATGTTATTTCTTGCCCCCTCTCCGAACAATTGCTCAGATTCTGCATGAAACAACAGCTTATAAGTAGTACTTGGGAAATCTAAAGAAGTGGATTTTATCAATGTGAATATCCTGATTATGAGTCTGATGATTCATGTAAAACTTTAGGGGAGAATCTGGTACATACCATGTTTGTGAACAGTCATTTACTTCTGTTTTCTAAGATTTCCTTTTGAAATAAAATGGCTTTGAACTTGGCCAAGTTTTTCTACTTTTGGAATCTATCTTCCAAAAAAATTGGCAGGGCTACCCCAGTGGCGTAGTGGGTTGAGTGCAGTGCTGTGAAGCTGTCCGCAGCCTCTGCAGCAAGGGTTTGATTCCCGACCGGCCAGTGAGCTACCCACAAGGCGCAAAAGACCTCTCCTGCCTCGCCTACTGCTCCCCTCAGCAGGTCTATCTGCCTGTTCTGCTCCCCGCTCTGTCTCTGGTGAATCCTCTCACCCTCCATGCCTCTGGCCTATACCCCAGTTCTTGTATAAATAAAAATGAATCTTAAAAAAAAAGGGCAACAATGTTAAGATGACATACTTTCTACAACTTTCTGACTATGGTCACTTTACTAAACAGTTCCTGTTACATAGGATGGTATAGATTTAGAGTAAGGATTTCCTGAATAATCATGTCTAATCACATCTATGTTTGACTTTGTCATTAAAAAGACTTTTGACATACTCATGTTTCCATTTTGTCACTGGCCTGGGAAAATTTGGCATAACAAGCTTTTATGGACTTAACTCCTCACATAAATAAAAGTTCTATCAATTACTTATAGCCTGTTGCTTTGCTTATGGACTTATAATCAATAGGAAGGAAAAATTAGTGTCATAGGGGAGTAGAATAGAAAGGTTCTTATCTTTCAGCAATGAAATAGTTTGCTTTTCTTGAAAGTGAGAGACTAACTTAAAAAATACTCTAATAATCTATTTCTTGTTTCCCACTTCGGTAAAGAAAGCTCAAAAATATTCTTAGTAGAAAACAATTGAATTCTTACAACTTGCAGGACATAGGTTCATTTAAATTTGAGATTTCCTATCATGGAATTTGCATTTAACTGTCATAGTAGTAAAATGGCTTTTCCTTAATAAAATAACAACCTGATAGTACAGTTATTGTTTCTTAAATGCAGTACTGTGAAAGTCTCTGAATCAAGTGAAATAAACCTTGGGCTATAAAAGCAATAAGCCATTCTCTTTCCTCGCTTTATTGCAATGTAAAAATTAATATCATTATACTTACTAACCTGAACAAATAAATATTCACTGAATGATCACATTTCCCTTTTATTAGGATTTCACAATAATAAAGACTTTTAAATTTCCCCTTTACAATATCTTCAAATTAAATATCTCAGATGGAAATAAGATGAACAATGCCATCAGAGCAGTGAGGATAAAACCAGTTAAAAAGAACAGCTTTTATTACCAGAAAAGCACCTGTCTCTTTTCTGAAATATTCTCAGAATATCTTTTTTCTTTCCTTTTATTTCCTTTCCTATGTCATCCACCACTCCACCCACACCTCTCTCTCCATATCCCTTCTTCCTTCCCTTTTTATCTTCTTTCTTGGGTTTTCTTCCATGTACTGAGGTTATCTATGGTTCACACATTAGAATCTGGAAATATCATAGTCAACAAGAAATCATTGACCTTACGAAGTTTGTAAGTTAAGTGACCTCTTTATGCAACCAGATTTTTATATACCACTAATTATAAAATTACCTAGATGTCTTTCTACAACTGCATGAAACATAATATAGCTAAAAAAACTCATTCCAAAATCTATAGCCCCTGTGGATTCCATTAGTTCATTCATACTTCACATCAAATGAATGAACATTCATTTTTACCTCCCTTGTCTCAATTTGGTTATTCTGCAAATTCTTTTTTGTTGTTGTTGTAGAATGTTCACTATATTCTCAATTGTATCACATTTCAATACTTAGTGAAGATGTGAAGTCCTCTACAATGAAACCCATGGTATATGTTTTCTAAGATTTATTTATGCATACAAGAACTGGGGTATAAGCCAGAGGTGCAGGGGTGAGAAGATTCACTAGAGAGAATGGGGAGCAGAACAGGCAGAACTACTGAAATACACTGCTAGGGAGAGCAGCAGGCGAGGCAAGAGAGGTCTGCTGTGCCATGTGGATTGCTCCCTGGCCAGTCAGGATTGAACTAATGCTGCAATAGTTGGCCATAGCATGATAGCACTGTCTTTAACCCCTGCCCCACCAGGGAGGCCCCACAGTATATTTTGGAGGGAGAAATAAAGAAGTATCTACATAAGTAGAGGGGGCCTCCCTGGTGACGCAAAGGGGTTGAGATGCAGCCTATGAAGCTTGTCACAGCCACTGCAGCACTAATTCGATCCCCAGTCAGGGAGCTACCCACATGGCACAGCAGACCTCTCCTTACCGGCTGCTCCCCTCAGCAGTGTGTTTTAATCAACCTGTTCTGTTCCCCACTCTGTCTCTCGTGAATCCTCTCAACCCCAAAACTTGGGCCTGTACCCCAGTTCTTTTATGTATAAATAAATAAATCTTCAAAAAAAGTAGAGGGATGTACCACATTCAGTGTTGTAACATTTATTATAAAATGTCAGTTTTCCTAAAATCTATAAAATTAACAATTCTTACTAAAATCAATTTTCCCAAAATCTAACTAGGTTATTCTAAAATTCTTTTATTTATTTATTTATTTATACAAGCACTGGGTACAGTGAGAAGCGTGGGAGGGTGAGAGAATTCACCACAGCCAGAGTGGGGAGTAGAGCAGGCAGAAGGACCGAGGTACACTGCTGAGAGGAGCAGCTGGCAGCTTGAGAAGTCTGCGCGCCATATGGGACCCTCCTCTGGTGGCCGGGGAGCAGCCAGGGATCGAACCGGTGCAGCAGAGGCTGCGGGCAGCTTTGCAACCAAGCGCTCAACCGCTGCGCCACTGGGGAGGCCTCTATTCTAAAATTCTTTTGGATGTGAAAGGTCAATATTATCCTAGACAATTTCAGAGAAACCTACAATAATAAATATATAACATGAAAAGCTATATTAAGTAAGACCATGTACTATTGGTGCAAATACAGACAAATTCACTAGCAAAACTTGATAAGTCAGACCCAGTCCAGCATATATATGACTATACTATTTTATTCATGAAGACAATGGTGTGACTATAAAGTAGTGCTGAAGGTATGAAGAGTTTTCAATAAACAATAAATATCAGTAGTACTAGGCCAGTTGACTGTATTTTCTTCATACATCCAAATATGAGTGAGTAAATTTGGAATCCCATTACTGTTATTCTAAAGAAAGTTTTACTTGATATGGTAAAGGAAATGTAAATCTGAAATTATTTCTAATAACTTTTCTTGTAAGTCTAGATGATGACTAAGATTGGTAAAAGGAAATAGAAGAACTGTAGGTTTGAGGTAGGAGTTAGTTAGGTTTTTGATATTTAGATAAACTCATTACTGGCCACAGATGTGTTTTGTCACTTGTAAAAACAACAAAAATCAAAACAAAGCAAGCAAAAACTAAGTGGATAGATTCCAAGAAAAGTTTACCATCTGTAAAGTCCTGCTTATTTCATAGATTCAGAATATATTCATTTTATATATTTAGTATGAATGTGCTGAAACTGCAAGAAACACTCAGTTTAATTGGAACTACTAAGATATTAATAGTATGATAAGTGACAGAAAAAATGTACTGGTAAGGGCAAAGTTCTTTGTTGCTTTTTAATACATCCATTACCTGAGCCTCAATTCCTTGACAATCCATGACATTCTGCCACTTGGTTTTTGTACTCAACCTTGGAATGTACATGCTGCTCAGTATATCACGGACCATTGGGGATCAATAAGAACAATAAATTAAAGTCTTTGTGAGACTCTGAAGAAATGAAAACAACCCTGGAGGGAATTTTTGCATCCAATTTCTGCCTAAGGCAAAACCAGATGAGGCCAGCCATTCTTCTGTAGTCTCTGTCTCTATGAGTTGTTCAAAGAACAAAGAATATGTTTATCCCTATGATGATACTTTAAAGACTTTAAAGCAACACAGACAATGTGTTATCTCACAAACATAACAAAATTATGACAAGAAGATGACAAATAAGAAATCTTCTATTTCCTTTGCACCTGGTCCTGAACTTCTGCTAACTCCTATTTAATATATTACATAATTACCTTTCAGGTTACATTCAGAAGCACAGATATATTAGTGGAAAGACTGTAATAATTTCATATTAAATGAATAAAACGTTAGGATTTCTCTAATGTGCATTCAGCAAAACATGGTTCAGGAAGCCCATGGATAATTTAATTGCTTTTATTAGCATTCACCATAAATGAACCCTTTGTGTGACACTGCTGGAGCTTCTTCCACTGCAGGAAAATAATCTATTGATAGACTTTGTTGTTATATTTTAAATCCCAAGAAACCTCCAGTTCCAGGAGAGTGTCTTTGTGAGCATCCTGAATTAAAAATTTGTAATGTCCTGGTCAGCTTGTGACATATTTACTCCCATTCACTTTCTCCCCTGTGTGTAATTTGATTATTTGGAGTAAATATCAGCTGTCATCTCAAGCAATTATTTTATTTCATATAAAATATTTTGTAATATATTAACATTTGGTAAGTGTGAGTGGTTAATGTTTACTTTTTCCACCTTGGTGTGGAACATTTATTTCCTGAAACACTCAAAATTTAGGTCAGTAAGAAATAATTTTATCATAAAATTGTTCAAATAAGTTAAACCTCTGACTTATTTAATCATAAAATTGATTAAATAAGGTGACATCTAACTTATTTAATATAGTTGTATTGCTACAAATCAACAAAGGCTAGTTAAGCAACTTTCCTATCTTAAAATTCAGTAACAGTATATGCATTTTATATATGTTCTATAGGCTTAAATATATTTCTTTTTGTTACTATAGAGATGTGAGCCCAAATATAGAGAACTAGACCTATAAAAATGGAAATTCAATGAGATAGATATTACTGAAAAAGAAAAAGGCCCTATAAATTATATACTGCCATTTAAGTGTTACATAAAACTTGGGAAGTCAGTCAGGAAGGCAGTAATTCCAGTTTTAGAGCATAAACTGAGACTCAGGGAACTTAAGCAATTCATTCACAGTGCCAGAGTTTTAAATGTAAAGGTAGTCTATGTACTAATCCTCTTTCCATTCTGCTGCCTCTGAGGTCATAACACGGACGATCATTCTCCTCAGAACTGAGAATGGCTGATATTTCTTATATGACTGACACTTGCACGAGACCATAGCCAGGGCTGGCACTCTTGGATTTTTGTCTCTTTAGTCTTATTGCTCTTTTCCTCTCATTGATATATTCATGAATATAGCAACTGACATGCTCCTGAGTCTTTTGCCCACTATTTCCTCTTTCCCAAGGGTTTAATCATTCCCTATTCTCTAAGAAACCCCATTCATTATTCAGGTTCTATCCCAAGTCTCACTTCATCTGTAAGGCTAATCTCCAGAAATCACCCAAAACACTCACAGATCCCAAAACATATTTGACTTTCACATAATAGTTTTCCATCTAGTGTTAGAGGTTTAAATGTTTTGGTTTTTAAATTAGATGATTTGAATTAACCTTCAGCTTCCATCAAATGAACCATGTAGACTTGGAAAGGCTACTTAATGTTCTTAAGTTTTGTTTTTTTATTATTGTTAATAATATTTCAGTATGAAATGGGCAGTATTTATAACTGTTAGTGACCAGAGCTAAGAATAATATATTTCAAAGTACTTTGAAAATCGTTGCCAAAATGTAACTTGACTTCACAGTATTATTATAAGTTCACAAGGATCTCTCATAGAGCTATGTTTTTTCTAATATATCAGGCAATGTTATTTATATGTCATGCAATCAATAAATATTTGGTGAATAAATATAATATTAGGTCCCAATTCTATTTGAAAATAGTGAAGTAAGTTGGTATTCCCTTACCCATTTGCAAATTTCAACTATAACCTAAAGATTGAACATGAATAAAAATTGAATTAGTAACTACAGCTAGAATTGATGCATAGGGTAACATGAATTATTGATACAAGGTTTTCATTTTCTAGTTTCTTCTCTTGGATTGCCTTGACTGCAAGTTTTATTGTTAGGCTAATAAAGATGTGATGAATATTAGCAATGAATCATTCATTATATTATGGCAATAAGTAAATTATTTTATCAAATAAAATGAATGCTATAATAATAGCATAACCAAGATTTATAGACAGAATTTTAAATTCTCAGCTGTTAACCTATTCATTAATGAAATAATAGGTAGATAAATTAATCTCTGTTTCCTTCATCGAATGACATATACTAGCTGACGGGTATACATTAACAAAGTAATAGATAAAGTAAAATAATACAGCTTGCCAGTATCTTTGAGAAAGAAGTCACATAGTTTTAAAATATTTACTATTTGTATGGAATTATTTATTTGGGAATAAGAGCTTGATGTACCTGACAGAATAGGTTATGCTCCCTTAGTTTTCCTTTCTTCATTCTTAAGGTATTGTTAAAAAGATGAATTGTTCTAAATTTGATGCATTTATAAAGAGAACATAAATGGAAATGTATAAACTGCCATTATTACCATCTCCTTCATGTCTCTGCCTAAAGTTGGAGAGTTGTAGACTTTAAAAAAATGAATTAAACTAAAAAGACAGTTAATTTAGGAAAAGGAAACATTTTTGTTTGGTGTTCTGAAGAGGCCAAATCCTGGGAGAAGGGGAACTCTGAGCATGTGACATGTATTGGAAGTTTAACTCATGAAAAATACTTCATGTTTCTATGATGGTTTAATTACATGATAGTTATAATAATCTCCCCTTTATTTGCTTTGTTTCCTAGAAGCCTAGCATAAATATTTATTAAAATTATTACCTCTTATTTCTCTTACCTACTATTGAAAAAAAATGTTTATTGTAGGGCCGTTACAGAGTAACTAGTACCCACTTCTCTTATAATAGAATGTGACAGTACCACTGCAGAAGATGTACAGAGTATCTGTGTGATGTTATAACATTGAAGCACATGACTGTGAACCATGAGAAAAGGTAAAACACTAGTCAGCCCCATGATCTGATTTCTGCTTGGTGGTAGAAATATTCCTTCATTATAAAAACTCTCAGCCAGTGAGGGCCAAGAAACAATAAAGCATCAATAACATGGAGTATATCTAGTACTCAGATCTTTATTTCTAAATGCCATTCTCTACTAAAACAAACAGCTTCTTGGAAAGAAGTCTAATTCAAACACTAAAGCAGTAAAAATACTGATAAGCCTAGATCACTGTATAACTGCAGAAAGTAAGGAAATGCTCACGGAACATATCAAGAACACACAGGAACCATGTTGGAAGTTCTCATACTTGGCAAACCTGGACCAATTCCAACATCAAAATAAATAATGATGCCAAAAAAATAAAATAAAATCCATGAAACCATATCAATGTACATCAATGAATAAATAAATGGGAAGGAGTAGAAAAGGAAAACCTGAGGGATTTATTTCCTTATCCTTATTTTATATACAAAGAAACAGCAATAGAGTAGGTCAACTCACTTGCTTAAGTTTATGAACCAGTGTGTCCCAGACTGAAAATTTCTAAACCATTACATTTTTCTTTTTTCTGAACATAACAATAAGGATTTTTTTCACTTAGAAGAAAAATGTGTGATTTTAGATTTTCAATTTCCAAAGAATTTCTGTGGCTTATTGCCTTTGCTAATTTACAGTTATGTTGTTATAGAAGTATACTACCTGTAAATTATTCTTTACATGGCCACCCTGCTCCAGGAGGCTCACATTGGGTAAATATATTCTTTGTGAAAAGTTCAACACATTTAACATTTTTGAGTGAATCATTCTTCCATTTTGGAGATTTTGTCTGTTTACTAATTGTCAGAAAAACAAGAAAAGTTAAGCAGCCAGTACTTGATATATAAAACACTTTGCCAACAATTACTGCTTCTTTGAAGTTTTCCTTTAAAACAGTCCCCCATTCTAAAGCTCGTAAAGAATTATCCTTCAGAGTTTCTAAATCTCTGTCATGGCTTTGTTCTTTTCAGAGGCAGTTATAAATAATTGCTTCAAATATAGAATCCTTTGTAATTTCATGGCAACATCTTTAGCTTCAAATTTGAAGTTTGCAAAAGCTTTCAGTTTCTCAGAAATTTTATAGGAAAATTTAACAAAACATAGCTACATATAATACATAGTGCCAGAGTGGAAATCATGAAATGCAACACTACCTCAAGAACGTTAATATTGACCCAATACCCAATATTCATGCATACACAGAGAACTTCATGTAGCTCTCTGGAGCCAAAGGTAAAAGAAGGCTAGTCGGGGTCTGGAATCAGAGTATGAAAAGGTATGTTAGAGGACCTCCCCAGTGGCACAGCCGGTTGATTACAATGCTGTGAAGTTCTCCACAGCCTCTGCAGTGCAGGTTTGATTCTTAGCTGGCCAGGGAGATATCCACATGGCACGGCAGACCTCTCCTGTCATGCCTGCTCCTCCCCTCAGCAGTGTTTTTGGTCCATCTGCCTGTTCTGCTCCCCATACTGTTTCTGGTGAATCCTCTTACCCACCCACCCCGCACCTCTGGCCTGAAACCACAGCTCTTGTATAAATAAATAAATCTTAAAAAAAAAGAAAAGGTATGTTTGGGTAAGGGAGAATGGGATTTTTCCAAAATATCCAAATAGATAATAGGATGAGATGAATTCTAAAATGTAGCACAGATAGACACAAGGCATTATATTTAATAATGGCATATGGTGTTCTATCGGCTTTGCTTTCTTAGACATTAAGATTTAGTTGGGCTAGGGTATATGAATGAAAAGACATTTTATATGATGAAACTTGCAGAAGCAGTCATCCCATCTGTGGCCTCCCAGCGAGCTGCAAGACATCTCTGTATTGGCATTCAAGGAGGAAACATGCCAAAGCTTCCCTGAAGTGATCAAATGCAGATACTCTGTATTAGCCCATATTAATGAAAGAAAAACACTCAGACATCTACAAATTATATACAATAAATTCTTTATAGTAGACATTAGCATCAATTAAAAGTAAATATTTTTAATTGATTTAGTCTTGACAGAAGAAATGACAGTAGAGTAAAAGTCTAATACATTTAGAATCAAGTAAAGAGAGCTCTCTGCATAAGAAAAGAGCAAGGCAGGGGATCTCTGTCCAAAAATGATTCCTTCCTTTGATCCCTGACAAGTCATAGAATAGAATATTCTATGTAACAACTCACAGAATAATGAACATTATACAGTACTCATATACTCTAGATTCTAGTGTAGTTTGTTATATAAATTTAGTCCTTGAATTCTCACAATGACACTTTGAGGTAAGAAACTCAAACAAAATAACACAAAGAGTAGGAGAAATAAGTGTCAAAGTTGTGCATACAGATGTTCAAAGGTGTGCATTGGAATTATGAAATTGTTGTTCATAACGACAGTACTTTTAGCCCTCCAATATACTGTTGTCAGTGATAGGCACTGAAGATTCAAGTCCTAGAACAAAGATTTTCATCACAGTATCTTTCTGGGGCCATAGAAAGACATCACTATATGACCTCGCTTATATGTGGATTCTAGAAGTGCCAAACTCAGAGAAAGAGTAGTATGGTGGCCATAGTGACTGAGGGTGGGGTAAATGGGGCAGATGTTGGTCCAAGAGTACGAACTTACTGTTATAAGATGAGGATCTAATATACAGCATGGAGACTATAATTAAACATTCTGAATTATGTTCTTGAAAGTTACCAAGAGAGTAGATCTTAAATGTCCCACCATCAACACACACACACACACACACGCACATGCACACACACACACACGTTGTTTTAGTTCATGTTTTAACTGACACTATTGTATTGTGGGAATTATTTTGCAATGTATTTTGCATGTTGTATGCCTTAAATATAAAAATACCATTTGTCAATCATATCTCTCTAAAACTGGGAGGGACATACCTGTCTGTAGAGATAAGATTTGATGTTGAAATACACAGAGGAATGTGAGTTAGAACACAAAAGCCAGAATATTAGATCAGTATGAGAATGGAATAAGGGTAGTGGTGGGAATTTGAAAGAACAATTCCTGAAAGATTTTGATATTTTGTAGTCTTTATGCCCTAATATTTATTTAGCCTTTCCATAGCTATCATGTGGTTGTGCATTTGATACTGGAAAGAGTGACATTAAAAACATACAATCCGGGGGGCGGAGCAACATGGCGGCGAGGAGACGCTGCGAGTAAGATCTCCCATTAAAAAAAGTGAATAGGGAGGAAAAGCGGCAGGTCCCAGTGAGAACTGGGCCACGGAAGATAAACGGGTGACGCCAGCGAACTGCCCGAAGAAGAAACTGGCCATAAAAGAGGACTAGAAGGGAAGGAAGCGCAGAACCCTGCTCCCCTCCCCCGCCCACAGAGGCGGCACTCTCCGACCCCGCAGAGAGGAGGAAACAACAAACCAAAACGGCCCACAAGAACAAACGACGCAGCAAGCGGGACTGGGAGCGGAAAGGAACTATTGCAGCCACCACACCCCGTGAACGGGAGCTGAGGCGAACCCTGCAGGATCCGCCGCGGCGGTGAGCGAACGGCTCCGGGCGCCATTAGAGAAGAACAAAGACCCCTGGAGACGCGCACACAGCCCGGGCTGCCGGTAAGCTGGCGCTGAAACGCGGAGTGCTCGGCGCGCTTGAAAAGCAAGTGCAGACCTGGATCGCGGCTGCCCAGGTCCCCGCGCCTGCGACCTAGGCTTGCGGGGAGACTACCTAGGCTTGCGGGGAGACGCGCGGAGGTCCTCACTGAGGTGAAGGTCCCTCCCTGAGTAAGCAGGATCCAGGCGCCCAGGCACAGGAGCGGTGCAAAAGGCGCCATTCCCGCGCCACTGAACTGGGCTACAGCCCGCGTCCTGGAACTGAGGGCTTTGAACTGAGACCCGGGGCACGAAAATTCGGGGCGTGGTTTCTCCACGACGGTGGGGCACAAGGCAGACACAGCACCCCAAAGCTGTTGAGGTGTACCCTACCATTCCCGCTCTGTTCTCTGTCCCACGGGGTGGGGGGAGGCGAAAAACAGCCCCCCAAGGACAATAGGAGAGATCTCTGGCGCCACCTAGCGACCAGGAAAAAAAAAAGTCACTAACACCCTATAAAACAGGACATTTCTTAAGACTGCTTGAAAAGGGCAGAAGGTTTCTGGAGGACCCAGTGGCCAGCCGGGAAGTTATTCCACGCCAGGCCCCTTCCGACCAGCAGTCTGAGCCCACAGAGGGAGCAGGCACCCACGTCCGGGGCAGACCGGGGGCGCAGAAGAGTGTGCCTGAAACCGGAGGCGCAGGGACTGCATCCCGCTTCGCCATTTGAGAACAGGGACATTTCTTCAGTAAAAACTGCCTAAAACCAGCAGAAAGCTCCCCCAGAAGACAGAGATGGCTCCTGGAAGAGCCAGAGGGGAGCGGAGAAGTTCACCCAAGATGTCAGTCAGTCCGAGCAACACAGTGTCCCAACGCATACGACAAATTAGAAAACAGACAGTAGGGAGTAGAAGAACCACACGCAACCTAAAAACTCCTCAGGAAAGAAGCACACCACAAAAAGAAAACCACTCCCCAGATTGCAACGACAGCAACTTGGAAGAACTTCTGAGCCTTCCAGAAAGAGAATTTAAAATTGCCATGATTAAAAAAGTGATAGATCAGAAGAAGGAAATTGAGTCCCTAAAGAGGGAAGTAAGAGAAATGCAGGAGATCAAAGAATTAATGGAGGAACTAAAGAACTCTGGGAAAAGCAATGAAAGCAGAATAGATGAAATGGAAGAACGAATAAGTAATCTTGAAGACACAGAAATAAAAAGAACCAAAACAGAAAAGGAAAGAGAAGTACGAAGGAAAAAGAATGAAGAAAGACTTCGGGAACTATCTGACTCCATGAGGAAAGGAAATATAAGAGTTATAGGAATTCCAGAAGGAGAGGAGAGAGATGTAGGAACAGAGAAAATATTCATGGATATAATTGAAGAGAACTTCCCAAATGAGAAGAAGGAGCTGAAAATTGATATACAAGAAGCAAGAAGAACACCAAACTTCCACGACGAAAGGAAAAACACATCAAGACACATAATAGTAAAGCTCCCAAGAATCCAGGACAAGGAAAAAATAATGAAGCTGACAAGAGGGAAGAAACAGATAACATTCAAAGGAAAACCAATCAGGCTGACATCAGACTTCTCTGAAGAAACACTACGGGCAAGGAGAGAGTGGAGGGACATAGTCAACAGACTCCAAGAAAACAGATGCCAACCAAGAATACTCTATCCCGCAAAGCTCTCTTTCCTCCATGAAGAAAGAATATGGACCTTCCCAGACAAAGAGAAACTCCGGAATTTCATTGCGACTAAACCCCCACTCCAAAAAATACTACAAGGAATCCTAAAGCCAGAACCTCAGAGGGACGAATAACAACGAAAGAAGACCAAAAAAAAAAAAAAAAAGTTATTAAAAGAATAAATAAATAAAATCAAAGGAAAGACAAACATAATGGCAAATACAGATGCTAACATATCAATATTAACTCTAAATGTAAATGGACTAAACTCTTCAATAAAAAGACACAGAGTTGCAGCCTGGATTAAGAAACAAAACCCAACCTTTTGCTGTCTCCAGGAAACACATTTAGCTACAAAAGATAAAAATAGGCTCAAAGTCAAAGGATGGAAAACAATCCTACAAGCAAATGGGCCAAAAAAGAAAGCAGGAACAGCTATACTTATATCAGATAAAACAGACTTCAAACTCAAAAAAATAAAAGAGACCCCAATGGTCACTACATTATGATTAAGGGGACAATACTTCAAGAAGAAATAACACTCATTAACATATACTCACCAAACGAAAGAGCACCAAAATATATCAGACAACTGTTGTCCTCTCTGAAAACAGACATCAGAGAAAACACATATGTAGTGGGAGACTTCAACACACCACTATCAACAATGGATAGATCAACAAGACAAAAAATAATTAAAGAAACTAAAGCTCTAAATAAGGACCTAGAGCATTTGGGCTTAACAGACATCTATAGAACACTAAACCCAAAAAAAACGGAGTACACATTTTTCTCAAGCGCACACGGATCATTCTCCAGGATCGATCACATACTGGGGCACAAGACAAACATCAACAGATACACCAAGATTGAAATCATACCAACCATCTTTTCTGACCACGAAGGCATCAAACTAGAAATAAATCATAAAAAGAAGGCAAGGAACTATCCTACCTCATGGAGATTAAAAGCCACACTACTGGAAGACCACTGGACTAACGAGGAGATCAAAGAAGAAATTAAAAAATTCTTTGAATTGAATGACAAGGAGGACACCAATATCCTAAATGTATGGGATGCAGCAAAAGCAGTAATAAGAGGAAAATATATAGCAATAGAAGCTCACATCAAAAAACAAGAAAGAACTCAAAGAAACAACCTAATCTCGAAGCTCAAAGATCTAGAAAAAGAACAACAAAAAAAACCCCAGAACCAGTAGAAGAAAAGAAATATAAAACCAAAGCAGAAATAAATGAAATTGAAACTAAAAAACAATCCAAAAGATCAATGAAACCAAGAGCTGGTTCTTTGAAAAAATAAATAAAATAGACAAACCCCTAGCCAGGCTCACAAAGGAAAAAAGGGAGAAAGCACAAATACACAGAATCATAAATGAAAGAGGAGAAATCACAACGGACACAGCAGAAATCAAAAGAATAATCAGTAACTACTATGAACAGTTATATGGAAACAAGTTCAACAATCTAGAGGAGATGGACAAATTCCTACAACTCTACAATCACCCAAAGCTAGATAAAGAAGAAATAGAACACCTAAACAGACCAATTACAAGCAGCGAAATTGAAATGGTAATCAAAAACCTCCCCAAAAACAAAAGCCCAGGACCTGATGGATTTACAAATGAATTCTACCAAACATTCAGAGACGAATTAGTGCCTATCCTTCACAAACTCTTCCAAAAAATTGAGAAGGAAGGGACAATACCAAACACGTTCTATGAAGCCAATATTACACTAATACCAAAACCGAATAAGGACAACACAAAAAAGGAAAACTATAGGCCAATCTCCCTAATGAACACTGATGCAAAAATCCTCAATAAAATTTTAGCTATCAGAATCAACAATGTATCCATAAGATAATTCACCACGACCAAGTTGGATTCATTCCAGGGGCACAAGGATGGTTTAACATCCGAAAATCAATCAACGTTATCCAACACATCAACAAAAAGAAATATAAAAACCATATGATAATATCAATAGATGCTGAGAAAGCTTTCGACAAAGTGCAACACCCATTCATGATAAAAGCCCTTGAAATTCTGGGGATACAAGGAACATACCTCAACATCATAAAGGCCATGTATGACAAGCCAACAGCCAGTATCATTCTCAATGGTGAAAAGCTGAAAGCAATTCCATTAAGATCTGGAACAAGACAAGGATGTCCACTCTCACCACTGCTTTTCAATATAATACTGGAAGTCCTAGCCAGAGCAATAAGACAAGAGAAAGACATCCAAGGAATCCAAATAGGAAAAGAAGAAGTCAAACTATCACTATTTGCAGATGATATGATAATATACATAGAGAACCCCCAAAATCTCCACAGAAAAACTAATTCAACTCATCAATCAATTCAGTAAAGTGGCAGGATACAAAATCAACACGCAAAAGTCAGTGGCCTTCCTATACACAAACAATAAATCTGAAGAAGAAGAAATCAAAAAAACCACCCCTTTTATTATCGAAACAAAAAAAATCAAATATTTGGGAATAAATCTAACAAAAGAGGTAAAGGACCTATACAAAGAAAACTATAAAACACTGTTAAAAGAAATAGAAGAAGACACAAAGAAATGGAAAGACATCCCCTGCTCATGGATTGGAAGAATAAACATTATTAAAATGGCATCCTACCAAAAGCAATATACAGATTCAATGCTATTCCAATCAAAATCTCAATGGCATTCTTCAAAGAAATAGAACAATTATTGATGAAATTCATATGGAATCACCAAAAACCCCGAATAGCCAAAGCTCTACTGAAAAAAAAAAGAAGGAAATGGAGGCATCACACTCCCAGACTTCAAACTATACTACAAAGCCATAATCATCAAAACTGCATGGTATTGGAACAAGAACAGACATACAGACCAATGGAATCGAATAGAAAATCCAGAAATAAACCCACAGATTTATGGTCAACTAATCTTTGACAAAGGAGCAAAGACTATGCATTGGAGCAAAGAAAGTTTGTTCAATAAATGGTGCTGGGAAAACTGGGTCGCTACATGCAAAAGAATGAAGCTTGACCACTACCTCACACCATACACAAAAATCAACTCAAAATGGATTAAAGAACTAGACATAAGACCTGAAACCATAAAAATACATAGAAGGAAATATAGGCGAAACACTACGGGATTTGCACATCAAAGACATCTTTACAGACACATCACCCAAAGCAGTGATAGTGAAGAGAAAGATAAACAGCTGGGACTACATCAAATTAAAGAGCTTCTGCACAGCAAAAGAGACAATAACAAAAACAAAGAGAAACCCCACCAACTGGGAGAACATTTTTGCACCCAACACTAATGATAAAGGACTGATCACAAAAATCTGCAAAGAGCTGATGAGACTCAGCAACAACAAAGAAAATAATCCAGTCAAAAAATGGGCAGAAGAGCTAAAAAGAAACTTCTCTGAAGAGGAAATGCAAATGGCCAACAGACATATGAAAAAATGTTCAACATCACTTGTAATCAGGGAAATGCAAATCAAAACTACCATGAGATACCATCTCACACCAGTGAGAATGGCACATATTAAAAAAACTAGCAACAACAAATGTTGGCGAGGATGTGGAGAAAAAGGAACTCTTGTGCACTGTTGGTGGGAGTGCAAACTGGTCCAACCACTATGGAGAGCTGTGTGGAGATTTCTGGACCTACTAAACATAGAGCTTCCATATGATCCAGCAATTCCACTCCTAGGTATTTACCCAAAGGACACAGAAACATCAATTCCAAAGAGCACCTGCACTCCTATGTTTATAGCAGCACTGTTTACAATAGCTAAGCTTTGGAAACAACCCAAATGCCCAAAAATAGATGACTGGATCAAGAAGATGTGGTACATATATACCATGGAATATTACTCAGCATTCAAAAAAGATAAACACATGCAATTTGCAGCAACATGGATGGCACTGGAAGGGATCATGCTCAGCGAAATAAGCCAAAAAGAAAAAGAAAAATACCGGATGGTCTCACTCATAGCAGGAATCTAGAAAACGTAAATAAGGGACCAGGAAAATGAATATAAGAAAGTGAAAATCAAAATCAACAAAAAAACTATGAACCAGAGACACTTTTTGGGGGGTGGGGGGGCGGGAGGGGAAGGATTGGGGTCAGAATGGGGCGTTTGCAATTGTATGGGGGAATATAAAAATAAAATTTAATATTTAAAAAAAAAAAAAAAAAAAAAATTAACAGGTAACTATAAATCAGAGACATTCTGTAGTGGAGGGGAGGAAGAGGGGTCAAAACAGGGCAGGGAAGCGCACAAGGGATTATGGTAATGGTTCATGGGTAAAAAAAAAAAAAAAAAAAAAAAAAAAAAAAGAAAAAAAAAAAAAAAAAAAAAAAAAAAACATACAATCCAAGAAAGGGACAACTGCCAGCTGTACATGTTCTACATTATAAAGTAGTTCATAGATTGAGGAATCCTTCCCTTTATCTAGTATATTATGTTGGACTAAACAAAAGAAAGACAGGGAACAGCTGCAGCACTTGCAAAAGGGCACATGTAAGTCATGGCATGGATCTTTCTGCTTGGTCTTTCAGATGACCCATTCAGAACTGTGACAGCTCTGGCTCCTGAAAGCAAATTGACACCTGCTCTATCCTCTACTCCTAAGTTTCTTCGTGTTCAAACTATTCTTGCTGTTATACATCTTTAAAACTTGTCTTCAAAGACCTCATTTAGATCATGCTTCTTCCTGTAACCATTTACGACCAATCTAGCTCATGTTCGTTCTTCTGTTCTCTTGAGGCAGTGGGAGTTCTCTGCTTTTTAAAATAGTACTTATTATAGCATTAGTTCAATATTTATGACATGATATACTATTAGGCATTTTTAATAAAAAGCAAAGCAAGTTCAAATCAATTATCCTTTTTATTAAGCAAGTATCCATAGAGGTCATCACCATTAGTACATTCCTTTTGAGTCTTACAACCCAATTCTGTGTTATCCATGAAATGAGAGCTGAGGGAACCTATGCTGCTTCCCTCATAGCCTCTGAATTCCAATCTCTTTTAAACATCAAGATTTAAAAACTGGTATATTTCAAGTAAACTTATGCAGCATCCAACTTAATAAAAATTCTTTCCTAACAGCTCAAATATTTAGATCATAATTATTATTCAATGAGCATTAATTATATTAGGATTAACCTGTGCCTATTTTGTATAACTACAACTTTTGGCACTCTAAATGAAAGTAAGTGTAGCATTTAAAGAAAAAGGAGTAGTGGGATTGAATGTGATCCTTTATTGACAAATTCATTGCTAATATGTTTCTGTAATCCTTTATTATATTTGCTGCCTGGTGGTTGTCTCACCAACCTGTCCAATGGTCCAATTAAATGCTTCTCTGGGTTGTCTTATTTCTGTCTTCCATGCTTGTCCCAAAGTTTTTCCTCTGCTACTCAAGGTGCCATTGTTGCCAGGATGCCAGCATCATTTCTACAAATGCTATCTGTATCATTAGAGTTTTTTGTTCTAAAGTACAAGTCCTGAGGGCCTCCCCTGGTGGCGCAGGCTGTTGATCGCTGCGCTGTGAAGCCTGTCCGCAGCCTCTGCAGTGCTGGTTTGATCCCGCCTGGCTGTGAGGGTCCCACATGGCGGAGCAGATCTCTCCTGTCTTGCCCGCTGCTCCCCTCAACAGTGTACTTTATCAGTCTGCCTGTTCTATTCCCTGTTCTGTCTCTAATGACTCCTCTCACCCTCCCGCTCATCTGGCCTGTATCCCAGTTCTTGTATAAAATAAATAAATATATAAATCTTAAAAAAATAAAAATAAATAAAATACAAGTCCTGAATCTTAAGCTCTGTCTATTAATGGTGCAAGACGAAAAAAAAATGGGGATTCATATTATGTACAGAGTAGATCCAAGCTTCAACAATCAGTATTTAAGTGACTGGTAAAATATTCCAAAAATGAAAGCTAATAAACTCAAAATACAATTAAGTGAACAAAGTGTTTGTTTTGAGATATGTTATAAGCCACTTAAAACCATTTTTGGATTAAAGTTTGAGCATAAATAAACTAAAAATAAAATGTGTGTTTTTATTTTAAGGCGTAACGAAGTTATTGATCTTGGTGGCTGCTGTAAGAACAAAAGTCAACATCTGCAAAAAAAGGAGTGATGACTTTAGATTTTTGTTGGTGTTAGACAGATTTTTTTACCACCTGGTACACCATCTGTACCGAGTATCTGAAAATTAAAAAAAAAAAAAGGATGTGCAAATGTGTAAGCTCAGAATTAAAACAATCTCCTCCCCCAGTTCCATATTTAACCCACCACCTGAAAATACATATTTACATGGATTCAGAAAGAAACTATTTCAATTTATTCTTTCCCTACAAGTAAGGTTCATTGTTTTATTTAGATGATTACACAATCATATTTCTCATCTTTGTTCATTCTCAACTTTGAAAATACTACAAGATGGATTATCTTATCATTTCATTTGTTTCCTAGTCACAGTTCTTCTGAGCAATATTATCAGTAAATTATACCTTAAATTGATTGTTATTCCATGTGTTTGTCTTCTCAGATACATTAAGAAAATTTTTGGTCAAAGCACCAAATCATTATCATTGTGCACATTCAGACTTACTTATTATCTAAGAATGGAGATCATACAGAATAGAGTATCACAGTACTATTCCTATTCCACATGAAAATCCTCTTTTAATAGCTGCCTAGTCCTTGCTATAAAACTTAATTAATAATCATAGAAGTGTGAATATTTCAAGCACCAACCCCCAAAACATTATAATTTTTAAAAACACTTCACAGTGTTTAAAAACACTTCACAGTGTCCAGAAAACTCTGAATACCTGTTAAATATTCATAAACAGTTGTGTGGATATTGAGACTGTAGTGGACACTGTTGGTGCTCTTCTCAAATTCCCTTTATGGAGCTGGAGCACCTTCCCCCTCATGGCTGTGAGTGTGGTTGCTAATGCTCAAAGCTGCACTCTTCTCTGCAGAATTACTTAGTGGAATGAGAGCTGCCTTGCCTGAGAGGTTGTGTGTCCTAACCCCCACAATTGGTGGTATAGAGGACTGACTGACTGGAAAATACAAAAGACTAGTTTCTTTGCTTTGGGTTTTTCCTCTGTGTAATACCATTTATTATGTTCTAGAGCTCCATGGAGATAAGCTAAAGCTGCGCTCCATCTGAGACACATATTGGCCTACTGCCTTTCCGTGTCCTGTCCTACTCCCTATGTGCTTTTCTCCTTGAAGGCATTACCTTTAAAAAAAAAATCACATAGACGTGAGTCTTTGTCTTAGGTTTTTCTTCTAGACAATCCAGCCTCAAACACAGATAATTAAGTTAAAAAACACTGTGTGCATATCTGTGACTAAGTGAATATACCATAACCTTCTTGTATCCCAGTATGCCAATCTTCATTATAAAGGAGACTTTAGTATACAGTGAATGTAACCTACATCAATATTTGCATAATAAAAGACTAGGAGAAACTATTTAAATAACTTTCTTTGTAAAATATTTCCTTTTTAGAAAACACTAAATACTAGTAAATGTGATTAATACTAGTAAATGATTTTTATTAAAGATTACCTGAGACAGGAAAAGGTGAGACTATTTCTTAAAAATAAAGATACTTGTGCCCTTAAGAAGCCTGTAAGTCAGAATAATAGGGCATGGGTTTTACATGTAAACTACATGTAAAATGATAGTATCTTTACCAAGACCCTTAGTAAACATGGAGAAAGAAAATTATCAATGATGCAAAATAATGTTTTGCTGTAATAAACATAGTCACATTTACATGGAGAAGAAGAAGGCTTTTAATTGAGAAACCTTTTATCATTACATAACCTTAAGAGTAGTGCAAATGCTTCATGTACTATACCCTGAAATATAAATAGTTGAGGGGAAAAAAATGTGTGTGTGTGTGTAGAAAGAGAAAGAGAATGATAAAAATAAGCAAATGGTATTAAATTTTAATAAAGAAAACTGAATAAAAGGTATAGGGATGTTTCTCCTACAGTTTTTATTTCTGATACACTGTATAGATTGAACAAATGCAAATTTTTTCAGTTAGCGTTGAATCAGTAAATGATATGTTCCACAATCTAACAATGGTGTGGTGCAATGGAGAATTTATCTGTTGTTTGTCCCAATCAACAAAGTTTCTGAGAACCTTGGAATTTCCTGAGTGACAGAAGTTTCTTTGTTATCCTAATGAAGTGAATTTCTGGGTAACTTCACGATAGGGCCTAATGGTGAGAAATTTGGAACTTTAGGTCAACCCTACCTCCAAGGAGTGATAGTCAATCACTTAGCTAGTGATTTAATAAATCATGCCTACATTCCCAGTAAGGTGACCATAGATGCAGGGTGTTCTGACTTTAAGAGAGAGGGCATGGAGTCTTTGTCTGACACACTTACAGATGTTGTCCTACATTTATCACAAAACTGAAATAGAAAGAAAAAGTTCTGAATGAGTTGAGTCATTTTAATGGGCTATTGAACCTGGAGTTTTTGTGGAGAATGAGTGAAGCATGTGCACAAGTGGAGTTGTGAAGCAGTACTCCCCAAATTATGTTACATAAATGATTGGCAAATCAACAAAATTTACCAAGAAAGTGGATTTAAAAAAGAACCTGAATGTTTTGTGGGCATCATCTAATAACAGGTAGTCAGAAGTACAGGTGATCCTTGAGATTTGTGACTGGTATTTGAAGTAAGAACAGTCTTATGCAAGTGCATACTTAGACCTTTGGAGTTACACTCTGGGTAGTTAGTATCAAAACAGAATTAAATTTGAGCTCACCAATATTTGGTGTCAGACTATTAATGGTGGTGTACTGTTCAGTTAATAGTAAGTGTACCAAATATCCTTCTCATCCAGTGGCCTCCAGAGTTTACTTTCATCTCAGCACTGGGGCCCTCTATTAGCACCATTTTTTACCTCTGGTTCTAGAAACCACCACATAGTACTGAAATCAAGGAAATCTATGTGCTAGATATTCTCACAGAAACTTTATAGATTTCAATTCCCTTGTTATATGCACATTCGTGTCTTACTTGCTTTATGGAAACCAAAAATGTATAATTTTATATAAATATGCCACCCCATGTGATTACCCCATAAATGCAACTGATTACCCCATAAATGCATGTGATGAAAGAAGGTCATATTCATGTACCATTTCCCCCACAGCCATCTCTCCCTTGTCTCTTATCTCATCTACCTGTAGTTATAAGTATGCTCCAGTTCATGATCACTTTGCCACTTGCTCAGGTTCTGGCCAATAGAAACCACCTACATTTCAGAATGAACAACCATAGCTCAGCCAACCAACTGTAAAATATTTCTCCTAATAGCAGAGTTTATTTGCCTTATCAAAGCATGTTCAGCATATAATCTATTAGAAATAAATGATGAGTCATTGTGTAACCATAGATTGATAGTTGATTATAGTGTTTAAATGTCCCTGTTGCTAAAGTTATTTAACTTTCCATTGGAAGAAATATCTGAAAATCTGTTCTTTTTTGAGAGTGCATTAGATACAGAGGTGTAGAAGGAGATACAATTCAAAAGACTGGAATGAGTCAGAAGCACAAAGTATAATTAATGAGCACTATAGTATTTTGGACTTTAGTCTGTCGTAGACAAGGGCTCTCCAAGTTCTTTTAAAGGGAGCATACATTACCTGACTTGTGACCTAAGAAGATAGACTGGGTCACAGTGTGAAGGGGGGATAATGGAGAAGTCAAGAGTAGATGACTGGATCAAGAAGATGTGGTACATATACACCATGGAATATTACTCAGCAGTCAAAAAAGATAAACACGTGCAATTTGCAGCAACATGGAT
Source organism: Talpa occidentalis (assembly GCF_014898055.3). Classification (NCBI taxonomy): domain Eukaryota; kingdom Metazoa; phylum Chordata; class Mammalia; order Eulipotyphla; family Talpidae; genus Talpa; species Talpa occidentalis. The sequence continues at coordinate 23,143,882 of NW_023601322.1, forward strand.
GGCGCTGGAAGGGATCATGCTCAAAAAAAGCAAAAGAAAGATACCGGATGGTCTTACTCATAGCAGGAATCTAGAAAACTTAAATAAGGGACCAGGAAAATGAATAACTATAAGAAAGTGAAAATCAAAATCAACAAAAAACTATGAACCAGAGACACTTTTTGGGAGGTGGGGGTGGGAGGGGGAGGGATTGGGGTCAAAATGGGGGGTTGCAATTTTATGGGGAATATAAAAATAAAATCTATTATTTAAAAAAATAAAAAAAATGAAATTGGGATAATAAAATATATCCATTTTTGTGACCCTGAAAAAAAAAAAAGAAGAGTCTATTTCACAATTTCCCAGGCAAGAAATGATGAGGATCTGAACAGGAGCTGTGGGAGTGTTAGGGAGAAGTTTAAGGATACATGTTTATGAATACTGAAGACAGCATGAATTTGGAGTCAACCCAAAGGGTGAAGGTGGTTTTCTGGAAATTTGGAGCATTTATGGGTGGCAGAAACATTGAAATAAAGTCTAGTTTTGATGTGGAGAAAGATAAAATACAATAAAGAAGCAATTGTTACATTTCTTTGCTCTAAATATTCATATTTCCTCTCCTGTCACTCTATAGTGAAAGCAATCTAGTAACAATATCCTATGTTATGGAAGGACATTTGAATTCCCAATATCTATCTATGAATGTTTTTTTATTTTAATGAGCATCATTAGCCTTCACTGGGGTATGATTTGGGGAATGTCATATGGAGTCAATGACTCTTTAGTGGGACTCTCCTACGCATAGAATACATTTAAATACATCAGTTATCCCTAATTATAACAACATAATTCATTATATAGTCATGTAGCAGGTCACATTATTATCTTGCAACTAATTGGTGGTATTTTGGAAATGCATATGTGTGTGTGTGTTTCCTTTTTAAAAATGTGTGTCTTGCTAATAAACTATAAATACTGAAATTTAAAAGACTTTTGATATTACCTATTGTTTAATGTTTAGGTCTGGTCTACTAGATTATGCCCACTTTTTTTAAAAGATTTATTTTATTCATACAAGAACCAGAGTATAGACCAGATGTGCGGGAGGATTCACCAGAGACAGAGTGGGGAACAGAACTGGCAGAATGACTGAAATACACTGCTGAGGGGAGCAGTAGGTGAGACAGGAGAGGTCTGCCATGCTATGTGGTGCTGTAGGGGGCCTTGTTGCCCCAGCCAGATAAGATACTGGCAAGCAGCTAAGAAAAAGGGCCTCACACTGTAGGGCTGAAGATTTATCATTCCTTTGTTTTTTGTTCTTGGTCATAAAAAAAGAAAAATTTATTAAAAAGTATATTAGGCAATACATTATATGTATTAGCAGACTGCAAGTATATGGCATGGAAAATAATCTGTTTAGAAATTAGTTATTAAACAATTTGGCCCACTTGACAATGGGAGACAATTTATTGTACATGCCTGACAAGCAATCCTGCACAACAATTATAGTAGGTCCTTCTTTTGCCTTCCCTTGAAGTTTTTTGGGAAAGTTTATAAATGAAGCTATTTGAGTTAAGGAGTTTCTAGGTAAAAAAGTTCTGATAGCTGAGTAGCAGCTGGTCCCCGGCTGAAGACCATGCGAATAAAAAAAGTCTTTTCTTGCTTAGGCTTTAGCTGATAGGGATGTACTGACGGCTATCTACTGTCTTAGGTTATTGTTTAGCTGAAACAATGAGGGTTTTTTTTTTTTTTTAGTTTTGTGTCATACACACAACTCTTTTTATTTTATTTTAAAGATTTATTTATTTATTTATTTATACAAGCACTGTGTACTGTCAGAAGCGCGGGACGGTGAGAGAATTCACCAGAGCCAGAGCAGGGAGCAGAGCAGGCAGAAGGACTGAAGTACACTGCTGAGGGGAGCAGCGGGCGGCAGGAGAGGTCTGCGCGCCATGTGGGACCCTCTTCTGGTGGTCTGGGAGCAGCCGGGGATCGAATTGGCACTGTAGAGGCTGCGGTCAGCTTCGCAACCCAGCGCTCAACCACTGCACCACTGGGGAGGCCCTGAAACAATGAGTTTTAGTGTAAGGCTTAGTTTTTTATCCATTAACCTTGAAGGCTGCCTTCTTGCTAAGAGCACGAAGTAGCCAAAAGTCTATGGGAAAAGGGATGCACTGATTTTTTCTGCTTTGTTTCTATGCATATGATGATGTAATCTCTCGGCTTGCTAAAAGTATAAAGAACCTGCTGAGCCCCTCGGTAGAAGATACTTGCACCTCATCGAGTGTCAGTGTCTCCTCACTACCTCATCCCCCTCCCCTCAGCCCCTTTCTCTTCACCTAGGCCATCTTTTCTTTTCAAGGACTCCTGACCCGACATTTTGCCAAAAGCTGGTCTACAGCAATGTGGGTTGCTCCATGGCTGGCGAGGATCGAATCGGCACTGCAAAGGCTGCGGACAGCTTCACAGTGCTCTGCTCAACTGCCTGTGCCACCAAGAGGCCAATTATGTCCACTTTAAACTGGCATATGCTTTATTGCTCTATTACTTATGTGATCATTTTAAACTGAGTATCCTATATAAATGGTACCTAGGCCTCTTGGAAGCACATCAACATGTAGCCTTTATGGATAATGTGGGCACTCATTAAGTCACTTAAACTAAATTATACCATTACTTGAGCAATCCTGTTATTTTTGAAGCACCTGTTCAATCTTTATTCAGATCACAATATACATTTGCCATTTAAAAATATTTTATATACTAACTGGCATAAAGAAAAATTCTTGGTAAATATAAATATACATCTTTCCATTTAATCGCAATAATATAATTACATTTTCATTTTGACAGATAATTCTACTTAGAGTTTTACTTGCCCTTAAGTATAATAGTATATTTCTATAAACTAGCAATAAGAAAAGCTAATATCCCTGGGATTTTTCAACCTTCATCACATGACTAAAACTGGAAAGAACTAAGACTCTTTTCTAAGATTTCTATCATTATTACCCATTGTAACAGACCATCTTGTACTCCGTTGTTTAGGTATAGAAGTTAATGAATAGTTTTTTTTTGTTGTTTTATAGGGTCAAATTTTTTTTTAAATAAATTTTATTTTTAGATTCCCCATACAATTGCAACCCCCTTATTTTGACCCCAATCTCTCCCCTCCACGCTATAGCGTCAAATTTTGATAAAATAATTTAGGCCAGTGATTCACAAATATGACTGTGCATTAGAGTAATCTGTGAACTTTACAATTTTAATTTTCAATAAACCAAATGAAAACTCTAGTTGACTGGGAGATTGTCATACAATAATCCCATTCTTTAGCCAGAAATGGACAAGTGCATAAGAACCACATATATGATCAACATAAACTTATCCCACTAGTGTCACCCAATCAAAGAGCTCAATTATCCTTTCATTAAGTCATGTTACTCAAAAGAGTCTGCATAGTCTACTGGTTAAAAGCATGGGTGGGGGGGTCTGATGCATGGTGGCCTGGAATTTAGTTTGTGCACTGCCTTTCTCTAGCTATAGCAGGTTTTTTAACTTCTCCAAGTCTCAATTTATTTGTTTATAAAATGGATCTTCATACTGTTTAAAAGAATAACTATGCTTAATACAGATATAGGGTTATATAAATATTTGTTAAAAAATAAGTCTAGCAGTTTCATATACAATGATGCAGAAAAACATATTTTTCATGGCACACTTGACCTTTTTTGGGAAATGTTGCCCATTCCAATAGCTTATTTTTTTAAGATTTATTTATTTATACATACAAGAACTGGGGTAGAGGCCAGAGGTGTGGAGGGGTGAAAGGATTCACCAGAGACAGAGTGGGGAACAGAACAGGCAGATTGACTGAAATACACTGTTGAGGGGAACAGCAGGTGAGTCAGGAGAGGTATGCTGTGCCATGTAGGTAGCTCCCTGTAGTGTCTGCAGATAGTTTCATAGGTTACGTCTTAACACCTTGTGCCACCAGGGAGACCCTCCAATAGCCTATTTTTTTTAAGTAAATTTTCTTTTTTTTTTTAAGATTTATTTATCCATTCATTTATTTATCTATCTATCTATCTATTTATTTATTTATTTATTTATTTATTTATTTATTTATTTATTTATTTATTTATTTATTTATTTAGACAAGCACTGGGTACAGTCAGAGGCACAGGAGGGTGAGAGAATTCACCAGAGCCAGAGCGGAGAGAACAGGCAGAGTGACGAAGTACACTGCTGAGGGGAGCAGTGGGCAGCAGGAGAGGTCTGCACGCCATGTGGGACCCCCGCCCGGTGGCCAGGGATCAAACCAGTGCAGCAGAGTCTGTGGGCAGCTTCGCAGCCCAGCGCTCAACCGCTGCGCCACCGGGGAGGTCCTCCAATAGCCTATTTCTAATAGTAAAATAGCACATATCAAGAAAGAGTTGATAGGCCAGAAATAGATATGCCATTTTTTTCTAATTTTCATTGAAATCAATAATTATACCCATATATACTGCCGAAAATGCCAGGATAACATATATTTTCTTTCTATACTTTGTTTCGCTGGGAAACTAGCATGTAATGAATAGTTTCAGTATGATATGCTTCTAAGTCTAAATGAGAGTAGTGGGTACAAACAGTTGGTAATCAGGAAAGGTGGAAACATTTGACTTGAGTTTTAAAGAATTGCACGAGTTCATCCAGTTTGTGGTAGACATTAGTGTTGTTAATCAAAAAGAGTATTGGTTCTTCCTTCTTTCAGACACATTTCCTCCCTCCTTCTCCCCACTGGAGCAGGCAGGGTATGTCCCAGTTCTTCCCACTCATCTGGACTCTTCCATTTCTCTCTGGTGCTGTGATGACAACTCAAGTTGATGGCTTTGATGCCAGCTGGGTCCCCTGCATGGTGAGCAGATGCCCTTGTATGGACGCAGTGGATGAATATGTGTTGCTTACAAGAAATCACATTTTGTTACTTTAACTCCCTGAGATTTTAGGGTGGTTACTATTGTTATTAATGTTATTTCTCACATAAGAATTCAGTACAAAAAGTGATAGATGCAAATAATGGAGTGTGATTGTGTAATAGGGGTATTTGAGGAAATTATTAATCATTCATTGGAGCATAGAATGACTTGTGAAAGTTGAAGCACATGACTGGGCTCATTATTGACTTTTTTGTAGAATTTATATATCAGGAAATAAGATCTCAGCAAAGGGTTTTAATTTATGGGGCAAAACAGTAAGATCTACCAACTACTGGAATATATCTGCTTTTGAACACTATAGAAGTTAAATTCAAGAGGGCCGATGTTAAAGGCAGGAAAAGGAGTTAGGCTGGTTCATTCTAATGTTTTTCTACTCATTTCTCCTAAATGATACCAAAGACAAATTCCCTAACAGTGATTAATGCCAACCCTGAAAGGATTTCAAATGTAATTACAACATAAAGTGCAAAGGCAGGAAAGAGTTAGCAATAAACATCAACACCTTTCCCCTGAAGGATCGATGTCTATTATATGAAGAATATTTTAGTGCAAGTGTTAAATGCTTTCCATCTCCTGCACCTTAGCTCATCAACCTGCTGGCCTTGTTTGCAGCAAAATAGAAGTGTAGTTGGAAAACAAATGTTTTCTTGAAAAACAAAGACCCGTAACTCCACTAACTTATTTTTATAATCCTTGTACCATCACAAAACTCTGTCCTTCACTTAACTTTAGTCAGGCTCTTCTTAGTCCTTTTCCCTCAGGCTCAGTCTTGGCTTCTGTCCTTGCTCAGTCCAATTAGGTTAGTGAGAATCTTTCAGCCTTGATATCTTATCACCCAGGCAACCTTCAGCAAAAATTCTTTTATATGAGATTAATAAGAATCCTGCTAATCTTGATGTTTCTTTTAGTAATTTTCCATCAATTGATTCCCTTACTCTTACTCTTGGCTGCAAATTTCCAGCTGTCTTTGCTGTATTCAGAGTTGAACCAGATCTTTCTTCCCTATTGAGAGTCTTAATACCTATTGCAATAGTCCTTAATAAAGCTTATCATTTTAATAAATATCAGATTTTTTTTTAACAATCATGGGATTTTGATACTTAGATTTTGCATGTAGTAGGTTCAGTGGTTGAAACTTTGCAAGGGAGGAAGCAGATATCATGGGAACAGGCTAGGGTGAGGGGTCTCAGGACCCCCAAAACTGCCCGCTCTAAAAAAAGTCTTGCCATCCATCACATCAAGACAAACATATTCTTAGTGTAAAAGACTTTCAATAGAAAATGACTTTAATGAAATTTGTGTGCAATGAAAAGAAAAGAAGGGAAATAATAGATAAAATAGTTTCCCCATGAAGCACACAAAGTTCCCTATCTCCTTGTGGATAAATGCCCAGAAACAAGGTTAGCCCAAAGTAGGACTACTGAGGCCCAACAGCTTGCAACAAGTCTAAGACACCTTCTCCTGGGGACCCATAGGAAAGGCAAGTTTGGGATGAAAGGAGCAAAATCTAGACTGGGGGGCAGTCTGTAACACTGCCTGCTCAAGCATCACACAGGTGATTAAAAGTCAAATGTTAAACAGAGATACAAATTACCTCACTTAAGGTGGTCATCCATAGGTTTTGTTTTACTTTTACATTTTTAAATATAATTTCATATTTATAAAAAGTACAAAAGGGATACAAGAAATTCCTTATATATTTTATCCAATTCACTTATTGTTTACATTTTGCTTCATTTACTTTGTTTTAGCATATATTTGTATTTTTTTCTGAAACATCTGAAATTTAGCTGAGGATATTGTACTCCTTTTCCACTGCATATTTAACCTTGCATTTCCTAAAAACAAGGACATTCTCATACAGAACTCAATTACAACTATCTAAATAGGGAAATTTACTATTGATACAATAATCTAACCCATTATCCATAATTTCATCAATTGTGCCAATTGTAGGTTGGTTTTTAAATACCTTCTAGCTAGAATTTTTTGAAGGTCTATTTCAAAATATAAAATAGCATCATTACCTTACACCAGTGAGAATGGCACATATTAAAAAAACTAGCAACAACAAATGTTGGCGAGGGTGTGGAGAAAAAGGAACTCTTCTGCACTGTTGGTGGGAGTGCAAACTGGTCCAACCACTGTGGAAAGCTGTATGGAGATTTCTGGACCTACTAAACATAGAGCTTCCATATGATCCAGCAATTCCACTCCTAGGTATTTACCCAAAGGACACAGAAACATCAATTCCAAAGAACACCTGCACCCCTATGTTTATAGCAGCACTGTTTACAATAGCTAAGCTTTGGAAACAACCCAAATGCCCAAAAATAGATGACTGGATCAAGAAGATGTGGTACATATATACCATGGAATATTACTCAGCATTCAAAAAAGATAAACACATGCAATTTGCAGCAACATGGATGGCGCTGGAAGGGATCATGCTCAGCGAAATAAGCCAAAAAGAAAAAGAAAAATACCGGATGGTCTCACTCATAGCAGGAATCTAGAAAACTTAAATAAGGGACCAGGAAAATGAATATAAGAAAGTGAAAATCAAAATCAACAAAAAACTATGAACCAGAGACACTTTTAGGGGGGCGGGGGTGGGAGGGGAGGGATTGGGGTCAGAATGGGGGGGCTGCAATTGTATGGGGAATATAACAATAAAATTTATTAAAAAAAATAGCATCATTAAACATATCATCTTTAAAGTTGTGATCTCCTCTTAAGGTAATTCAGCTTCAGGACATAAACAAGATTAGTACATCTGCAGATGTTAAATAATCTTTATGTTCATCAGCTTCTTCCAACACCTTGGGTGCCTCTAGCCCTTCTGTCAGACCAAGCACAATTGGGTGAGTATGCTGTTTTCTTCACCATTCTCTGTGTGAATCACTAGCATAGTAAAACTCAGCAAAAATTTGTTGGTAGAATGAATGAAAGATTGGGGGAAAAAGCCACATTTTCCAACACTAGTAACTAAACTTCCTTCTTCACAACACATTCCAAATTTATTTCTGTCAGTTTACCAACATTTTAAAATAATTTATTCAGAGAATGGTTATTAAGAATCTATTATGTGTCAGGTTATGGATTAGAGACTAAGGATACAACAGTAAGCAAGACAGATGAGTGCTCTGCCCCAGGGTTTTCATTCCAGTGAAAGACAAATTGTATCTTAAATGTGTCTCTCCTTTCTACTTATGCTTGAATATACATTTGAATATCTAAATTTTAACATTCATATTGTGTGGCTTGCTGTACTAGTGTCTCAAATTGATTGATTTGTTTATTGTCTTCAGGGAGTTAATAGTACTTAGTTATTATAAGTTCAATATTAGGGCCTTGTTATCTGTGTTTGAGTCCTTTTCTGTTACTTTTTAGTTAAAGTGACAGTGAACAATTCTTTTTATTTTTGTCAGGTTCCCAGGAAAGGCGTTAGGAACAACTACGCTATAGGATTAGAGAAGATGATGTTTGTAAACCACTTAACAGAGTGACAGGCACATAGTCAATGTTTATTCACCATTGTTGGTAGAATTAACTATTAAATTTGAGGCCAACTATTTACATTTCTTTTCTTTTTATTTCTTATAGCAATTGCAAGATTGGAGGGTTTACAGGGAGGTAACAATAAATTTTCGATATGTCGAACTGAGTTGAAAACAATATAAAACTGAAGAAAAAAGATCACCTACATACAAATGATGAACATTGTTTAAAGCAAAAATTAAAAAAAAATAGCTGTTAACTACATTTTATTTCTTGGTAAATGAAGAGGAAATTCTGCATAGCATTAAGACAGAAAAACACTTCCCCACTCCCCCCACCAAATAAGTAAAAACAGATGGACAAAGATAAAATCAACGTATCTTGTAATTTAAGCTAGTTAGATAATCTGTATGTAGTTTGGGGTAAAAAAAGTCAGCATGACTCTCATATCTATTAGAGCATTGACCTAAACTTTTAAGTCCTCTCACATTCTTAGAAAGAGATGATGAATATATGCCATTCAACTTTCTCATTTTTGTGTTGTGATTTAGCATATTGAATTTCAAGAACAATTACAAGCAGTTAAATTATTATGTCAAAATATTATTTTCCCCATGGTTGAATATCTGTAATTTGATATTGATTTCTTCTGGGTTCTTATGTATGAGTTCTATAGTCAGATAGAGACCAGGAATTTTTCAAGGCATTACTTATACCTGGGTCTTTTACCTTCCCAGCTGCAACTTCCCACAGAGGACTAGAGTCACAGAAATTTTGGGAAGTAAATATCAATATTTATTTTTATTTATTTTTTCAATCATCATATGCTAGAAAATCAAATAATACTCTTGAAATACTTGAAAATAGAAATCCTCCTTGTTGGTTTTAATAATTACACACAATATAGGTGGTACAGTTTCCCAGCTGATCACACTGTACATGGCCAAGTGAGAGAGGCATGCAAGCCCCACAATTTATGAAATAACAAAAACAATCACCAGTGCTTTGTTTTTTAGGTATTCGGCACCTGATCCTTTCATGAGTATAAATGTTCATTCAACTACCTAATGAACCAATAGCTATGATAAACTAATGAATAAGTTTGTGTATACATGCACTTATAAAACTACAAATTATCTAGATCTGTAAAACTCATTTAATAAAACATGTGCATAAAGAGATATATAAATGATCATTTACTCTAATTTCTTACATCATTTTTCAGACATAGATGTGTTAAATCATTGTTAATATTTGCATTATGCCCTACTTTTGCTCTTTACTTCTAGAAAAGTAATAACTTTCAGTATTCTTATAGGAATACTCTGATAATCACATTATTCAGAGAAAAATCACTGATCTGCATGACAGTACCAAAATTGAGAACAATATATTTTACTAATTGCACAATTAAGAACAACATGTGTTACAAATGATTTACTCTTCTAGTAGAGCAAACTGCAGATCTCTCCTTTCAGGGCTAAAATTATGTATGGCCCAGGTTCAGGAGGAAGACAGTGCATCTGCTTCCACACCTGGAATGCCCTCTGATACACAAAATGAAAATTCTTCAGATAAACATTGTGTTATTCAAGCATTGTTCTGCCCATACCTGACTTGTGCTTACATGTGCTTATGCTGGGAGGTACTTCACCATCAGGCTCTGAAAAGCATTCTTCTCTTCATCAAAGTGACCATTTTCACATCCCTCAGGGCCATGTGTCAGAGAGGCAAAGGGATGGTAGCCCCTTGGCTCCATAGGTGTGGTCCGGCTCTGCCCAGTGGGAAGTCAGGAGCCTGGGAATGGCCGTTTTAATCTCCTCTTCTCTCCAGAAGGTTTAATGGGTAACTGTGATGCTTTTCTCTGTGACAGCAGAGTTCTGAGCACATCTGTATCAGATTCAAAGAAGAGTGATTCTTTCCTTCGTATGTTGGGGCTCTCACCTAGTGCAGAAACCCATGGGGTTGTAACTTTGGGGGGATGAGGTAGTGAGAGGGCAGCCCTGGTTGCTGGGTCTGCGTGATGCATCATCACCTCTTGCATGTCCTCTCAGTCAGCAAGACCCTCAGCCAATAACAGCAAATCCTTTTTGTATCAAGTTTCTCTTTTATCCATACTCTTCTTTTTAATAGAGGGTTCTGAGTTGCATGAGGTTGTTGGAGGTTTGCTGTTTATCACATCAGACAGCCTTCTCTCTAGATACCCACCATCTGGCAGTTTGGTTGATTTTAGGTGAAAGTCTACATGTGCCACAACCAACGAAGGGATGAAGAATTTAGGGATGTGATCAGGAGTCATCACTACTCGGAAAATGTCCTTGTCCTTGCTTTTTAGTTTATCTTTTGCTGCGGACTTTTCCAGTCTGGAACTGGTCCAAGCAAACAGGCTTTCAATAGCACTCTCCATGGCGAGCTGAGATGCTGCCAACAGCATGATTTCACCTTAGGGTGGATTGAGTCCCAGACTGTGTACTGATTGAAATCTCTTTCCTGAAGTACTGGAGGGACACTCATCTTTCATTAAACCATATAGCTCATCTTAAGTCATGTCATGGTCAGACATCATTGGCATGGCAACAGGAGATAAATGGCCTGCTACACTCCAACTCAGTTCTCCCAGTGATTCATGTAGCACTATAACATTAACAAAAATCAGTCTGTCTTTTTTTTTTTTTAACTTTACCAATTCAAGTGTAGAGTTTAGGAAACAGAATGGCCTAAGGTACTATAATTCAGTAAATTTATCTTGAAAAATACAAGCAAATTTGTAATGTTTGCTGCTAAAATATTAACAGGATGGCTTGTTAATGTTCCAAACATGTATAAAAGGATTTAGTTGTGGTTAGACTCACTAGGTGGCTTAGTAATTGACAGTGTATTTTTATTGTTAACATTCATGTTTGTTCCATTTCCAGAGACATCTTGAAAATGCCAATAAAATTTGTGAAAGGGTAGGGAAGAGATATTTTTGAAGGGTTAGTTCACAAATTACTTACACATATATAATGCTTGATAAATCATCAATCTGTCACTTTAAATGAAAGAAATTCTAATCATCTAGCAATGTGCTAATTCACCTGAAAGAATTAAAAAATGTACTCTTTGACCTTCGGGAGCATAAGCCATAGTATTCTTGAAAATAAAGTATTCTTGAAAATATGGCACACGTAAAAGAACAGTATAAATGAAAATACTGAATTATGTGCCATTCAGAAGTCTCACTTTCTGAATTGAGTTACCCTAGATGCTGATGCTCTGTCAACCTGCCTGGTTTCTAAGAGGCCACAGTCTAGTGGAACTGTTGAAGTTCAGTTTCAGTGGGGCTTCTGATTCTTTCCTCAGTCCTCCTTCATTCAACAAGCAAAATGGAACTTGGAAGAACCTCCTTTGCTTTTCATTCATTTATTAGAGTAAAACAAAACTAAATCTTAGTAGGGACCTGTATTTGTGATCTGATAGTGTCCCAGGAAGCTTTTCTATATTACCCCTGTCACTCACTCTTAGAGGTGGCAAATAGTGAGAACCTGTCTCTGCAGTCCACTGTTGCTTTTTTTGGTGAGGATGCAGCTGTGTTGTGGTGAAAAGTCAGAGGAGTATGGTGACCAAGACCCCTCTAGGCTGCTGCCCTGGATCTGCTGGAGGACAACCCTTTTGGAGGCCTCAGTTTAACTTAGAGCTGACTCTTGTTATGAGGGCTAAAGAATCAACTTCTCTAAAATATGGTATAGTAACAAAAGGCTAAGCACTCATTTACTAATAAATAAACCGTCTGTTCACATAAACAGTGAAATATTCCCTATACCTATTCTTAGCATTGAGGATACCAAGCTAAAAATAATAGATCTTTCTCCCTCTCACAGAGCTTCCAACCTAGTAAATTAGGGATGTGGAAGATGAGGAAAAAATATGATTAAATACAGAGAAAGAAAAGGATCATAAAAAATACTAGGTTAGGTGATTGCTGAAGAAATCCGCAGCCACTGCAGCATGAGTTCGATCCCTGCCCAGGGACCTAACCCACATGGCACAGCAGACCTCTCCTGTCTCGCCTGCTGGTCCCCTCAGCAGTGTATTTCAGTCAATCCACATGTTCTGTTCCCCACTCTATCTCTGCTGAATTCTCTCAACCTCTGCCCCTCTGGCCAGTACCCCAATTTTTGTATGCATAAATAAATCAATCTTTCAAAAAATGCTAGGTTAAAAAAACATAAACGAATAAGACTACCTTAACTGTATATAGTTTTCTGTAAGAAGAATAAAAAACAGCAGGACCTGAATTTTCTGGCTCCTGACTTGTTTTCTTCTCTCTCAAACCAGCCCTGGCCACGTTTTCCAGGATCTGCTTAGATTCTGGCACTCTTTGTACCTTATAATATCCCAGGCTAGACAGATAGATCACTCTTAGAAACTCCATTTGTTGTTCTGGCATCCTGGGGATCCTCTCAGGTTTTTGGATAGGAACAGTAAGTTGCAGAGACCAGAAAGAAGGAAGAAACAGAGAGAAAGAATTAAGGCCAAAAATGAAGACGGAGAGAGAGAACCAAAAAATGGGCCTGGAGGGAAAAAAATGCTTATAAGTCAGCATTTGTTTATTTCCCTGACTTTAGAAGCTCACAATAAGAATTTCATTCTTTTAGCCTTTAATACACTTTTTACTAGTTCCACAAAATACAGCATTTGGCAACATCTAGTTATATAGTTATGGCTATTTTTTTTTAAACAAAAGCTGATTTGAATTAAAGTAAGCAATAAACTAATACTGAAATCAATGATAGTGATTTATTCTAACCTGCAACACAGAATGAAAATCCAGAATTACAACCTGGTTCAGAAGAGAAAACAAGACAAGGCACAGCTGCCATAATTCTTTTTCACTCCTGTTTCTGCCTCTCCCTACATCTCTGCTTTTTCCATCTCTCCCTGTGCAGATTCTTTGGTTGCAGGCTTGGTTTCTGGGACACAAAATTAGTTGGAATGCAAGATGAGTATCAGCAATCACTGTGAAGGGAAGGGGAGGAAATGGAATTAGGCAGAGGAAAAAAATCAAATTGGGATTCATGTCCATGCGGGTCTTGGCAGCAAACTCTGGAGCAAGAATTACCCATGAAGGTTGAAGTTGGCCCTGCCTTCCTCAGGCAGGGATTTGGGTTGCCTCAGAAGAGGTGAAAGATCATGATATCAGATACAAGGTGTCTCTGGCTCCCTGGAGCTAAGCAGGGGCTGACGAGGGACTGACCACTGACCTCACTTCCCATAAGTGGCAACAAGTATTTCCTCAAAAAGACTCTGGGTGGCACATCTCCATGCCCACCACCCTCTAACTGCCTTGTTCTCAGGGTCATTCCATGGCAGCTGAGGCTCTTTCACAAGCTGTCTAGACACTTTACAATTGAGACTTAGAAGGTAAGAATGTCCCTTTACCACTTGTGTGTTCTCAAGAGACTGAGCAATTAAAAACTAGACTCCAGATCACCATCACTATAGGAAGAGTTACATCCAGTTGCATCCAGTAACTCCGGGGAGATACTTGATTGGTTTTTGGCAGGACTAATCTTGAGAAAAGGAAATTTTATAGTTAGGCTTTGACGGAATAAAGGGATTCCAGTGAGAAGAAATAAAAGAATATTAGAAAATAGAATACTGAAGATCTTTGTGGAGTATCTTTTCCATATGCCCATGAGGAGGACAAAATGATTTTAAAAATGTGTACAAGAGCCTATGTTGACAACTTTAGTTTCTGCCTCTAATGTACCACTAATTAAATGTCTGGCATTGTTCAAGGCACTTAGATGCACTGTGCTCCTGTTTTTTATTATGTTAAACAAGGGATTGGGATGAGATGTCATTTTTATTGTACTTTTGCTTGAAATATCTAAGAATATAGATAAGGTAGGACATAGAAATTAGAGTTATGCTAGAAGGGATAAACTTCTGAATTCAGCTTTTCTGAGACCTACCCTTGACAGGACATGTCTTCTCTGTCCCTAGTCTGTTATTTTATAGTATGTCTTGACAGAGATTTTTTAAATTCTTAATATAAAATGCATTTCATGAGAGGAATGAAGTAAAACTTAGCTCTTATGGAGATAAAGTCAGCCATAAAATGAATACTTCAAACCATAAACTTCACTGAAGCCAGCCCTTTCAATTAGACCTCATTTTAAGCATCCATGATGTTTTCATCTTTTTCTCAGTCATCAGGATTTTTCATGAAGCAGGCATAAACTCAGTAATGGATTAATAGCTCTGTGATTAATAGAAGAGTTGCAAAATCATCAATTTTAATTACTGTAGTTTATATATGGGAAATTGTACTATAATGGTGTATGAAGATAATGTTTACAATTGCCACACCTCATGCTTGCCCTATCTGACCAATTTTCTTGTATGATAGTAAAACATGTGCATAAATAAGGTTGATATAAATAAACACAAATGAGCTTGCTCTCTCAAAGAAATCCTTTAAAAACATTAATTTTGCAGAGTAAAGGATTGGTACATAGTTCATATGGTTTTGAGTAATCATCTATTGGGATATTTAGACATAAAGTGCCTATAGTTTCTACCTGTATACAGTCATTAAAGTTGGTAATTATATTTGAAATTATGTTATCTAACCTTGTTCATTTTTATGGAGGATATATCTGAACCCCTGAAAGATGAAGAGATGTGACTAATGTTCACAGTCTTATGAGCAGAACCTGGGCCCGAGTTCATGCTTCTATGCTGAGTACACAACAGAGGTGAAGTGACCCTTGTCTTCCATGCCCTCAGCATGAGAAATCACTTCCAAAGGTTATGGATTCAATCTTTATTATTGTGCCCAGTAGAGAGATGCTTCTGTGTGCATTGTCTTCCAATACTTATGCCAGCATATTCAATAGCACAGGACATTTACATGGGAACATGTAACTCTAGTGAGAATGACATAGTTAGAGTCATAGCCTTTAAGAATCACAATATAGGGCCTCCCCTGGTGGTGCAGTGGTTGAGCGCTGGGCTGCAGAGCTGCCCGCAGCCTCTGCAGCGCCGGTTCAATCCCCGGCCAAAGGTGAGGGTCCCACATGGTGCAACGGACCTCTCCTGCCACTCGCTGCTCCTCTCAGCAGTGTATTTTGTCAGTCTGCCTGTTCTGTTCCCGGCTCTGGCTCTGGTGAATTCTCTCACCCTCCCATGCTTCTGACTGTATCCAGTGCTTGTATAAATAAATCTAAAAAAAAAAAAAAAGAATCACAATAAAAAGAGATCTTAAGAGTTAGTTACTATAGTCCTTTATTCCATGTGTGACTCTCAAAAAAAGGGTGATAGAATCCCTGATGAAGCACCTACAAAAACAACTTACTTCATTATCAAAATATGATAATGAGCTCATAGTCCAGTTGAAGGAAAAAGTTAGGTAACTGAACTCCTATAAAATTCTTATTTAACTAAAATGTAAGTTATGCACAGTCAATCAAGGAGCAAAATAGATTGAGGGAATGTGTCTATAAAGTGAGAAGAGGCAAAGGTTTCCGATGCATGGACATTGTTGTACTTGTGGAATTAACTCAAGTTCCGGAAACAGTGGTTAAAGGTATCTTCCAATTTTATAATTTTAGAGATGGAGAGTAGTCTCAGAGTAACTTCTCAGTGTTCTGTAGGTTCTTTGTGATAGAACCAAGGAAGGCTTTCCTGAGAGAAACCAAGGCTTAACGTGCCCATAAAGGACCATCAAGGGCTGGAAGAGCATTTAATACCAAAGGAACATACACTGTGTGGAGTTGTCAAGGTAACAGCGAGCAGCTCAGGATGTTGAAGCCATGTAGTACCAGGGAGGAACAAGATTGAGAAAAACCATTATTTGTCAACATAAAATTTAAAAATCTCCAGTGCTTCTCTGGGTAACTTTATTGCCCAGTTCCAGTCTTTCTTAACCTCCATGTCAGAAAACTCTTCCTTCTGACTAACCTGATTTGGTTACTATCATCACCTAGATAGAATGATATAAAATAAATGCATAAAATTGCTTTTTATGCATTGTTTTTGCTGAAATAAAAGGCTCTTCAGTGTTTCATAATAATTTTCCTAATGTGTACCTTGTAAAGAACAGGGCCATGGATTTCCGTTATCACTTTCTTCTTATCTTGAAACAGAAGCTGGACTAAGACACTGCAGAAACTTCCTGCAAGAACTTCTCTCACTCCGCCCTTTTATTTGGTTTCTCTTGGCTTTCATCCATTTAACTTTTCTCCACTAACATGTCAGAACTATCATTCACTTCCCAGAGCCTCCCTTCTGTCTGCTTCTTGTCCACTTGCTCAGATTCAGCCTCAGGTCTGAGGAGGTAGGCAGGTATGAGCTATCTCATCACATCCCCTGCAGACGTGTGGCTGATGTTGGATAGAAAGTAAATAAATGCTACCCTCTACTGTTTTTCATCTGTAAATATGAGAGTGAATTCTGGAGACTTAAAGGTGAAATCCTGTCTGCTTACAGACGAAATAGCTATGTGAAGCCTTAAAAGCCTATAATTTACCCAGGAGTTGAAACATATGTACTCTCGAAATAACCAAAACAAAGAAATAATCTATTTTAAAGCCATGAACATTAGAGTCTCTTAGCTCTAAATTATACCTTCCATTAAAGTGGAAAGAAACCTCTGGGATGTGTTGTACAGATAAACAATCCATGTGTGTGCTTGTGAGTCTCCTGGGAGCTTTGTGGTACTTGGGGCTTATGATTCACCATGAGAAGGAACAGGGTCCCTCACTGAAAATGGGGGATGTCTGCTGAGTAAACAATTATGTAGTCTGTTACAGAGAAAGGTATGGAGTCCAGATGGGAATGTCCTGAAAATGAGCCAGTGTACATCATGGCAGGATGAGAAAATTTTAGGGGCATCTGAAATAATAGAATTCAGGTATTTAGAGACACGGCAGGATATTCTCCTTGTGGATCACTTTCCCTTCTCATCCTCATCTGAATCTACTGTCCTGTTGTAACACTCAAAGGTGAGAACACTGTGTATGGTTTGGGACAGTGAACAACAAAACCCCTCCCACCAGTTACTAATATTAAACCTGAAACACTGATAGTTATGGCTGTAGTTCCAGGGCACTCTAAAATGATACTGACTCTAACTTGGGAATTAGAAATTATAAAATTTATTTATTTATTGGTTAAACCACGTACTCACCATGTAATTTGAAACTAGCCTCTAGACTTCTAGGGCAGGGAGAATGAAGAAAAAGGCAGGCCACTATAGAATTGTAGGAAGCAGAGAATTTACTTAAAAGATTTATGCCTGTCCCCCACCCCTACTCTCACCAAATCTCAAAAGTTTAAGAGGCTTGATCTGTGTTCAGTCATGTATGCAGCTCAAATAGTCCCAACATGTTACACATTACTATACAGTTTTTCAAGATTGTATCCTCGGAGCAGCTGCTGTGAATGCACATTCCAAGAGGCAAGACTATGTAATGCAAGTTCTAAGAGGAACTGGATCCTCCTCTTGTGTCCAGTTCACAGGTCAATTGTCACTTGTGTTCTCTTGATTGACTTTTTAGCAGTGGGATATGGGCTAAATAAAAGTCTAAGAGTATAATTTCAGGCATCATCCAATGGATAATGTTTTTGTGCAGAGAGTATAGTAAGGGGAGAAGGTAGGAATTAGGCTTTTGTCTAGGACCCTTTAACAATTCTTGCCAACCAACATGAAAAGCCAGTACTGGAAGTGCATACTATGGTTAATTTTACTTTGGGGCAAGCATGAATGAGTGCATAATTTTTTTTTTGCTCTATGCTCCCATGCTGACCAAATCCTGGTTCCTTGTCATATTTCCCTTTCCTAAAAAAAATTAGGGCTGTGTTAAAAGTATGTTGCATACAATCTAGAATGCACCTCATCTGATGCTATCTATTGACAGCTTTATTTCTTCTTCGCTATTTCAACCTGCCCATGTTGTGTAGTTGATGTCTTACATTGTCTGTGACTTCAGCAATTTCAAAAGCTGGTGTTGACCTCTGTAAAGTATTCTCTGATTGGAAGTTATTCAATTAAGAGCCATGAAAAATCTATAACATATTGCATTCTCCTGTTTAGATATAGCAACTTAATTTGCAAATCAAAACATGGGAACTAAGAAAGAAATTTATTTCAATAAGTAATGCATTCATATGAAAATTCTCATATTTTCATAAAAAATAAATTCATATTTACTTGCACAATTATATTCCTAATTACTAACACATTATACAGTGATCATTAAAATTATTATTTTAACCAACTACTGTCATTTGCAATACTTTTTAATACAGCAGTTGAAAACAGTTCACACAATAAGTACTTTTAAGAGAAATGCTTCAATTTTATTCTAGGCAGCATTATATTAAACTTTTCAGGGCATTTCTATGATATGTGAGAAAAACAGGCAAGGATATTTTGAAATGGCATAAACCAAAAGCACCCATGCCCTTGAGTTCTCTGCAGGTGGGAGGTAAGCAGAGTCACAGTGATTTCAGCCACAAATTACTGTTCTGTTTTGTTTTAATTGTAGGGTTAACTTACTTTAGGTTGGCAAATGAATGTGTTTTGCATTCCTGCCAGTATAAACTATCTAGTCAGATTGAAGTCTACTTAATTAAATAGCAACAAAGCATTCTGAAAAACTTTGTTTCATTTGAATTTTTACACTGGCTTATATGGTCTTTAATTCTGCATAGGTAGCTTTTGATATCCATTTACCTTGGATGCAGCCAGGTTGAGGGATTGGGGGAGAGGTAGGGAAATGGGGGACTGTATATAAAATTTTGTAATGTGGAAATCTAGTAAGACTTACTAGCATAATCATGATCACCTGGTTTGCTGGAGCACAGACTCATTGAGCCCATATAGCTGCACTTGCTATTTCATCCTATATGAGTTTAAATTAATTTCTTGCTTAAATATAACGAACATGCTCTATGAAGAATAACCAGAAACCATTGTGTAAAAAAAGAGTTTGGACTTAGGTTGCAATTGAAGAGATCAGAGGGTGCAGGATAGTCACTCTCCAGATGCTTCTCTTGAGGAAAGCATCAAAGAGTCAAGCATGACTGAATTTTCTAGAGAAAAGTAATATTTCTGTTTGAGACAATTATGGGAAATGAAATTATTCCAGGAAATAACTGTTTACCTTAAAATTTGCACAATGAAATATATTCTAATGGTAACCTAACAATGTTTAGAAGTTTGAGGACAAATGGATATGTAAGTCATCCCTTAGTTTTTCTTCCTATTTTTTCAGCAAATATACCAGTTTCTCCTGTATATAGTAAATCATGCTGTGTTAAACCTATAGATATGCCCAGATACTTACAGATCTATCTTCAAACAGAGAAAATGACTAATTCTCATGAACCATATGAATAATATGAAGAAAGAAAAAGTAGGACATTTAGAAATGATGAATTGAGGACTTGAGATGGAGTTTCTAGAAGACTCCCATCAGCTGTGTCTGAACCCTCATGGTCCTATGGGAAATGAGACAGAGGAAAAAGTTGTAGACTTGACTATGTCTTACCACTGTAACTCCTTATTCTCTAGTAAACCAGTCCCTCTGACAAACTTTCATTTTCTAAGCTATCAGGGAGACCCAGAAAGTAAAAATGCTTGCTCTGGAACTAAGTTTTGGTTTTGCATTTGTAGATATTTCAAGTCATCACTTAACAAATTGCAATATTTTTAAAAACAAGTCTAATATATATTTAACAAATTAATTCAATAATTTGTTACTGATTTCAGGAGTAAGATTCTCAGAGAAAATGTAAAAAATGTTCACTTCTCCAGTGTTGTATCATTAGTATATGAAACCTTACTAAACATCAATTTTACAATTTTTTCCCTTGGGGTTTAATTTTCTTTCCAAATAGTTTGACCAAGGCCAGGGAAGTATATAGAAAGATAGTGAGAATAGGTAAAATCAATCAATCAGGATATTTATTCAGGGACTCTAAGTGTGCATTATGTCCCTTCTTGCAGAGTTCATTCATATCCCAAATGTTCTAGATTAATGGGAAGAAAGCCCTAAATATCTGAAGCATGCCATAAAATTACAGGTGTAGGTTAGTTGTATTTAATCACAAAGTACAGAATTGGATGTGACTTAGAGTATAGATCAAACTATTTTATGGGGAGTTTTGTTCACCCTGATAAAAGCCTGTAAAGGGGCTCACAGCAGAAATCTGGCTGTATTTTGGTTTTACATCATAATGCATATGATCAAGTTTCCTATGAGGCAAAGCAAAATAGCTCAACTAAGACATGCTTTGTGTGTTTGACCTAGGTTGAAGTGAGATTCAGAAAAAAAGAGAATATGTCATCAAAGGATTTGAAGACCATCTTGCATCTTTGTCAAAATCAAAACTATAGGTATGTTGCTATTGTTTTGAGTTACTTCCGTTTACCTCCTTGGAGAAAGAGAGATCCTCTTTTATGGCTATAAGTGATGCCGGCGTGTGTAACAACTGTTGCCGCTTTACCACGAGTTCTTGTCTCGCGAAACCGTAGAAAGGAATTCACAGACTTTTGGAGTAAGTAAGCAGAGAGAGACAAATCTTGTCTTTGAAAGAAAAGTTTATTTAGGAAGAAAAGAGACAGAAGAAAGACTCCCAGGTATAAAGTACCTGGGAGGGGCCAAGATGAGCCCGTATGGGATATTACATTGGCAATATATACTTTTTCTCTCTCATTATGTTAAAAGTTCAGTCTCTCTTCCTGATTGGCTAGCTCTCAGGGGGTACTAAGGAATTTCACATTCCTTATTTTAACAGTATTTTCTTTTCCCATTTGTTATGCTTATCACTTTACCTTTATGGTCTAGCCCTCCCGGTGAGCATCTTTATGCTTTATCTTAACATCTGAAGAAAACCAGGACCATCCTTAACAAGATTATCTGTGGTGCTAGGATGTTTGTTTTTCCCCTAGTATTAACAGTGGTGTTTGTTTTTCCCAGTGGAATTGGTTGCATTTCCTTGGTTATCCTTATCTCTGAAGCCTCCCTAAATTCTTCAGAGGTCCCCTCCTGCACTGTCCCTAAAACTGCCTAATAACCCTAGCTTGCCCTGTCTCATAAGGATGGCCAAATGCAGGACATCTTTCACTGGACACATGGAATAAGTAGCTATTTATTAGTCATATGAATTGTGAATTCTAGGGGGGTGGGTGGAACCTGTTTGCCACTTAAGACTGTGACCTGTTCACTCAGGAAGTGAGTGAACCAGGCTGTTGGAGGCAGATCTAGAGAATGGAATGACCCCTGTTTCTGTATAATAAAGTTATTGACTTGGGCCTCCCCTGGTGGTGCAGCGGTTGAGCGCTGGGCTGCGAAGCTGCCCGCAGCCTCTGCAGCACCGGTTTGATCCCCAGCCACCGGCGAGGGTCCCACATGGCACGCAGACCTCTCCTGCCACCCACTGCTCCCCTCAGGAGTGTATTTCGTCAGTCTGCCTGTTCTGTTCCCTGCTCTGGCTCTGGTGAATTCTCTCATCCTCCCGTGCTTCTGACTGTACCCAGTGCTTGTATAAATAAATAAATAAATCTTTAAAAAAATAGTTATTGACTTGTTTCAAAAATTTTATGGGCTGGCAGGAAATCGAAACCATCTCTTTGGGCATAAGTAGGAATTCTACCTGATCCCATGGTAAAAAGCATAGTTTGGCAAAGGGATGTAACCTAAGAGAATAGAGTCAGGAGGGAACTTGTGTTTAGGCTATTCCAGAGTGTAGCTTTAGATATCAAGGCAACACATAGTATTGGACCTTAATTATAAGTATTCACCCATAGGTCTTTATCCTTAACAGTGAAGATCATGATCATCTCTAACTATTGTTGGCCATATCTTATGTGTCAGCCAACCATTCTAAAACTATTACAAGTATTATTATAATCAATTTTAAAAAACTCAAAACATTAGTGGTAGGAGCACTATGGTAACATTATTTAAGGAGTGGTACTCTACTATCATAATAAAAACAGCAATATAAACCAATATTATATCAATAAAAATAAATAATAATAAGGAAACCATAAGTGTCCTCATTTTAAATGTAGAAGACATAGAAATGTTACTTGAGTTTCTCAATTTACATAAAATATTAGAACCAGGATTTAAACCTCAATATGTCTAAAGTCATAGGCCTCAGAATATGTGATGCATCATAAGAAAAATAAATCATGACTCAGTAGTTTTTGTTTTAGCTAAATCTAGCAAAGATGTATTAGGAATTACAATACCAAATGTGCTTAAATTGTTAAAACAAGTTTAAATGATTTGATGCCCAGAGGGAGATACTTTGGACTCTTAATCTCCTGGTATGTGCTAAACATTCCCTTTCCTCTGCTGCTAATAATGCATCAGTGGAAATATGGAGAACATTGGTAGTAAGAAGAAGTCTGAGTATCAGTTCTAGTTCCACTGCTAAGAGTGAGACCTGGCATATATCATGGGACTCCCCTCTACCTCAACCACCTCATTTATCAAAGAAAGGGACTGGATTAACCATCCTCTGAGAATCCAGCAAGGGCTTAGCCCCTCACACCCCACCCTCACCCCCAGTCATGAGGAGAACAAACTCTTGCCCTCATGGCATGTATAGCCGGGTTATGATAGACAATAAATCGGTATAAAAAGGCAAATTCTATCATTTCAGATTATGATAGTGCTTCAAATAACATTTATAATGTGAAGAATTAAATTCAAAAGAACAAAATTCCAAATTGATCAAAGAAAAAGTCCCTAATGTGTGCCTTACTAGAGTGGAGAAAGTAAAGAAGTTAAGGGAGAAAGTAAAGAAGTTAAGGGTTTTGAAGTTGTGTCTAGATTCTTTCATTTCAGATAGGTTATCTTCAGAAATATGACATAGAGAAAGTATCTAATAAAAATAAGAAATTATCTGTACAGAAGTTTCCTGATAGACTATTGTTAATTTGTATTATATAACACCATCCAAGATTAAGACAAGTTCTACCTAATGGAGGTATGAAGGCAATCACTAGACATGATTGGCCACTAGACAGGGCACAAAGAAAGTAAATATCTGGAAAGAGGATATGTTACTGGGCCTCCCTGGTGGCACAAAGGTTGAGCGCTGGGCTGTGAAGCTGCCCACAGCTTCTGCAGCGTGGGTTCGATCCCTGGCCACCAGCTAGGGTCCCACATGGCTCACAGACCTCTCCTGCCACACCTGCTTCTCCCCTCAGCAGTGTATTTCATCAGTCTGCCTGTTCTGTTCCCCGCTCTGGCTCTGGTGAATTCTCTCACCCTCCCACGCTTCTGACTGTACCCAGTGATTGTATAAATAAATAAATAAATCTTAGGAAAAAAAGATAAAAAAAAATGACATGTTACTTAGTTCCCTTCTTGGGGGAAATTAACGAGGTCATGAATGAACTTTAAAATTTCACTTTAATTTAGAGACAGAAGTCTAGTTGCAATGGGTTAAGGAAGAATAAATGAGAGATGAGGAAAAGGAGTGAATGAAGGTTGCTCTAAGAAGAGGAACTTAATATAGTAAAAAAAAGAACAAACCGAGGTGGAAGAAAGGGACTAGCTAGCTATAAGACTGATGTGGATCTCTTAAATATAGTATGAACTTAGATACATTTTATGTAGAGAACACCTGTAGGGAGAAAGAAATTGAAGCTTTTAGAGAGCTTTTGGATAGAAAATCGTCTCCTGTTTAATGTAGATCAAGAATTAAAAATAAAAGAAGGGATAAATATCAAAATTTAAAGGGGCTTTTACAGGAAAAGTGAAGGTGTGATAAAGCACCTGGAGTGTTGAGGAGATAACTAAGACTTGGCTGGGAGTAAGGGGAGGGAGCAGGAATAATAAAAACTGAGAGCAGGTCGGGGAAGATTAGAGATTAATATTTTTGGAGATGAATAATCCATGGGGTTTGCTGCTATTTTCTGAGTTTAAAGGATTGTTTTCCTTTTTCCTTAACTTCCTTAATGAACCAATTTCTGTCATTTCTGTGGTATACAGTTGCTTCCTGGCATATTCTACTCAAGGGCATTTGGATTTACATCCTCTTCTGATTATATATTTATGTATATATATATATTCTGATTAAATTTGAAAATATGAATCTGGGCTAAAATGAAAGTATGACTTAATATTATAAAATAGTCCTTCATTTTTTCATATTTTATTCTAGGTCTGAAACTTTAGTCTTTTGTTTATTTTAAATTTGAGTGCTAGACACTGTGCTGTGAAAAAGTATGAGTTTGAAATCTGTGCAAGAGTAATGAAAGCCCCTACTCTTCAGTACTCTATTTTCCAAGTGCATCACACTTTGAGTTTTGGTTCAGAAGCATGAAGACCTAGGGCAGTGCTATTCCAGTGTGGTCCCTTGGCATATACTAATCCAGGAACTATTTAGAACCAGTTAATAATAAGTAATGAAACTGAGAGTGAGCATATAGAAATGTGTGGAGCAATTTGTAAGATTAAATATATGTCTATTGAATATAATAATTAAAAATGGGGGAGGCTCTATTGCATTTTTTGTCTTTATTGTGTTTGCATTTCATTTTCCTATATTTATTGTGCTTTCTAAAAGTAACACATAACAGAGGGGGAAAAATCAACTAGTCATGTACCACAATCAAGTAGTTTAAAAAGCACTGCCTTCTCATAGATTTTTGGGAAAGAAAAAAAAAAAAAAAAGCAGGGCTTTTGAATTGCAGGGCTTATTTGATCCTTGTTCCTCTTCTGTTCTTCACGTAATATAAGTGCTTCTCATAGTGCCATGGACTCTGATTTTACACATCTACACTGTTGACTAGTATAGGATTCTGTGAGTAATAACACCAAGATAATATGATACCTTAGAGACTAATTTTCTTAAGCTTTAGTAAAGGGACTCATGAAAAGTTTCCAGTTTTTTTTTTTGTAGCTAACTTTACTATCAATTCAGAAATCTATTTACTATTAACTAGTAGAAATAAGGAACTAAGGTAGATAGCATTGACTTTGAGGCTCAATTTTGAATACAATATATGAAATCTATTAAATATCTCCTTTGTAAGACTTATGAAAGCAAGTAAAGGAATTTCAAAACTGTATAATTAAGCTCTGGAAAATATAAATGCATTTGAACTGGTTTACTCTGAATATACTGTCATGAAAAAAAAAAACCCTTTTGCTATTTATTCTTATTTCTTAGAACATACATTTGCTGATAGAATGAGTAAGACTACCTTTCAATTATAGAAATTCTATAGGACAGTTCAGCCAACAAGCCAGGTATCAATTCTTGAAGGCACATAAAGTAGTCAGGAAGAAAATTATAAGTGTCTTCATCTTAGGACACAATGTTAACTTGGAAATAGAGGGTTGATATTTTTCTCCTGAAATGAGACGCAGGCACAACACAGAACAATAACAATGCCTGGTTATTTTCTCCATAGACCAAAGAAGAAATATCAAGTTATTTCTCTAGGTGGCAGCAGCAGTCTAAAGACTTGTTTAGAGAAAAATGTCTGCCTGTGACCAAGGAAAATCTCAGACAAAACCTAGAATGTCATGTTTGTCTCTCCAAAGCCTACCTGTGTTTGAGTACTCTATTAAATTCCTTCTGTGTCCAGGAAGCCTTTTAGAGCTTGCCCCTTAGTCATTTCTCACATCTCCTGAAATCCTAGCTCTCCTTGTATATGCCATTTATTCAGTGACTAGTAAACTCTGTCTGGTAATCTTTGTAAGACTTGCGATTCTGTAATTTAGCTTTCCAAGGTTTTTTTCCTCAAACTATACCACACTAGGGTAGATCTTTTCTTATTTTTTGAACTAATGTGGCCCAACTATTCAGTATAGAAAAGATTTGTTGAGTACCCAGATAAAACAGGCATCATTCTAGACTCATGATGTCTCATGCTTAGCATGTACTGGGTTATCTATGTGATCATGTATAATCTGTGAGTCTCAGCAGCCTAAAACCATGAAGGTTTATTTCTTGCTGGTTGTCTGGACATCCTGTTCACTCCCATATCTAGACTTCCATAGCAAACACAGTTGGAACATGGCTACATCCTTGACACAAATGAGAACAAGGACAGTCAGTCTTACAGTGACTCTTCATATTTTCCCCTGGAAAACATGGAAGTGATATGCTGCACTTGTGCTCACCTTTTTTTACTGCAAAACAAGTCACATGGTCAAACTTGGAGTGAGGGGTTTGTGTGATCCTACCATATACCTCGGAGAAAAATTGAAATACTTGGCAGAGCAGGCAGACAACATATAAGAGATATATGTGTAACAAACTGCCTCAGTGTGAGAAAAATGCAAGCTTGTGTGGTAACACAATTATTCATGACATCTCTTATAAATTTAACACACAGCAATGGGTACTATTGAACATACTCAATCAACTGGCATTTAATTATGTATTCTGTATATTTTTCGTCTTTAATGATCAAATGTCTATTCAATTTGCTAATAGAGAAGGATGATTGCATCTTAATCTCCTCTTGTTCCTTTATCTTATGCTCCAAATAGTTAAGCCTCATAGTTAAGCACTATCAAGATGCATGACAATAAGGAGCTCTGAATTAAATTATTTCACTGACTAGTCCCTGGAAAACAGAGCTAGTTACAAGAGAAAAGACAAATAATTTAGAACTGGTAATAATCTTCATATACTTGTTTTGAAAGGTTACTTAAAATAAAATGTGTGTTTGTTTAGAAAATATACTACCTAAAACATGGGCTTGGGGCAATGTTTATGCTGTAATTAATATTTAAATAATGTAACAACAGTAAGTGCATTAACCCCTCGTAAAATTCACAGGCTTTGGGGCAGATCCTTGCACCTGAGTGCCTCTAGGAAGAGAAACCTTGCCATCTGCATTTAATTGGAAATTGCCTGTTGCTTTTGTTCCATAAAAAGTAATCTTCTAAAAGACATCTGTATTAGGGGAGAAAAGGCAACAGAGAACCTTCAATAAAAATAGAACCTCCAGGCGTTGTTTTCTCCACATAGATATTGGTTCTGTAAATCCAGTCTTGCCTTGTAAAGTTAATGAGGCTCCTCCAAGCCTTTAAAATCACTACAATGTAGAATCCACATAACTAGAGAAATAAATGGAAGTTTACAATGCTATGGACTTATACTTCCTGTGCTAACAGTCCCATAAAAGCTTGGTCTAATTGAACAGAGATATTAAACATTTTATTGCATATATATTGGTGCTACTGTGAACTGGGCAGTACACTTAGGTCAACAAATATAAGGGCCTTGTGATGGGGAGGGGAAAAAAGAAATAATACTACAGAAGTAATAAAACAGTGCCAAGACTGGGGGATGGATCACTGTGAGTTCTTACCCACATGCTCACAATTATAAGACGCCACTTAGGCTCAAGATGCAACAACAATGGGGTTTATTAACAGAGGGGAGATGGGGTAAGAGAAAGTGTGTCTAAGACCATAAATGTCCAACTATACTACATCAGCTAGTTTCTGCAGTGACCAATAGTCCTAAACAGGTGCAAGATGGTGCTGTCCCTTTGATGAGAGCCTGGAGCTGGTGGCATACCAGTTAGCCAGGATCCAACTCATGATGGCTGCTGGAGGTGATCACAGGTGGGGCTGCTGAGGTGACACTGCAGCAGCCTACAGCAACAGTCTGAAGACTGAACTGGACAGCACTGTACACTGGACCAGACAGTGCTGGATGCAATAGCATCAGGA
The DNA here is from genome assembly GCF_014898055.3 of Talpa occidentalis. Lineage (NCBI taxonomy): Eukaryota > Metazoa > Chordata > Mammalia > Eulipotyphla > Talpidae > Talpa > Talpa occidentalis. The sequence goes on from NW_023601322.1 coordinate 23,172,056, forward strand.
GACTGTGCCAGAGGATCAGAAGTGGTGGACAGCTCTTAAATGGTGACTAGACACAAGCCAGCAGTGATGGTCAGCACTGGTGAACAGGCAGTAGCACCAGAGAACAGACACCAATATTGCAGCTCTTAGATATGCAGATACTGTATGACCCACCAATCCCACTTAGGTAACTAAAGAAGATGAAACCATCAATTCAAAAAATTATGTGCTCTACAGTTTTGTTGGGAACTTTAGCTGTTAGCTAGAAGAAGAAAAACAATCTATGTGCCCACTGAAAGAGGACTGCATTAAGATGTGATCTCTCCATAGAAGGGAATACTGCTCAGCCATAAAGAAAGATGAGTGTTGACATTTATAGCAAAATGGAAGGTGTTCAAGAGAATTATATGTGGTAAAAGACGTCAGAATGACGAAGACCCAACATTTATATAAGGGACAATTAAACAAAGCAAAATATTTAAAAAAACTAGCATGCCCTAAAAAATGATGAGAGGTTTAGGTTGGAGGGAGTAAAAAGGCCTGAAAGGGACACGATGTATGGTGGTGAACTGGACAGCACTGTACACTAGACCAGACAGTGCTGGATACAGTAACAAAGAAAATAGACAAAATAAAATGCATGATGGGCTTTTATTCAAAAAAAAAAAAAGAAAAATATTTGTTCTAAGTTTCAGGACTTTAACTATTCCACTATCATTTCAAAGTACTTTGCTGTCTTAAAAAGTTAGTTTTGATGTCTTATTTTTCCTTTGAAAGTAATGCGCAACTTTTAAGAATTAATTTTGATCCTCATTGTCAGAAGATTTTCTGAAGTGTTTAGGTATAGGTTTTCCTTTACTTTATTTTTGTTGTTGTTGATTGTTATAACTTGAGTTTCTCCCTCAGTTTTGGAAATTTGTGTCAGGTTTGCTCTAAATATTGATCCAGCCCATTTCCTATTTCCTTTCTTTTGTGATTCTGCAAAGATGGAGATTGTATGCCATCAAGAAGAGAAAAATTTATTTCCAATTTTTCTTATTTCTTGACATTAGCACTTCCAGATTCACAGCCAAACATCTGAAGTGTTTACTTGAACCTCTTACTTGGTAGGAACTTGAATCAGATGTTTTATCTTCACAGAACAATACGACTGCAGCATTATCTACTTAGGTCTTTAGTTTCTTGCTATTTGTTTTCACTGTATGTTGTACTGCATGCTCAGCTTGGGAGCCAACAATTGCCTTGAGAGAACAGTGTACACAGAATGCTGGGCTCAGCAGATCTTTTTCCCTGGGGTCTTGGCCCCTCAAGTTCTGACTGCTTAATAACCCCAAACTCCATTTTTATGGAAGACTGATCTGTTTTGTTCATCCCTTTTACCTGCAGGAAATTGGCAGATATCCCAAAGAGAAGCAGCAGCAGAGTATTCAAAACTTAGCTCAGTGTATTTCCTGTTTCCTTGGAATCTTAGTTTCTCTAGCCCTGACTGCTTTGTTGTTATCTAGTATTTTTGAGCAGTTGTATGTTATCCAGTGTCGGTCATTATTCTCTGTAGTATAGCCTAATACCAGCTATTCTGGCACAACCAGAAACAGACATCTCTACTCTTCTTTTTTCTTTTTTTTTTAAGGATTTATTTATTTATTTATACAAGCACTGGGTACAGTCAGAAGCGTGGGAGGGTGAGAGGATTCACCAGAGCCAGAGGGGAGAGCAGAGCAGACAGACTGACGAAGTACACTGCTGAGGGGAGCAGCAGGCGAGACAGGAGAGGTCTGCGCGCCATGTGGAACCCTTGCCGGCAGCCGGGGATCAAACCGGCACTGCAGAGGCTGCAGGCAGCTTCGCAACCCAGCGCTCAACCGCTGTGCCGCCCGGGAGGCCCTCTACTCTTCTTTAACACAAGTAACGTTAGTTGACAATTGCACTTATCAACATTAAGAAATAGTCTCAGCAAAAGTGCCAAGAATAAGGATATATTGTTCCTCTAAATCCCATGAATTATTTAGATGATAATTCAATCATAAATTGCCACTTTTCACAGTAGCCTGTGTCATAATGGAAGCAAAGAATGGGTTTTTTCCTACTATCTATATTTTAACCAATAATTGACTTTGTCACCCCCTTCTTTCTTGCTTGCCAAAAATTAAATGTGTAAAATAGAAATATACTTGGACTTACTGATAAATGTGTAACTAGGAGTCATTTTTTGTTACAATCAATGGGTTCTATGGGGAAAAAAAAAAAAAAAAAACTGAACCAAGCAAAGAATATAAGACCAGGGATCATGGATCACTGTATACTTCCCTCCAGAACCAAAACCTGGTCCTTTAGGTTCCCTCTATGGGGTGCTCTCTATAGCTGCTCCACCAACAAAAACAAGAAGAAAGCAACACAATGGGAGGAATCAATGTGAATCTGTTCAGAACATCAGAAACATCTCTTTTTACTGATGCATATTTCGCTTTCTTAAAATAAATGTCCCTTCTTCTTAAATTGCATGTGACATTTCTGCTATTTAATTTTAGAGACAACTATACAAAGAGAAATATTTTTACAAGGACTGGAGGGGAAGGCAGTGGGCAAAATGACTTTTTTTGGGATTGAGGCATGCCAGCCTCAGCCCACCACCTGTGGATATACCCATCCCCAAAGAGTCTTTCTCCATCAATGGCTCCCTGGAACCCACAGGCCTACCAGCCTGCCCTGACCTGAGTGTAAGCCCAGCTAGGTTTTTCCCCCTTTTATATCTGGTTCAAGGATTCCAAAGTAAGTCAATCGGTTATGCGCTAAAGGGACCAATCAGGTGCAAGTCAAATGAATCAGTCGGGTTTAAGCTACCTCCATTAGTTATTTGGATTGAAAAATGGAAAACAAGCTAATTGGTCCAGTTGGCTTGGCAATTGGACCATTGCTAAATGGTCCAATCAGGTGCTTAGGAGTAAAGACAGTCCAATCAGGCTTATAGGGTGTGGGATCCAGAAAGGGAAATAAGGCAGCGCAAGAGCCAGGTGGAGGGAGTATGCAACCAGCCTCAGAAAAGGAAAGAAGGGTTCATTGGCCCACTTTTGAAGAGAGTCAACATCCTGCCTTCAAAGAAGAAGCATTCATTAGACCACCTTCAAAGATGATTAGGCAGCCAGTCTCTGAAGAGAGAGACACATCAGGCAGCCCACTTTTGTGGATTTCATCAGATATTCTTAGACTTCACAAACTTCGCAGACTTCTGTACCTCCACACCTCCGTAAACCTGTGCAGACTCAGTGGCTGCACCTGCCTCTAGCCCTACCTTGGACATCACCTGTAGGGAGCACTACTGGGCTTTGCCCACTGTCTCAAAGAGCCAGCCACAGCCTCTGGTTCTTTGCCAGCACCTCTTGATCCTGTTGAGCTTGTTGCTGTCTGACCTCCAGCCCAGCCTTCAAACTGCCACTGTGGGCTACTGGTGTGTCACCTCATCTACATGCAGCCTATTTGGGACATCTGGACACTCTCTGGGGTGAGGTTGCCGGCCACCTGTGACCTCAGAAATTTTCCTTTTCCCAATCTCTCATTTATTAAATAAGCCCTGTTGTTGTTGGATCCTGAGTCTGAGTGGTCTTGCAATTGACTGCATGGGTAAGAACCCATAGACAGTGACGTACGCTTCAGCTTTGCCACAGTCCCTTAGCACTATTTGGCACTGTTTGACCACTCTTTTTTTTTAATTTTATTTTTATATTCCCCATACAATTGCAACCCCCTTATTTTGACCCCAATCCCTCCTTTCCCCGCCCCCATCCCCCATAGAGTGTCTCTGGTTCATAGTTGTTTGTTGATTTTGATTTTTACTTTCTTATAGTTATTCTTTTTCCTGGTCCCTTATTTAAGTTTTCTAGATTCCTGCTATGAGTGAGACCATCCGGTATTTTTCTTTTTCTTTCTGGCTTATTTCGCTGAGCATGATCCCTTCCAGCGCCATCCATGTTGCTGCAAATTGCATGTGTTTATCTTTTTTGAATGCTGAGTAATATTCCATGGTGTATATGTACCACATCTTCTTGATCCAGTCATCTATTTTTGGGCATTTGGGTTGTTTCCAAAGCTTACCTATTGTAAACAGTGCTGCTGTAAACATAGGGGTGCAGGTGCTCTTTGGAATTGATGTGTCTGTGTCCTTTGGGTGACCACTCTTTTAAGAGTCTTTTGTGGGGGCCTCCCTGGAGGCACATGGGGTTAAATGAAGCTATCCACAGCCAGTGTAGCACAAATTCAATCCCCAGCTAGGGAGGTGACCCACATGGTGCAGCAGACCTCTCCTGACTCGCCCACTGCTCCCCTCAGCAGTGTATTTCAGTAGATCCATCTGTTCTCTTCCCCACTCTATCTTTTGTAAATCCTCTCACCCCCCGCACTTCTGTACCCCAGTTCTTGTATGCATAAATAAATAAATATTTTAAAAAAGAAAGTCTTTTTCATTATTTCATATACTCTTTAGATATAGCTCAGGAGTCAAATTACAACCCACCAGTACAATAGAATCTATACCTGTTTTTATAAATAAAGCTTGATGCTTTCACAGTATAACTGCAGAATTGTATATTTGCAATAGTGACTGTGTGGCCCACAAAATAAAAAAAAAATATTTAGTATCAGATCCTTCACAAAAAAGATTGCTGACCCCTAGTTTAGATAATATTATTGGACCTTTATCCCCTAATTTAAAGATAAGAAATAGATACCCCAAGACAAAATTAAGAAGTAGAAATTCTAGGTATGAGAGTAATTATTAAACACCAAATACATAAACTAAAATACAGCAGAAGCTGCTGCTTTGTGAATTCTTTCCTAGTGTGTTATCCAATCCACTTACTTGCTTCCTAAGTCCTGCTTTAAGATTCCTCAGACTAATGGATAAGTATGGATATCTGTTTCACTCTTCAAGTCAAGAAAGAAAGCAGTTTTATGGCAAAAATTTGTCCTGAAACACATCATTGGTTTTAAATATGAGTTAATCATATAGATTTAATATTTTAAAGATTTTGGAAAATTTGAGAAAAAAATTTAAGTCTCCAAAAATCTTTTTTTAATAAATTTTATTTTTATTTATGCATACAAAAGCTGGGGTGCAGGCCAGAAGTGTGGGGTGGGAGTGAGAGGATTCACCTGAAACAGTGGGGAGCAGGCTAGGCGATAGCTTGAAGTACATTACTGAGGGGAGCAGCAGACGAGACAGTAGAGGTCTGCTTCTCCATGTGGGTCAGCTCCTTGGCTGGGGATTGAACTGATGCTGCAGTAGCTGCCTATAGCTTCATAGTGATGAAACATAATCCCTTGCACCACCAGGAAGACCCTACATGTCCAAAAATCTTGAGAAAACATTCAGAAGTTCTCACCAATACATTCTGCAAATGAGAAAAACTGAGACTATCTTGCAGATAATGATCTTTTTTTCATAGATCATTAGGGAGTTGGGGGTCATAACCAACTGTCATATTAAACAGTTGGTCTCTGCCAACTATGTCACATGATTCTTAGACCATTATTCACTCTGTTTCTTTGATTCTACCACTGCTAATGCAGTAAAATACTTGAGATTTCTTTTTCTCTTCATTTCCAATAAATTAATATTTTTTTTGTTTTCTCCAATCATGTCTGAGATTCATGAGGATATTGTTTAGAAGCATACAATTATGTCTTGATTGCTGTTTGTTTGAATCCAATAATGTTTTTTAGTCTTCCAAAATTCAACTTTTCCATTTCAATTGATTTAGCTCATAATTGACAGCAATTATTCATTTTTATTCAGATAAACTAAAATAAGATGTGATTATGTTCTCCACTGCAATGACATGACATTCGTTCGATCATTCTTAAGTAATATTTTTCCTATATTTACATGGGATTCTTACTGAAGTGATTTGAAGATTAATGATATACAGTTACAGGATGATTAAGGGCTGAGGAGGAATTACCCAGTAAGTGATAAAACAGTACTAGTTTCATGCTTAGATGCTTGTTAACTGAGTTAGTTTTTACAAGTTTATCAGTAGTGCCAGGCATTCAATTTAATCTTCTTTTTAGCCTCTGGTGAATCTCATTATTCACCATGATCAAGGCACACTAGTCTTTTAAAATGGAGCTTGTCATTTTGGAGACTAATGCTTTGGTTTCCAAATGGTCGAAATCTCCCCCTAAAGGAGGATGAATAAATACCACAGGGAATGACTACCACAAAAGAGGTGAAACATTTCAAAATGAGCACACTACAGATTATCATTCTCACCTTGTGTTGCTATCCTTAATTAGTTGAGAACATATTAAACAGTGATCCAGCAGGGTTTCTGGAATAAAAAAAACCTGGGTTCTAAGCACAACTACAACTAGGTAGATTGTGGCAGTAGGGAAACCATTAATCTACAGAAGTTTTCTTTTGTCTATAAATATGTAACTAACTGCCAAGAGATACAGAATTGAATAGGAAAAGCATCAAGCACTTAGTTCTTGGCACATGGTACTCATTCAGAAAATGTTAGTTGCGATAACAGTGATGCTTGTTGTTATTGACAATAATTCTACATTTGTTATCATTTCTATCATAAAATCATACAGAAAGATCTCTAGACTCAAGCCTATATTTAGTGAGCAGCTATGGACCATTAATGTGAGCACTTGGCTAGAGATCACAAGTACACAAAAAATGAAACATCACACCCAAGATAAGTCAACTTTTCAGTGCAGAAGAAACTTCTGTAGCATCCAAGACAGGTATTTATTTCCTAGGGATGGGAAAATTACAGCTTCCTGACCTAGCATAATAAAATATCAGACAGATTTTACTTTAAATTTTAAAATCCAGTTCACCCGAGTGGTTACTATAACAACAAGACAAAAGAAAATAAATAAACACTAATCTACTATGTATAATGTTTGTGATTTTTCCAGCTATTATCATTGCCTAACAAACAACCCCAAGTAGTGATCTAGAGTAACAGTGTTTATTGTTTTTTGGCTTATCAATTCTTTCATTCAGTAATTAGGAAAGAACACAGGAAAAAAAATGCCTTTTGTCAATGTCTGGTAACTCAAGTAGGAAGACTTAATGAAAGGAGACAAATTAATGACTACAGATTTGAGTCAATTGATAGTTCATTGACTCAAATGTCTGATAATTGGTATATGTTTTTGGTTGGAACACGTATGTGTGGACTCTCCATGTAGCTACTGAACCTCATCTCAGCACATGGCAGTTGAATTCTAAGAGAACAGACCAAGAGAATCTGATGGGAGCTCTATCTCCCTTTATGACTTCACCTTGATCACCTTGATCACCTTGATCACTTCACATAGGATCACCACCTTGAAAAGACAAAGGATCACTTCTGTTGCAATCAAAACCCATCCAGAGGGCCTCCCTGATGGCGCAGCGGTTGAGCGCTGGGTTGCGAAGCTGCGCGCGGCCTCTGCAGCGCCGGTTCGATCCCCGGCTGCTCCCCGGCCACCAGAGGAGGGTCCCACATGGCGCGCAGACCTCTCCTGCCGCCCGCTGCTCCCCTCAGCAGTGTACTTCGGTCCTTCTGCCTGCTCTGCTCCCCGCTCTGGCTCTGGTGAATTCTCTCACCCTCCCGCGCTTCTGACTGTACCCAGTGCATGTATAAACAAAACAAACAAACAAACCAGCAAACAAATAAATAAAGCATGCCTCTATAAAAAAAAAAAAAAAAAAAAAAAAAACCCATCCAGAACCAAGGGTGGGGAACATGGAACTCAGCTCCTTGGGAAGTGTGCCAGAGTTACATTAAGAAAAGCATGTGTGATGAGCAATATTGTTGCAACCATTTTTGGAAAATGTATCTGTCACAACAATTAAATTAGCAGAGATGAATCCCATCTTTATGCTCAAAGTTATCCGGGAGTTATTACTAGGAAAACCTTCACTAATCCTAATTATTTCCTACTGGCCTGGTTTTTCCCCAGAATTTCATTTTTCATGACTTCAATCAATGACATACCAAGGATATGTACAAGCTGAATGTTTTTAAGCACAAAAGCTGTATCTTTAACTGTCCAGGCTATATCATATTTATGATTCACATAAAACTTATCATTTTATGTAAGAACAAAGGATTAAAAAGAAAACTAAAAAGGCAAATACTTGAAATGTAAAAGTATAAGGACTACAAGGAATTTTTCCTTTTATGATCTTCTCTGTTAGGATCTTATGTAATTCTTTTGCAAATATTAGAAACAGACTCTATGAGATGGGAATACAATGATCGATTTTATGATAATAGGATGTACTATTTGAATTGAAGGAATACTGTACTCTCTTTTTTAAAAGTTTATTGCTAAAGTTGTTTTTCTTTATCTGTTGACAGAAAAATTTATACTGGTCCCACTGCCTACTGAAAAAAATAACACTAATGATTAGCAAGTCTTAGAAATGCAAGAAGGTGGAAAAGAAACCAAATTTGTGACCATACTCATTGGATCTGAGTTTGTGCACAGCTTTGCTCTTTATCATACTTGCTCTCAAGTTGACATGGGGATGTTGGTGAGGAGTTAGTGACCTTTATGGAAACAGGTTGTGCCTTTTAATGTTGCACAACGTTCATTTGTGATATTAGATCTTAGATATTGGTTGGCCAGGAAACTCTGCATTCAACATGTTTTCTTTTATTTCTATTGATATGCTTGGGGACATATTAACCACTTAATAATCTCTTTTGGTGGTTATAAATCACAAAGATTTTTGAATCATATGTAACACATTAAACACAAAAGGATCCAAGCCAGCAGAGGAAATATGTATCTTAGAGTGGGAAAGGAATGTTGAATCTCTGATTGGAAATTTATGAATTAGCCATAGTGTTTCCCCCCTTTCTATGTGAAATGTTTTGTTCTCTTTTTTCCCCACCAAGACCAAATTAAATTTCATTTGAGTTATTTGAATCTGCAAAGCCCAGTGCCAGATGCAATGAGGCATAACAAGGTTTACAGGAAAACAGTCTGTGACCTGAAGGAACTTGCTGCCTTGAATAGGATGTAGTCAAGTTCCTAAATATAAAATACATAATGTGGTAAAATTCCCTAAAGAAGTAAAGCCATGTGTCCCATGTAGAGAGCTTAGTGAAGATGTGGTGCCTGAGTCCGAAGGATGGTGGAATTTCCACTTAGAGAAATGTCAGAAGGAACACACCTGGTGGGTGGAAGTGCATAAGAAAAGTGTGGATGGATGTTTTGCCTCAGGTTATTGCTTATATCCAAAGCTATACTGCATATTTGAATTTCTATTCTGTTTTCATTAATGTTTATTGCTTTCAAGGCAAAGATTGTAAGAGTTAAGTGTACTTTCATTCATGCTTTTATCTATGTAAAGATATGAGTTAGGCAGATCTAAATAGAGGGATTTTTTTATAATTTTTAAAATTTTTTGAAAGATTTATTTACTTATTTGTTTGTTTGTTTATTTATTTATTTATACAAGCACTGGGTACAGTCAGAAGCACGGGAGGGTGAGAGAATTCACCAGGGTCAGAGTGGAGAGCAGAGCAGGCAGACTGATGACATACACTGCTGAGGGGAGCAGCGGGCAGCAGGAGAGGTCTGCGCGCCATGTGGGACTCTCCTCCGGTGTCCTGGGAGCAGGCGGGGATCGAACCGGTGCTGCAGAGGCTGCGGGCAGCTTTGCAACCCAGTGCTCAAACGCTGCGCCACCGGCGAGGCCCAATAGAGGGATTGAATCACACAAAATTTATGGCATTAAATGAAGCTGGGTGAGAAGTTTTTAAGAGGAAATGTTGTACTAGCTCCACTGGGTCTCCCAAGGTAAAAGATAAAGTTATAGGGACCAAGGGAGAGGGGTGATGCCAAAATTGGTAACCATCAGGCAGAAGGAGAGAAGACCAATCAGAAGGGTATACAAACATCCATTAAAAATAGAAAACATTCATCAAAAGAATTCATTAATCCAAACCTCCAAACTCCATCTCTCTCTGTAATTTATCTTCCTAATTGTGTGTCCAATTGATTCTATACTCTTTACATCCAACTGTTTGTGTTTTCTCAAATGAGGAATGTGGTCAATCTCACCATACATATTTATACACTAATTCCCTATAATGAGAAGTATGACACCTACTTTCTAACTTGGTAAACTCATTGAATTTTCAAACTCAACTCAAAATTTAACTTTCCTGTGAAATGTTCTTGTTTTTCCCATTTTATTCAATCATTATCTATTTAGAATTAACTCAATTCAACCTGCTGAGGATCTCTTACATAAAGTGGAACATTAAATTACAAAGATTAGTCTATCAGCTTATCACCCTCACCATACTTTGGTTCTCTGAGTTTAGAAACTGAACCTATATAGTTTACATTCCTGGGGCCCAGTTTACAGTAAGTAATATGCATTTTCCACTCAATAAAATATAGGAGATTAACTAAGGCAGGGATGAGAAAAGCATGAGGAGGTGAGCCAGGACAAGGTAGAGGAATACATATTAATATGACAATGTTGCTAGTATGTTTTTAGGAGAAATTGTAAGATGAGATCCAAAGTCAACTTAAATCAATATATCTGACCATTAGCAAGACAGGAACAAGACTTATTCTCTTTGAAAAATTTGCCCATACACAGGCTAATTGAACATGGCAAGACTGATAGGAAGGGTAACCTTTGATGGAAACTTACTTTCATTGATAATTCAATTAGTGAAGACAGCTGATGAGACTAGTGCTGTGGCTAAAAATCAATCAATGCTAATACTCTTTACTAAATTTTGGGATAGATGAAAGATTGCTGATAGATTTTATAATAAATATTAGTCATGATTAGTGAAAATCTTATAATCCAATGTGACAAGTGGAATTTAAATAATTCTTGGAGAGTGGAAAAAGTATTTCAATTAGGAGATTAGTATATAACTGTTTAGAGGCAGGGATGGTTATTGTCTGTTGAGTAAAGGAAGAAGATCGGGCTACTGGGTAGTGAGTGACAATTTTAGACAATATTAGACATTTGTTGTCATAGGCAAAATGAAAATGATAACAAAGACATTTACTAGCCCACTCTTAAAAAAATCAATCACTAACATTAATTGAGTTCCCCTTTTGTTCTGGGTACCATTCAAAGCTTCTGTAACTATGATAGGAGCAACTGTCATAGTAACATAGTGAGATCTTTGTTTTAATTACTGTTTGTATGGGGAAAAATTAAGAATCTTCAAGATTCTCAAAATTGTGCAAAATTCTGCAGACTCTCAATATTGCCCATAATTGAGAAGCTGTTATGCAGCAAATAATAAAACCCAAGAATGTCAGATCCCAAAGTCCATGTCTTGTCCATTTTGTCATTGTCTTACTTACAGTAGTCTTCATAAAACTATAGTCTTCAACTGAATGATGATCTTGACTTCACTTTCAGATGGAAAGTTATTCTCATTAATTTGAATATTTTCTAGATGATAAAACCAAATCCCAATTCTAATGTTAAAGTATTAAAGGATACTTTTTTCTTTTTATAAAAGTAGAAAAATCATTTGTCTCAAAGAGACATAAAATAAACAGGTGTTAACAGATTTGATATAACTCATTAATGAGGAAACTGGCAAGAGTTAAAAAGGAAAATTGAAAAAAAGGGGCACATTTATGGAGCTGGAATAAGTATTTACAAACAGACACAAAACTAGCTTGGGGGAGGGGGAGGGACTGCCTGAGGGGGTGCCTTTCCACTGAACAGAATTCATTTTCATCAATTATTTTGCATTACTATTTGTCACCTACAAATATGAAGGTTTTTAGTTAACTCAAAGAAAATAAAAGACTAGAATCTGATAGCCCAGAACATTTTGTTAAACATTCTTCAATTGAAGACAAAAGTAAATATCCAGTAATATTAATTTTGCATATCCTGTTAAGTACAATGAACTTATAGTAACTTAAGTAAACTGAACTCTTGGCCGTAAGAATGGCTGATAATATCCAAAGACACTGATCACTCAGAGAACAATTTAAACCAAGGACTCTAAAGCTACCCTGAATATTTATAATTAATTTCTTCTTTTCTCATAAGGTAGTTTTTATCTCTCTCTTTATACCAATTAACCTTTTTATTTCTTACTCCATTTCTAAGTTCAGACTGTTAAAACAAAGCACCCAAGATGTGGGTGGCATAAACAGGGGTCTCTATATAAGGCCTCTAATTCCATTTATGAGGACTCTATACTCTTAAATGTAATGAGCTCCCAAGGACTTTACAACCTAAAGCCAACATTGTGCAGGTTAGGGTTTTCAACATATAAATTTTGAGGAGACCTAAAAATTCAATCCATTTTAGTCCATAGGAGAGAATAATTAATAAAACATATAGACTTGAATTTAATTTATGTTAAAATTCCAAAAGATGTCTTTCCTGTGTCTTCAATCCATTGCTGAAGGGAGCACTTACTATTTTTAGATTCTTTAATATTTTTTGCATTTATGTAGCTTTTTCTCTTTGGTTGAGGAAAATAATGACAAGTTAACTCTGTGAGTATTGGTTATAATTAAGAGTTCAAATTCAATTTAATTATTTTGAATAAGGAAATTTGTATTTGGGGGAAGTTAATGGGCTACAGAATGCAAATGCTCTGAAAGTTCAGAGGATGGAAAAGTCATTCACTACCCACCTGTTTCCCTGTTAATACAAATACGTTTCCCCAGGGTTTTCTGGGTCCCAAACTCATTTCAATTCAATTTTGTCTGTATTCTGAGGAACTTGGATCCAGGGGATCAGAGACTGACATTGCCAGCCTTTCCTTCTTCCCTAGGAACTAAGCTCTTAATTGGGCAAGTATAGGGGTGTGTATAAAAGCAAAGAGAGCACTAAGGTAAGATAAGTCTTTCCCCACCAAGAACATAACAGTTATGCTCAGTGTTTTCAGCTGGAAAGTGTTTTTTTGGGCTTGTTCTAGTTCATCCAAGAAATTTCCCATATACTTTTTATTCTCATATTAATTTATAAATGTTATTTTGTGGAACTTACAAATAAGAAATTACCTATTGGATATGTTTTATCAATATAGAAAAACTCATGAAGTCAAGGAGATTGCCATATGTGGGTGGGTGTGTGCATATGCCCAGCACAGGTGTGTGTATTCGCGAACATATAGCCTGGTTCGGCCAGTGGATTTGTTGGTTACTGCAGCCAAGAAGGTACTACATCACAGGCACCCTTTTTATCTATGCCTGGTACTCTGAGATAAAATATATTAACTGAAATAATTCACAAATTTACATATATAAAATGATTTGTAAATATCAATTCTTCTCTGGTCCTTAATTCTTTTTTTTTTGCACTGAAAACAAAAAATTCACTGACAAATTCAGTGATGCCCCATCTTTATTTGTCACTTTCTCATTACAAGACTGTGTGAAGCTGAGAAGTCTCTACAAATCTCTGGTCAGCTATAGGCATGTAATCCAAAATGATTTGTAAATATCAATTCTTCTCTGGTCCTTAATTCTTTTTTTTTGCACTGAAAACAAAAAATTCACTGACAAATTCAGTGATGCCCCATCTTTATTTGTCACTTTCTCATTACAAGACTGTGTGAAGCTGAGAAGTCTCTACAAATCTCTGGTCAGCTATAGGCATGTAATCCAGTTAGCCCAAATTGTATCTTTTGCCAACGACAACAACAAAATACCTTTTTAATGAAATTGCTTTCATAGTAAATTTCATAAATTAAACAAAATACTTACAACCAAAAGTAACAACAGTATTGGCAAAATGATACTGCCCCACATTCTCATTTAAATATTCAAAAATGTATATGTGTTTAAACTATGTATGAAATTTGAGTAGAGAACTAGCAAGTGAGGATTTTTTTTTTTTTTTAAATATTAAATTTTAGGGGGCGGAGCAACATGGCGGCGAGGAGACGCTGCGAGTAAGATCTCCCATTAAAAAAAGTTAATAGGGAGGAAAAGCGGCAGGTCCCAGTGAGAACTGGGACACGGAAGATAAACGGGTGACGCCAGCGAACTGCCCGAAGAAGAAAGTGGCCATAAAAGAGGACTAGAAGGGAGGGAAGCGCAGAACCCTGCTCCCCTCCCCCGCCCACAGAGGCGGCACTCTCCGACCGGCAGAGAGGAGGAAACAACAAACCAAAACAACCAACAAGAACAAACGACGCAGCAAGCGGGACTGTGAGCGGAAAGGAACTATTGCAGCCACCACACCCCGTGAACGGGAGCTGAGGCGAACCCTGCAGGATCCGCCGCGGCGGTGAGCGAACGGCTCCGGGTGCCATTAGAGAAGAACAAAGACCCCGGGAGACGTGCACACAGCCCGTGCTGCCGGTAAGCCTGCGCGGGAAACGCGGCGCGCCTGGCGCGCTTGAAAAGCAAGTGCAGACCTGGATCGCGGCTGCCCAGGTCCCCGCGCCTGCGACCTAGGCTTGCGGGGAGACGACCTAGGCTTGCGGGGAGACGCACGGAGGTCCTCACTGAGGTGAAGGTCCCTCCTGAGTAAGCAGGAACCAGGCGCCCAGGCACGGGAGCAGTGCAAAAGGCGCCATTCCCGCGCCACTGAACTGGGCTACAGCCCGCGTCCTGGACCTGAGGGCTTTGAACTGAGACCCGGGGCACGAAAATTCGGGGCGTGGTTTCTCCACGACGGTGGGGCACAAGGCAGACACAGCACCCCAAAGCTGTTGAGGTGTACCCTACCATTCCCGCTCTGTTCTCTGTCCCACGGGTGGGGGGAGGCGAAAAACAGCCCCCCAAGGACAATAGGAGAGATCTCTGGCGCCACCTAGCGACCAGGAAAAAAAAAAGTCACTAACACCCTATAAAACAGGACATTTCTTAAGTCTGCTTGAAAAGGGCAGAAGGTTTCTGGAGGACCCAGTGGCCAGCCGGGAAGTTATTCCACGCCAGGCCCCTTCCGACCAGCAGTCTGAGCCCACAGAGGGAGCAGGCACCCACGTCCGGGGCAGACCGGGTGCGCAGAAGAGTGTGCCTGAAACCGGAGGCGCAGGGACTGCATCCCGCTTCGCCATTTGAGAACAGGGACATTTCTTCAGTAAAAACTGCCTAAAACCAGCAGAAAGCTCCCCAGAAGACAGAGATGGCTCCTGGAAGAGCCAGAGGGGAGCGGAGAAGTTCACCCAAGATGTCAGTCAGTCCGAGCAACACAGTGTCCCAACGCATACGACAAATTAGAAAACAGACAGTAGGAGTAGAAGAACCACACGCAACCTAAAAACTCCTCAGGAAAGAAGCACACCACAAAAAGAAAACCACTCCCCAGATTGCAACGACAGCGACTTGGAAGAACTTCTGAGCCTTCCAGAAAGAGAATTTAAAATTGCCATGATTAAAAAAGTGATAGATCAGAAGAAGGAAATTGAGTCCCTAAAGAGGGAAGTAAGAGAAATGCAGAAGATCAAAGAATTAATGGAGGAACTAAAGAACTCTGGGAAAAGCAATGAAAGCAGAATAGATGAAATGGAAGAACGAATAAGTAATCTTGAAGACACAGAAATAAAAAGAACCAAAACAGAAAAGAAAGAGAAGTACGAAGGAAAAAGAATGAAGAAAGACTTCGGGAACTATCTGACTCCATGAGGAAAGGAAATATAAGAGTTATAGGAATTCCAGAAGGAGAGGAGAGAGATGTAGGAACAGAGAAAATATTCATGGATATAATTGAAGAGAACTTCCCAAATGAGAAGAAGGAGCTGAAAATGATATACAAGAAGCAAGAAGAACACCAAACTTCCACGACGAAAGGAAAAACACAGCAAGACACATAATAGTAAAGCTCCCAAGAATCCAGGACAAGAAAAAATAATGAAGCTGACAAGAGGGAAGAAACAGATAACATTCAAAGGAAAACCAATCAGGCTGACATCAGACTTCTCTGAAGAAACACTACGGGCAAGGAGAGAGTGGAGGGACATAGTCAACAGACTCCAAGAAAACAGATGCCAACCAAGAATACTCTATCCCGCAAAGCTCTCTTTCCTCCATGAAGAAAGAATATGGACCTTCCCAGACAAAGAGAAACTCCGGAATTTCATTGCGACTAAACCCCCACTCCAAAAAATACTACAAGGAATCCTAAAGCCAGAACCTCAGAGGGACGAATAACAACGAAAGAAGACCAAAAAAAAAAAAAAAGTTATTAAAAGAATAAATAAATAAAATCAAAGGAAAGACAAACATAATGGCAATACAGATGCTAACATATCAATATTAACTCTAAATGTAAATGGACTAAACTCTTCAATAAAAAGACACAGAGTTGCAGCCTGGATTAAGAAACAAAACCCAACCTTTTGCTGTCTCCAGGAAACACATTTAGCTACAAAAGATAAAAATAGGCTCAAAGTCAAAGGATGGAAAACAATCCTACAAGCAAATGGGCCAAAAAAGAAAGCAGGAACAGCTATACTTATATCAGATAAAACAGACTTCAAACTCAAAAAAATAAAAAGAGACCAAAATGGTCACTACATTATGATTAAGGGGACAATACTTCAAGAAGAAATAACACTCATTAACATATACTCACCAAACGAAAGAGCACCAAAATATATCAGACAACTGTTGTCCTCTCTGAAAACAGACATCAGAGAAAACACATATGTAGTGGGAGACTTCAACACACCACTATCAACAATGGATAGATCAACAAGACAAAAAATAAGTAAAGAAACTAAAGCTCTAAATAAGGACCTAGAGCATTTGGGCTTAACAGACATCTATAGAACACTAAACCCAAAAAAAACGGAGTACACATTTTTCTCAAGCGCACACGGATCATTCTCCAGGATCGATCACATACTGGGCACAAGACAAACATCAACAGATACACCAAGATTGAAATCATACCAACCATCTTTTCTGACCACGAAGGCATCAAACTAGAAATAAATCATAAAAAGAAGGCAAGGAACTATCCTACCTCATGGAGATTAAAAGCCACACTACTGGAAGACCACTGGACTAACGAGGAGATCAAAGAAGAAATTAAAAAATTCTTTGAATTGAATGACAAGGAGGACACCAATATCCTAAATGTATGGGATGCAGCAAAAGCAGTAATAAGAGGAAAATATATAGCAATAGAAGCTCACATCAAAAAACAAGAAAGAACTCAAAGAAACAACCTAATCTCGAAGCTCAAAGATCTAGAAAAAGAACAACAAAAAAACCCCGAACCAGTAGAAGAAAAGAAATAATAAAAACCAAAGCAGAAATAAATGAAATTGAAACTAAAAAAACAATCCAAAAGATCAATGAAACCAAGAGCTGGTTCTTTGAAAAAATAAATAAAATAGACAAACCCCTAGCCAGGCTCACAAAGGAAAAAAAGGGAGAAAGCACAAATACACAGAATCATAAATGAAAGAGGAGAAATCACAACGGACACAGCAGAAATCAAAAGAATAATCAGTAACTACTATGAACAGTTATATGGAAACAAGTTCAACAATCTAGAGGAGATGGACAAATTCCTACAACTCTACAATCACCCAAAGCTAGATAAAGAAGAAATAGAACACCTAAACAGACCAATTACAAGCAGCGAAATTGAAATGGTAATTAAAAACCTCCCCAAAAACAAAAGCCCAGGACCTGATGGATTTACAAATGAATTCTACCAAACATTCAGAGACGAATTAGTGCCTATCCTTCACAAACTCTTCCAAAAAATTGAGAAGGAAGGGACAATACCAAACACGTTCTATGAAGCCAACATTACACTAATACCAAAACCGAATAAGGACAACACAAAAAAGGAAACTATAGGCCAATCTCCCTAATGAACACTGATGCAAAAATCCTCAATAAAATTTTAGCTATCAGAATCCAACAATGTATCCATAAGATAATTCACCACGACCAAGTTGGATTCATTCCAGGGGCACAAGGATGGTTTAACATCCGAAAATCAATCAACGTTATCCAACACATCAACAAAAAGAAATATAAAAACCATATGATAATATCAATAGATGCTGAGAAAGCTTTCGACAAAGTGCAACACCCATTCATGATAAAAGCCTTGCAATTCTTGGGATACAAGGAACATACCCTCCAACATCATAAAAAGGCCATCTATGACAAGCCAACAGCCAGTATCCATTCTCAATGGTGAAAAAAGCTGAAAGCAATTCCATTAAGATCTTGGAAAAGACAAGGATGTCCACTCTCACCATGCTTTTCAATATAATACTGGAAGTCCTAGCCAGAGCAATAAGACAAGAGAAAGACATCCAAGGAATCCAAAT